>NC_091459.1:118679517-119301985 GCF_027789765.1 Dendropsophus ebraccatus
ATAAAAAATGTAAAAAGAGAGGAATTACTGGGTAGAGTAAAAAAAAAACAAAAAAACACAATAATACCATTTGTGAGTGAATATACTCACCTTTCTCCACAGATCAACCACATTATACTGAATCATTGGTCAATTCTGAACTGTAATCACAGTAACATTCCCAAATTTTTACACCCACCACTTATGTCCTATAGAAGGGATAGAAATCTTAACTCATTTAGGACCATGCAAATTTTTGTTTCTGCACTTTAATTTTTTCCTCCTGGCGTTTAAAAGGCCGTAGTACTTCCTTTTTTCACCTACCGGCCCACACAAACCCTTATCTGCACCACTAATTGTACTTGACAGAAAGACTTAATTTTTTCCATAAAATATGCTGCAAAACCAGAAGAAAAAAATATTTGCGCAGTGAAATTGAAAATAAAACAATTTTTTTTTATGGGGGGGGGGCCACAAAGACAGTTTACATGCAGCTGCCAGCCATGACAGCTGCATCTAGATGGCTCATTAGCGATTACGGCGATCGGACCGTGCCGTTAATAGCTGCGGTCCCGGGCTATCTCTCACAAAAGAGAACAGTCTCAGCTGCGTGAACTGCAAATACATGATCAAGGGTTCCACTTTCACACATCTTACTAGCAACAAAGAATACAAAGTTAAAAGTTTTTTGACATGTACATCCAATTGCATGGTTTATATCCTTAGCTGTCCATGCAGAAAATAAATTGTTGGAGAAACCACGTATGATTTAAAAACTAGACTGAACCAGCATTGCTACTTAATTCGAAAACAAAAGTTAGATTTCCCTGTGTCCAAACATTTTTCTGAGGAGGGCCATAATGAGAAGGACTTAAGATTTACTATCATTTATCGTGTAGCTATGCCTAAATAGGGTGGCAACAGACAAGCTGCTCTCATGGAAAAGGAATTATTCTGAATACATGAACAGAATACTTTGCACCCATCTGGTTTAAATGTTGAATATTAGGTGAATAAATCCATGTTCAGGTAGAATGATTCCATGAAGAAATACAGGGGGCACTCACCGTCTGATGAAAAACATTTTTTTTATTTAATATCAAAAACAGGCTAAAATGTAGCATGCAGGAGCAGGTGTGTGTGTGGGGGGGGGGGGTGCCACATGCAGCAGGTAGTAACAGCTGTTTCACGCACATGCACGTGCTTCCTCAGACCTAAGGAAACGCACTCATGTGCGTGAAACAGCTGTAGCTACCTTCTGCGTGTGGCGTCCCCCCACCTGCTCCTACATGCTACATTTTAGCCTGTTTGTGGTAAGATATGAAATAAAAGAAAAGTTTTTCATCGGACGGTGAGTGCTCCATATATTTCATTTTGAAACTGTTACTGCATATGTCAATGTACATAAGGATGTGACCACCCGTCAAAAACTATAGACTAACTCTTAGAGCACCAAGTTGATCCCCTGTTACCTCCACCTGTTACAGAAAAAGGCAGTGTCAGCTGCTGTATCTACTGTGGAATTCAGGTAGAATGATCCTATGTATAAGCCAGAGAACCCAGTTACATTGGAAAGATTTTTTTTAATAACTCGTATCTATATTTGACTCTATTGCAATCTGTATTCATAAATTTAGTATGTTTAGTATTCTATAACATATATCTAATATCTTTATACCCTCATTTTTTAAGGTCGTTAATTGGCCATGGAGGGAAGACTCACTAATAACTAAAGGAGTCGCAATACTTTCAGTATTTTGCATATTTTATACAAGGCATTCACATTCAGCGTCTTCCATGCCTTATTGGACCCATTACATCTTTGGAGGAATAAACCAAGTACCCACTTGTGTGCGGTTTTCCATGCGTCTGGTGGGGACTAGTGTTTTACCTGCTGATTACTCCCCCTAGTGGTAGAAGGTAGGCGGAGCCTCCCTTTATTGGGCCCTACGACGGCTACGGCACCATGCTGGTTCCATTGAAAAGTTATGCTACTACCATATTCACAGCCATTCAATAGTTTGGTCTGTGCTAATCCTGTTGTGCACAAAATCTGTGTGTGTAGTTTCTTTACACTGGCATCTCCACTGACCTTCGGTGAGTCAACCAACTCCTGGCAAGGCCTCCTCTCACAATTTGTTAATGCTTATGTCTCATTTATCACTAACTAGGACTGAATGGTCCCCTTCTTTGATGGACACTTATTTGCACCAATCCCTTTATTTTTTCTTATCATGTGTGCATATAAAAAAGTGGATGTGAGTTCACATAATTGCACTTGAAAATGGCGGATGCCCCGCCGAAACGTTGTGTGTAGCTTTTTTGTCACCAATATGGGGAGATTTCGTTATTTTCATGAAATACCCAACAACGATGATGAGATTTATGATGACTCCAGCAATGCATTCAGTATACAGCACCGATGCCAATGTATACCGGAGAGTGAGTCCTTTTGTATCCATTGTAATCTTTCTTCTAAGATATTGGGACTGGTCTGCAGGGTAGAAGCCTTTGTGTATACATTTGGTTATACATCTTTTTCACATTTCAAATCCATTCCTCATGTAAATCACAGGTATCTGTTTCATATGGATGCAAATAACTGTGATCCGGCAGACTGACTAGGAAAACTATCTATTCAACAGGGGTAACACCAGTATCAAGCCCCAGTATTTCAGCCCAGTGCTTTGCTTCTGGTCTCAGGTTGACTGCCTCCCCCTCCTCCGGACACAGATCCACTATAGTGGATCTGTATAAAGGGCCTTCATAGGCTGCAGGCCCTTTATGTCAATGAACAAACAGGACACGATCCAGCACTGGTCAGCACAATGATATGACCTGCCAGGTGTCACATCCCTACAGTTAATAGTCTGCAGAACAGGAAAGAGTAGAGGCACTCCATTCTGTCAGGCAGCAAAAATCCAACAAGGCTGACCCTTCTCTTCACTGACATCACAAGAAATGGTGCGACGCCTTAAAAACATTAAAATCCATAAGTCACCGGGCCCAGAAGGTATCCATCCTAGGGTTTTGAAAGATTTAAGTACTGTATTAGACAGACCATTATTCCTAATATTTAAAGATTTTTTAATGAAAGGGACTGTTCCAAAGGACTGGCGCATAGCTAATGTGGCACCAATGTTCCAGAACGGGCCAAAGAGTGATCCAGGAAACTATAGGCCCTTAAAGGGGTACTCCATCGGGGGGCACTTTTTTGCTGGGACTGGGCTGGAAGTGGCTGAGGGAAAAGACGTCCACTCACCTCCCCGGTTACAGCGGCGGGTCCCGCATTGCGGTGCTCCGGTGCCCGGTTCCCGGACGCTTCCTGGTGCCTGACGCGGGCCCGAGACGTGACGTCTCAGGTCCGCTCAGCCAGTCAGTGATGGAGACGGGATCCGATTCAAGACCCGCCTCTGTCACTGACTGGCTGAGCGGACCTGAGCGGTCTCGGGCCTCTCGTCAGACACCAGAAAGCGGCCGGGAACCGGGACCCGCCGCTGGAACCGGCCCCAGCAAAAAAAGTGCCTCCCCGCTGGAGTACCCCTCTAACATCCATAGTGGGTAAAGTATTTGAGGGGTTTGTAAGAGATGCTATACTTAATGAACATAATCTTATAACGCAGCTGTCAGGACTGTATCTTTGCGGAGCTTTATGTGCCCCTCGTGCTCATGGCCCGCTGATTTTATTGAATTTGTTCTGTTTCTGTGTTTTGTTTTGTCTGAACACTGGTTTATTTTGTCTGCTCACTTGATTTAATGGACACACCCGACTTCACCTGCTGAGTTCTGTCTGGCCATGTCATGGTTAATCTGTGTTTTGGTTCTTTCTGTGACTGGCAGGTCTTCCTGCCAGTGGTTGTCTTTTGTTGTCAGGTGTCTGTGCTTGGAGATTGTCACGGCCGCGGTGGCGTCCCGTGCTATGGGCCGCCACCGCGACCTCCCTCTGCCCCATGCAGGCGCCGGGGTCCTTGTGCTCCTGTCTCCGTCTGTGCCGGCCGGCGCGTGCGTCCCCGCCTCCTAGGGCGCGCGTGCGCCGGCTGTCTCAGATTTAATGGGCCAGTCTGCCCCTAATTGGGTAGTTGCACTAATCACTCCCTATAAATTCCAGCCCTGCCCCACTACAGGTGTTGGAGCCTCTGCATGCTTCCCATAGCTTTTGGCCCAGCTCCCTGTTGTTCCTGACCTTAGTCCTTGTCCCTTATTCCTGTCCGCAGTCCTTGTCCTTAGTCCTTGCCCGCTGCCTTCCCATTGTTCCTGAGTCCTGTCCGCCACCTGCGATCACGCCTACAGACCTCTGCCTGCACTATCTCCTGCCTACTGCTCCTGCCACGCCTCGCCTGCCGTCACTAGCAACCAAGCCAGGGGTAGCGACCTGGGGGTTGCCTGCCGCAGCAAGTCCATCCCGCCTTGCGGCGGGCTCCAGTGAAAACTGGCGGCCCCTTAGACTCCGCTCCCTGGTGAGGTTAGTGCCATCGCTAGTGACGGTCCAGTGGATCCACTACTCCAGGCGTTACAGAGATCAGGGGGATGATCCAATTACTTTCTAAACCAGAACCCTGGCCTCCTATATAACAACCCCAGGCTGTGTACTCATTCTGGTTAGTGACTTAGTCTCTCCCTGCTTGTGTGTTCTCTTCCTGCCCCTAACCATATTGCCTGTGTTTTGACTACGCCTATTGGATCCTGATTTTGTACTTTTGCTACCCGACCAGTGTGTACTGGATTGCTGACCATTCTCATTGTGTTCGTTTGTCTGTCTTGTTCTGTGTGCACATATCCAACACAGGGAATGTCATTGATGTTGTCCACAGCCGGCTAGGGCCAGTTGAGGCAAGTAGGTAGGGGCAATTGGTGGGCTCAGTGTTAGGGCTCACTGTCGTGTCTTGTCCCTACCTCCCTGTCCTGACAGCAGCTCCGGCATGGGTTTATAAGGGATCGGTCCTATTAGACTAATCTGATCAGCTTCTTTAAGGAGGTCAGTTATGGACTGGACCTGGGGGAGTCTTTGGACGTTGTGTATCTGGACTTATCAAAGGCATTTGATCCTGTGCCACATGAAAGTTGGTCTATAAAATGAGGATGCTGGGACTAGGGGAAAACATGTGCAAATGGGTAAGTAAATGATTTAGTGATAGAAAGCAGAGGGAGGTCATTGATGGAACATACTCTGATTGGGTTGTAGTTACTAGTGGAGTGTTGGGTCCACTTATTTTTAATATTTTTATTAATGACCTTGTAGAGGGGCTACAAAGTACAATTTCCATTTTTGCAGAAGATACTAAACTAAGTAAAGTAATCAGCACAGGGAATATTGTGTACAGCAGCTGGCACCGATATATAAGAAGGTCACAGCTGAACTGGAGCGGGTGCAGAGGAGGACAACAAAGGTCATTAAGGGAATGGGTGGTTTACAGTACCAGGACAGGTTATCAAGCTTGGGGTTATTTACTCTAGAAAAAAGACATCTTAGGGGCGATCGGATCACAATGTACAAATATATGAATGGACAGTACAGAGATCTTTGTAGTTATCTTTTTTACTCCTAGGTCTGTAACCATGACAAGGGGGCTTCCTCTACGTCTAGAGGAAAGAAGATCCATGGATTATTCTGATTGCCATTTGGAGTCAGAAAAGAATTTTCTCCCTTTGATGGGGCAATTGTCATCTGCCTCATAGGGGTTTTTGCCTTCCCCTGGATCAACACAGTAGGGTTTCCCTAGGTTGAACCTGATGGACTCTTGTCTTCCTTCAACCTTATTAACTACTATATGTTACTATGTTACCTCCACTATGTTAGTGGAGAGTCAGGAGGCGTCCATACATCCTATTAGACAAACATGCACAAGCAAACGGTTCGATTGACCAAGTATAAGATGCATGGGCACCTTAAAGAGTACCTGTTAGGATGCGGACTGTGCATTCGGCGTCTATAGCAGCCAGAATGCTTCTCATGTTTGCTCTACTCAGCTCTGCTATTCCTGGTTGTAGCAGTGTGCTCTCCCTGGCTGATCAGCATATGGTGTAGTGTGTTCAGTGATTGTTGACTGACAGCTTACTCACCAGTTAGCTGTCTGTGTCTGGGCAGGACCTGAGGCCTCAGCCCCAATCACGCCTGGGGCTGGGACTACAAGCTTTATAAATACCTGCACTTGTATCAGGTCCAGTGCCTGTGATAGTACCTAGCTACTTGACCTAGCGTTTTCCTGCATTTGCATTCTGGTTACCTGACTTAGCAATTAACCCTTTGACTACACCTTTTGGACACAATTTTTTGTACTTTGCTGATCGGCTGGTTTTTGACTCGGACTTCTGACTTCCCCTTTATTGTGTTGTGTATTGTCCTGTTTAGCTTTGTGTTTTCACTTCATTGAGATCAGGGACTTCTGTCCAGTTGTCCATTTGCTAATAAGAGCATCTGAGGCAAGTAGGAAGGGACAGAGGGTTTGTGCCAGCTTCAGGGCTCACCTGTCCATGTGTCTCCCTGTCCCTGGCCTAACAGTACCTGTCATCAAAACATAAAACATATCAGACAGGTCAAAAGTTATTGCGTATTAATACAATTACATACCAACTATCAGGGCTCATTCTCGGCCCAGCCTTAGGGAACACAATTTCAGTACACTGCACAAGATTATGGTAACATTGATTCTATCCTCCTTGATAAAGTCATATATCCCATTGTTCTGTGTGAAGAGATTTCCTTGTTTTTTATTTTTTCCCATTTCGTGTAAATCACGTCCATTCCCCATGTAAATTGCAGATATCTGTTACCTGTGGATGCAAATATCTGATCCGGCAGACTGACTAAAACAAATATCTAACAGGGACGTCACTACCATCTGCATTAAGGCACAATCCCTGGAATTTCAACCTAGTGCCCTAGATCTCTTTGGAGGACATTGTGTGGAGTCTGTCTACAGTGGGTTTTTCACTTCTCCCCACTGGTTCTAATGATCATCACACAATATAACATAGCTTTGTACAGACGGTTTGGCCCATCCGATGCCTTTCTCAACTGTATTGATCCCACACATTACATAACATATATAGCACAACAGAAAGTCGCCAGTTGATGACCTCATCAATGACATAGGTGGTAATAATGAAAACTGTTTAAAAAAAACATAAATTAAAAAGAAAAAAAAAACATAAGTTGTAAAAAATCATATGAATCACTAAGAAATTAGTTGAGAAGGTTCCTTATCTCGTGCTTCCGGTTTAATATCTTCAGTTCCAGGGTCCCCAATTCATGAATCCAATATGCCTCCCTACGTTTCAACATCCTTCTAATGTCTCTACCTCTCCTAGGAAGTGTTAATTGCTCTAACACTTATAGCAACTGAGCCAGGGAATGTTTTTTTCTGTTTAAAATGAAATTGTAAAGAGTCAAAGTAAATTTTCACACCTTCTAGGGAACTTATGTTTATTTTCACAGTCTTTAATTTGCTGTGTCGTCTCTCCTATATACATAAGTTCACAAGGATAACCTTTGGCATGACATGCTTTGCCAGTGCTAGGATGTAAAAAAAACAGTCACCTTTAATAAGATTATTACATTGTATGCAGTGGAGGTATGTTTAAGTACTGTGTTTTCGACTCTGTAGGACATATTAAGAATCACTCAACTTTCTATGGAAGCTGTCTGCTTTTTCTAGTGGGTCATGGATATTCTGGGATTGCCTATTACAAATCAGAGGGGGACTTTGATAGGCTACTTTTAAAATGGACCAATGTCTCCTCACGATGTTGTCTACTTTATATTCTAGAAGGTGGTACTGTACTCACAAAAGGTATGCGTTTGCTACTGCATTTTTTTTTAGTTAAAGAGGACCTGTCACCCCCCGTGCCAGGATGACAGGCTCCCGACCCCGCTAGAGCACCTTATACGTACCTGATCGTGCCGGGTTCTTGAGGCGGTCGGGTGACGGAGATTTCAGCGCCCGAAGCCCGGCGCGCACGCTCCTGAGTTGAGTCCAACTCTCATAGAGAATGACTGGTGAATCCGACGCTCCGTCATTCTCTATGAGCGTTGGACTCATCTCAGGAGCACGCGCGCCGGATCGGGCGCTGAAATTATATGCCATTTTTAGATGAGACATATCTCTATTCGTCAGAACTGTACAAAAAAAATGTGGCAAATTGTGGCAAAGGTATATAGATGACGTTTTCTGCATATGGGAGGGGGCATGTAATGCCCTTGATTAGTTGTTTAATATCTAAATTGTAGAAGAAATTAACTCCAATTCACAATGACTTATGATGGAAATCAGGTACGTTTCTTGGATAATGTGGCTAAAAAAGGTGAAATGGATAAATTAGAGACAAATATATTTAGAAAATCTACTGGTAGAAATGGTTTACTTCATTACACGACTTCTCACCCTTATCAGTGAAGGAAGCTATCCTGAAGTCACAGCCACAAAGAGAAGCTAGAAAAGTGACACAGAAATAAAGGAAATAAGACTAAATGAAATGGAGGAGAGATTCAAGGAGAGTGGGTACCCCAATAGGATCCTAAAGAAAGCGAGATCATAACTGGAGGATGTTAGGAGTGATAAGCAAACGTACAACTTTTGTGAGACAGTACCACCCTCCGGATTATAAAGTAGACAATATAGTGAGGAGACATTGGTCCATCTTAAAAGTAGCCTATCCTGATTCAGAGGAATTTCAAAGTCCCCTCCAATTTGTAATAAGCAATCCCAGAATATACATGACTCACTTGTAAGAGCAGACAGCTTCTATAGAAAGTTGGGTGTTTTTAAGTCTGTCCTAAAGAGTCAAAATCTTATTTATTTTTATCAATAAATTTTTTTTTTAACAATTAACCATATGAACACTATGATAAAGATTAAATAACAATAACAAATTGTTAACTAAAATCATCTTAAATAATAGCATAACTATATAAATAAACCTCTAAAATAAATGAACCCCGTACCTACGTCTAAACCAACTCGAATTCATCTAACATCAATAAAAAAGGTAACAAATGTTATAACTACTGGAATTTAGGGATCGGCACACACTGAGGTGAATATCTTCTTAACCTCACTGCTGGTAGACATCATATAAAGGGAATGAAACAATGGCAGGCTAAATAATAATATTGCATAACTCAGTGCCGGAAACGTGAGAGTTAAAAATCTACCTGAAATTTTAAAAGTCATACATATAAAATACATGATGTGTAGCTGTAAGAAAAAGCTCATACCTTTCATGGCACCAAAGTGAGATGTTAGGTTTGGGCTTTGTATATGGGGCTCATTGCTCCTCATCCGTCTGGTGTGAGTAAGGAGAAAATGAATTAACAAGAAGTTTGCAGCACAAAATATTATAAATGGCAGAAAGGAGCCGAGAGCGAATATCAGAAACCGGTTATTGTAGTTTGGAAATGTAACAAATCCATACCCATCATATTTTTAGTAGAACCAATGAATACATATTGAGGCTTTAGCAGAGAAGTCAGAATCAACTACGGACCATGATGGAGATCCGAGTCTTCAAGAAGATGAACAGTTTATAATTGTAGGTGACAATCTTCACACAGTAGAAGGTTTCACAATGTTGTTGTGCAGTCGCCATGGAAAGAAACTAAGCATAGAGCTCCGTATAGTGACATTGATGAAAAAACAAAGCTCTGGAAATTGCCAAGGAGCTCAGGATCTTATCTCAGGTCGGGAGAGCTCTCTGGCTTTTCCATTTTATGAAAGTAGCCGCCACAATAATTATATTTACTGATAATCCCACCAGGCAGGTTCCATAGAGGACGGCTGTGAGAAGATATCCAGTAGAACATTCCATCAACATCAATGAGAATCTCTCCTCCGAGATGTATTATGTCTCCTCCTCAGGTTTCTATACAGATTCAAAGATTTTTTATGCAGGTTTTGTACACGTAGTTTCCATGTAAATTCTTGGGTGACTATTACAAGAATACTACAAATATAAACACAGCCTGAATGTAAGTTGCCAAATAGCTTAGCATTCTACCACCAATATGAAGAAATTTCATTGTTTTCATGAAATTCA
The DNA here is from genome assembly GCF_027789765.1 of Dendropsophus ebraccatus. Taxonomy (NCBI): domain Eukaryota; kingdom Metazoa; phylum Chordata; class Amphibia; order Anura; family Hylidae; genus Dendropsophus; species Dendropsophus ebraccatus. Next base: position 118,689,529 of record NC_091459.1, read on the forward strand.
CAGCCACAATGATGAGATTTATTTATTTAACTCCAGAAATGCATTCAGTAGATACCGGAAAACAAGTCCTATCACATCCAACGTTATCTTTCTACTGATATGTTGTGACTGGTCTGCAGGATGGAAACCTTTGTGTAATGATTTGGTTATACTGTACGTCTTAGTCAGATTTCAAGTTCATTAAGCATGTACTTTGCAGGTATCTCTTTCATGTGGATGCAAATACCTGATCCAGCAGGCTGACTATAAAAACAGGGGCAACACCTGTGCCAAGATCCAGATTGTCAACCCAGGGCTTTGCTTCTGGTCTCTGGATGACTGCCCCCTCCTTTAAACACAAATGCATTATAGTAGAGCGGCTGACCTTCCAGGTATCACATCCCTACAGCTCATAGACTGCTGGACAGAAGAGAGAAGAGGCACTCAATTATGAAAACAAAAGGGTCGGGTAGCAAAGACCCAACAAGGCTGACCCTTATCTCCCCCAACATCCTCTGTCAGTAGAGCGTCAGGAGGCCTCCATACACCTCGTGTGTTCCCCTTCTATAAAGGGGTGACCTGCCACAACAGCTGTATGATGCCCGTTCAAAATGTCCATCATTTTGACCATGAGTGAACATCGCTTTAGGCTATGCTCACACAATGGTTTTTTTTTTTATCCAAAATACTGTTCGTTGTCATAATCATTATTTACCACTGTCATTTTCAAACAACAGCTGTTATTTTGCATAAAGAAGATGTTGTGTTAAAATAGCCTAAGGCTATGCTCACACATGTGTGGTATACCCCCTGATGATATTGTAGCGGTGGGACGAATGGTCAATTGCTAAATGTGAAAGTGTAACGCCACCACTGTGGTGGATGGCCGAGATACAGCTGGACCTCAGGGCACACAGGTGTGATGGCACGCCTGTTTTTAAGGTGTAAGGCTAGCTGTACCCTTTTCCCTGTGGTCGGTGTCCTGTCGGGTTGCTGCAGGGTCCCTTGGGATTATGTCATGGGTGATATAGTCACAGATGGTCAGAGCGGTGTAGTAACCCTCCCGAATAGTGGTAGGACTCGCCACCCACAGAAAAGGGAAATGTCCCAAGGTTGTGGTGTAAGTGCTGTGCAGGTGGTAGTGAATGATCACAGACTCAGGTGATAACGTTGACTTGGTTTACTACTTATAAATGTGCAGCAGGTAATACAACAAATCTTGAAATGCACTTAAAACAGTTCCAATAAATACATGAACATAGAACCACTAGATCTGTGAGATGAGTGCTGTGTAGGATGTAGTAGAGTTGATAAAGTTGTACTGAGGTAGTGTAGCAGAGAGGAAAGTGCTGTGAGTCTAAATCTAATTAGTAATGTGCTCTGCCGGGATGTTGGAGTGTAGAGAAGAATACTTTGTAGAAGAAGAAAATAAAGAACCAACCTGTGCCTGTGTTTTGACCTTTCCTATAGTCTTCACACCACCTAATGCCCACTAGCGTTGGCGAAGCCGTACCAATGGGTGACACAGGCCCCAGACCCTGTTACCTGGGATGAGCGGAATGGTAAGGATTACCTAAGTACAGTACACCCGCGCTGCTATATGGAGTTCATAGACTTTATGTAACTTTGCTCCACGGGGATCAGTTCCTAGCTCTTTTGCTCTCTTGTGGATACTGTCCTGCACTGTAGTGACTCCTAGTCCTCGGCGTGGGTTGAGGTTATCTGTTGGCTAGTCCTCTCTTGAAAAACTTAAAGCGACTCTGTACCCACAATCTGACCCCCCAAACCACTTGTACCTTTGGATAGCTGCTTTTAATCCAAGATCTGTCCTGCGGTCCGTTTGGCAGGTGATGCAGTTATTGTCATAAAAAATGACTTTTAAAATTGCAGCCCCGTGCCCTACGGGCGTATCTGTGCCCTAATTTTGCACTACCCCCTCCGTCCCTCCTCCCCACCCTCTTCATCATCAGGAATGCCACTGGAATATTTACTTATGTTTGAACATTGGCCAGGTGTCTTAACGATCCAGCCCATGTGCTGTGGTAACACAGGTGTTGAATAATAGGCAATCTGCCTGGAGCATTCCTAATGATGAGGAGGGCGGGGAGGAGGGACGGAGGGGGTGGTGAAAAGTTAGGGCACAGATACTCCCGTAGGGCATGGAGCTGACATTTTAAAAGTAATCTTTATGACAATAACTGCATCACCTGCTAAACAGACCGCAGGACAGATCTTGTATTAAAAACAGCTATCCGAAGGTACAAGTGGTTTGGGGGATCAGATTGTGGGTACAGAGTCGATTTAAGCGTCTGAGGTGCTTCAAGAAAAAGGTTTGTCAGAGGGCTCCGTTCTGCATCCTACCCATGCGGGGCACTAACTAAGACTGACTTGTGGAGTCCTCCCCTTCCTGTCGAACGTGCGTGTAAAGTGTGCTGTGGTTGGGTGGAAAGAGTGCAATAAAGAAACGGTATAGAAAAAAGTGGATAGGAGAGAAGAAAGGAGAAATCCCACTGATCAACAGAACCTGGGATAAACAATAACCCTTATTTCAGCCATGCAGCTTCTAGACCTTAGTTATAGGATACAGCGACATCTAGTGGTTATTTCTGGTAACACTATAGCTGTGACAAGACCACAAACAAGTACAGACTTTTATGAGGGGTGTAAAGGATGGCAACACCCACAGTGGGAAACCACAGATGGATTTTTTTAACGGACATCATACAATAACAGGCGTTGTTTTAAAATAACATTCACCATTAAATGACAGTCGTCCAATAAAAAATATGTCATATTAATGGTGTGTGTGAATGTAGCTTATGGCTGTATGTATGTTTTCCAGGCAGCTCTTGGGCTGCATCCATCTTCTTCGGACTGCAAAAATCAAATACCAAAACTGTGAGTTTTGACGTACCCGAACTTACTGTAAGTGCGCTCATCTCTATAAACCAGACTGAGAACAGTACAGTAAGTGATAACACTATATTAGTAAGCTAATTGTCTTGGGGTGATAGTTTTATTTAAATAAAAAAAAAGTCATATAATGTCGTACCCCTCTAATTCCAGTAACTATAACAAACCACAATAATTGCTATTTTTTATTGAAATTAAATTTATTTCATATATTTTACACAGCTGATAATTTGAACAACACAACAAACATGACATACAGAGTAAATAAAATTAAAAAGATCTAAAATAAATGTACAGTAGCCCATACCGAAGTCTTAAACAAATGGAATTCACCTAACATCAATTTAAAAAAATATATATAGATATTATAACTCCTGGAATTCAGGCACCGGCAGACACTGAGGTGAACATCTTCCTAACCTCACTACTGGTAGACATCATATAAAGGGAATGAAACAATGGGAGGCTACACAAAAATAGTGAATAATTCAGTGTTGGAAACATGAGAGTGAAAAATCTTCCAGAAGTTAAAAAAGTCATACATATAAAAGACATGATGTGCAGCAGTAAGAATAAGCTCATACTTTGCATAGCACCAATGTGACACTTTAGGTTTGGGCTTTGTATGTAGGACTCATTGCTCCTCATCCGTCTGGTGTGAATAAGGAGGAAATGAATTAACAAGGAGTTTGCAGCACAGAATATTATTAATGATGGAAAGGAGCCGGCAGTGATTATCAGAAACCGATTATCGTAGTTTGGAAATGTGACAAGTCCATACTCCATCATATTTTTTGTAGAAACATTCAATACAATTGGAGGCTTGAAGTCATAACTATACCAACCTAATGGAAGGCTGGATATCAGTGAGATTAGTATAGAAACCAGAATCAACCGCGGGACCATGATGGGGATCCGAGTCCTCAGGAAGATTAATAGTTTATAGTTGTAGGTGACAATCTTCACACAGTAGAAGACACAGAGGACGGTGGCAATCCAGTTACTGCTGTAGAATGTGAATATAGTCTGAACATACAGGATTGGTTTCACAATGTTGTTGTGCAGTCGCCATGGAAAGTAACTAAGCATAGAGCTCCGTATAGTGACAGTGACAAAAAACAAGGCTCTAGAAATGGCCAAGGAGCTCAGGATCTTATCACAGGTCTGGAGAGATCTCTGGCTTTTCCATTTTATGAAATTAGCCGCCACAATAATCATATTTACTGATAATCCCACCAGGCAGCTCCCATAGAGGACGGCCGTGAGAAGATATCCTGTAGAATAGTCCGTCATCATGAGTGAGAATCTCTCGTCCAAGACGTATTATGTCTCCTCCACAGGTTTGTATACAGATTCAGGGATTCTTCATGCAAGTTTTTTGTCTAGTACCCATGTAAATTCTTCGAGCAAGGTTGAGATTCATGCAAATCATTAAACCACTCTGCATTTTGAACAAATGTATGGTAGAAAAAACAACTGGGCTCTGATCTGATGATGTGGAATCTACTACTAACTATACAGTTTGGCTAAGAAGTACATATACATATAGTCAATAATAATAATAATAATATATATAACTAATAAATAATATTTATATAACAAGGGAATAAATCACATATATTTAACCTAATTGATTTTTTTTTTCTAAAAGGTTCCATTTATGGTGCGTTTACACAGAGATTTATCTGACAGCTTTTTGAAGCCAAAGCCAGGAACAGACTATAAACAGGGAATAGGTCATAAAGGCAAGCCTGAGATTTCTCCTCTTCTCAAATCCATTCCTGGCTTTGGCTTCCAAAATTTGCCAGATAAAGCTGTCTGTGTAAACGCACCCTTACACAGAAAGATTATCTGACAGATTATCTGCCAAAGATTTGAAGCCAAAGCCAGGAATGGATTTAAAGAGAGGAGAAATCTCAGGCTTTCCTTTATGACCTGTTCTCTGCTTATAGTCTGTTTTTGTTTTTGGCTTCAAATCTTTGGCAGATAATCTGTCAGATAATTTTTCTGTGTATATGGACCCAAAGAGTGTAAACAGCTGCAGCTCGTTGCTACTGAATTTTCACGGCTGTGTCAGTTCAGAAGCCTAGAGCTTTAAAGGAGAAGTCTGCCAAAAATGTTTATTAAAGTATTGTATTGCCCCCAAAAGTTATACAGATCACCAATATACACTTATTACAGGAAATGCTTATAAAGTGCTTTTTTCCCTGCACTTACTACTGCATCAAGGCTTCACTTCCTGGGTAACATGGTGATGTCACTTCCTGGATAACATGGTGATGTCACTTCCTGGATAACATGGTGATGTCACGACCCGACTGCCAGAGCTGTGTGGGCTGTGGCTGCTGGAGAGGATGATGGCAGGGGGACACTGAGGGACACAGGGCACTAGAGGGACACTGAGCATTCCTCTGCCATCATCCTCTCCAGCAGTCACAGCCTGCATAGCTCTGGGAGTTGGGTCGTGACATCACCATGTTATCCAGGAAGTGAAGCCTTGATGTAGTAGTAAATACAGGGAAAAAATCGCTTTAAAAGCATTTCCCGTAATAAGTGTATATTGGTGATTTGTATAACTTTTGGGGGGGCAATACAATACTTTAATAAAAAATGTTCGCCAACTTGTCCTTTAATTGTTTCAAAGTGCACTGTATCATAATAAATTATGATGCCAGGAGTTCTGTAAAAGTTGAAGACTTGAGTCTGTGAGTCTGAATGCACACTAAGAGCATATGAGCAGAACACATCATCATGATATACAATAATGTGCTGTATATCCGTGCCTTTAAAGGGCACCTCCAGAATTGCTGTTCTGCCACTTTTGAAACAATTTGCATAGGGATATACAGCCCATGCAGGGCTACGAAAAATTTGGGCTACGAAAACTGGACACTGAACTCCTCAAGCATCTGTTGTGCATCCACAGAGAGTGACATATCAGGAAGATTGATACCAGAAATAGTAGGAATGGTGGACATGAGCCTGCAAGGATTAACAGGAACCGGTTGTGATACATACCTGCTTTGTAGTCATTCTTTGACCCATTTGAATGGCTTGAGAAATTCGGAAGCTTTGAGTTGTTAAAATAGAAACCGAATGAAAAGTAGAGAAAGAGTGAATAGTAGAGAAATTATCAATGACGTCAGAAGGAACGATGGGACCAGAATGGAGACTGAAGTAGATGAAGAACTTTCAGTTGTAGGCCATGTGCAGACTACGTATGAGACCAGCCGTTCTGTGACCCGGCTGGGTCACGGAACGGCCGGTCTCAGAAAAGTTCATGTCGGCCGCAGAGTTCTAAAGCGGGCGCAAACGTGCGCACCCGCATCAGAACTCCCCACTGCACACAATGGAGCAAGTGGCCAGAGCCGCTCACTCCATATTGTGCACTGACAGGGTTTTCTGCGGCCGCTATTCAATGAATAGCGGCCACAGAAAACTGACATGTCAGTTTTTTACGGCACCGCTAGGGATCCCATACGGAGTGTATACTATGTGTATACACTCCGTCCGAGATTCCCTTAGAAGGCAGCACTACATAAGTTCTGTGGGAATCACGGCCATTGTAACAACCTCCGTGATTCCCACAGAACTTACATTGTGTGAACATAGCCTTAAAATAAAAGTACATTATACTGAAGTCTAAGAAAACTGACATTTATCTAACAAAAAAAAGTTAAAATCAACCAAAAGTTATTTTTTTTTAATATAAAAGACATGATCTGTAGCAGTTAAAATAAGCTCATACCCATGTTAGGTCTTCAAGCAAGGTTTCTATCCATGCAAATCATGAATCCGCTCTGCAGTTATAAATACACACTATGTGCTCCGTAAAACAAATACATGTAAGAAAAACCACAACTGGGCTCATGTTTCATGTCATCAAATTATACAGCTCTGATCTGATAACCTGGGATGTTATAACTTACTACAATAGACCAATCCATTAAGATCATCCATGCTAAAGGGATAACTTGTTATTTCACGATACTAGATACAAGCACACTCTACTGCTTTGGGGGAATCATTGGGCATGGTGACTGACAGTAATCATGTGGATGGGATTACTCAGACATGGACCACCTGACTCATTTTCAGGCATAGCAATAAAATAGCTGCATGGCTTTTGTTGACTTTTTTGTTATTTCACCTTTCATCTGTTTCCTTATCTATTCTTTTCTCTACTTTAACTCTTGCTCTTATATTAAAAGTTTACTCCAGCGAGGGGGGGGGCACTTTTTTGCTGGGACCAGGGAGGAAGTGGCTGAGGGAAAAGACATCCACTCACCTCCCCGGTTCCAGCGGCGGGTCCCGCATTGCGGCGAGACGATACGTTTCAGGTCCACTCAGCCAGTCAGTGACAGAGGCGGGATCCGTTTCAAGTCCGCTCAGATCCCGCCTCTGTCACTGACTGGCTGAGCGGACCTGAGACGTCACGCCCACGTCAGACACCAGGAAGCGGCCGGGAACCGGGGACCGGAGCGCCGCGATGCGGGACCCACTGCTGGAACCGGGGAGGTGAGTGGTCCCAGCAAATAAGTGCCCCCCTGCTGGAGTACCCCTTTAAGTCATATATGTCACTGAAGCCTGACTTTTTCAATAGAGCATTTGTTTAGATTATCAACACTTTGGCAGGAATTTATCAAGACCGGAATACCCGTATGCTGGTCTTAAAGTCCGGCCATCGTGCATCCAGGCAGATTTACCATAAACTACACACCTCTTGGTAAATCTGGTGGACGTTGTAGAAATCTACACGGGCTCCTGAGAATTTGTGCATGATTTACACCTGCTAGCAGGCATAAATCATGGTAAATCCTCTCCGTCTTATCACACCCCCTGACTGCCCATCAGTTATGTCATACTTGATAAAGACCCCAGTAGGGGTTGAAATGTTATATCTGTAAGCTTGGTTCTCATTGATACCATTGGATGCCATTGGACCTTTTCTGCTCTTGGGGGTTGTGGGCATACCAGCGGGCATCTACCTGCGACCGGTATACCAGGCACTATTGGTGCTGCTGACTCCTTCTCCAGTTTCAGGTCTTGATGCCCATCAGTTATGTCAAGGAAAAGGCACACGGTTTGCGCAATCTTTGCCTTTTCCCTAGCATACGTGCCTTTTCCCCCTTTCACCCTTAACATTTAATTTCTCATGCTTTTTTTGTCTGTGTCCAAATTTTAAACACTTTTTGTTAGGACTGTTTATGAAAAGATATAACACAAAAAAGTTCCCTTTAATACTGTTTCTTTTAATACATTACTTTTTTGTGGATGCATGAACGCCCCCTAAACCCTACAGTTCCTATTTCCCTAATCTGATCCGGTAATGCGGCAAAGCGCTACACAGAGCAGGGTCTCCTCCTGTACTGTATATTCTTATTAGGTATAGAGAAGCTGCCTGTCCCCATCATTGCATGTGGCAGCCTCTGTACAGCAAACAGTGACTGCTATCTCTATATACCAAATGGCAGAGCGAGTGGTGATAGGAACCATCAACTACTATGCAGTGACAAGCAACTCCCTGATAGACACTATATATTCTAATAAAAATATACAGCATGCAAGGGGATCAATAGCGCTCTACGGCAGAACTTAGTCAGAGTAGGGGAGCAGGGACCAGAAAGCCCTTACACAGACCTACACGTCACAAGACAAACAGCAGCAGGAGGCCCAGACCACTGGCTAAATATGATGCCGAAAGATAAATCAAGGCTTCCTTCTCATCTATCACCCCCCTTTCCCTATCTTAAAGTAGCACTCCATCCGTGCTCTGGCAGAGAACACGACGAACAGGCTATTTTTACCTTTCTGCGCTCCTTGGCTGTCCTCCTACATCATTTTTGGGTCCCTGCCTGAATGATCCCACCTCTACTTCCAAGACAGACTCATCTAGGCAGTAACAGCGCGCTCAGCCAATCGCCGTCATTGACGCTGTCCCATCTTAATTTTTGATTGGCTTCCGCTATGCCCCTGAACTGGATCTTCATTTTTAGCTTGGCTTGGGAGATGCAGAGAGGTTTGTGTTGCCCCTTACTGCTGCCACCTAACATGAAATGAAGTATAAATTAAAAAAAAAAATTACTTTTATTTTTAATAAAGTTATACTACAAAGTAATGAAACCTTATTAAAGCAATGTGTTAAAAAAAAAACTCTCTGTAAAGGTTAAGATTCTTTCTCCTCTTTCCTCTAGACTCTTCAGATATGATTCTTTATAGAGGATCTGTTTATGTTTTTGGGTTTGTTTTTTTTTGCAGTTGCGGGTGTCCTGATTCCAGCATTATGCTTTCCTAGAATGCCCAGCCCCCTAAATAGTCAGATAGGTGGAAAACTAATTTTAAAATGTGAATCTTCTGGTCTTTGGGTGTGTTTAGGAGGCTGGGGAAAATGAATCATTCAGACTGTTATTGTTTTTTGTTTTGTTTTTTTTCCCAACTTGTTATGTACTCTAATTAACCCTTAGAGACCGGGCCAATTTCCATTTTTGCGTTTTGTTTTTTCCTCCTTGTGCATAAAAGGCCATAGCACTTGCATTTTTTTTTTTACCTAGAAACCCACATGAGCCCTTATTTTTTTGCGCCACTAATTGTACTTTGCAATGACAGGCTGAATTTTTTCATAAAGTACACTGCAAAAGCAGAAAAAAAAATAAATGTGTGGTGAAATTGAAAAAAAAAAGGTTGGAGGGTTTTTATTTTTACGCCGTTCACCCTGAAGTAAAACTAACTTGTTATATATGTTCCTCAAGTCTTTACGATTATAACGATATGTAACATGTATAACTTTATCTGATGGCCTGTAAAAAATTCTAATCATTGTTAACAAATATATGTTCCTTAAAATCACTCTATTCCCAGGCTTATAGCGCTTTTATCCTTTGGTCTATTGGCCTGTGTGAGGTGTCATTTTTTGCGCCATGATGTGTACATTCTATCGGTACCTTGATTGCGCATATGTGATTTTTGATCACTTTTTATTACAATTTTTCTGGATTTGATGCAACCAAAAATGCGTAATTTTGCACTTTGGTATTTTTTTGCGCTTAAGCCGTTTACTGTGTGAGAGTTAAGGAATGTGATTAATTAATATTTGCGGCGATACCAAAAATGTTTATTTATTTATTTAGTTTTATTTATAACATGGGAAAAGGGGGGTGTTTAAAACTTTTATTATGGGAGGGGGCTTTTTATTAATAATAACACTTTTTTTTTTTTTTTTTTACACTTATACTAGAAGCCCCCCTGGGGTTAGGGTTATTCCCCCTGGGGGACTTCTAGTATAAGTACACCGATCTCTCATTGAGATCTATGCAGTATATTTATACTGCATAGATCAATGAGATAGGCACTGGATTGCTTTCGGCTGCTGCAGCTGAAAGCAATAGAGTGCTGAGTCGGGATCAGTGCCCTTATGGCGCAGACCCTGGCCTGATAAAGACACGAGGATTGCTCCTCTGCGACAATGTTGGGCGAGGGGGGGGGGTGATTCCCCCACTAGACACCAGGGAACAGGCTGCAAGTAGTATTCACCGGACTGTGACCGCTAATAGCCGTGGTCCTGGGCTACAATCGGCGCCCGAGACCACGGCAGTTTAGAGCTTGGTTGCCGCACGGCCCTGCTCTGAAGTCCCCTAGGCGACCCAGGACGTACGGGTACGCCCAGAATCGTCTAGGGTTTAACCTGCCCAGACATGTAATGAGATGGCTCTGCTCATTATGTCATAGTCTGCCCTGAAAAGCCAGCAGCTAATGTAAAAATCTGTGAAACAGTGAGAATTAGCCTATTGTGACTGTTCTAACATCAATTGCTGATATAGTACTTTGTTTACTTTAAAACCTTAAGGACCCCATGGCTGACCTTCCACATTGCCTGTTGTTAGAGTACACATACATTGTACTGTGCTAACATATAGACATACTGTAAGTATGTTATTACTGAGGAGTCAATATTGAAAGCGCTAAACCCCATTACTAAGTTTTAAATAGAAGAAATGCAATTTTTTTTCATTTAACCAAATTTATTAAACATAGTTCACACAAAATGAAAATATCACACACATATTTGATGTCATCCTAAGCTCTAACCATAATACCTGGAACAACACAATGAGCATGCTACTTAAGGTGAACAATAAATAGCTTCTAAATTAAGCAATAGGAATGAATGGAGAATTAAAATTAACTAAAATTCAACTCAGATTAAGAAAAATGTAAATGAAACTGTAAAATAAATCAACATTAAAGCAAAGAAGAAGAAAATGATAAATAGATAATAAATAGATAACACAGGGCCTACCATAATTCACAATGGCTAAATATCAGAGAGTTCACAATGCTACCTTTCTAGTGAATAGAGTCTGCTCTAGATCATAAGTCTTTGTTCATGGGGCTTTCTCTATGACAGGACGGGCGGACTAAGTGATTGGCTGAGCAGGCAGGTTCTGCCCCAACTCCTTATCAGATAAACAGTGAGAAGAACCAAGCAGTTGGGGACTGAAAGAAGCCACACCAAGAGCTGAGGGGCATCTGTAGGTGACTGGGAACAGGAACTGTAAGTATAATATTAATGATAATAATGTTTATTTATATAGCGCCAACCGATTCCGCAGCACTTTGCAATTCTGGGGGTACAAACATAGACAAAAATCAGACATCACAGAGATATACATATAATTATCAGCCATACATGAGGAGTGAGGTCCCTACTCACATGCATGAGCTTCCAGACTATTAGGAGGGGGTGCAAGACAAAATGGCAGAGGGGCAATGACCTAGGTCTCCAGCTGTATATTACAGCTATTATTTACTGCCCACTATACGATAAAGAGTTGACTCTGTCCCAGTCTATATAGTAAAGATGGCAAATGAAACAATGAAACAGCCAACTGTGACTGCTATAGTGGCAACATGAGTAGCTAAAAAAAAAAGAGGATAAACATTTATAAAATCAATCTGAAGCTATTTTATGGTGATACAGTATATCCTAGTCAGGATATTAACCCTTTCCCCTGCCATAAATAGTAGTAAGTTCCCGCGTGATGACATACTAGTACGCCATAATGCACAGGGAATCTACGACGCAAGCTCAAAAGCTGAGCTCACTTCATAGAGGGTGAGGGCTGCTATCAACAGCCGGATCCTAACAGTTAATGACAGGCAGCAACGATCGCATTGCCATCCACTATTAACCCATCAAACGACATTTACATGTCAGTGACAGGAAATCAGCTCCTGTCACTGTCCGATTGGCTGCACTACAGGGGTCTTGATCATTTCACCTGATTGCAGGAGGTATAACTAGTCTCTATGTGCAGAATGCCATTAATATTGATCAATGCTATGCAATGGCATAACACTGAACAGTGTATGTAATCTAATGATTGCTTGTAAAAGTTCTCAAAAAAAGTTAAAAAAAAAAAAAAAGTACCTGTCATTACAAAGAAGTTGTAAGTCATATAGACTTGTCAAAAGTTTTGACCAGTCTGGATCTGACCGTTCAGACCCATAACGATGGTTAGAACAATCCAGGAAAAGGCCATACTAAGCGCAGTCCTCTCCCAGTCCTCTCCCTTTTTTCCCGACACAGAGAGCACTGCAGCATGGTCCTCTCCCCTATCATTCTTACGATTGGCCAGGGTGTGAACACCCAAACCCGGACCAATCAAAACATTTGGCATGTCTCTATGACATGTCAAGTGTTTTTTATGATGACAAGTACAATTTAATAAAAATTCAAAAATCCCCTTTTTCTATTTTACATATAAAAAAATTAAAACATAAAAACTTAAGTATATTACATATTGCTGCATGCACACGGTTTATTAAAATGTTTTGTTATTTATTGTGTACAGTGAATGACTTAAGAGAAAATAAAAAATAAAACACCCATATTGCTGTTTTTTTTGTCACATCATATTTTTTTTTAAAAAAAAGCTACAAAATTGGCTCATCTACACCAAAGCAATACCGTTCAAAAATACAGGTCATGGCGCAAAAAAAAAAAAATAAGCCCTCAAACAGCTCTGTACATAGAAAATTCAAAGAGTTATGGCTCTAAGAAGACAAGGAGGGAAAAAAAACATAAAAAAGGAAATGGTTTTGTCCTCAAGGCCAAAATAGGCGGTGTCATAAGGGGTTAAAATTACGGTAAAGAGATGTAAAATATTTTCTTGGAAAAACTGCTTAGAGCATTAACTAGTCAGTTCTATCATTACATTGATATACTCTATGAGGCTCCTGTAGATGGCTGCCCTACACGAGTACTGTTCTATCACATGAGCACTCCATAAAGGAGCCTTTTTATGCTTCCAAATATCCTGTGTCAGGGCCAAACCAATGATCACTGGATTGTTCATATGGTCCTTTACTTAAATTAATGTGGGGCACACTTCCCCTTCTTTTGGTGTGTTCACACGTACAGATTTTTGGTTGCAATTGATGAAAACAAAGTCAGGAATAGATTTGAAAAGAGGAGAAATCACAGTCTTTCCTTTATGACCTCTTTTCTATTTATAGTCTGCTCCTGGCTTTGGCTTCAATAATTGTAATTTAAAAAAATGTATCCGTGTGAACGCACCCTTAGGGTATGTGGGTCACGGAACGTCCAGTCTCAGAAACGATCATCCCGGCCGGTACTGCAGTACCGTCCGGATGATCTTAAGCGCAACAGAGTTCTGATACGGACTCATCCGTGCTCACCTTCATCAGAACTCGCCACTGCACACAATGGAGTTTGCGGCCGGAGCCATTCATTCCACTGTGTGCACTGACAGGGTCAGTTTTCTACGACGCTGCTAGAGAGTATACTATGGCCAGGATTCCATAGACATCAAGTTAACGTTTATTTTCGTATTATTCACGGCCGTTGTTGCAATCGGCAATAACGGCCATACTTTTAAAAAATATATACATTGTGTGAACATGGCCTTACACCCTTCTCTGGGTTTTACACTGGTACACAGTTTGGTCGATAATCACCCTGTGTAAAGTGCCCTTTCATGGAGTGTAAATAGTCCTTTAGAAACATTTGATCAGACCAAGACACAATGGGGTAAGCATCTTCCTTACCTCACTGCTGGGGGGGATCAAGGAGAGGGAATGAAACAACTGGAGGCTACATAGTAAAATGGAAATAATCTCTATAAGAGACTCATATGTGATAAATCTACCAGACGTTAAAAGATTCATAAATATAACATATATTATCTTCAGTGACAAGAATAAGCTCATACTTCTCAAAGCGTAGAAGTGAGACTTTAGGTTTGGGCTTTGTATATGGGACTCATTGCTTCTCATCCGTCTGGTGTGAATAAGGAGGAAATGAATCAGCAAGGAAATGGAGACACAAAATATTATAAATGGTGGAAAGGAGCAGACAGCGAATATCAGGAACCGGTTCTTGAAGTTTGCAACAAATTCATATGCCATCACATCTTCAGCAGAACCGTTTGATAAATTCTGAGGCTTCAAGTCATAACCATACCAACCAAAGGGAAGGCTGGAAATCAGTGAGATGAGCAGAGAAGCCAGAATCAACCGTGGGACCATGATGGTGATCTGAGTCTTCAGGAAGATTAATAGTCTATAGTTGTAGGTGACAATCTTCACACAGTAGAAGATACAGAGGACGGTGGTAAGCCAGTAACTGCTGTAGAACATGAACATAATCAGAATATACAGGGCTGGCTTCATAATATTATTTCTCAGTAACCATGGGAAAAAAATAAGTATTGAGTTCCGAATAGCAATACTGATAAAATACAAGATTCTGGAAATCGCCAAAGAGCTCAAGATCTTATCACAGGTCTGGAGAAATTTCAGACTTTTCCATTTTATGAATTTAGACACCAAAATAATCACATTTACTGTGATTCCCGCCAGGCAGGTCGCATAGAGGACGGCCACAAGAACATATTGGGTAGATTGTTCTGACATCATTATTGACAATCTTCCTTCTAAGACAGAGAATATTTTTCGCCCTGTATGGTCTAAGGCTTGTATACAGAGCTGATCAGCTCGGCTTCTTTATTTTAGTTGTTTCCATTACCCATGTAAATGCTTCTAGGCTCCATGCAAATCATCAATCTAGTCTGTAGCTGGTTGTGCTCCGCGGAACAAACAAATACATGTAAGAAAATAGCAAATGTGCCCTTGTTTCACCTCGATAAAATATCCTATTACAGTTCAGATGTTATAAAATGTAATGTCAGGGACATAGTAGGGCTATGAAAGAGGCATATAAATCAAGATCTGCCAGGCCAAAGGGGAGTTTGGAAATAAATAATCCAAATTAAATCTCATTAAAAGGTTTAAAAGCAATATTTAGGCTTTATCTGTCAGGGACGGGAAGACAGGGACAAGACAAGACAGTGGGCCCTAAGACTGAACCCACCCACTGTCCCTACCTCCTTGCCTCAATCAGCCCTAGGAGGCTGCGGACAACCACAAAGACGTTCCCTATACTAAGTACGTGTAACACAGGACAAGACAAACGGACAAATAAAATCGGATAGTGAACAAGCCAAGTCTGGACCAAACGGGCAAAGCAGTAAAAAATCAGCAAACAATCGGCTAGTTCAGGCAGGAGGTCAGATAACAAGTCGAGCAAGGCAAAGGGATTAGGAACGGGGATTGCAGGAATAGACAAGGGGAGCTAGGATCAGGGAATAAACCTTAATAGCCAGCAATCAGGAACTGACCACTGGCTCTTTAAATACAAAACCAGGAGCCAGGACCAGAAAGTGATTGGTCTGGACTCCTGAGTCCTAATAACTAACACATTAGAGGCTGCAAGCTGGGTGGCAGCAGCGTCTGCTTCTCAGCCTGAGCGGCTGCACGCTACTCTAGCCGGGGCAGACATCGCTGGAGTGCGGTCAAGTAAGTTGCTGACATTATCTAACTTGTTCTAAAAGGAAATATTCTTTCTTGGCTTTTTGTTGGTATCTTGGTATAATCCCATTTTCAGTTTTTTGAGGCAAATTAGATCATGAAGGGGAAATTCACATGGCCAGAGATAGTTCTACAACTTTAGGAATTGCTTTTGCTTACAGCTTTTGGTATCATCAGGGGCGGTCTTGGCATTTCTGGGGCCCCAAGCGAAGTTATGTCTGCCCCCCCCCCCTCGACACGCGTTCCAAAACAATAGACCGCTGTGTGTTGCCCCCAGTAGTATATACCCCTTGTTTGCTTCCCCCAGTAGTATATAGACCCCTGTGTGTTCCCCCATTTATATATAGCCCCCCCGTGTGCTCCCCCAGAAGTATATAGACCTCCTGTGTGCTACCCCAGTTGTATATAGACCCCCTGTGTGCTGCCCCCAGTTGTATATACCCCCTGTGTGCTCCCCCACTAGTATATAGGCCCCCTGTGTGCTCCCTCAGTGGTATTTGGCCCCCCTGTGTGCTCCCCCACTTGGATATAGACCTCCTGTGTGCTCCCCCACTTGGATATAGACCCCTGTGTGCTCCTCCAGTAGTATATAAACCCCCTGTGTGGTTCCCCCAGTAGTATATAGACCCCCTGTGTGCCCCACCAGTATTATATAGACCCCTTGTGTGCTGCCCCAGTACTATACAGACCCCTGTGTGCTCCCCCAGTTATATATAGACCACCTGTGTGCCTCACAAGTAGTATATAGACCCCCTGTATGTTCCCCCAGTAGTATATAGACCCCTGTGTTCCCCACCAGTAGTATATAGACCCCTGTGTGCTCCCCCAGTAGTATATAGCCCCCCTGTGTGCTCCCCCACTTGGATATAGACCTCCTGTGTGCTCTCCAAGTTGTATATAGACCCCATTCTGCTGCCCCAAGTAGTATATAGACCCCCTGTGTGCTGCCCCCAGTAGTATATAGACCTCTCTGTGAAGCCCCAGTAGTCTATAGCCCCCCTGTGTGCTCCCCCTGTTATATAGCCCCTCTGTGTGCTCCCCCCATTTATATAGACCCCCGATGTGTGCTCCCCCAGTTAAACAGACCCCTGTGTGCTCCCCCTCCCATATAGTATATAACACAATAAAACAAACACTTATACTCACCTGGGTCCGGGCGTCTCCTCTTCTCTTCACTCTTGTGGCCGCAGGAAGGGTTTTCCCTGCGATCACAAGAGGCCGCACTCCACTTGTCCTGGCGCCGATGCTCCAGTGATGTCACTGGAGCGCCGGCACCACAAGAACAAAGCTGCCACTTGTGACCGCAGGGAAAACCCTTCCTGCGGCCATAAGAGTGACTGACAGGAAGGGAGCCAATGTCTCCCGCCCTGTCAGTGCTGCTGCATGTAACTATGAGCGCTCATTACGAGTGCTCATAGTTACAGTTCAGATGGTAGCAACGAGCAGGGCAACGGCCCTGTCCAGCGGTCTTGAGCACAAGAGCGGGGTGTGGGGGCCCCCCTGGATGTTGGGGGCCCCAAGCGATCGCTTGGGGTGCTTGGTGCCAAAGACCGCCACTGCTCCTAACTAACTGTTTCTAACTCCTCACCATACAAAAAGAAACACTGCTAACAATGACAGATACCTGTGATATAGAGGGGTAAGCCATAGTCATATAGAGGGGTCAGCCATAGTGATATGGAGGTCATACATTGTGATATAGAGGGGTCAGCCATAATGATATAGAGGGGTCAGCCATAGTGATATAGAGGGGAAATACATAGTGATATAGAGGGGAAATACATAGTGATATAAAGGTCAGAGATAGTGGTATAGAGGGGTTAGACATAGTGGTATAGAGGGGCAAGACATGGCCATATAGAGGGGCAAGGCATGGTGGTATATAGGGGTCAGACATAGTGATACAGAGGGGCAAGACATAGTAATGTAGAGGTCAGACAGAGTGGTATAGAGGGGTCAGACATAGTGATATAGAGGGGCAGCCATAGTGATATAGAGGCCAGCCCTAGTAATAAAGAGGGGTCAGCCATAGTGATATAGAGGTCAGCCGTAGTGATATAGAAGGGTCAGACATAGTGATGTAGAGGTCACATATAGTGATATAGAGAGGTCAGACATAGTCCCACTCAGCCAGTCGGGGACTTCAGCTGTGCCCTGCCTCACTGATTGACTGAGCAGGCATTTCTAAATGGGGCCATGGCATCACAGGATTGAGAGGTCGGTGGGGACCATGAGCCGTGACGCTGCACTACAGGGGCAGGTAAATAGGACTTTATTTGAAACCTAAAGGACCCCATGGCTGACCTTCCATATTGCCTGTTGTTATGTTACACACAAAATGTACTGTACTGACATATAGACCTAAGTATGTTATTACTAAGAAATCAATATTAAAAGAACTAGTCCCCATTACTGTTTTTAATAGAATAAATGCAATTTTTAATTAAATCAAATGTATTAAATATCGTTCACACAAAAGATAATATCACACGCATATTTGATGTCCTCCTAACTCTAATAACTGGAACAACACAATGAGCATGCTATTTAAAGTGAACAATGAATGACATCCAAATGAAGCAATAGGAACAAATGGGGAATTAAAATGACCTAAAATTCCACTCAAATATAAAATAATGTACATTAAACTGTAAAATAAATTAACATCAAAGCGAAACCAAAGAAAATGACAAATCATCTTACAGAAAACCTTATACAGAAAGGAGTACAGTTACATGTGACACCAGAGGTCACAGGGCATGCTTAATGCTACCATTCTAGTGAATAGGGTCCACTCTGGACCATAAGTCTATGTTCATGCGACTTGCTTTTAGGCATATCTATAAATGCTGTTAAAAACACCTCAAGCAAGATGTAAAGATGAAGACAGATATATTGCAGAAAACATATATCCTCCACTCCAACCACTGGGTAAAATCGGGCGCTGGTCCAAGATAGGCAAAAAATAGATAATGAAGATAAAAATATTTATTAAAACACAACGCGTTTCAAAGTCGTGCTGACTTCTTTTTCAAGTGTATAACAAAAGAATGTTTTTCAAGGTCTATAAAAAGGGTGGTTTGCACATGCCCAGTAGCAGCCAAAGATACAGGTGATGTCTGATTACTTACATAGTACCTCCCAGCAGGGAGTAGATCAAGTTACAAGTAAACCTGCTTTCACTTAGTACATAAAACACTTCTACAAAGAAGAAATAGGAGGCAAACAAACCAAAAAAAAAGATAAATACAAACATCAGAAAAAATATAAATATAAAAATATATATATATAAAATATATGATAAAAGCCTATCTTGTATTCTCAATGGTTTCATTTAATCCCTGCGGTGTGAGAGTAGCTAATTTAAAAATCCAAAAGGATTCCCGATTTATCAGTTGTCTATATCTGTTTGGGTGATTTTCTGGGATTTGTTCTAATATAATAAGGGTTAGATCAGTGGGATTATTCTGATGATGACTTGAAAAATGTTTGGATATACTATGAAGAAGAAAAGCTTTTTTTATATTGGACCTATGTTTATTCATCCGTGACCGCACTGTCTGAACAGTGCGGCCAACATACTGCAGTCCACAACTACATTCCAATAGGTATATGACGAACTGTGTTGCACAATTAAGTTTGCTACGAATAAAATATACTTCTCCTGTGGTATTAGATTTAAATGTGGTAACTAAAATCGGGGGCATCCATTCACAACATAGGCATCGATTATGCCCACATCTTGTGGATCCTACCTCTTTTGATACATTTTGTATTTGTTCGGGAACCCTATTCTGGACCCTTCTAAGTCTACTAGGGGCAATATGACCCCGCATAGTTTTTGTTCTACGAAAAATAATATTGGGTCTCCTAGGAATCACAGATTTTAATATTGGATCATCACATAGGATAGACCAATTTTTTTGCAGATAATTTTTAATTACAGACACTCCACAATTATACTCCGTAACAAAGGCACAACTAAATGGATTGTTTTCAAAGGGGTATCTATTACTCTCAGCTTTTTTTCTTTGACTCTTTTCTTTCATATTATTTAGAATGTCTCTTTGCGTAGTTTTAGCATTTGTATTATAAGCTTTTTTTAGAATTTTTTCCGGGTAACCCTTACTAAGAAATCTGTTTTTTAGTATCTTAGCCTGCTGAACAAAATCATCTTTACTACTACAATTTTTTCTTACCCTTTGGTATTGTCCGAATGGTACATTTTTTAACCATTGCGGTAAATGGCAGCTGTTATACTCCAAGAAGCTATTTACATCCACCGATTTGAAGTGTGTTTTAGTGGTTATTCTGTTATCATTTTTCATTATTGTTAGATCCAAAAAATCTATTTGGTCAAAATTAAAATTTAATGTGAAACTAATTCCCCAATTATTACAATTAATCTCTTCAACAAAAAAACGTGCCTCATCCTCTGTCCCTGTCCAAATAATAAATAAATCGTCTATAAAACGGCGATAATATACAGCATGATTCACAAAGTATTGGGACTGTGCGATGACACTCGCCTCAAAGCGCCCCATCAACAAATTAGCAAAACTCGGGGCGAAGCGAGTGCCCATCGCACAGCCCCTGACTTGTTTGTAAACATGATCCTCAAAATTAAATATGTTATGATTCAAAATAAATTCCATACCATCATAAATAAATTGAATTTGTGTTTGTTCTAATTCAACATCAGATTTTAAATAGTATAAAGCTGCCTTAAG
This sequence comes from Dendropsophus ebraccatus, assembly GCF_027789765.1. Lineage (NCBI taxonomy): Eukaryota > Metazoa > Chordata > Amphibia > Anura > Hylidae > Dendropsophus > Dendropsophus ebraccatus. The sequence continues at coordinate 118,710,039 of NC_091459.1, forward strand.
TCCCAAATCAATATCAATATTAGAATACAGTGACGTGACATCCAAAGTGATAAAAGAAAACTCAGATACAGTGAAAGATTGTAACTCATAAATTAATTGTGAAGAATCCTTTAAAAAGGATGGTAATTCCCAAACATATTTCTGCAAAAAAAGATCAACATAATGTGCTAAATTAGAAGTCAGTGATTCTACACCCGAAATAATAGGACTCCCTGGTGGGTTAATCAAACTCTTGTTATTTTTTCTGATGTTTGTATTTATCTTTTTTTTGGTTTGTTTGCCTCCTATTTCTTCTTTGTAGAAGTGTTTTATGTACTAAGTGAAAGCAGGTTTACTTGTAACTTGATCTACTCCCTGCTGGGAGGTACTATGTAAGTAATCAGACATCACCTGTATCTTTGGCTGCTACTGGGCATGTGCAAACCACCCTTTTTATAGACCTTGAAAAACATTCTTTTGTTATACACTTGAAAAAGAAGTCAGCACGACTTTGAAACGCGTTGTGTTTTAATAAATATTTTTATCTTCATTATCTATTTTTTGCCTATCTTGGACCAGCGCCCGATTTTACCCAGTGGTTGGAGTGGAGGATATATGTTTCTTGTATTACTGGTTTGGTTTCTGGGAGCGGCTGCGGTCCACACACATGTGAGCATTGAGAGTTGTGCCTTGCATTTGCACAACCACACCAGGTGAGAGTCCTCCCCCTACTCCCCTGTACTCACCCAAGTCTTGCAGACCCCACACATTGGAGCGCTGTTCACAATTATTTTCACAGATATATTGCAGAGGTATTCTAATGTGTGCCAAAAATGTATATAGTGATGGGGCTCTGGGGAAACAAAAAAACTTACTAAAAACTTACTACCTACCTACCCTAGTCCCCAGCAGGTCCCACTGCAGCCCCTGTTTGTGTTTTTCTGGTCAGGCTCATCTATTCTTCCTACTTGGGAGACAAGAGCTCGGAGGAAGGTGGCCTGCTAAGTGATTGGGGCAAGTCCTGCCTGCTCAGCCAACTCCTTATTTCAGAAAGGGAGAAGAACCGAAGAGTTGGGGACTGAAATAAGCCACACCAAGAGCTAAGGGGCATAGGTACTCTAAATAAAAAGTATAATGTTTTCTTTAGTTTTTTCTCCGCAGCTCTATATAAATTTGTTGTACACTAGAATACCTCTCTCTTCAGCATGGAAATGTCATAGAAAGGGATGAAATATATAAAAGGCCAGAAAGTGACAGGAAGCTCCATATAGAGTCATGTGTAATTGTGTTTCTATCCTGCTTTACCTAGGTCTATAGCTGTATTTTATAGCTATTATATATAACCCACTATATGTTAAAGAGATGACTCTGCTCATCTGTCCCAGTCTATAAAGTAAAGCTGGCAAATGAAACAATCTACTGTACTGCTATAATAGCGACATGCCTAAATAAAACAAATAAAAAAAACAATAAAATTATATATATTTCAGAGAGCAATCTGAATCTATTTTATGTTGATTGGTTAAGTATTTGTTTGGAAAAGGAACCTTTGATGTGGCCCAGATGTCCCCCAAATATGACAGACTAACAGAGATTTATAAGGCCACATCTTAAGTCAACAGAACAACATCTTATTGCTTGTTTGTAGGCCGTTCTCTGGTTTTTTTTTGTGCAGGGCAAAAATTGGCCAGTTTGGTCGATAATCACCCTGTGTAAAGTGCCCTTTCGAGGAGTGTCAAGAGTTCTTTAGGAGCATTTGATAAGACCAAGACACAATGGGGTAAGAATCTTTCTTACCTCACTGCTGTAGTAGATCAAGGAGAGGGAATGAAACAAGTGAAGGCTAAATATTAAAGGACAAGTGCCATGAAAAACTTTTTCCCAGTAATTGAAGCACATTACAAAGTTATATAACTCTGTAATATGCTTCAATCACCTATCTGCCTCCCTTCCCTGTCTTTTCCCCCTTCCACCCCCCACCAGGAAGTGTAAGAAACTCACACAGACCTAATTACTGTCGTCACCGAGCTCTTCTCTCAGCTCCCTGTCCTGTTACACTAGCCTCCCCTCTCCCCTGCCTTGTCAGGTGACTCAGCTTGATCAGCTCCCATTGGCTGAACAACTGCAAGCCATCACTTGGACTGGGGAGGGGGGCTGCTGTAACAGGAGCTATAGCAGCCCTCCTGCTGATGACTCATCCTCACAAGAAGGAGCTGCCTGGTGACGGTGACGACAGTAATTAGGTCTGTGTGAGTTAGGACACTTCCTGGTGGGGGGTGGAGGGGGGAAAAGACAGGGAAGGGAGGCAGATAGGTGATTGAAGCATATTACAGAGTTATATAACTTTGTAACGTGCTTCAATTACTGGGAAAAAGTTTTTCATGGCACTTGTCCTTTAATATCGAACTTATCTCTAGCATAAATACGTATGTGAAAAATCTACCAGATGTTAAAAGACTCATACATATAAAAAACAATATCTTCAGCAACAAGAATAAGCTCATGCTTTTCAAAGCATTAAAGTGAGATGTTAGGTTTGGGCTTTGTGTATGTGACTCATTGCTCCTTATTCGTCTGGTGTGAATAAGAAGGAAATGAATCAACAGAAAGTTGGCGACACAAAATATTATAAATGGTGGAAAGGAGCCGGCAGCGAATATTATTAAACTGTTATAGAAGTTTGGGACAATAACATCTTCATACCCCGTCATATCTTTAGTAGAACCATTTGACAAATTCCGAGGCTTTAAATCAAAGCCATACCAACCAAATGGAAGGCTGGAAATCAGTGAGATTAGCTGAGAAGCCAGAATCAACCGCGGGACCATGATGGGGATCCGAGTCCTCAGGAAGATGAACAGTTTATAGTTGTAGGTGACAATCTTCACACAGTAGAAGACACAGAGAATGGTGGCCATCCAGTTACTGCTGTAGAACATGAACATAGTAAGAACATACAGGGCTGGCTTCACAATATTATTTCTCAGTAGCCATGGAAATAATTGTAAGATGGAACTCCGAATGACGATAATGATAAAATACAAAATTCTAGAAATTGCCAAACAGCTCAAGATCTTATCACAGGTCTGGAAAGATTTCAGGATTTTCCATTTCCTGAATTTAGTTGCCAAAATGATCACATTTACTGTGAGTCCTGCCAGACAGGTCCCATAGAGGACGGCCATGAGAAGATATTGGGTAGATTGTTCTGTCATCATTATTAAGAATCTTCCTTCCAAGGTACACAATGTATTTTTCCCTATGTGGTCTAAGGATTGTATACAGAGCTGATCATCTCAGCTGCTTTATAGTAGCTTTGTTTCCATTACCCATGTAAATGCTTCTAGTCTGGTTGGTCTCCATGTAAATCTTTAATTCAGTCTGTAGCTGGTTGTGCTCCACGGAACAAACAATTACATGTAAGAAAATAGCAAATGTGCCTTTGTTTAACCTCAATTAAATATCATATTACAGTTCAAATCTTTTCAAATGTTATGTTAGGTACATAGAAAGGCTATGAAAGAGACAGGTACATCAAGATCTACTAGGCTAATGGGGAGTTTGGGAATAAATAATCCCAATTAAATCTGATTGGTTAAAATCAACAATTAGGTTATATGTAACTGTGTCTAAAAGGAAATATTCTTTCTTGTCTTTTTGTTGGTATCTTGGTAGAAGACAATTTTTAGGTTTCATGTTTGCAAAAATTTACAATTAACACCTTAAGGCTTTGTTCACACATTGTTTTTTCTTTTTTCATTTTTCTTTTTTTTACAGTGAAAAAAAAAACAATTTTTATCACTTTTACTGCCATTTTTCACTTTAAAAAGTGTGTGGATATAGCCTAAAGGGGTTGTCAGGGCAAAATAGACTATGTGAACTATGAATGAGATTTATCAAACCAGTGTAAAGTAGAATTGTCTTTGTTGCCACTATCAACCAATCAGCTTTCACCTTTCATTTTTCAAAGAATCTGTGAGGAATAAAAGGTGGAATCTGATTGGTTGCTAGGGGTAACTAAGACAATTCTACTGTACCCCAGTTTGATAAATCTCCCCTTATGTTTGTTGAACAAGAGGGAACACGGTTACTGTATATGCTGCTGTTGACCATGGCTAACATTGAATGCTTCCTGTTATGACAAAATACAAAACTCACTGTATATATTGGACTTAAGAGGGTAAGTCTGTCAGGCAACCACTGCCATGTGAATTAGATCATAAGGGGCATCATAAGGTGAACATAGTTCTACAACTTTACAAATTGCTTTTGCTTACAGTTTTTGGTATCAGTATACAAGAAAAATGTAATAGAGCTACAGACAACCAAAGCACAAAGTAAAATGGGTAGACAACAGGAAACCTAATAACTATAAATAAATATGTCAACAAATGGAGGCTACTCAGCCTTTTATTAAGGAGTAGAGATAAGCAAACCTCTAGTACATTTGGGTTAGTCCGAACCCGAACTCTCTGCATTTGTTACTGGTGGCTAAGGAAGTTGGATGCAGTCCTAAGACCTCCTGGAAATTATGGGTACAGCCTATGGCCTATGGCTGTATCCATGTTTTCCAGGCAGCCCTAACCTCTTTAGCCACCAGTAATCAAATGACCAGAATTCAGGGTTGGACAAAGCCAAACGTTCTCAAGGTTCACTAATCTCTGCAAAGGAGCCTTAAAGCCTCCACTGACTGCCACACCAATGAAGTTAACTGAGGCAGAGTCAATTTTATGAACAATAGACCTTATAGTGATTATAACACAGAAAAGTAACATAAAATCATAAAATGAAAAAGAGGACTGATATAAAACTGGCCAACAGCTGATACAATCTACAGATACACAGCATACATAAAAAGAGAAATGAAGGTTAATTTCACTTGAATTCCTATAAACTACCTTATTATCATAATCCCCCAAACCCTACTCACACCTTGTAAGACTAAAAACCAGTGAGATAAATGTCTTCTTGATCTCACCGCAAAAACAGATCATATACAGAGAATGCAAGAATGGAGGGCTGCAGACTACAATCAAATTAACCAAACGCAAAAATTTGTAATCTTGAAGAATTCCGGAATATAAAACATTCATAAAAACAAAATAGGTCATCTGCAACACCAAGAAGAGACTCATACTCTTTACTACATTGAAGTGAGCGTCTAAGTTTGGACTTCCAAAACTGGACCCGGAGCTCCTCATCCGTCTGGTGTGCATCAACAGAGAGTGAAGTAACAAGCAATCTGCAACCAGAAATATTGCAACGGGTGGACATGAACTTGCAAGGACTATCGGGGACTGGCTATAAAATGTTAGAACAAATTCTGCTTTATAGTTAGCGATTGAATCCATTGAACTGTTCAATAAATGCAGAGGCTCTAAGTCATTAAAGGTATAGAAGGTGAATGGAAGACTAGAAGATATGGAAAACATCACTGATGCCAGAAGGAACCATGGGACCAGGGTGGAGATCTTGGTCTTCAGGAAGATAAAGAACTTCCAGTTGTAGCTTGTAATCTTCACACAGTAAAAGACACAGAGGACGGTGGCGAACCAGAGGTCGGTGTAGTACAGGATCTGCCCACTGGTCATTAATGTTGCTTTAACCATGAGGTTTAAAAATATCTGTGGACTAAGCCAATAGAGTAAGCTAACTAAAAAGACATTAGAGATGGACAAACTTCTGGAAATGACCAAACAATTGAGGATGTTATCACAGGTCGGAAGAGATTTTAAGGTCTTCCATTTCTTTACGTTGGCAGCCATAATTAGCAGATTTACTGTGATCCCAGCACAGCATTCAGTGTACAGTACAAGAGTAAAGATAATGTGGGGGAAGAATTCCATCATATCTACAACAATCCCTTCTCAGAAAGTCTAGAAAAAATATTGTTGTGGACACTGCTGGTTTAGGCTTTGTGTGAGAATCAGAGTCTATCAACTTCTTTATACTGATGTTACCTCCACTTCTCATGTAAATTCCCGGAACATGTCTGGATGTGATGCAAATGATTCATACAGCAGGTAGACGAATGGAAAATATTGGCATATAATATACAATGAACAAATCTTAGTACGGTCACACTGACAGGGAAGTATTTCAGATTAAGTTGGTTTATCAAGCAGACAGCCACCAGTCTCGTAACAGCGGAGAGACTATGAACTGGGAAATAGATTGAAGAGGGAAATTGTGGTAGCAGGAGAGAGGGACAGGGCAGGTGTTGTTTGCCTCTGTCAGCTCAGCCAGTGGTGTTAATGTTGAGACTCCAGTGCTAGTCCAGCACACAGGTGTGATGTTGGTACCTGCTTGTTTGTGTGGCTGGCTGTGTTCCCCAAATGGTCAGTAACCTGCCGGGTTGTTCCTTGTGCTCTTGTCAAGATAGTCCTGAGTGGCAACTGACCCATCCGGACTGTCGGTACCGCCACCCACACAAAGGGGAAAATGACCCAAGGTGTGCGGTGCTGTGTGTATAGGTGCCAGTACGCATAGAAGATGATAGAGTCCCAGTAGTCACAAAATAGAACAGCTTTACTGTCAGGTCCTTCGATATAACAATACACGTTTTATAAGTAGATAAATCTTCACACAGACTTTAGTGCTGGACCTTTTGTGCGTGAGGAGGTGCTTGAGAAGAAGTAAGAGGTAATCTCTCCCCTTAAGGTTCTTAGCACTGCATACTGAACGTAGTGGTAGTAGCGAAAGAACTGTTGGTCTCTAACACCATCTGTACACTGTTGTGACTAGGCTCAACTGACTTGTTTGTCCCCGACAGGGATTCTGCCATAAGCCAGGTCCTGGCATAACTTCAGCAGGAACAGTTGTCTTTGCGTTTTTCCTCTCTGAGAATCTAATCAAAACTGAACTGCACTTCCTCCATCAGTGAAACTCCCCCTACAGGGCCTTGTAGTGTACCTCTCCATAAGTAGTCAAGATGAGTGTGTTGAGTAGAAAGGTGTAACATAATAGGTTAGAAGTCAAGAGCACCTCCTATTGGTCAACACAGTGGTGAAACTTTAAAATACCTCATCACCACTTTAACCTGAGAGAGAAGACTTTTTACATGTGCACAAGAGAGACAAAAACACCAGTAGTGGGACATCACAAAATGAGCAAAGAATTTTAATGATCATAAAAGACAGAACAAGAAGAAAAAGAGATAAAATGGTGAAAAAAGCAGGGCCGTTTCTGCCAGACGAAATTAATTTTTTGCTCAGGTGGCAGATTTGTAGGAGCGGCATGTTCCATGGAGTGGCCATAAATTATAGTGTCTGCTACCCACCACTTACTTCATTGACCCCATGACCTGCAAATGATAGCTGGAAAAAGATGTACAAAGCAAAGAAGTCAGGACTGCAAACAGTTTGCAGGTATTGTTATATGCTTCAGATATCACTACACTACAAGTGATCCCTACCCCTTTATATGGAGCAGAAGGTGTCATGGTAGTATGACCATGAATAACATCACCAGGAGTATTCACAATTTCATTCTTGGGGAAGCAAAAGAGATTGAAGAATTGTTTACACACTTGTGAAATTAGAAACTTTGAAACTTTTTCTGTCTTGTCCTCACCAGGCTGGAAGGTAGTGTTGGAACAGGGTGATTTCTGGTTGGGGCTGGATTGTGTATGCACTTTTATAAGCTGCAGATTTCATTATTTATTATTTTCAATAGGGGGATAAAAGATGATGTTGATAAAAGTAATGAATGTAATATCATTGATCCCCAGGATGAAATGTGAAAGACTTTCTAGCTGTGATAAGTGAATCAATTCAGACATAATTGGATTATTTTTTTAGTTTTGCACAGATTTTTTCATATCTCATTTTTTTGTGATTTGCTTCAGGTAAATCTAGTTGTTCAGTGCTCAGGTGTACATATACCTATATACACTATATATGTGACAACTCAATCCCTAATCTTTGTCTTTAACCAGACTGGTCTGTCTAACCTATGTAGTGTAATAATTCTAATCTGCTCCTTGCTCCTGTCTGTGGCCAGGTTTGAACTGGTGGTTTTCTCTGTGATACTCTATTGACTGCTTAGGCTAGGTTCACACTGCGTTTTCAGCATCCGTTTAACGGATCCGTTTTTTTTAACGTCCAGAAAAATAGGGTCAGCAACGTTTTTTGGTCCGTTTTTTGGTCCGTTTTGGTTATAATGGAAGTCAATGGAAAAACGGATGCACACAAATGAATCCGTTTTTTGCAATCCGTTTTTCATGCGTTTTTTGCAAAAAACGGATGCGTTAAACGGATGCTAAAAACGCAGTGTGAACCTAGCCTTAGCAAACACAAGGAAGTTTACTTCTGGGCCCTGGCCTGGAGGTCAGGTTCCCTGATAAGGAATCTATGCTGCTCATTTCTTTCAAGTAACCTTACTAAAGCTATGCAGTGTTAAAGCTAAAAGCTAAATGCTAAAGCTGGGGTAGTTATCGGAAAGGGAAAACCTTGTCTACATAACAAGTTACTTTTTCTTTTCTAGTCAAGACGTTCCACAGCCAGTAAAAAGTTTGTGTGCAGCAAAGTGAGACTAAGTAAACATACTCCATTGATTTTCACTCGATTTTCACTATATCAGGGTACCTTGAGTGGCTGCAGACTGTCAACACATGCTGGGAGTTGTAGTGCCTGCAGCTGTTGTAGTTGGGTCCTAGGTGCATTATACACTGGATACTTTGTGGCATATAAGAATACATAGATCTGTGGGGGCTCAGTGTAGGGAAGTGACCCCAGAACAGCACTAATAGGGGACAGAACAAAAACATCTACCCCTATCCCCTATTAGTGATGTTCTGGGGTCACGTCCCTGCACTGAGCCCCCACAGATCCATGTATTCTTATATGCCACAAAGCATCCAGTGTATAGGACCCAACTACAACAACTGCAGGCACTACAACTCCCAGCATATCCCGAGGGCTGCAGACTCAGTACATGCTGGGAGTTGTAGTGCCTGCAGCTGTTGTAGTTGGGTCCTAGGTGAATTGTACGCTGGATGCTTTGTGGGAGATAAGAATACATAGATCTGTAGGGGCTCAGTGTTGGGAAGTGACCCCAGAACATCACTAATAGGGGATAGGGGTAGATGTTTTTGTACTATCCCTTATTAGTGATCTGGGGTCACTTTCCTACCCTAAGCCCCCACAGATCTATGTATTCTTATATGCCACAAAGCATCCAGTGTATAATGCACCTAGGACCCAACTACAACAGCTGCATGCAAGCATGAACTGACGGTCTGCAGCCCTCAGGATATGCTGGGAGTTGTAGTACAATCCTCTGATAACTGCCGCTGTAGACAGATGTATTGCTGGACCTTCAGGGCTGATGGTTGTCACCCACAGATTGCAGCCACCAGGTGACACAGTGCACACAGTGATTTATTATAGGGTTGTCCTCTCAGAGACTACAACTTCCAGCAAAACCAGAGAGCTGTATAAATGGAGCGTGTTCTGAGATTTGTCACAGATACAGATAAATCCAGGAAAGGAGCGGGTCAGCATGTCGCGTTTCACTGGTTCTATATTGGTGGGCCCCAGGTATCCCAGTCCGACACTGGACAGAAGCAATCCCCAAATTAAGTCCCCGACCTCCTTCCTTCCTCCATCACATCTGTTGATGAGAAGAGCTGGCATCAAGCAAAACGGCACCCCAGTACTACTGCTCAGTAGTACTGGGTGCTGGAGTGCCGGCCGGCCAGCTGTGCCAGGGTATACACCATGCATGTAACCTGCCAGTGCCGAGGGGAAGGGGGTGCTGGGGTGCTGGTGCGCTGGGGGGGAGGGGGGGGGCGCCTCAGCATGCAAAGTGCCTAGGGCAGCATGAACTCTAAATACAGGCCTGATGCCAATGAGCACAGTACCTTCAACTTACATCGCAGCCACAATACAGATGCAAGCAAGAGACACTGTTCTATAAACAATTTATGGTAAACAATTCGTTGTACTAGCATGACTGCGCTGGGCAGGAAACTACTGACCATCTATATATTGACCTATCAGAGTGTGATATGTATGTGTCTTGTGACTTGAAACCCCGCCTGTATTAAAAGTTTATATATTTCATGTGAATACACTGCGCATGAGTAGTACTGCCCCATATTCTGTCTATAAAAGTTAACACAAATGAATAAAGGGGGAGCTTCCCAAACTTATGTTACTGATACGTACATCAGCTGTCTGTGTCTGTGATTTTAAGTTGTAAGCAGAACTGCAGCTGCTATCTCTAATCTGGAACCATCCTATCCTGCCTATCCTGAGGAGTGTGTGGCTTCATAAAGTCAGGCAAAACAAAAAGGTAACCCTATCAGAAGGAAATATGGATTGAGCTTCCCCTGATTGGGTTTTGTGGATATTCACAGGTTAGTTTTTCATTTTGGTTCTTAATCTTGAATAGTAATGGAGCAGGTAATGATGGGGGGGGGGGGGGGGCTGCATGCTGAGACATATCTGTGTGTATAGTGTATCAGTGTCTTATCTAGGTCTGTAGCAGTATAACAGAGCTGCCAATAACTCAATCACACATCCTCTGATGATGACTCTGTCCAAGCCTCATTGCTGTATTTGCCATTATGGATGCCTTGTCCTGAGCCTAGGGCAGCGATGTTGAAGGGGCAGTACAGTAAGTTCTAGGTCATATACATACTCTGTATGTCATATAATCTTTTTTGCAGTAGAAATGGAAAAAGTTAGGGAATCATTTTTGCATAATGATACATAGAAAACACAAGGCTCAAAAAAACGCCAAGGGGATCAGGATTTTATCAGAGGTCTCGAGAGATATCAGACTTGTCTCTGGGGCTGTAGACACTTCAAATCATTTTGCTTTCTTTACAGAAGTTTAGAGTCATGGAAATTCTCTGAGAGCAGTTGTTTTCTATGCAAATCTTTAGTCTACTCTGCAGTTGGTTGTAAATAAATGTTCACAGTAAAGCAAGGAAAAGAATCAGCAGCTACGTCCCTGTGTCACCTTAGTGTAATCTATTATACCAGTCAGATGTAATAAAAAAGTTGCTCCCATAGACTTAAACTAACTCTGCATCATCAATAAGTAGTTAAAGGGGGTACTCCAGAGGGGGAAAAATGTTTGTAAATCAACTGGTGTCAAAAAGTTATACAGATTTGTAAATTACTAGATTCCATATAGACTTTAGAGTAATATGATTAAAAAAAACACACAAATTACAGAGGTTTCAGATATTTTATATTTTAATAAATCTAATTTATTATATGTTTTTCCCACCACAGTAAATAACACAAAATCCTCCTTAACCTTACATCCAGAACTGACTCTACTCTGCTTTTATGTTCCCATAGGGCCAAGGATGAGGGTAGTTTTTTTACCTTCATTCTCAGCACTGTTTTCTTAAATTTGTATGTTTTAATAAATTACACAGATTTGTATTTGATTCTATTTAAAAATGTGAAGCCTTCTATTACCTATCAGTTTCTGTATGTCCTGCAGGAAGTGGTGTATTCTTTCCAGTCTGACACAGTGCTCTCTGCTGCCACCTCTGTCCATGTCATGAACTGTCCAGAGCAGTAGCAAATCCCCATAGAAAACCTTTCCTGCTCTGGACAGTTACTTACATGGTGGCAGCAGAGAGCACTGTGTCAGACTGGAAAGAATACACCACTTTCTTCAGGACATACAGCAGCCGATAAGTACTGAAATTTTTAAATAGAAGTAAATTTCATAACATTTTTTGACACCAGTTGATTTGAAAGAAAAAAAGTGCCCTTTAAGTAGATGGTTTGGTGCACTGATCTCCTCAAGCAGTGATCAGTGGCCAAAGTGACATCACCGCAGGGCATGAAGTTAAAAAAAACTATCCCCTTCCTCAGTGTCCCCAGCCATATGGAAACATAACAGCAAGATAGAGTCTTGTAACCTGTTAGTAGTTTCCCTTTAAGAAAAATGTAAAATTTAATAACTTTGAAAAATTACCTTAAAATCTAACATAAATTAACCTTAAAAAACTTATAAGAAGTGATAGGGGTATTATCATGCTCTATCTGGACTTGCAGCATTAAAAAAGATGTCATGCCCTAAGCTGATGTCATCTAACATGAATATCTCTTGTAGAGATGTTGTACACTTAAGGCCCTATTCCACGGAACGATTATCGTCCGTATTCGGCTCGTCCGTAATCGTCCCGTGGAATAGAGTGCAACGATCAGCCGACATCGTTCATGTCGGCTGATCGTTGCAGTCGCTTGTTTTTCAACATGTTGAAAAACAAGCGACTGATATAGCAGCGATCTGCTGCCGCCGCTCCGTTGAATAGGAGCATCGGCAGCAGACGCTGCTATATCCTATGGGCTGCCCGGACGATCAGGGATCACCCGGGAAGCCCCCCCGCAGCTCACCGCCGCCCCCTCCCACACTCACCCGCTCGCTGCTGCCGCGCTGAATAGCGGCGGCAGCGAGCGGGGAACAAGGAGCAGTGGAATAGGGGCATTACTGTGCCATGTTTTATGGCTCTGTATTCTAGTCTTAAGAGCTCTATCTAGTGGCTATTTGCATACACTGTAGTTTGCATGTAAAACCCTGTTTGCCCATTTCAGTTTCCTTAGGCTAGGTTCACACTGCGTTTTCAGCATCCGTTTAACGGATCCGTTTTTTTTAACAGTCAAAAAATGAGTGTCAACAGTACTGTATTGTGCGTCAAAAAAAACGCATCCGCACACAAATGCATCCGTTTTTTTGCAATCCGTTTTTTGCAAAAACCGGATCCGTTAAATGGATGCTGAAAACTCAGTGTGAACCTAGCCTTATCTGTAGCCTATGACCCTGATGACATCATCATCTTTAGCCATTATCTCACGTTCATACAACCATCCAGCGATGTATATCTGCATTTTAGTGTATATTGATGTCTTGTTCATGTTTCCTGCTGTTAATTTACAGTCTACAGTTACCAGCTAGGGACCATGTCTTTCATGTGGCTGGGATAGCATGTCATCTGTGTATATCCCTGATGTAACATGACTGGGAGAGCATGTTATCTGCATATATCCCTTATGTCTGTCACATGGCGGGAATAGCATGTTATATGTGCATACAGAGGTGTAGCTAGGCTCTCCTGCACCCGGGGCAAAGAGGAGGCGCAGTTGTCTCCACTCCCTGCTGTCTGTACCTGTGAATTAGGAGGCAAAACTTCCTGATCTATCTCCAGTGTGACACCCAGTGTAATGTGATTCTATGGTGCCGTCTCCTAAAGCACAGATACGCTCAGCAGTAGAGTTGATCAAACTTTGGGAAATCCTAGATTCGATTGAACTCGAACATTCACAAACCTGCCGCATTAGATTGGTGATGCCTTCCTGGTCCATGGGTAAGGAGGAGAGTATCCAGCTATTACAAAGGCTGAAACACGGGCTGTCTCCTCCTTCCCCATGGACCGGGAAGGCATCACCAATCTTATGCGGCAGGTTCGTGAATGTTTGAGTTCTATAGAACCTAGGATTTCAGCAGCAGCGGAGACAACAGCAGTAACACCTCCAGTAAGGTTTTCTATCACCAAACTCAAAATAGAAATAATTTAGAAAAATGACAGGTACAGGTGCTTTATAGATTGGCATAGGGAACCTTGCCTCACCAGCTGTTGCAAAACTACACTCCCATCATACACAGACAGTCAAAGCTAAAACTTTGGCTGTCCAGACATGATGGGAGTTGTAGTTCTGCAACAGCTGGAGAGCCAAGCTTCCCTACCCCTGCAGATAGTAGGTAAGGTTTATATAAATGATATATATATTTTGATAGGGCAGTTATTAAGGGGTTAAGAATGGAATAATGTACAGCCAGACCCCTAAATAGACATTGGACACCAACTCTCTTGTGTGCCCCCCCATCCCAGACAAGTGTCACCCTGTACCCCCTGTACCTCCTCCCCAGACTGTACACCCCTGATTGTCCTCCCCTTCCCACACACCTGTATCTTCTTTCTTCCTCCTCCTTAGTGCAGTGTACATACAGGACCTGCGGTGGCATCATAGCCACATGTCAAGGTCCTTCACCATCTCTTTACTGTACTGTCTCCTGGCTGCTGTTTAGTTCTAATTTGCGCAAAATCACAGTAAAAAACGCTGCGATTTTGCGCAAATTATAGCTAAACAGCAGCCAGGAGACAGTACAGTATGGAAAATACCTCTATTGATGAAGTAAAAATCGTCCCCTGCCTCCTCACACTGACAGAGGGCAGGACGCTTCCAGGCTGCCTCATCCACTGTGATCCTTTGCTCTCTGCTCCCTGTGATGGTGCCCCCCCTGGCCCCCCCCCCTAGCTACTGCCCTGTGTGTATATCTCCGATGTCACATGGCTGGGATAGCATGTTATCTGTGTATATCCTTAATGTCTCTCACATGGCGGGGATAGCATGTTATCGGTGTATATCCCTGGTCAGGGGTGATTCTAGCCTCTCTGCTGCCCGAGGCGAACTATAGAATGACGCCCCCCCCCCCGTCAATCCGCCCACATTATAATCCACTACTGCCCCCCCCCCCCCCACTGCTGTCCCCACTAAACATAATGTTTGGTCCCTTTCTGCACAGAGGATGTCAGGAGAGGAGGGGGCTGACTTTATAGGAGAGGTCCCAGCAGCACAGAGGATGTCAGGAGAGGAGGGGGCTAATCCTATAGGAGAGGTCCCAGCAGCACAGAGGATGTCAGGAGAGGAGGGGGCTAATCCTATAGGAGAGGTCCCAGCAGCACAGAGGATGTCAGGAGATGAGGGTGCTAATCCTATAGGAGAGGTCCCAGCAGCACAGAGGATGTCAGGAGAGGAGGGTGCTAATCCTATAGGAGAAGTCCCAGCAGCACAGAGGATGTCAGGAGAGGAGGGTGCTGATCTTTTAGGAGAGGTCACAGCAGCACAGAGGATGTCAGGAGAGGAGGGTGCTGATCTTTTAGGAGATGGCCCCCCTCTTCCCCCCTTATAGATGGTCCCCCTCTTCCCCCCCTTATAGATGGTCCTCCTCTTCCCCCCCTTATAGATGGTCCCCCCCCCTTATAGATGGTCCCCCTCTCCCCCCTCCCTTATAGATGGTCCCCCTCTCCCCCCTCCCTTATAGATGGTCCCCCTCCCTTATAGATGGTCCCCCCTTCCCCCCCCCTTATAGATGGTCCCCCTCTTCCCTCTCTCCCCCCCTTATAGATGGTCCCCCTCTTCCCTCTCTCCCCCCCCTTATAGATGGTCCCCCTCTCCCCCCCCTTATAGATGGTCCCCCTCTTCCCTCTCTCCCCCCCTTATAGATGGTCCCCCCTCTCCCCCCCCCTTATAGATGGTCCCCCTCTTCCCCCCCCTTATAGATGCCCCCTTATAGATGGTCCCCCTCTTTCCCCCTCCCTTATAGATGGTCCCCCTCTTCCCCCCCCTTATAGATGGTCCCCCTCTTCCCCCCCCCACTTATAGACAGTCCCCCTCCCGCCCCTCCCTTATAGATGGTCCCCCCCTTATAGATGGTCGCCCTCTTTCCCCCCTCCCTTATAGATGGCCCCCCCTTATAGATGGTCCCCCTCTTTCCCCCCTCCCTTATAGATGGTCCCCCTCCCCCCCTTATACATGGTCCCCCTCTCCCCCCTCCCTTATAGATGCCCCCTTATAGATGGTCCCCCTCTTTCCCCCTCCCTTATAGATGGTCCCCCTCTTCCCCCCCCTTATAGATGGTCCCCCTCTCCCCCCCCTTATAGACAGTCCCCCTCTCGCCCCTCCCTTATAGATGGTCCCCCTCTTTCCCCCCTCCCTTATAGATGGTCCCCCCCTTATAGATGGTCCCCCTCTTTCCCCCCCTATAGATGGTCCCCCTCTTCCCTCTCCCCCTACCTTATAGATGGTCCTCCCCCCCCCTACCTTATAGATGGTCCCCCTCTTTCCCCCCTCCCTTATAGATGGTCCCCCTCTTTCCCCCCTCCCTTATAGATGGTCCCCCTCTCCCCCCCCCCTGCACAGCAGATAAAACAAAAACAAAAAACAGCACACAACTCACCTGCCCTCCGTTCCCCCGTCGAGCCTCTCTGGTCTGGTCCCGGCTGATGTGCGGCTGCCCGGGGTGTCCCGTCCTGTCCCCGGCAGCGCGCGCAACAGAGAGCTCCCCGTGCACCTGTGGCTGTGACTTCCGGCGCACGGGGATCTCTCTGATGCGCGCGCTGCCGGAGACAGGACGGGACACCCCGGGCAGCCGCACATCAGCCGGGGGACTAAGGCTGCATTCCCACGTTCCGTGATCCTGACGAATCACGGACGTGGAATGCATTTACCGGAGTCCCCCCGCGCCCGGACAGCATCTGTAATGAGATGCTGTGAGCGGGGGAGACTGTATTCATAAGCGCCGCGCGGCTGATTTATTACAGCGCGGCGCTTATGAATACAGTCTCCCCCGCTCACAGCATCTCATTACAGATGCTGTCCGGGCGCGGGGGGACTCCGGTACATGGTACGATCAGTGGCGGATTATAATGTGGGCGGCCGCCCGAACCGCTCATATTATAATCTGCCACTGAATGCCGCCCCCATGAAGACAGCTGGTGGCGCCGCCTGAGGCAGACGACTCAGGTCGCCTCATGATTGCGGCGCCCCTGTCCCTGGTGTCACATGGTTGCTGGGATAGTACAGTACCTGTACAGTATCTGTGTATGTACCTGTGGGTATTTTCATGGATACTCATCATCTCATACATGTATATGCATTTTTTTTGCTTAGTAATGTATAGCTACATGTCATCACACCTAGTAAGTACTGTTACTCTGATTTGTGCAGAATTGTGGTTAAAAAAAAGCAATGTTGTTATTGCAGATCATGGCAGAACTCTAGCCAGGAGACAATACACCACTGAAAGTATAAGTCTGCTTGGGTGGCCATTCTGAGCTCAGGGCCCAGAATACCGCCCAAAACCAAGTTTCACCCTATTCTTGCAATAAAATTTGGTTGGACATTATGCCTTTGTCAATGAATTGCTAGGAGGGAGTTTAGCTGCCTGTCAACATATGGCACCTCACACATAAGCAAGACAGAACAAAAGAGCTCTTTTTAAGTCCTTCGCCCTCTAATGATGACTCAATGTGTATCAGTCTATAAAGCAAAGCTGAAAAATACAGTAAGTAAAGGAAACCAGGTGCTATTAGTCTATTGTGACTGCTCTAGTGCTGTATGAATAGTCCCATAAAAATAAAAGAGACAACAAGTAAGGACCCATGACATACATGTACATCTTTAAGCCCAGCAGCTTTATGAATCGAGCTCAGGAGCTGAGCTCAGTTCAAAGAAGGTGAGGACCAGCTGCTAAAAGCAATGACGGCTGCAGCGATCATGCTGTCGCTTACCATTAACCCCTTAAAAGCCACGACTGCAGCATTTAAAGTGACTGTACCACCAGGCCCAGGCTGAAGCCTTGGAGGCGGGCCGATCCACCCTCAGTGGGAGGAAACCCCTAGCCCCTCTATGATAGGGTGCCCTTGATTCTAATGGAGTCACGTCATGGAGGGGCTGGGGTTTCTTCCCACTAAGGGTGGGTCGGCCCGCCCCCAGTGCTTCTGCCTGGGCCTGGTGGTACAGTCACTTTAAGTATCAGTGACAGGGCAGCAGTGTTCACACTGCTGCCCACCATTAACCTCTAAATGCTGTGATTGCGGTGTAATTTAAATGTAATTTAAGTGTAATTGACAGGAGCTGCTCCTGTCACTGTCCAATTGGAACCCCCATAGTATGATTGTGTTGGGTCCTGATCGTTGTCTCCAACTGCTGGAGATAAAATCCTTACCTTTGTGCGGTCCGATCAGCAATCTTCTCATGGAGTCTGCATCAGGAAGACTATTAGAAGAGCAAAGATAACACAGATCAATGCTGTGCAATGAGGTAGTACAGAACAGTGTAATCAATCCAATGATTGCATGTAATAGTCCCCTGGGGGGCTTAAAAAGCGTAAATAAAAAATTTGAAAATGTTTTGTTTTAGGTTTTTTTTAGATATCACAAGGCCCCTCCCCAATAAAAGTTGGAATCCTTCCCTTTTTAGATATGACTTTATCAGAAAATAAATAAAAAGCAATCACACATCCCCATCTATGCTTACTAATAAAAACTATTTCAAAGTTAAATTTTAAAAAATCTACAATTTTTTTCTATTATCACAATAGTTTTACATATATCATATGAGGCATCAAAAAGGTCCTTTAGGAATTTCTCATAAGACTGAGGCCCATTGAGGTAAACATCTTCTTTACTTCCAAGCTGGCCGACATCATGTAGAGGGAATGGAGCAGTGGGACACTACCTAGTATTATCCAAGTACACGGGACAGGAAATTTCAAATGTAAAAATCTACCAGAAGTAAATAGACTCAGACATGTAAGAAACATGATCTGTAGCAGTAAGAAGACGCTCATACTTTTTAAAGCACCAAAGTGAGATGTTAGGTTTGGGCTTTGTATATGGGACTCATTGCTCCTCATCCGTCTGGTGTGAATAAGGAGGAAATGAATCAATAGGGAGATGGCAACACAAAACATAAAAAATGGCGGAAAGGAGCCGACAGCGAAGATCAAGAAGCGATTTGTAACATTTTGAACGATGACAATTTTATCTCTCATCATATTTCCAGTAGAATCGTTTAAAAACTTTTGAACCTGTAGGTCATAATTCTGCCAACCATGTGGAAGGCTGAAAATCAGTGAGATTAGCAGAGAAGCCTGAATCAACCGCGGGACCATGATGGAGATCCGAGTCCTCAGGAAGATGAATAGTTTATAGTTGTAGGTGACAATTTTCACACAGTAGAAGACACAGAGGACAGTGGCAATCCATTGACTGCTGTAGAATGTGAACATAGTCTCAATTGCAAAGGTTGATAGAACAATTGTGTTTTGCAGAAGCCATGGAAAAGATTGAATGATGGCGTTCAATACAATGATACTGATAAAGCACAAAGCCCTGGAAATCGCCAAGGAGCTCAGGACCTTATCACAGGACGGGAGAGATTTCTGGCTTTTCCATTTTCTGAAATTAGCCGCCACAATAATCATATTTACTGTGAATCCCACCAGACATTGCACATAGAGGACGGCTATGAGAATATACTCGATAGAAAACTCCATCATCATCCGAGAGAATCCTCCATCTAAGATGTACAGTCTCCCCTGTGTTGTTTTCGGGTTTGGTACACTCATCACATCATCTCTTATTCTTTAGTTGCTTTGTGTCTGTCATTCATGTAAATTGTCTCAAAATGACAAATTTCCATGCAAATCATTAGTCTGGTCTGAAGTTGGTTATATATATATATAGAAAAAGCAAATGCATGTAAAAGACATATTAACTGTGCTCTTGTTTCAGTCAGAGCCAATAAAATGTTCCTATACAACTACTCAGTCAGTATGGCGGGGGGGGGGGGGGAGACAGGAATAAATGTTTGGCTTATAATAAAGATTAAAATAGGATAAAAAATGCTAATTAACTCTGACTGATCTGAAAAAAGGTAAAAGCACTAGAGTACCAGGAGTGTACCTGCTCCTCGTTTCATAGAGTCCTATACTAGTAGCATAGGATGCATTAGATTAGAATGTAAACAAGGGAGCAAGGACACCTGTTAATTTGACAGAAAACAAAAAAAATGAAGCATGTTTTACACATACTGAGTAGAAAGTCTTTATATTGTTCCAGGGTGCTTTACATATGATAAGGGGTTAAATACATATCATAACACTAACCCGTACAATTAAAGTAAAGCAGAGTAGTTGACTGATATAGAGTAGGAAAGGCATTAGATTTGGAAGTGCCACCATTGACCTTTGCTTGCCCACACACAGTATGCACTAGAGCAGGGGCGCTTCTCAAAGGTGTTCCTGTGCCTGTCCAGTACACTCCAGGAGAAGAGACAAATTAAAAACAAATCACAAAACAAATTGGGAAATTGAGACCAAATCTTATTCATACCAAATGAAATCTCTCATCTCAGGAGTTTGTATCTTGTCAGAGCTGCATAAGGCTTATGGAGAATGAAAAATTGAGATGCATCATCATTGGCTCAACTCTCTTTCCAAGATGACATAGAGCAGATGAAATGCCCTATCTTGGCCAATGATTGGCTGAGCAGGCAATCATCTCCAAAGCATTTCTACAGTAGCACTAGAAGAATATGAACATTTGGAATCTCAGAATAGCCCTTTAAAGGATTTATCCGTGTTTATAAGAAGGTTTTAAAAGGGCCTCAAATCCATTAAAATAACAGATGAGCAGATATTCACCTCACTGATCCAGAGCTCAAGTCGGTACCCCGGTCTTCCTTCTCCAGTGGACGTCATGTGATGGCTACAGCCAATCAGCAGTGTCAGAGGTCACAGGCCATACTCTTGGCATTACCACTCACTTATGGGAGCCATGATACCCATCACATTGACCACATTGACCTGTGACCTCTGGAACTGCTGAGTGGTTACAGCGATAACATGATGTCCACTTCTCAAGAAAGAGCAATCTGCTGACCACAGGTGAATCAGTGAGGTGAGTACCCGCTCATATGTTATTTTAATGTATTTTTAAAAAACCTTGATAAAACATTGAAATAACTTTAACTGGATCTTAGAATGCAGATGGATGTCTGAAACAGCTCCTAGTGTCAGGATGAAGAAAGATGGCAATTCAACAATTTGACTTCTTACAAGATCCTTTCTGATAGACCATGATAGGGATCCATCCTCTATCACTGATTATAATGATGATGACTAAAATTATTGAGGAAGTAAAATAGTGGTTAAATATGTAGAGAACATTACAGCAATTCAGGGGAAATTTTAGATGCCATGTGAATGACCAGGGTAACTGTATGGCCCAGGATAAGTTTGACTGTTACTGTGAAGGGTTAAATAATGACCTTTGTCTGGCAGTTGGAGAGTGCCAGTGGTGTCAGCAGTGGTTGTCCAGCAGTGAAGGAGTTAACAGGCAGATGTGTGCCGTGCATGCTGGGAAAGAGAGGAGGGGCACAGAAGGATCTTGTGTGGGTACCAAGTCAGAGTGTGTGCTGTGAGGTAACAAGAAGCAGGATTCTGTTGTGTGAGAAAGACAGAAAGGAACTAGATCCTGTTGTGGTGTGAGGTAAAAACATTCACAGAGAAAGTCAGATTTATATAAAAGCCAGAAATAATAGTACAGAGCAGGGTTTACCACAGGGAGAGAGAACAGGAATAACCACAGGGAAAGAGACCTGGAGTTACCACAGGAAGAGAGACCAGGAGTTACAACAGGGAGAGTAACAGGAGTTACCACAGGGAAAGAGACCAGGATTTACCACAGAGAGAGAGACCAGGATTTACCACACACAGAGAGACCAGGAGTAATCACAGGGAAAGAGACCTGGAGTTACCACAGGGAGAGAGACCAGGAGTTACCACAGGGAGAGAGACTAGGAGTTACCACAGGGAGAGAGACCAGGATTTACAACAGGGAGAGAGACCAGGAGTTACCACAGGGAGAGAGACCAGGATTTACCACAGGGAGAGAGACCAGGATTTACCACAGGGAGAGAGACCAGGATTTACCACAGGGAGAGAGACCAGGATTTACCACAGGGAGAGAGACCATGTGTTACCACAGGGAGAGGGACCAGGAGTTACCACAGGGAGAGAGACCAGGCGTTACCACAGGGAGAGAGAGAGATGGATTCACCACAGGGAGAGAGACCAGGATTTACCACACACAGAGAGACCAGGAGTTACCACGGGGAGAGAGACCAGGAGTTACCACAGGGAGAGAGACCAGGATTTACCACAGGGAGAGAGACCAGGATTTACCACAGGGAGAGAGACCAGGAGTTACCACAGGGAGAGGGACCAGGAGTTACCACAGGGAGAGAGACCAGGAGTTACCACAGGGAGAGAGACCAGGAGTTACCACAGGGAAAGGGACCAGGAGTTACCACAGGGAGAGAGACCAGGAGTTACCACAGGGAGAGAGAGAGATGGATTCACCACAGGGAGAGAGACCAGGATTTACCACACACAGAGAGACCAGGAGTTACCACAGGGAAAGAGACCTGGAGTTACCACAGGGAGAGAGACCAGGAGTTACCACAGGGAGAGAGACCAGGATTTACAACAGGGAGAGAGACCAGGAGTTACCACAGGGAGAGAGAGACCAGGATTTACAACAGGGAGAGAGACCAGGATTTACCACAGGGAGAGAGACCAGGATTTACCACAGGGAGAGGGACCAGGAGTTACCACAGGGAGAGAGCCCAGGATTTACAACAGGGAGAGAGACCAGGAGTTACCACAGGGAGAGAGACCAGGAGTTATCACAGGGAGAGAGACCAGGATTTACAACAGGGAGAGAGACCAGGATTTACCACAGGGAGAGAGACCAGGATTTACCACAGGGAGAGGGACCAGGAGTTACCACAGGGAGAGAGCCCAGGATTTACCACAGGGAGAGGGACCAGGAGTTACCACAGGGAGAGAGCCCAGGATTTACCACAGGGAGAGGGGCCAGGAGTTACCACAGGGAGAGAGACCAGGAGTTACCACAGGGAGAGAGACCAAACCCTTTTACACCTCACTACAATGGAGTCTGCTTAACAAGTGTGCTATATAGAAGATACACTCCAATGGATAACGCATGTATTAGAAACAAAGATTATGGTGAGTATTTGAGAGCAACTGGAGTATCTTACTGTCTCAACTGGCCTACTGTCATACCCAGTTCTTGTAACAGAGGTTAATAATGTTTGTGATTGGCGATTTTTTATAACGTTTATACCATCATTTACCACCATGATGAGGCATATTGTTGTTACAGTCTATTGCCAATATATGTTGCTTACTTTTTTATGATGTCGACCTGCAGGATCTTGTGGCTGTCTTCCTATATTGTCTAGTTTTAGGACATAAAATGACTATATCCATGATTTCCGCATAGCCTTAGGGCTTTATTCAACTTCAGCAGCCACCGCTAATCAAATGCTGAAAGTTCGGATTTGGATGGACTCAAGCATGCTCGAGGTTCGCTCATCTCTACTTGCTACCCATGGTTATACTTACAATTCCTTCCATATTTGTTATTATCTATTCAGTCTTCTTCCCCCAGTTCTGAGTTTCTGCTTTCTTCTGAAAACACAAAAATCTGTGTGTGAGCCTCTTTCTCTGTCTCCCTCTTCACCTCTCCCTTCAGAGAGCGCTGATGTAAACAAGTCCCTGGCATGCTTGATCTGCAACATTGTAGCTTCTTTGTAATTCAGTGGGGTTAACCCGAGGTCAAGTTGCTGATAAACTCACTGTGATTAACCCTCCCAGCATTACAAAGAAGCTACAAAACTGCAGACAAAGCCAGCCAGGGATGTGTTTATATCAGCTGTCTCAGAGGGGGGAGGGGGAGACAGAGAGAAATGCTCACACACAGATTTTTGTGTCTTCAGCAGAAAGCAGCAGCTAAGAGGAAACTGAATAGATAATAACAAGTATGGAATGAAATGTTAGTCTCACCATGGGCGGCAAGTTAACAAAATAGATGTTTGAGTGGAGAACCCCTTTAACCCCTAGATGACCCATGACGTACTGGTACGTCATGGCCACCTGTCACCAGACGACCCATGGCGTACCGGTAAGTCATAAGCTACTTCAGTGCTATGGAACGTGATCCGGAGCTTAGCACACTTCATAGCAGGTGGTGGATGGCTGCTAACAGCGGCCTTTAAGTGTAAGTGACAGGAGCAGCTGCGGGGGTCCCGATCGATGTGCCGGACCGCCGGAGGTCTCTTACCTTTTTCTGTGTGGTCCAATCGGCGCCAAATGCAGGCTCAATGAGCAGAGCGCCTATAACACTGATCAATGTTGTGCCTATGGCATCGCAATGATCTGTGTATGCAATCTAATGATTGCATGTAAAAGTCCCCCAGGGGAACTTAAAAAGTATTTTAAAAAAGAAAAAAAAATTCTATATATTTCAAAGCCCCTCCCCCAAATTAAAATCACCCCATCCCATATTATAAATAAAACATATAAAAATAAATTAATAATTGAACATATTATATACCGTAGCATGCTTAATTGTCTGATCTATTAAAATATAAGAATCGTCATCCCGTACAGTGAACTGTATAAACAAAAAGTAGGGGAAAAGCGCCAGAATTACAGTTTTTTTTGTTATAATAAATAAATAAATATATATATATATATATATATATATATATATGTGTGTGATCAAAATGTCCAAACTACACAAATAGGGTATTATTAAAAACTAGAGATCATGGCGCAAAAAAGTACTTCCTATACAGCCCTGTAGGCAAAAAAACTAAACTATTATAAGAGTCATAACAGAGCTATTTTATTAATAGAAAAAAAAAAAAAGGAATTTCATTTAAAACAAAAACATTAGAGAATCTGTGTAAACCTGCATATGGTTGTGTTCGGACTGACCTAAAAAAAAACAATGTCATGTCACTTTTACCGTATAGTGCATTACATAGACACAGGAACACCCCCCCCCCCCCCCCCCCCCCCAAGAGCTACAATATTGCATTTTTTTCCAATTTCACCTATTTATATTTTCATAAAAAAATATTTTTTGGATTCCATCATAAATGATATGGTAGAATGAAAGGTGCCATTACAAAGTACACCTGTTCCTGAAGAAAAAGAAGCCCTTACATGGCCCTGTAGATAGAAAACTGAAAGTGCTAGAGCTCTTAGAAGGAGAGGAGGAAAAAACGCAAATGCAAAAATGAAAATTGGCCTGGTCCACTGTGTCATTTTGGGCTGGGTCTTCAAGGGGTTAATGTTGGTTAAAATTATTAAAAACAAATGATAACAAATGCTTTAGTTTTAATTAAATTCAATTTATTCAATCTATGACACACCACAGCAATCAATACAGAGCTATTGAATATCCTCCTAAGGACCCTATTACACAGTCCGATGTGGGCAGTACGGTATTGCATCCTTTTATTGTGGTACTGAATTGTTTCTTTAAGCCGCTGCAGTATCGCTACAGCTTTACAAGTCAATTGGGTAGCTGTTCTGCAAGATCGCTGGATTGTTAATGTCATCATAATGTGACCGCACATTCCTATAATGAAAAGATGTGCAAGCAACTAGCAATCATATTTTTTATGCACGCAGAAAAGGCATGGCTGTGATCATTGGTCCTTTTACAAGCACTGATTATTTGCAAGGAGCATTCATCATGCCAGCTAAAAATTCTTATGTAAAAGAACCTCAACACTAAAACCAGAAACAATAAAATTAAAAAATAATTTAGGAGGAACAGTAAATGACAATACAAAAAAATAATACATTTTTGAATAAATGTAATAAATTAAACTTTAAAATAAACTTTAGAAAATCTGAGAAAACCGGACAGAGTTCATCTTACAAATTACATACGGGTCATACTGCAACATCAACGGAAAAGGGACTAACATTATGGATATCTGAGGAGCAAAGCCCAAATACAGTGTTGTAGAAGGCAAAATAAACTGAAGCACTAAAACATACACAGATAAAAACAATTGATATAAACTACTGTACTGTAGAGAGCACAGTAGGTTATGTGAGCCTCATGGCATCTGACATGAATGACAGAATAATTTTATAGATCTTTAAAGTCTCCAGGAAGCAATGGAGGACTGGATCTGCTCCAGAGACCTATATACGGAGTCTTGTAGTTATGTAGTTTTTCAGCGGCACAATACAGAGATGGTTGACTAAGCTACCAACTAATGATGACTCTGCTTAAAGTGTCTCAGTTTATACAGTAAAGCTGGTGGGTACATTGAAGTAATAAGGAAAATCAGTCTATTGTGACTTTTCCAGTGTCTTTATAAATAGTTACATAAAGAATTAAAGAAACAATAAATGTTTGAATCATTACAGTAATAGCACAAACATCACATAAGAAAGGTGTAATGGGCTACTCAGAGACACCTGATAAGACTGAGACACAATGAGACAAATATCTTCTTCACCTCACCGCAGGAAGAGACCATGTAGAGGGAATGAAGTAACGGGAAGCTACATAGAATTATATAACAAACCAAAGTCAGAGACCTGACCTGAAAAAATCTACCAGAAATTAACACACTTAGACTTATAAAAAACATAATCTGTAGAAGCAAGAATAAGCTCATACTTTTCATAGCACCCAAGTGAGATGTTAGGTTTGGGCTTTGTATATGTGACTTATTGTTCCTCATCCGTCTGGTGTGAATAAGGAGGAAATGGATAAACAGGAAGATAGCGGCACAAAATATAACAAATGGCAGAAAGGAGCCGACAGCGAAGATCAGGAACAGACTATTAAAGTTAGGTCCATACATTATCGTATTTTCTGTGGAATTGTTTGACAAAGTTTGTAGCTTTATGTCACGACTATACCGACCATATGGAAGGCTGGAAATCAGCGAGATGAACATAGAGACCTGAATCAACCGCGGGACCATGTTAGGGATCCGAGTCTTCAGGAAGATGAATAGTTTATAGTTGTAGGTGACAATCTTCACACAGTAGAAGACACAGAGGATGGTGACAATCCAGTGATTGCTGTGAAACATAAACATAGTGTGAACATAAAAGGTTGACATTATAATATTGTTCTGTAATAGCCACGGAAAAAAATGAAAGATGAAGTTCCAGGAAAAGATGCTGAAAAAACACAAAGCTCTGGACACCGCCAAGGAGCTCAGGATCTTATCACAGGTCTGGAGAGATTTCTGGGTTTTCCATTTCATGAAATTAGCCGCCACAATAATCATATTGACTGTGAATCCCACCAGGCAGGTCCCAGCTAAGACAGCTAAGAGAAGATATTGAATAAAAAATTCCATTGTAAGTGAAGCCCCTTCTTAAAGGACTTACAAATTCTCCTGTCTTGTCTTAGCTCAGCTATTACATATAGATCTTATCATCAGGAATTCTTTATAGTAGTTCTGTGTTTATTTCCCATGTAAATACTGTACTTTCTGTGTGGTTGATATCCATGCAAATCATCAATCCAATAGGTAGTTGGTTGTAAATATCTGTGCTCCGCAGAACAAACAAATCTACCGGATGAAAACAACTTTTGTCTTGTTTCAACTATAATATCAGATTATACATCTAAGATCTGATAAATTGTAATGTTACACAGATAACTGACAAACACAGATTAAGATTAGAAAGTTGGATTGGGAAACAGATACGCAAAAAGAATAAAGAATGGTAATAAAAAGTGAAAAAGAAATCTATGCATATACATATACAAAGCTAATCCAGCAAAGCAATATTTGCTGCAAATTGAGCTGTCAATTCGCTTTGTTCTTTGTTCTGAAGCAAATTCCCTCCCATTCCTCGGCTGTGTGGGGAAGAGAGAGCAGGATCACTGCAGGCAGTTAGAGCACAGCAGGGAGAAACTAACAGAATGATATAGGGAGAGGATAGGAGGGCTGATTGTGGGTGATTTTTTTTGTTGTAGCTGCCAACCAAGTGTTGTAGCTGGGACTAGTGAAGACACAGTCCATA
Source organism: Dendropsophus ebraccatus (assembly GCF_027789765.1). NCBI lineage: Eukaryota > Metazoa > Chordata > Amphibia > Anura > Hylidae > Dendropsophus > Dendropsophus ebraccatus. The sequence continues at coordinate 118,737,501 of NC_091459.1, forward strand.
TTATTCACGCACTGGGCACTGTAAACTCCTATTCTGTTGTACCAATTTACTAGGATCAGTGGATTGAGGGTGCGCCTTGCCCTTCACTCTACTCCTACTGTGTTAAACAAATTTGGTTTCATTACTGAACTGTGTGCTTTATATCTGTGCTTGCACTCCACTCTTAGGCTATGTTCACACAATGTAAGTTCCGTACTAATCACGGCCGTTGTTGCAACGGCTGTGATTAGTGCGGAACTTACATTGTGCTGAAGGCTGAGGGGATCCCGGCCAGAGTGTATACACATAGTATACACTCTGTTCGGGATTCCTAGCAGCGCTGCGAGAAACTCACATGTCAGTTTTCTGCATCCGCTATTCACTGAATAGTGGCCGCAGAAAACCCTGTAAGTGCACACAATGGATTGTGTGCAGCGAGGAATTCAGCGTTGCTAAAGATCATACGGTCGGTACTGCACTACCGGCCGGGATGATCTTTTCTTAGACCGGCCAGGTCATGGAACGGCCGGTCTCTTACAAAGCCTGAACATAGCCTTACTGTGTTATACAAGTTGGGTTTCATTACTGAACTGAGTGTGCGCTTTACATAATCAGTGGTTGCACTCCACTCCTACTGTTTTATACAAGTTTGTTTTCATTCGTGAAAGCATGTGCCTTACATAATCAATGTTTGCAATCCACTCCTGTTCTCTAAAAATTCATTTTCACACATAGGTGATCATAAAGTAGCTTATGGACAAGTTCACAGAGAAGATGGAGACCGCACCTCCAAAAAGAATTCACACTTTATTCACACCAGATGCAACGTTTCGGCTCAATGTGTAGCCTTTCTCAAGCAGTAATACAAAATGCTCCAAGAGCTTAATATATATACATGTGTGCATGATTACAATTCATCAAACAATCAATTCATGAAAAATTTAAACAAAGTGAATAAAAAGTGATCTGTCATAGTGTAGTGTTCCAAACCCATAAAGATGTGAAAGCAAAGTGAAGAGAGGCCCTAATCTGATAATTTACAGCAATGATCATGTAAATGTATGTTTATATATATCTATATTTATTCATTTGCCTTTCTCTCATTTTTTTACAGAATGATAATCTGTTTTCTTGATGAATTGGAGTGTTATCAAGCTACTGCATATATTTGCCTGAATCCGAACATGGATCTTTTTTCGTTATTTTCCTGGTTTTTATGACGCCTTTATTACTTTATCTGGTGCCATTATTTATTTTCTCTTGCACCAGTCTTTAGTGTGTATGGGTGTTTATATTAAACCTCTTTCTTTTTACATTTTTGAGTTGCTTCCACTATATGTGTTTCACAAAAATGGGTCGCTTATACAGCTGATATGTATCATTTTACATGCCCCCTCCATTCCAGGAGGATGGACCCGAGGTACGGAATATAGGTTGAGGCTGGTGTCTTTGCTAAGATGTCTGTGTGGTGCCAATATGAGGAAACAGATGTGGCCATATTACTTGCCCATCTTCTCTGCAGTTTCTGTGGATGACGGGGTGGGTACTCAGGACATTGGTGACCTCGGTGCCCTGGTTATCGTGTGAAACCAAAATGCCCTGTGTTTGCCTGCTGTTATACTCTCTAAGCCCCTATGACAAATTCTGAACGCTATTCAGCCCCTCTCCTTTTGGTACTGGTCCTCCTCCCTCCTATTCTTTTACTTGGTTTAGCCCCATCGTTTTTTGTTGTTCATCCTTCACAATACTGCAAATCTTTTCATCCTGTGTGATATATTTACCCATACACACTATGACGATTGCTGTAAGGGCAGTTTTCCCTTTACCAATATGGCGGCGTCAGACTCTGGGGCTGTTGTGGGCATGCCCGCGCCGCAGTCAGCCTGGTGACCGCCCGACGCATGCTCCTGTGATCACACCGTTCATGTGACATACCCAGCTCACATGATTCAGATCTAGGTGATCCGGACACCATGCGCCTTTGGTGACGTCATCGGCGGGCGACGTCGGCGTTCCCGGACACGCCACCTCCATGTGGATTCCCTGCTTTGGTGTGATGTATGTATTACCTGTTTTCTGTTTATCATTTGCTGCACAGCTGTTTGTATAACACCTAATCATGTCACTTATTGTTGTTTTACACTACCCCTAACATGATCATTGCTGTAAATTATCAGATTAGGGCCTCTCTTCACTTTGCTTTCACATCTTTATGAGTCTGGAACACTACACTATGACAGATCACTTTTTATTCACTTTGTTTACATTTTTCATGAATTGATTGTTTGATGAATTGTAATCATGCACACATGTATATATACTAAGCTCTTGGAGCATTTTGTATCACTGCTTGAGAAAGGCTACACATTGAGCCGAAACGTTGCATCTGGTGTGAATAAAGTGTGAATTCTTTTTGGAGGTGCGGTCTCCATCTTCTCTGTGGATATCCGATACGAACCTGGGTCCGGTTTGGTGAGACGTGCACCCGCACACTGTATTTTTTCTAGTGCTGCTGAACATATTTTTTAATTGATTATGGACAAGTTCATTATTATTATTTACAGTAGAATTCAAGATAAACGTGTTAAAGGGAATCTGTTGGCTGTATTTGTTACAGGCACCATTGGATAGCTATTAGGGTGTCTAAGTTAAAAGAGAATTTCGGCAGGACCACTTTTATTTCCTGATCTTCCTAGGACGTGGAGTAGCAGGCCCGCTCAGCCACACAGAGTTTGTAATGGTGTCCTGCCTTTGCCACTGACTGGCTGAGGGGGCTGTGATGTCACACCCCAAGTTTTGTCTGTAGACCAGGAAGTGGCCCAGAGAGGTGGAATACAGGCACCAACGCTGGAGTAAGAGAGATTAGTCGCTGTTATTTTTTTTCACCCATCCTCTTCCCAGGCATTTAGAAAAAAGTGGTTCTCCTTTAACTGTTCCTTTCCTGAAGTTTATGGTGGAGTCAAATGTAAAAAAATCTCCTTTTTTCCTCAGAAGGTGGAGTCGTGCTGCTGAAGTGCCACAGCCTGGCATGCCTCCTCGTTCTTCTCGCCCCTCCTTGACCGACAGAACCCAGTACATCAGGAATGGCTAGAAGATAAGGACAAGGAGAAGGCATGCCCTAACAGCTATACATTAGTATCTGCAGCTCTACAGCTGACAGATTCCCTTTGGACTTATAGAGTAATATTATAAAAAACACAAAAATTATAGATATTTTAATAAATCTTTATTACATGTGTTTTACACCACAGTAAATCACATAATATCATCCTTACCCTTATATCTAGAACAATAAACTGAACGTGCTATTTAAAAGGAAATTAACAGCAGGTAAGAAGACTCTACCCTGCTGTTATGTTCCCGTAGGGCCGGGGATTATGAGAATGAGGGTAGTTTTCTCACCTTCATTCTTAGCATTGTTTTCTTAAACTGTTATTTCTTTCTAAGAAATGGCGGACTGCATTACACTTCCACCATGTGTCTGTCAGGACTGTATCTTTGCGGAGCATTATGCGCTCCTCGGCTCATGCTGTGCGGCCGAGAAGGCGCTGATTTTCTTGCATTCTGTTTCTGTGTTTTGTTTTGTAGTGTGTGAACACTGGTTTTGCTCACCTTGAGAGACACACCCGACTTCACCTGCTGAGTTCTGTCTGGCCATGTCTGGGTTAATCTGTGTTTTGGTTCTGCTGTGACTGACAGGTCTTCCTGCCAGTGATCTGGTTTGTTCTCAGGTGTCTGTGCTTGGAGATCAGGGGGATGGTCCAATGATGTTCTGGATCAGAACCCTGACCTCCTATATAACCTCCTCAGTCTGGGATATCATTGCTGGTTATTGACTTAGTCTCTGCCTGCTTGAGTTTCTGCTATTATCTGTCGTTTCTCTGACCCTTCTGCCTTGTGTTCTGACCTTCCTTGCTAGCCGCCTGCCCCTGACCATATTGCTTGTTTTTTGACTCTGCTTATTGGATTGTGATTTTGTACTTTTGCTGCCCGATTGTTGTGACCCGGACTGTCGACTATTCTTCATTGTGTTTTGTCTGTCTGTCTTGTCTTTGTGTCCCACCAAGCCAGTGCAGGGACTGCCGCCGAGTTGCTCGCCGCCATCTTAGGGCGGATTGTGGCAAGTAGGTAGAGAACAGTGGGGGGCTGAGCTTAGGGCTCACTGTCTTGTCTTGTCCTGCTGTTCGGTTCCTAACAGTGTCCTTTCTTAAATGGTGGCAGCCTCACACCAACACTGTAACTTGTTGTACACTGTAACTGGTTGTACTCATGGCTCCGTTACCTGTCTGTTAACAGGCAATTTCTTTTCAGGACCTTTCTGGGGTCCTCAAATGTCCTTTACTTGAACAGAAACCTCTTACTTGCTTCCAGCAGCTGCCAAACTAAGCCACACACCAGAGACCCCAGAATCCTCTTCTTCTTCCTCTCTCCTTCCCTGCTCCTCCCACCACTGAACCTGAGAAATCGTGGGTCTTGTAGTTTGATTATCAATCTCTGCACTGAGATTTTCAATGTAATCCCACCCCAGAGCACAGTCTGAACAAGAAGTTCACCTGCAGAGGGATTCTGCACAGTACTTATAAGCTGCTGTATGTCTTGCAGGAAGTGGTGTAATCTTTCCAGTCTGACACAGTGCTCTCTGCTACCACCTCTGTCCATGTCCGGAACTGTCCAGAGTAGTACTAAAACTGTCCTTTGGACAGTACCTGACAAGGACAAAGGTGGCAGCAGGGAGCACTGTGTCAGACTGGAAAGAATATACCACTTCCTGCAGGACATATAGCATCTGATAAGTACTGGAAGACAGGGGATCTTTAAATTGACTTTAATTACATAACATCTACATCTATATAACTTTCTGACACCAGTTGATTTGAAAGAAAAGAAATTTGCCCAAGTTCCGCTTTAAGTAGATGGTTTGGATGCACTGAGGCTACAGCTTTTTATGCACTGATCTGCCAACTGGCCCACCTCTCCCCATGCAGTGATCAGTCACCACAGACTGCCACCTGAAAATTAATGAGGAAGTAGCAGGCAGGTGAGCTGATTGGTGCACTTAGGACTGTAGTGCTAAATAACATATTATTATGCTACGTTTACACGGAGCGATAATTCGCCCAATCGATCACTTAACGATTTTGAAGCAATGATTTGGTTTTTATAACGATCAGCGTTTAGACGAATAAATTGTTAGAAAAATCGTTATTGCGATCGTAGGGTAAATCGGTGAAAGACTGTTTACACGAAGCGATCTGCGAATTTTCAGCGAACGACGAACAATAATTTAAGAACATTTTGAAAGATCAAAATGAACGATTTCTCGCTCACCGTTTCATAGTTTGCTGTGTTTACACGGAACGATTATCACTCAAATGCAATCGTTTATGCGAAAATTCGTAGATCCGTGTAAACGCATCATTAAAATGGAGGATAGCTGGAAATGACACTGGGGATGAAGTTAAGAAAACTGTCCTCTTCCGCAGTGTCCCCAGCTTTTTGGGAACATAACAGCAAGATAGAGACTTCTAACCTGCTGTTAGTTTCCCTTTAAGAAAAATAAAACATTTTATAAAATAGAAAAATTACTTAAAGCATAACTGTCATGTTTTTTTTTTTATTGCAGAAATCAGTAGTATAAGCGATTTTAAGAAACTCTGTAATAGGTTTCATCAGCCAAAAAAGCCTCCTTCTGTACTCAAGAAGCAATCTCCCAGCCTCCCCCCCCCCCCCCGACTTCTTATCTGTGCATTATCAGGCAAACACGTCTTCATTACAGAGAAGCCAGTGAAGATGGGCTCTGCTCTCTCCATTGTAGGCCTATGAAGGGGGGAGGGGCTGAGGGAGATGAGGGAGCAGGAAGAGGTGACATGAAGGTCAGCTGTTTGTAGACTCTCTGGGCACCTAAAACGCTAAATTCAGGTGTCAAAAAGGTCAGTGCTATCCATTTTACTTCCTCTATTCTTCCTCCGATAGATCAACTGAGTACGCTCTAGTGTCCCTGCTCTTAGTCTAGCCTTATCAATGACTTCTTTGGGATACCCACGGTCCAATAGTCTCTTACTGAGATCATTAGCTTGTTGTTCGTATTGCTCATCACAATTATTTATCCTGCGGAGGCGTATAAACTGACCATATGGTACTGACTGTTTAACATGATGGGGGTGATAGCTCTTATAATTTAACAACATGTTTGTGGCTGTGCTTTTACGGTAACAAGTTACTTTTAGTTCTCCCTGTTGGAGCTCCAAGTGTACATCTAAAAAAATCAAGTTTTTTATCACCATAGATGGCTGTAAATGACATATTGTATGTATTGACATTGATGTATTGAACAAATTGGTTGAACTCGTTTTCTGATCCCGCCCACACCAACAGGACGTCATCTATATATCTTAAATACAAGGCGATCTTAGATATAAAGGAGTTTTGTACATTAAAGATAACTTCATCTTCCAGTTCAGCTAGGTATAAGTTTGCGAAAGTAGGTGCCACTGGCGTCCCCATCGCCGTTCCAGCCCGCTGACCAAACCATTGGCCAGCGAACTGGAATGCATTGTGACGGAGGACAAACCCCAGTAGCTCACAAACGTACCCCGCAAATTCTGGTTCGCACCTCCCACTATGCAGAAGTCGACGTCGCACAGCCTGTACACCGGCACCCTGCGGGATGCGGGTGTACAGGCTCTCGACGTCGACACTTGCCAATGACAATCCCACTGACCACTCAAACTGGTCCAGTATAGCTAGCAGGTCTTTGGTATCCCGTAGAAAGGAGGGGACACCTTTTAACAGTGGACGTAATAGCCAATCAAGGTATTTTGATACCGGTTCTGTAACCGAACCCCGGCCCGCAACGATGGGTCGTCCTGGAGGACGCTCCATCGATTTATGGACCTTGGGGATCCAATACCAATAAGACTTACTAGGGAACTCCACCATAAGTTTCTCAGCAAATTTTTTGCGCATAAACCCCTTCTCCATCCCCTGTCTTAATAGGGATCTAAGTTTGGTAAGATATCCCATTGTCGGGTCATTACTCAATTTTTCATATGTGGTCCCATCCCCTAGCAAACGCATAGCTTCTTCCACATAGTATTCCTCAGTTAACAGAACCACGTTGCCCCCCTTGTCCGCCGGCTTCACTATAACGTCTTTCCTAGATTTTAACCATTTCAGTGCCGATAATTCGGCTTCTGACAAGTTTTTCTCCGCCTGCGGATAGATCAAAGACTTGACCTCACGCAGTACATTGCGTTTAAACTGATCTAAAAGTGAGCCGGGGGACAAGGGGGGATTAAACGTAGACTGTACTGAACCTCTAAAAATCTCCTCCTGAGTATGTTCATCGGGAGCGATGCCCTGTAGTTCCATAAGTGTAGTCAGTATCTCTCTATCCTGAGAGTCAAAGTGTGGACTGAGGCTAAAGCCCAGAGGGCCTACATATACAGGCTGTTCTGCTATGGGTGTCTCCTGATCAACTAGTTGTGGTTTATTGAAGAAATATTTTTTCAAATTTAACTTTCTTATACCACTATGCAATTCTAACTGAAACTGTGTAAAATCAAAATCAGAACCCAAACAAAAATTTAAGCCCTTGGTCAACAAAGAAGTACACCCATCTGTTAGTGTTATGTTGGTTAAATTAATCACAGCCCCAACCTCCCCATTCTCAGTACCTGTGGTGTTAGATAGAGGAGCATCGGATCCTATAGTTGCCAGGAAACATGCTTCCTTTTTACACCTCTTTTCGTGCTGGGCCTTCCTCTGGCGCCCCCTCCTCGTTCTCCTCCTAAAGGGGGGTTGCCCTCAACAACCACAGGGTTGCCAGAGCTCGTTGTTGAACAGTCCAGCTCGCCACTTGAATCTGAACCAGAGTCTGTGGTCCAGTATTCAGACTGCTTTCGTTGTGCACGCGGTTTCCTGGTGCGTTTTCCCCGTCTGGAATTCCACTGGAAGGTGATGCCTTGGTCATAGTCCTGTTTATCACGAAGGAATTTGTTACTTTTCCTTTCCTTTATCTCATGTTGGATTAGTGAGACTTTTTTCTCTGTACGCTTTACAAATGCGGTGAATTGCGTCTCGGTCAGCCGGGTCTTTAACTCACGTTTGGCTTTGCACAGCTGCTCCGTGATTATAGCATGCTCCTTTTCAGTGCGCTCTAAGACCAACTTAGTGAGGTTCAAGCAATGTGTTTGATGTAACTCGTCCCACTTGGCTTTAAACTCTGCATCTCCTTGGAACTGGGAGATCTCCTTGTAGGTGCGGAGGCCTCGTGGCACCCTGTTACTTTTTACATAGGAGGTTAATGAGCTGATCGTCCAGAAGAGTTTAACCTCACGTTCCATAAATGAAACAACCTTGTATTCAAGGGCTTTAGTGCAAAGTAGTTGCACTTCATCTTTGGTATCACATGCTGTAAAATAATCCTCTGCATCTTTCCGATCTGTGATAATATTAGGGTCTTCAAGAGTTAATACGTTCGCCACTGCCTCATTTAAGAGGTCTTCGGTATTAACTTCCTCCATCTCCATAAGTGTGCTCAGTATGAATAGACCAAAGTCCTGTGCAGAATCAATGTAAGATAGGCATACGGCACTACCTGTTGGAGGGGACAACCGCACTGTGTGACCGCGTACTCAGACCCAATTCAGCTGGTGGTGCTCAATTGACCCAACAATCTTCGCATAGCATAGTCCAAAGAGACCCGAATGTCAAGGCACTCACCACAGCTTCTTAATCAAGTTCGCTTGCTTTATTCACATATAACACAGATACATAGATGCAGACAGGTGAACGGGCGACAGCCTGTTTCACGTGCTTAACTCGCACGCTTCCTCTCGGCCCTGACGTCACTACGTTACACAGTCCTTTTAAAGACGTACTAATTACTACATGAATACACACATCTAAAAATACACATAACTTATTTAAAAGAACATAGAACGTTACATAACTTACAGCAGTGATACCAATTAGTAATAACCATGTAGATCGGAACGATCGTTCAGACCCAGTGGTCCGAGTGCTTCCGTCTTTAAGATCAGCTCCGTTTCCTTTTTAATCAGCCTATTGTCTCTACCGCCTCCCACTGGGGAGTTCTTAACCTGCAATAAACCCATAAAGCGCAGTGCAGACGGATTTCCACTGTGCACTGTGCGCATATGTGAGATTACTCTCGGACAGCCTTTACCTGTTCTCAAAGAGCGTACATGTTCGGCAAATCGTTGATACAGTGGGCGGGTGGTCTTCCCAATATAATAGAAACCGCAGCTGCATAAAAGTGGAACTTACTGGAAGGTGAGGAATCACTACAGGAATATGTTAAAAGTAAACCCCTATTAGCATTTAAAAGATGTAGGAATATTCGTGATGAACTAGTTCAGGGACGGTTTAAAAACTCATTGGAGGTGAGACACATAAATACATGGTTGGGTCACAAAAAGTTAGAAGGCAATCACAAATGTGGCCATTGTAGTTTTTGTGGACATCTTAATGAGAGTTATACAGTGCGGCTAGGTGGTCTAACATGGCAGGTACGTGATTTTATCACTTGTCGCACGGCATTCGTGGTTTACGCACTTTTATGCAGCTGCGGTTTCTATTATATTGGGAAGACCACCCGCCCACTGTATCAACGATTTGACGAACATGTACGCTCTTTGAGAACAGGTAAAGGCTGTCCGAGAGTAATCTCACATATGCGCACAGTGCACAGTGGAAATCCGTCTGCACTGCGCTTTATGGGTTTATTGCAGGTTAAGAACTCCCCAGTGGGAGGCGGTAGAGACAATAGGCTGATTAAAAAGGAAACGGAGCTGATCTTAAAGACGGAAGCACTCGGACCACTGGGTCTGAACGATCGTTCCGATCTATATGGTTATTACTAATTGGTATCACTGCTGTAAGTTATGTAACGTTCTATGTTCTTTTAAATAAGTTATGTGTATTTTTAGATGTGTGTATTCATGTAGTAATTAGTACGTCTTTAAAAGGACTGTGTAACGTAGTGACGTCAGGGCCGAGAGGAAGCGTGCGAGTTAAGCACGTGAAACAGGCTGTCGCCCGTTCACCTGTCTGCATCTATGTATCTGTGTTATATGTGAATAAAGCAAGTGAACTTGATTAAGAAGCTGTGGTGAGTGCCTTGACATTCGGGTCTCTTTGGACTATGCTATGCGAAGATTGTTGGGTCAATTGAGCACCACCAGCTGAATTGGGTCTGAGTACGCGGTCACACAGTGCGGTTGTCCCCTCCAACAGGTAGTGCCGTATGCCTATCTTACATTCATAAAGCAAAGGTGATAACTAAATGGGAACAAAACATAGAGATTTGGGGTCCATGGCCTGGAAACTCCCCAGATCTTAATCCCATTGAGAACTTGTGGTCAATTATCAAGAGACGGGTGGACAAACAAAAAACAACAAATTCTGACAAAATGCAAGCATTGATTGTACAAGAATGGACTGCTATCAGTCAGGATTTGGTCCAGAAGTTGATGGAGAGCAGCCAGGGAGAATTGCAGAGGTCCCGAAGAAGAAGGGTCAACACTGCAAATATTGACTTGCTGCATTAACTCATTCTAACTGTCAATATAAGCTTTTGTTACTCCTAATATGATTGCAATTATATTTCTGTATGTGATAAAAAACATCTGACAAACACACATAAAAACCAGAGGGCAGCAGATTATGTGAAAATATAGTATTTGTGTCATTCTCAAAACTTTTGGCCATGACTGTATAGATATGAGGATTACTACACTATCCCTCTAGCAAAGACGTTACTGACTTTACCTGTTCATGTGATGCCATGCTGATGCATCATGTGATTGATGGCAGATTTGCAAGGGAAAGAATGAAGTTTAAAATCTGAAAGTCAATCAGGTGACATGACCCAGATGTAGTAATAAAATGTATTGATGCTGCACTTTACATTTTAAGGCTATGTGTCCCACTATGTACTGATAAGCTTCAACAGCAGCTATTGTCAAACAATGGCCGAAATTGATGGTTATGATCATTAATTTCAGCCGTTGTTTCACTACAACAGCCGTTGTCTGAGCTTATTGGTACATAGTGGAAAATTAGCCTAAAACAGTAAAGTAAATTTGAAAAATATTTGCACCAAGAAGATTTCAAAAAATGATGGTTTGTGGTTTTGTTCCACAAGCTAAAAACATACTGATTCAGTTAAGTTTCATTTGGAACTCAGATTGGGAACCCCAAGGGCCCAATTGGGAGTAATGACAACTGTACAGTGTTGTATAATATGGCAGAACTATATATTATGACTGCCACTATAGAAATGCTTTTCACAGAACAATACTATTTTTGTGTGCGGAACTAAGAGTTTAATTTTCATTTGGACACAGGCTGAAGTTTATAGGCACTGTACAAACCTATGCATGACCCAGAACAATACAATTTTGGTGGCACTAGATTAGATGTGAAACATTGAGTTCAGTGGCTGTCAGTCCATCCGCCCACCCCTTCCCATCCTCAAAGTTACTAACCGTGCTGTGTAATCTAAATAACAAGATAATACCCCATCTGCCCATAGAATTGCACTTTTTTTTCCCACCCTTTTGTAGACATGAAAGAGGCATGGAATAGAGTTGGATGTACCCTGGGGGCTGTAAAACCTTTCTTTCAGCAATCCCATCCTCCCACTGTTTGATGGACAGGCAGGACATTGAGCCACATTACATTAAAGATCAGGCACAGTGAGGGTGCCAAGCTAGCTTAAGTAGTGCACCATCACTGTAAGCTGAGCCTTATCTGTCCATTAACCGGGGGGGGGGGGGGGGGGGTCCAACACAAAGGTGTGGCCCTCCACATTAGGCTCTAAGCCACACCTTTTTGACTCTGTAGCAGTAAAATAGTAAAATAAATTGTTGTTTTTTGGGGGGGTCAACAAAGGCACAGACATTGGATACAGAGGTATTGCCTCTTAATTTACATTGTGATTCACACACTGTAACAGTGTTAGCGCAGCAGCTCACACTCACTTTTGCTAATAAATTATCACTGTTTCTGTTGCTGTACTGATTTATCTAGGTTTCTATCAAAACCAACTAGTAATGATGACTCTGCACAAAGTGGCTAAGTCTATACAGCAAAGCTGACAAAATGTTTTAATAACAGTGTGATTCTAATAACATTTATCGTGATAAATTTCCTTCCCAGACATTAACATTAACTAAACTACAAGCTATTACCACATTTCAACAACGCTACATTGCTATCATTACAATAATTGTGCATACATTGTATAAGAGAGATGTAAATGAGCCTTTAGGAGCCTCTGATGAGACAGAGGCACATTGAGCGAAACAACCTTCTTACCTCAGTCCTGGAATAGATCATATAAAGGGAATGGAGCAAAAGGAGGATACTAATTAATACCCAAAACCTCGGAATTAAAAACTTGAAATTTAAAGCATTAACAGAAATTAGAAGATTCAGGCCTATAAAATACATGATCTGTAAGAGTAAGAATAAACTCATACTTTTCACAATATCAAAGTGAGATGTTAGGTTTGGGCTTTGTATATGTGACTCATTTCTCCCCATCCGTCTGGTGTGAATAAGGAGGAAATGAATTAACATGCAGATGGCAGCACAAGATATTACAAAAGGGGGAAAGGAGCCGAGAGCAAAGATCAGGAACTGGTTATTGAGATTTGGATTAGGGACACCTCCAGACTCCATAATATTTCCTGTAGAATAATTTGATACATTTTGAAGCTTTAAGTCATAACCATACCAGCCCATTGGGAGGCTGGATATCAGTGAGATTAGTATAGAAGCCTGAATCAACCGTGGGACCATGACGGAGATCCGAGTCTTCAGGAAGGTGATTAGTTTATAGTTGTGGGTGACAATCTTCACACAGTAGAAGACACAAAGGACGGTGACAATCCAGTTACTGCTGTAGAACATGAACACAGTATGAATGCTAAAGGCTGTTAACATAATTTTGTTTTCCATTAGCCATGGCAAAAAACGAAAGATTAAGTTGCTTAATAAGACAGTGAGAAAACACAAGGCTCTGGAGATCGCCAAGGAGCTCAGGATCTGATCACAGGTCTGCAGAGAGTTCAGTCTTTTCCATTTCATAAAATTTGTGGCCAAAATGATCATATTTACTGTAAATCCCACCAGACAGGTCCCATAGAGGACGGCTGTGAGAATATGTTGGAGAGACATTTCCTTTATCATCAATAAGAACCTCTTCTGTACAGTCTCCTGTCTTAGGTTGTGTATACAGAGCCGATCACCAGGGATTCTTTATAGTAGTTTTGTGTCTATTCCTTATGTAAATGCTTTGACCACAGTTTGTTCCATGAAAATCTATCATCCGGGCTGCAGTCAGTTGCAAATATTTGTTCTCTGTAGAACAAACCTATGAAAGTAAAAACAATAACAGATCTTACTTCACTTCAATAAAAATTATAGTATACAGTCCAGGCCTAATACAATGTAATGTTACTGCGTAGTTTCATGGTTTAAATGGCTGAAAAAGACCAACCTTGTCTAATAAAATCAACCAATTTTAGGGTTTAGGCTTGAAAAGGAGGGAAAAAATAACCCTAATTACCATGATTAATGTCAAAGAACGTGACAATTCTTTAAAAAACATGGCATACATAAACCTACAGTTTCACATGAGTGTATTTCAGATATGTATACACATCCAAATTATGAATGCAAGTGTCAGCTTGACCACGGGTATGATGACCTGAACAGTCAGTATATTTATCCAAAATATACTTATGTGAAGCCAGCATTAAAGAGACACAGCCTATTGGCAACACAGAGAGGGATTTCTGTCAGTATCAGGGAGCCATAATTCCTGAGAGGGGAAAGCTCCAGGCTACCCTCCACCACCATTGCCTAGCCATGTGCTCACCCTTACTCATAGACACATTACACTTCCCATCCACTACACCTTAATACCTAGGTGGATGGAGAAACTAAAGATACAATGCATAAAACACAACATCCAGTGCAATAAGGTGAATTCTAATACAAGAAGTTGTCAATCTCAATGCTTCTCCCCAAATAGGGTGCAAAACGTCATTGCTTTTTCACTTTGCAGGTGCAAAACCTGTTCCAAATTCTCCCTGTGTGAATAAATTCTGCCGGGCATCTTCTGCCAAAGAGGTATGCTTTTTAGACTTTTTTTTATAAATCATAAACTATCTGCTAGTAGCATGTGTTGTTATACAAGCTGTTAGTTACCATCAAGTACCATCCATCTACCCATGGCCATTTATGTTGCTGTAACTTTGATTGCAGCTTACAAGTACTTAGGTACATTCCCAGGAGACATAACATTGTTGTACAGAGCTTTTTGGGCAGTTTTTCTGTTTGTTGCTTCTCTATCCCTATGCTTCTGTCCCTAGGGAGCTGTTTCTCTTCCCCTGTGTTTCCAGTAGAGAAAAGTAGGGCGGCAGGTTGGTAGCGTGGTGCAAGTTGTCATGAACGGGAAACTTACCCAGAGTCTGAATGCCGACAAGTGTTTATGGGGTGGCCTTAGGAGGTTGGGGAGCCCTGGCATCCACGAGTGATAATAAACTGGCCTGAAAAGCATGAGTAGTATATGCATCCATGGAAAGTGGATCCCTTTCCATGACTGCCCAGCTACAGGGAGGTTATAGAGTATGGCTGGGGTCCGCAGCCAGTTCCAGTATATCCACTGCCATCATACTGGGAGGCAACAAGGGGAAAAACATGCAATGAGTGTGCAGCTGTCCCACTGAGGCTCTTACACGATGGGTGTGCAGCAGTCCCACTGGGGCCATCAAGCCGCACGTATGCAGCAGTTCCACTAAGGCAGTCATGCTTGCCTGAGCCCCCTCCAAGAACCCTTAATGGACGATATCAGTCACCCTCTCCTGCACCAGCACCATCACCGTCTACTCCACGCCTGTCCTTTCACAGATTGTTTTTGAGAAAATAAAGAGCAGAAACGGAACTTGAATAGACTTCGGTAGCAGAAGAGGCATGTGCTGAGTGGAGGAATGCAACTGTCCAGGAGCTTTCTGAGAGATCTACTACATGACCATACCCTGTTTGTTAGGAACATCTCTGTAAAAAAGGACTACCTCCTGGAGTTTATGCATAACCTGAAACCCAGTCAGGAGGTAGAGCACATCCCTATGCTAGGGCTGCAGCAATAGCCTGGCCAGGTGTGTTGCCACCAGAGCCTTCCTCTGTTCCCTGAAACCTGAAAGAATGAGCTTGACACAAGACATGGAAGCCCTCTAACGGTAGCAGAAAACATCCCTGCAGTGGCAGTTCTACCTCACCAGCTCCTCCTACAAGCCATGGAGTCCCTCAAGCAGCCAACACCATCTCGCCTTCTCCCATAGTGGCAGTCCTTCCCATGGAACCCACCTCTACATCCACAGTTTCCCAAATGTGTGTGCCATCAAGGGTAAGAGGATGCCCAAAAGTCTCAGGGTACAGGGGTTGAGCCTATATCTTGTCCCAGCATCCTTGGCTTACAAAGTAGGGACAGTTAGAGAGCCTCTGTTATGCATCCTTTGGGCAGTTATTGTTTCTGTTATGCATGCCCAGTTGGGCAAAGTGTTTAAGTTGTGCCATGTTGGCTATACGATGTAACGTTTAATAAAAGTGGAAAACTGCCTATTGTTATGGGAGAATTAGTTTTGTTGGGGTGTAGTGTGTTAAAAACACATTACTACATTAATTGCTACTGCTGTCTTTTATAAAAGATCATGTTTGGTGACTACTTTCCACAAAGACTCTAATGGACACTATTTGCTTTGTGCTAGAGGATCTTTATATACAAAAAGGGGCTTATAACTCAAAGGATACTATAAGGTTTTAGGCTATGTTCACACATTGTATATGACCGGCTGTTCCGTGACTCTCATTAAAGATCATCCCGGCCAATACTGCGTTACCGGACGGATGATCTTTATAGCCGCTGAGTTCTGATGTGGGCGCATCCGTGCGCGCCTGCATCAGAACTCCCCACTGCACACAATGGAGCATGCGGTCGGAGCCGCTCGCTCCACTGTGTGCACAGACAGGGTTTTCTGCGGCCAGTATTCAATGAATAGCGGCTGTAGAACATGTCAGTTTTCTACGGCACTGCTAGGGATCCCGGCCGGAGTGTATAGAATGTGTATACACTCCGTCCGGGATTCCCTTGGCCTGCAGCACAACGTAAGTTCCATACCAATCACGGCCGTTGCAACAATGGCCGTGATTAGTACAGAACTTACGTTGTGTGAACATGGCCTTTCAGTGCTAGAAGTATTATGCCATCTTGTCACCAGTACGGCAGTCACCCGACTGTTTTTTTACCTGGTGTTTTTAGAATAACTGTAATATGGACATTGTAGTAAAGGTGTACTCTGAACCATACCCTTGACTGGGTCCTTCCCGGAGGGATATCTGGCTAGTCCTGTGTTTTGAGACTCTTTGATGAGCCTCCACGGTCTCCTCTTTTGCATGTTCATGTTTCCCAGGGGGCAATGTGCCTAGGACTTCGCTGCATTGGGCGCTTTCGCTGGCAGCCGGCAGTGTTGTCGATTGGCTGGTCTCCCTGAGATCGACAATCTGTTTCTCTTATGGCTCTACTAGGCATTGCTCCCACCTAGCCAGAATCCTGCACCACATTGATGAGGGGCAACACCCCGAAACAGCTGTATGTGAATGGAAACCTGGCCTCGGTTTTTCCCTTGTCATTACATTGACTTATAGGGCCACTTAATATGGTGGTTTTGGTGGTTTCCTTACAGAAGCCACCACTTGGCTGGGTCCTTCCTGGAGGGATATCTGGCTAGTCCTGTGTTTTGAGACTCTTTGATGAGGCTCCACGGGCTCCTCTTTTGCATGTTCATGTTTCCCAGGGGGCAATACGCCTAGGACTTCGCTGCATTGGTCGCTTTCGCTGGCAGCCAGCAGTGTTGTCGTTTGGCTGGTCTCCCTGAGATCGGCGATCTGTTTCTCTGAACCACAATGGACACTGATTACAAATGACTTATCAAGAACTTTACAAGTGTTTAACCCTTTCAGGACCAAGGCAAATTTTATGAACTTTATTCATCAATAACTTGGGAATGCTTTTACCAATCCTTCTGATTCCAAGATTGTTTTTTTGTTACATATTCTACTTTGTCAGTGGTATTTGACTCCAAAATGTTGTTAAAAATGTAAAAAAAAGCGCATTCTCTACATTTGAAAGTCTCTGCCAATAAGGAAAATAGTAATACTACATTCATTATTTATTAATTAATATCTATAACATGTCTACTTTATTTTAAAAGCATTTAGTGAACATGCATTTACTTATTTGGGATGTTAGAGGCCGTAAATGTTTAGTAGCAATTTTCAAAATGTTCGTGAAAATTTCAAACTCAGAAATTCTTTAGGCACCAGTTCAGTTTTGGAGTATATTTTAGAGGCCTGTATACTAAAACCCCCCACAATTCAACCCATTTTGAAATCTTCACTCTTTCAAGTATTTAAATTTACATTCATTCAGTTATTTAACCTAAAATTTGCATTTTCTTTCCAGAGATTCCAATGTAATCCTATGTGTTTTTTACAAAACCAATTACCGTTACTGATCCACCAAAGCCAGCAATTGCCAATGCTGGACCCCCTTTGGGGGTCCAGTGGCAGTTACACTAAACTGTCAGCTATCAGCTGAAAGTTTAGTTGCAGCTTCCGGTCACTGTTTGTCTAAACAGTCAGCATCTGAAGCAGGTCAGTAAATTTACTGACTTTTGCTTGAAAGGGTTAATATTGGGCAGAAGACCATTCCACTTTATATCTTATGTTTCTATTTATTGTGATATTTCTGCTTATTGCACTTAATTTGTGAATATTCGCCTATGCTGCTGCTTTTACTGAATGTGAGGTATATGCATTGTATTTGAAATAGAAATCTGCACTTACTGACCCATCTCTATCTGGTGGCAATTTTTAAGATATTTAACCGGGAAAAGACTTTTACCCCTTGTACCTGATGTTTAAGTAAAGTCACTGGTGAACGATAATGCCTTGTCTTCCTGTTAGTTGATTTCTACTGCCAGTGATCCACCGCTATCCACAGCTCTCCTGGGTGAAGTTAACCCAGTGACTCACATATCAGGTGTCTTGTTCTAAAACCAATGCCATGCCTGGCAGCAACATACCTTAACTCAGGATAGCTGTGGACAGTGTGTACTTACACAAAGGGACAGGACAGGAGCCATTTCACATCTTCTGTCTTCTGTCCCTGTCCCTCTCTAGCTAGTGTAACGGCCCGTTCACATGGAGCAAAAAAGGTGGAATTTCAAGTAGAGCCCGGGCCGTGGATGACACCACTTAAAATTCTACATGTTCCATTGTTTCAATGGGATTTCTTGTGTGCCTCCACTCAAAGAATTGACATGTTAATTCTTTGAGCACAAAGCGAAGGCATGCGAGACATAACATTGAATCAATGGGACAGGCGGAATTTAAAGCGTTGTCTGCGTCTATATATATAGTGAAGGAGAAAGTGCGAAGTCAAAGGGCTCTGCCTAGCAGTTCATTGCCCGGCTGTGAGGCATTATGAATAACCCCTTGCATCTAAGCTTTTGATGTAATGTAATGTATAACATGCAGCCACCATATTGAATCTGGTTCATATAAACTTTTCAAAACATTTAGTTTGTTCCCATCTTGGTAACGAGAAGAAAACTAAGGAGACATGAGGGTTAGCAATAAAGCATTTTATTACCTATATTTCACCGCACAGCAAAGAGCACACATATAAAACACTCCTAACCCTAATAACCTAACCTTAATAATATTAAATATGATACATAAAGTGAACAGTGAATTGCATAAAGTGATTAATAAAAAAGACAAATTAACATGGACTTAAATGAAACTTTAAATATAAAGATAACAGAAACTCTAAAATAAAAGCTTTGATAAATGAAGCCCCTCTCCAGTCTATTTTCGTGATCTCCCTGCAGAGCCTGTCACATTGCTTTCTTGTTTCTCTCCTCTGCTGTTTCATAGACAAAAGACCTCAACCTTCTATAACTGCTAGTGCTACAACTGAGCATGTGCGACCAGATAGCTGAGGTTGTAACCCTAGACAACAAGCTATAAACAATGCATTTTTGGTCATTAAGTGTTAAGTGATTATGAAGTGATTACTGAAAAGATTTAATTACTATATACATTGAGATTTTTTTTCTTTGTATCATAAACCTTTAAATTTGCCCAACTTTTATATACTGTACTACCCCCTTTAACAAAAAAATAGAAATGTGGAGAAAAAGCCTTAAAGCTAACTAGAAACTAGTTGCATTATTTGCTAGGGTATATATAAATTTTACTGTGCTAACATATAGACGAGTAACAACTAATCCAGATTAACAACCTTTAAAAAAATACAACTAGTTTTCTTTGTGAAACACCACAACAAACAGCACACGTGTAATATCCTCAAAACCCTAAGATGCTGAATGAAATCTGATATTAAGGTGAACAGCAAATGGCACAAAAATGTAATCTTAAGTCTAAAAAATTAAGATGAGAGCATTCTCAAGTTCAATGGTTCAGTATTTAAATACATGTGGCTGAAGTTGTTGCTTATGGGCTGTATCCATGTTTTCCTGGACTCCCTAGGACTGCATCCAAATTCTTCGGCCACTTGTAATCAAATGCTGATCGTTCGGACTCGAAAATAATAATAAGTCCAAAATGAATCAAAGAAAACTAGAAATAATCTCCATAAAACAACAAAAAGTCATAAAGTAACATCATGAAAGAAACATGTGAAAGTGACAATCAAAATGGCTGACTTACAACAAAGCCACACCCACTTTAATGATAATTACGCCTACTTCTTAAGTATTGCACATAAGTTTGAAAAACACTTTGAAAATGGGGTTCAAATCCAGTAACCTGATTACCCGCCCCTTGACTGCATATACTATACTGTATACAGTGCAGCAGGGTGTCTGCACTTTGTGGCAGCTGCAATGAAAGAGAGTTAAAACAAATCTGCCCCCCCTCCCCCAATCATCCTCTCATTTCCTAACAGTGCTTTGTAATGTAACTAAAAAGATAGTAACTCATGTGTCTGTGCCTTCTTTGCCTAGAAAAATTTATTTTATGGCACGGTTATAGAGTCAAAGGGTATTATCTTTAGTCTTTGGTGTCCTACTAGCCACAATACCTCTGTGTTGGCAACCCCAACCTCCCTCGCTGTTTGATGGATGGGCAGGGCCCACCTTACATAGTTGAGCTCTGTTAAAAATTCAGCATGTGTGACATTTAATCGCATCATATTGCAACACAGATGCAGTAAGTGGAACAAGCCATAGTAGCACACCAATACTGTAAGCTGAGACAGTGGTTCAGAAGACAAGGAGATATCTTCATCCGAGAACAGAGGTCAGGGGTTATCAGTGCAGTAAAGAATAGATCTCTTATCTTCTGCTTGTTAACCCTTTTTGCGTTGCAGCATGTATGTAAATATTGGGTCACTTATACACATC
Source organism: Dendropsophus ebraccatus (assembly GCF_027789765.1). NCBI lineage: Eukaryota > Metazoa > Chordata > Amphibia > Anura > Hylidae > Dendropsophus > Dendropsophus ebraccatus. The sequence continues at coordinate 118,758,005 of NC_091459.1, forward strand.
AGTACATAAGGGGTTAAGCGGAAGGACACAGGACGGCTCTTACCTTATCCCTGGGCCCCCCTCCTGCATGGGCCCCATAGCAGCTGCCTGCCCTGCCTCTATGGTAGCTACGCCACTGAGCTGAGACCTGTCTATCAACATTGGAAGGGTGGAAGCTTCTTAAAAAGACGTTGCATTTATTTTAATTATGTGTATAGTGTTAACATATTCCGCAGCGCTCACATCTGTCCCAATAATGGCTAAAAATATTCTTTCTCAACTTAGAGGGGTTTTCCGGAAAAAATAGATTTTTGGTATTAGGAAAGGGTTATCCAAGGTTAACCCTTTTCTAATATACTTCCCTATTATTACTTGTCAGCTCTTGGAGATCCTCCGGCCGGTCACGTGATTTGCCTGCTCCTGAGCTTCTGTTTCCTGTCACATTCCGGACCCTCTGTGTTTACGATCCGGTGACATCAGCTCCTGTGTCTGCATGTGTCAGTGTGCCCTCTGATATAGCTGAAAGCAGCTGAGTCCTGTGTGCGGAGAGGGGGAGGGACTCAGGTGTTAATGCTTTCTGATTGGCTCTCGGCAGCAGCACAGACAGCCACAGTGTCTCTCCATCCCCCGAGTGAATCACACTCTGCTGCTTAGCAGGCTGCATCCCTTCCAGGACAGGAGCAGTGAGAGTCACTCTGCGAGGGGGAATACTGTGTGTCTGTGGTGCCGATCTGATAGCTCTCTCTGTCACAACACAGAAATCATCTCCACCCCGTCCTAAGCCACCCCTCCCCCTCCACACACAGGATTCATGTGGGGAAGCCCTCAGTGTGAACTTTCCTATAGATAGAGCTGCTGCTTGTATCCTCCATATGTTTGTGTGGAGGGGGGAGGTTAGGACAGGGGTGGAGATGATCTCTGTGTGGCAGAACACTGTTCTGGACTACTTTCCTCCTGCTTTACCTGCTTCTCTCTATGGTGCAATGGTAAGGGCCCTATTCCACTGGACGATAATCGTTCAGATTATCGTTAAATCATTTGAATCTAAACGATAATCGTTCGGTTGAAATGCAGTTAACTATTAACGACCGAACAAGAAATCATTGATCGCTTTATAAGACCTGGACCTATTTTTATCGTTGCTCGTTCGCAAAACGTTCGCATTGAATAAGACGTCGTTCGGTCATTTGCAGTAGATACGAACGCAATAGCGAAGAAATAGCGAAGATAAAACGATCGCAAATACGATCATAAGTAACGATTATCGTTCCATGGAAATGAGTGAACGTTTTCAGGTTTTTCGCAATAGCGGTCGTTTGAGATCGTTAATCGCTAACGATTATGCAAACGATAATCGTGGAATAGGGCCCTAAGTGTCAGGATTACCATGCTCACTGACCAGTGTTCAGATCCTGTCACAGTTTGATTTTTTTTTTCCATCTTATTTTCCAATGATGACTTGTGCTAAACATTATGGTCATTGTAGTTCCTCTGCTAAGAAGAAACACTGAGGGTATTATCCAAACAAGATGAATTTTCAAAGAAAATAAAGCTCTACTGACAATACCTATTGACTCTATACTTTCTTAAACTGCCATGGATATCTGTATACATGTATTACCTAACCAAATCTATAAATAGATAAAATCAAATATATTTGCCACAATATACATATATAATTTTTTTATTATTATTATATTGTGGCAGATATGATTTTTTTTTTTGGTTAGATGATACATGTATACAAATTCACCTTGTTTGTGTAATACCCTCAGTGTTTCTTCTTTGCAGAGGAACTACAATAGCCATAATGTTTATCACAAGCCATCATTCGAAAATAAGGGCCCGTTCACACAGAGTAAGAACAGCGGAATTCCGTGGCTGAATTGTCAACTGCAGAATGCCGCCAGCCTCCGTTTCATAATGACAATCTATGAAGGCACGCGCTGCATCTCTTGGCGCTGAAGAATGAACATGCTCATTCTTCAGCGCAGGGAGAGGAGCCGGGCGAGCCTCCCATAGAACGTCATTATTACATGGAGGCTGGCGGCATTCTGCGGCGGACAATTCAGCCACGGAATTCTGCTGTTCTTAATCTGTGATAACATGCCCTAAGACTGGAGAATGGATATGGGGAGGTTTTTCTTGACTTAGGCAATAATGCTAGATGTATTTTGAAAAAATATAAAAATCTTGGAACACCTCTTTAACCTATCAGTATGTATTGTGTTATAAGATATCGATTTGGAGTGTGATAGAGTGGCTAACCAGAAAAGAGACCCCAGAAACGTCTTTCCATATTGCCTGTTTTTAAAACATACATAGATTGCAACTGATATACAGATGGCCAGCATATCATTTACAAAAATGGCCAGCACAACCTACTTAACTAGTCACATTATGCTGGATAAGCTAAGACCTACCATATACACAATATGGATATTTAGAATGAAAAAAAAGATAAATTGCTATTAAAAATATTGAAAAGAATGAGGCTCTTAGCAAACCATTTGATCTAATAGTATGAACCATCTCACCATCTTATGGTGACCTCAGAGAGATGGTTCCTACACTAACACTGGGCTCTCTTGGGCTAATAGTAAGCCTTCACACATGCAGGGTCCATCTAGTCTCTGGGAGATGGGTGGAGTGCATGACCAAATGGAGGTAGCCACTACCTTCGGCCAATGAAGGTAGCACTTAGCAATTGTAGGGGCCGTTATACTCTTCTGTTTTTGTCTGTATCTTATCCATAGCAGCAAGCACCTGCATAGTGTGAATATTGGTATTGGTTGTGCTTGCCATTTTATTTGCTTTTCTGGGCTACAGGGAGAGGGAGTAGATGCCTCCATTTGTCTGCGCACTTCACCCATCTCCTGGGGGTGTTTTAATGAGAGACTAGATGGACCCTGCATGCCCTGTGTGTAGGCTTAGTATTAGCCCAAGAGAAGCCAGCTTCAGTATAGGAACCATCTCTCTGGTACATACTATTTGATCAAATGGTTTTCTGAGATCCTTTTTCTTTTTAAGGATATATATATATATATATATATATATATATATATATATATATACAATATATATATATATATACACACACACACACACACACACACACAGATATAGATATATCTTACTAAAGTGCAGATCAAAGAATTAATCTGAGACTAAAAACTCCAACACTACAGCGATTTTTTTGTGATATCAATTTTATTACATATATTTCACACCACAGCAAAACCCACACATATAATATCCTCCTAACACTAATAACCTCAACCATAAACATGTTACATAAGGTAGTTAATACAAGTCAATAAAAAGACAAATTAACATTAACTGAAGTTAAACTAAAAATGTAAAGATAACATAAAGCCTCAAATAAATGCACCTCAGAAATGAAGTCTAATAAAGCTAGAAATCATCTCATGAATAACAATAATTAAAGCCTGTGCCACTTCGCTCCGGTTGCCTGGAAAAAGGTTTTCCCGACACCCAGAGCAAAGCGGCACAGAGTGGCACATGTTCACAGGCAGCCAGCTAATAAGCCAACTACAGATCTAGTGCATTTACTGTGAATTCGCTTATTTCTACTTACTAACATTATAGATGTCTGTGGGAAAAGAAAATGAATTATCCTGTCCTATTGGCTATACAAAAAGTCACATATAAACTAATAAAACCACAAATAAAACAAAACAAAACTATACTAACAAACAAATTTAAGTAATTCTGATATTTAAGATACAATCTATTTGAAATAAATTCTACAATTTCTGATTAATATTATATTATTACATTTCTATTTCTATTACATATTCTAGTATTACAATTGCTATATATACATCATGTAAGGATCCTTCAGGAACTTCTGATAACAATGGTACACATTGAGGTGAACATCTTCTTTACCTCATTGCTGGAAAAGATCATGTAGAGGGAATGGAGTAACAGGAAGCTACAGAGTATCATCCAACCCATCAGGATTGGATGATACTTGAACTTACGAAATGTACCAGAAGAGAAAAGACTCATACATACAAAAAGTATAATCTGCACCAATAAGAATAAGCTCATACTTCTCAAAGCACCAAAGTGAGATGTTAGGTTTGGGCTTTGTATATGGGTATCATTGCTCCTCATCCGTCTGGTGTGAATAAGGAGGAAATGAATTAACAGGAAGTTTGCAGCACAAAATATTATAAATGGTGGAAAGGAGCCGAGAGCGAAGATCAGGAACTGGTTATTAAAGTTTGGAACTAAAGCAATGTAGTCTTCTTGTGTCATATTCTCATAACTATTAGATAAGTTTTGGAGCTTTAAGTCATAACCATACCAACCAATTGGAAGGCTTGAAAGCAGTGAAATCAGCAGAGCAGCCTGAATCAACCGCGGGACCATGATGGAGATCTGAGTTTTCAGGAAGATGAATATTCTATAGTTGTAAGTGACAATCTTCACACAGTAGAAGACACAGAGGAGGGAGCCAATCCAGTTACTGCTGTAGACCATGAGCAAAGATTGAATATATAAGGTTGACAACATAATGTCGTTGTGCAGTAGCCATGGAAAAAACTGAAAGATAAAAATCCGCCAAAAAATAGTGAAAAAACACAAAGCTCTGGAAATTGCCCAGGAGCTCTGCATCTTATCAAAGGTCTGAAGAGATTTCTGGATTTTCCATTTCATGACATTAGCCGCCACGATGATCATATTTACTGTGAATCCCACCAGGCATTCTATATAGATCATGGATGTGAGAGTGTATAGGAGAGACATTTCCTTCATCCGCAGGGAGAATCTTCCAGCATATATAATCTCTGGTATATCAGGTGTGTTATACAGATCCGAACATCAGGGATTCTTTATAGTAGTTTTGTGTCCATTGCTCATGTAAAGTGCGGTTGATTTTTATGTAAATCTTTAATCTGATCTGTAGTTACTGTGATCTGTATGTTTTCATAGAACAAAACACAAACAACAAACACAACAACCATGCTCCTGTTTCACCTTAATAAAATATTACTTTATACTCAACAGGTAATCAGATATACTGAATTACACTAAGGCTGGGTTCACACTACATATATTTCAGTCAGTATTGTGGTCCTCATATTGCAACCAAAACCAGGAGTGGATTAAAAACACAGAAAGGATCTGTTCACACAATGATGAAATTGAGTGGATGGCCGCCATATAACAGTAAATAACGGCCATTATTTCAAAATAACAGCCGTTGTTTTAAAATAACAGCAAATATTTGCCATTAAATGGCGGCCATCCACTCTATTTCAACATTGTGTGAACAGATCCTTTCTGTGTTTTCAATCCACTCCTGGTTTTGGTTGCAATATGAGGACCACAATACTGACTGAAATATATGTAGTGTGAACCCAGCCTGATTATACAAACAAGAGGAGCATACAAACAGAAAATGTAATGTTACTATATAGCTATGTGTTTGGTTGAGACATGACCTCCAGGGGTGGAACTACTGCTTTAGTAGCTGCTATAGGGCCCATCGCATCAGGGGGCCTGGTGGCCTGAACCTCGGCTGCCATTATTTGTGTCAGTCAAGCAGGCATCCCGATGTGCAAAGGGCGTTCTAAATTTCCGGATCTGGCCCTTTAACTGAGAGCGCTCCAGTTGAGCGCTCACAGTTAAATGCATGGCTGGCTGTGATTCATTGGGTAAGGAGTAAATAAGCGAAACTCGAGCTTGGTCGACTCCATCCGAACCCGATCGTTCGGCATTTGATTAGCGTGGCTGCTGAAGTTGGATAAAGCTCTAAGGTTGTCTGGAAAACATGGATACAGCCAATGACTATATCCATGTTTTCCATATAGCCCTTGGGCTTTATCCAACTTCAGCAGCCACCGCTAATCAAATGCCAAACGATCGGGTTCGGATGGACTCAAGGTTCGCTCATCTCTAGTAAGGAGCCATTGGCTCAGCCATGCCAATCACACTTGTGGCCACAGGCAGCATTCTGCCGTCTCCCTCCTTTAGTGTTCCGGCACTTGAGCAACGTCACTCATGCGCTTGGAGAAGGAAGAGGAAGTAGATGCCGGATGCTGCAGCTAGGTGAGTATTGATTTGTTTTTTTTTTCTCACATAAGGATGCCTACATGGTGGGTGACAGGGGTTGCTACCTAACAGGGGGTTATCTCTATGGTGGGAGAGGGGTTAATTTACAGGGGTATGCACATATGGGAAGGGGGTTAACTTACAAGGGGGTGCCTGAATGAGGAAGGCGTTAATGTACAGGTGTATTCCTACATGAGAGGGAGGCGGCTAACAAGGGCATGCCTACATGGGGGGGGAGCTACCTACCAAGGGAGATGCCTACATGGGGCAAAGGGGGGATAATTACCAGGGGAGAGTACATTGGATTGGGGCTAACTATGAGGGAATATAACTACATAGGTGGTAAAGAGAGTTAACTACCAAGAGAAATACCTATAGGAAGGGAAGTAGACTAACTACATGGGTAGATTCCTATGGAAGGGGTCTAACTACCATGGGCGATAACTACATGGGTGGGTAAGTACCAGGGGGGATTACCTACGGGGGGTACCTACATGTGGTATACTAGTGGGCTTACCAATAATGGGCTTACTACTGGGGGTTTACTTACAGGGGGATGCCTACCTACCAGGGACACTACAAATGGGGAAAATAGCATCATGGGGGATACTATCTACTGAGGGGCTACCTGCTAACTACTATACAGATGCATAGAGGGGAACCTAACATAGAAACATAGAAGATTGTTGGCAGAAAATCTAGTCTGCCCTTTTAGTATTTCCCTTCTTTTTATCTTAGGTTAGATATATGTTTATCCCAGGCAGGTTTACATTTTGTTATTGTAGATTTACCAATCACATCAGCTGGAAGTTTGTTCCAAACATCTGCTACTCTTTCAGTAAAGTAATATTTTCTCACATTGCTTATGATCTTTCCCCCAACATCTCACTGTGTCCTCTTGTTCTTGAGTTCAGTTTTTTACTCTAAAAACTTCTCTCCTGAACCTTATTTATTCCTTTAGGGTGCATTCACATGTACAGGATCTGCAGCAGATCTGCAGCAGATTTGATGGCGCAAATTTGAATAAAATTTGCTGAAGATCTGCTGCAGATTCAAATCTGTGCCAACAAATCTGCTGCAGATCTGCTGCAGATCCTGTACGTGTGAACGCACCGTTAAGGTTTAGATCATGTCCCCCCTTTTCCTTCTTTCCTCCAGACTATAAAGATTCAAATCCTTAAGTCTTCGCCCCCCCCCCCCCAAAAAAAAAACAAAAAAACTTACCATACCAACGGTGACGATCGCCGTTCGAATTTCCCGCCGGTTGTGTCCCCGCCATCTTCGGCTGCCGTCCTCACTTCTAGGTCCGGGTGCAGTGAATGGGAGATAAAAGGCTGCTGGTGCGCATGTGCGCGTGGGCTTACCAATAGTGGGCTTACTACTGGGGGTTTACTTACAGGGGGATGCCTACCTACCAGGGACACTACCAATGGGGAAAATAGCATCATAGGGGATACTATCTGAGGGGCTACCTGCTAACTACTATACAGATGCATAGAGGGGAACCTAACATAGAAACATAAAAGATTGTTGGCATCCCCCTGTAAGTAAACCCCCAGTAGTAAGCCCACTATTGGTAAGCCCACGCGCACATGCGCACCAGCAGCCTTTTATCTGCCATTTACTGCACCCGGACCTAGAAGTGAGGACGGCGGCCGAAGATGGCGGGGACACAACCGGCGGGAAATTCGAACGGCGATCGTCACCGGTGGGATGGTAAGTATTTTTTTGGTACAGGGCCAGGTTTTGGTACAGGGCCAGACCGCATATTAACCCTTTAAGGACAGAGCAAATTTCGATTTTTGCGTTTTCGGTTTTTCCTCCTTGTGCATAAAAGGTCATAGCACTTGCATTTTTCCACCTAGAAACCCACATGAGCCCTTATTTTTTGCGTCACTAATTGTACTTTGCAATGACAGGCTGAATTTTTCCATAAAGTACACTGCGAAACCAGAAAAAAATTCAAAGTGTGGTGAAATTGAAAAAAAAAACGCATTTTGTTTATTTGGGGGAAATGTGTTTTTACGCCATTCGCCCTGGGGTAAAACTGACTTTTTATATATGTTCCTCAAGTCGTTACGATTAAAACGATATGTAACATGTATAACTTATATTGTATCTGATGGCCTGTAAAAAATTTAAACCATTGTCAACAAATATACAACACTTAAAATCGCTCCATTCCCAGGCTTATAGCGCTTTTATCCTTTGGTCTATTGGGCTGTGCGAGGTGTCATTTTTTGCGCCATGATGTGTTCTTTCTATCGGTACCTTGATTGCGCATATACGACTTTTTGATCTCTTTTTATTACAATTTTTCTGGTTTTGATGCGACCAAAAATGCGCAATTTCGCACTTTGGGATTTTTTTGCGCTGACGCCGTTTACCGTACGAGATCAGGAATGTGATTAATTAATAGTTCGGGCGATTACGCACGCGGCGATAGCAAACATGTTTGTTTATGTATTTATTTATTTACTTTTATTTATAACCTGGGAAAAGGGGGGTGATTCAGACTTTTATTAGGGGAGGGGGCTTTTTACTATTAACAATACTTTTTTTTTTACTTTTACACATATACTAGAAGCCCCCCTGGGGGACTTCTAGTATATACACTTGGATCTCTCATTGAGATCTCTGCAGCATAGATATGCTGCAGAGATCCATGAGATAGGCACTCGTTTGCTTTCGGCTGCTGCAGCCGGAAGTAAACGAGTGCCGAGCCGGGGACGGCGCCATCTTGGAGCGGTCCCCGGCCGGCTTCATTTGCGGAGATCGCTCCTCCGGGATAACATCCCGGAGGAGCGATCTCCCCACTAGACACCAGGGATGACGCTGCGTCCGGTAATCGGATGCAGCTGTCAACTTTGACAGCTGCATCCGATTACTGTATTAGCGGGCACGGCGATCGGACCGTGCCCGCTAATACCTACGGTCCCGGGCTACACGCGGCACCCGGGACCGGCGCGGTTCAGAGCGGGGCCGCCGCGCGGCCCCGCTCTGAACTCCCTTACCGGCATCAGGGCGTAAATTTACGCCCGATGTCGTTAAGGGGTTAACACACATTACAAAGTTATATAAAACTTTGTAATGTGTGTTAATTAAGCATAAAAAGAAAAACACAGCACTACCCCTTTAACTCCTGACTACTATATAGGGGTACAGAGGGGCCTAATCACTATATGGGGGCATAGAAGGGTCTAACTACTATATGGATACAGAGGGGACTAATTACTATATGAGAGCACAGGGAGGGCAATATAGATGTGAAGGATGATGCTGGTGCATAAGCAAGGAAACTAAATGAAAATTTTGCTATGGGGCCTCACAATTTCTAGTTATTCAAGTGATGACCTCCCTTCATATTAACCAAGGTTAAATGGATAGATTTTGAAACTAGTAAGAAAAAGGAATAATGAGTCCTAATAACTGGAACTGGAATGATTAAACATCACCTTTTATGGGGGAAGTCACATTTTGCCGGGGGGGGGGGGGGGAGAGGTAATCGGGTTTGCCTTCTCTAGATGCTTGGAACAGATGTAAGGTCGGCGACAGCACCACAATGTAATGTTTTTTTGTTGTTTTTTTTAGCTTTCAGGCCATGTTGAATAAAACTCCATATCTACTATCTCTGCATCGTTTCTCTCGTGTGAGAGAAAGTAATGATACTGTGTAAAATGTGGTCTACAAAGTCTAAAGAAGGAAAATGATCCAAACCAACAGTCATAGGTTACACTCAGTCATATGTTTACACTCAGTAATATGTACAGAGGTATACAAAAGAAGTAACATCCCCAGCACTGGTGCATCAATAGAAATCGCAGTTGCGACCAGGCCTGTTCCCAATACAGCAAATAGGGCAAATGAACTAGAAATGCTGTCTGCTACTAGGTTTGTAATATCCCTGCTTAGGACAGCATTATCTAGTAAAAGAAATGCTAAACAGAAAGATTTATTAGTCGCGTTATTCCGTGCAGCCATTCTCCTGATGCACTGTATACAAGTCCTGTCCATTATGTGCTTGCACTCAGCAGTCCTCAATATTCATAAGGACTTGCTCTCTCCATCCTCCATCTACTAATTTCCAGTTTTCTCTATGCTGTGTATAGGCAGAAAGTTGTCAATTGACACATAGTGGGTGGAGGCATGGGGATTGTTTCATGAATATCAGAAGAACAAACCACCACATAGAATGATATCAGAAATCCTTTTCTCTTTTTAGCGTCTCTATCACTAGTTTATGTTCTCAGAAAGGGTAGCATGAATTTTGTCACAGATTCCTTTTAATGTATTGCGTAAGTTCTGGCAGCTACATAAACAACAAATACATTTTACATGTGATAAAAGAAAGAACCTCCTGCAGAAACCAGGGAGTGACGAGGGGGCTGTATATATAGTTTGACTATCCTGATTTCTCTAAGCTTCCAGCACTACCAGAGGACTGTCAGTTAACTCACCTATTCTCTAATGATGTCTCCACTAAACTGCACCAATCTATACTGTAAAGCTGACAAATGAGTTGTGGAAAAAAGTAAATATCAGAACATTGGCCCATATTTACTTAAACTGTTTAAGGACAAACATATAGTAGACAATCTTTAACCCCTTCACGTCAGTAATCTACATATACGTTCCTACTGCACATACCTAGTGCAGTAGGAATGTATATATATATATATATATATATATATATATATATATATACACGTTCCTGACTTCAGGGGCTGACTGATGTGCGTGGGACAGCTGCACTGAGAGTGGTCCCGCACACATCAGTGTGTCCAGGGTTGAGTATAATGAGAGGCAGCTGTGATCCTGCAATCTATAGCGATCGCGTTTAAGGTACTTAGTTACAGGACTGGACAGGACAAGCTCCTGTCACTGAGTGATCGAGACCCCCGCAGATTGGCTCCCGACGGGCGGGCGGGGGTAAGTCACTTACCTCTGTCCTGTCGGATCGGCCATCCATGCATAGAGTCTGCTCACAGGCAGGCTCTATGCATAGATCACCGATAACTGTATAAAATAAAAGTGTAAAAAAGAGTGTAATAAAAAGTTCTTTAAAGTATTTTTAAAAAACCTTATAAACCCCCCTCCCAATAAAGGTTTAAAATACCCACTTGCCCATAATAAAACTAAAAATATTAAAATAAATAAATAAATAAACACATTGTATATCGTAGCATGTGGAATTGTCTAATGTAATAAAATATAACATTATTGTTCCAAAAAACCCACTAAGATTGCTGATTTTTATAAATTTTTATAAATCAGAAAAAAAATATATTAAAAAAAATCTGATTTTTTTTTGTTAAACCACTATGATAATAAAAACTAGAGATCATGGCGCAAAAAATGACACCTCAATCGGCCCTGTAGGTGGAAGAATAAAAGCGCTATGGCTCTTAGAAGGCGGGGAGGAACATTGTATTATTTGACCCGGACATTCGTGCATTAAAGGGCTCTGTCTTCAAGGGTTTAAATATGCCAGATTTACCAGACTGCATGATAAATCTATCGCACTTAAAAAAAATGTCTAGTTTTTTGTGCAAAATTTACACCACCTATTACTTGGCTTGAAGTCCACTTGAATCTTCAGCCAGATTCAGGCGCATTTTTTAGTGCAAAGTAGGGCACACCCCTTTTTACCCAAACCACATGCTTTATTTGTTGAGGCAGAAAAGTGCCTAAAATGTATAATAAGTATGAAGAAAAGTCCCTTGCGTCACTCTTTCAGCCAAAATTCTGGTGGAGACGCATTAGTAAATCTGGTCCTTTGTCACTACTCTAGTGGCCTTTCAGTTTCCAGACACCGGGAATCAAATGTCGAGTGTTCGGAGGTTACGCAAACCTGAACTTACTGTAGTTCCATTCATCTCTACTTATAATAAGAGATGAGAGCGTTTACAGTATAAACAGAGCCAAGCGCCTTCTTAGCTCTTCTTAGTCAGTTTAACAGCTGGTTGGCTTTGAACTCTGTGCCACTGCCCTCCACATGTCGGGAAAAGCTGGATCGAGTCCTGGGAAACTGGAAGAAGTTAGTTTTCTAGGACTGGATCCAGCTTTTCAAGGTAATCGGGCAGGAGTGCCACCGAGTTCAAAGGCAGTCGGCTGATAAGCCGACAGCTGAGCTTCATTTTTACTGTAAATTTGTTTATATGTACATACATACTGTATATGTGCATACATTCTTTTATATAATACATTCTGTTTTACAATATTAATATTCAAATAACAAATTCTAAATTTCAAAGTTCAAAATCCAATGGAAATGACCATCATTACTATAATTGTACACAGACCACGTAATAAGTTTGCAAAGAGTGCTTTAGGAACCTCTGATAAGACTGGGACATATCGAGGTGAACATCTTCTTTACCTCACTGCTGGAGGAGATCATGTAGAGGCAATGGAACAACAGGGGGCTACATAGTGTTATCCATCCTATTAGCGCTTGATACTGCAGATTGAAGAATCTACCAGAAGTGACAACATTCAGACATATAAAATACATGATCTGTAGCAGTAACAATAAGCTCATACTTTTTACATGACCAAAGTGAGATGTTAGGTTTGGGCTTTGTATATGGGACTCATTGCTCCTCATCTGTCTGGTGTGAATAAGGAGGAAATGAATCAACAAAGACGTGGCAGCACAAAATATTATGAATGGTGGAAATTAGCCAAAAGAGAAAATTAGCAACTGGTTATTAATGTTTGGAGTAAGAACACCTCCATACTCCGTCATATTTCCAGTAGAACCATTTAATGGACTCTGTAACTTTAAGCCATAATCATACTAACCATATGGAAGGCTGGAAATCAGTGACATTAGCAGAGAAGCCTGAATCAACCGCGGGACCATGATGGAGATCCGAGTCCTCAGGAAGATGAACAGTTTATAGTTGTAGGTGACAATCTTCACACAGTAGAAGACACAGAGGATGGTGGTAATCCAGTTACTGCTGTAGAACATGAACATAGTCTGAATTTGAAAAGTTGCTAACGCAATGTTGATTTGTAGAAGCCATGACAAATACTTAAAGATGGAGTTATGCAAAAAGATATTGGTAAAACACAAGGCTCTGGAAATCGCCAAGGAGCTCAGGATCTTATCACAGGACGAGAGATTTCAGGCTTTTCCATTTTATGAAAATAGCCGCCACAATAATCATATTTGCTGTGAATCCCACCAGGCAGCTCCCATAGAGGACGGCTGTGAGAACAAATAGGAGAGACATTTGTGTTATCCTCAGGGAGAATCTTCCTTCCAGGTCATACAGTCTCTCCTATATCAGGTTGTGTATACAGATCCGGTCATCAGGGATTATTTATAGTAGTCTTGTGTCTGTTTCTCATGTAAATTCTTCCCGTGCGGTTGATTCCCATGTAAATCTTTATTCTGGTCTGTAGTTGGATGTAAATCTATGTTTTTCATAGAACAAAGAAACCACACATAATAAAAACACCTGTGTTCTTCATAAATTATGAGTTCATACAAACTTGATATAGGATAAAAGTTCACAAGGCCAAAATGATCGTCATTCCTGTGGAGAAAGTAAGACAAAATATTCACCGGGATTTGTTAACTATTGTTTATCACATAACAAGTGTAAAAGTATTCAAAGCTTACTGAGGCTTCTATCAGACACAAACTTTGCGTGGTTTGTTTTGCTCTGAAAAAATACAACAAAAAATGCCCCAAAACTGCTAAGTTTTTACTGCTATTTAACTGGGTTTTTTTTGTGTTTTGTCACTATGGTGAGTAATAGTATAGACAACCTTTTATTCAGCGTTTTATCCTTTTATTACAAGTCATGTTATTTATTCATTAAATTTTATTGAGGAATTGGGTGAAAAAAATGCCAAAAACCCTACCAACATACATATAGACATGAGGGGGATTTATTAGTGCTATGCCCAGCATATGTCTAGAAAAAGCATAGGGGGAGATTTATCAAACATGGTGTGAAGTAGAATTGGCCCAGTTGCCCCTAGCAACCAACCAGATTCCACCTTTTATTTTTAAAAGTATCTGTGAGGAATGAAAGGTGGAATCTGATTGGTTGCTAGGGGCAACTGAGTCAATTCTACTTTACACCATGTTCGATAAACCTCCCCCATAGACTTTTGCCAGACGTATGCTGGGCATGGCACTAATAAATCCCACTCGTGTCTATGTGCATGTTAGTAAGATTTTTTTCACCTAATTCTTCAACAGAATTCCAGAGATCAGGTGATTTTGTGCAGAAATTGGCAGCTTTTTGCCGACATACTTTTTGCTTGCCTGATGGATGAGCAGGAAGCGCGGCAAGGCTTGGATGAGGCATGGACTACCCCATGCCTGACAGTCTATATCAGATCCAGGTGTGGTGAGCCCCCGGACAGTGTTACAGTGGAGGGATGGCCGTTCACTTGCTAGGTGTTGTGGTGTGACGCCACTCTGGTGGTGGATGGCCGAGATACAACCGGACCTTATTATGTTGTCATGTGACGCCAGTGCCAGGTGGGCACACAGGTGTGATGGCACACCTGCTTTTAAGGTGTAAGGCCAGTTGTACCCTTCCCCCTGTGGTCAGTGTCCTGCCGGGTTGCCACCGGGTCCCTTGGGATAATGTCACAGATTATGTAGTCACAGATGGCCAGAGCGGTGTAACAACCCTCCCAGATAGTAGGACCAGCCACCCACAGAAAGAGGAATTGTCCCAAGGTTGTGGTGTATATGCTGTGTTGGTGGTGACGAATAATCACAGACTCAGATATGTTGAGTTGGTTTACTACTTGTAAATGTGCAGCAGGTAATACAGTAGATCTTTGATATACTGTACACTTGACAAAAGTTCCAATAAACACTTGCACATAAGAACCAGATCTGTGAGATAAGTGCTAAGGAGGAGATAGTTGTGTTGGTAGAGTTGTGTTGAGGTAGAGTAGCAGAGAGGAGGATGCCGTGAGAGTCTCAACCCATGTAGTAATGTGCTCTGCTGGGATGTTGGAGGATGAGGTAGAATACGTGTAGAACAGGAATGTCAAACTCAGGCCCGCCAGCTGTTGCTAAACTACAAATCCCATCATGCCTGGACAGCCAAAGCTTTAGCCTTGGCTGTGCAGGCATGATGGGAATTGTAGTTTTAAAACAGATGGAGGGCCTGAGTTTGACACGTCTGGTGTAGAAGAAGAAGAACACTCGTGCCTGTGTTTTGACTTGTTTAAGTCTTCACTCCACCTTATGCCCACTAGCGTTGGCCGAACCATACTAATGGGTGACACAGGTCCCAGACCTTGTTACCTGGGCTGAGCGTAATGCTGAGGGTTCCCTGCTGACACCCGTGCTGCGAGATGGAGTTCCTAGGCTTACTGCAACTTAGCTTCACCCGGATCAGTTCCTAGCTCTGTGGCTCTATAGCGGATACTGTCCTGCACTGTGACTTCTCCTTGTCCACGGCATGGGTTGAGGTTATCGGTTTGCTATTCCTCTCCTAAAAGTTTTAACACTGCATAGTGCTTTGTGTTGGTACTTGTAAGAAGGTTGTTAACAGTGTGCTGTCTTGCGTCCTACCCATGAGGGGTAGTGGCTAAGACTGAAATGCGGGGACCTGGCAGACTGCTGTGGAGAGCTATCTAGCTTGCGGCCTTCCTCCACACCGTCCCGAACAGAAAGCGCTTGCTCCTCCCCCACCCAAGGGACTAACTTCCTCTACAGCGTGTATAGTGCGCTGTGATTGGGTGAACAAAGTGCAATAGAAGAATAGAGAGAAGAGGTGATAGGAAAGAAGAAAGCAGACATCCTACTGGTTCTAAGATTCTGGTACACATAAACACAATAACCCTTTGCAATACTTCAGCTTTGCAGCTTCCATACATCAATACATAATACAGCAACATCTAGTGGTCAACTCTTAATACTACAATAATAAGACCACAAAAATTACAGACTTTTGCGAAGGGTGTATTTAATAGTTACACCCCTAGTGGGACACCACACAGGGCTGCCTCTCACTTAACCTGGCATGGGGTATGGGGGCAGGGACTTAGGTATAACCAGCAAAGAGATAACCCTCACACAAAACATCATGTGGGTATGGGATTTCATATTTCCCTCTCAGCTAACATCTGGCTGCAACAAAGAGGGCAAGGAAAAGAATTGCACCATAAGGGTAGGTTCACACTATGGAATACGTGCTGAGAAGTTCCATGGCCGGGCCAATTCCGCGTTCCGCTAAAAGAACTGACATATCTGTTCTTTCGGCGAAGCCTAGAATCATGGAATCGGCTGGGCCATAGAATTATGTCTATGGCACGGGCAGATATGCGTGCCGCCGTGAAAGGGAACAAGCCACGGAATGTGCCGGAACTTCTCCGCGCAGATTCCGTAGTGGGAACCTACCCTAAGACAGCACCATAAATTCTCTTCAGGGTCAAAGTGTACCAGATTTTTTTGTAAAAAGAAAAATGCCTAGAGTAAATCCACCCTGAGGGAGATTGATGGTGCTGTCTCATAGCTAAGTTCTCTTTGTTGCTCATAGCAACCAATCACAGGTCAGCTTTAATTTTTCCAGAGCAATGTGAGGAAAGAAAACTGAGCTGTGATTGGTTGCTATAGTCAACAAGGAGAATCTTATTATAAGAAAGCGCCATTAATCTCAGTAAGATTGATTCACATCTTTGTCTATGACCACTTTAATACTTATAATATGACTGTTGACAATTGTGGTTATTATGCTCCACCAGAGACCTGGGAGTGATAGGGCATGTGCACCTGTACAGTGTATAGTGTTTCAGGAACTGCTTTATCTAGGCTTCCAGCCCTACAATGGAGTAGAGCTTGATTCACACACTGTGATGATGACTCTGCTCAACAAACCCCATTCTATATAGCAAAGCTGAGAAATAAGTTGCAGAAAACAATCATACAGGAAACAGATCACTGATCTCATGGAGACCAGCCAAAGATAACTATCAGCTGCCGGTTAAAGCGAAATCCAGTGAAACCCTAGATGCAATGCTCCCTGCGAAATACTAATATGCAAAAAGAGCTTGTGAAGCCTCATTTAAGAGTCTTAAAACACAGGACTAGCCAGATATCCTTCTGGGAAGGGCCCAGCCAGGGGGTGACTCCTGTACGGAGACCACCAAAACCCCCATATTAAGTGGTCATATAAGTCTATGTAATGATAAGGGAAAACTCAAGGCCAGGTATCTATCCACAGACAGCTGTTTCAGGATGTTGCCCCTCATCAGTGTGGAGCAGGATTCTGGCTAGGTGGGAGCAATGCCTAGTAGAGCCATATGGGAAACAGATCACTGATCTCAGGGAGACAAGCCAAAGATAATAATGTCAATCATGGGCATGTTGTGATTAGTGATGAACGAACATGTTCGTATGTTCGCTAATTGTTCGTGTTCGCCGATTACGAACAATTTGTTCAATGATCAGAATGGTTAAACAATCATTTTCGAACATATTTCAACATGCGAATAAATGCAAATGAAATGCGTACGCAACTGCGTAATATACACTTTGCATCTGATGATCTGTATACATGTGCGTAGACCGAAATGTACGCTTCTACTGTATGTTTGTTATTTGTCTGTGAATGTTTGGCGAACACAAACCAATCACAGACCTTTTTTTTTAAGTTCGTGTTCGGGATACGAACCGAACATTGGGATGTTCACTAATCACTAGTTGTGACTGCTATAAAAAAAAGCCAAACATAATTTTGTTCGCCTTTAATGAATTGATTTATATTTTATCTATTGTACACCACTATTGTGAAATTTTTATATATGTTTGCTACTTTTAAATATTCAACATAAAATTTATTCATAAACAGTAACACAACTTAACCTGACTTGAGGACATCCTTGCTCTTCTTGATTTACTTATAATAAATGTTTTAAACTTTAACATTGTGCATTTCTAACTTGAGGACCTATACATTTCTCTCTATTGTCTACTTGCTATTTCCTTGGGGTATAGGAACTTTCTAGGCTTACCTGGTTAAATCTGTTAATTAAGCAGTTGAACTCACACTTTTTCCTTTTTTTCCATGAATATGTACCTGCTGTCATCTGCCCAGCTGTCTCGCTCATGCAGCTATACAACAGCACATAGCAACGTATAGGGGCAGCAGAGACAGCACGATCTATAGCTACAGGAAACACGCTGTGCTAAGACACAGGGTATACACAGACTGGTGTCACATTCCATGTACAGATCAGCTGGGCAACAGGTTGGTGACAACACTGTATCACACGACTGACCCAGGACTAAATGGAATTGGCAATAAAAGCAAATTAGAGCTTAGAAGGACTAGGCAGGGCAAGTGTAATAAATGAATAAAAAGCTAAACTGGCCAACACCTTTAAAGCGATATTGTCACCTTCTCACTCCTGCTTCATTTTATCGGTTAACAGAAGAGAGGCCTAACTACCGGGAGGCACTGCCTAGGTGACACTGTCCGCCAATGAAATGAAGCTATTTTGAAGAAGAAAGAAGGCGTAGTTAAATTTTATATTGGTATAAGGGGGGTGATAATATCACTTTAAGATTAAAACTAACAAACTACAGTAATTAAAATTTTTACACAAAAACAAGATAAAATCTGTTTGTATAACAACTATTCAACAGGTATTCTATTATTAGACTAATTGTACATACATGAGTGAGAGGTTTGTGAAAAATCCTTTATGAAAATCTGATAAGACGAAGACTCATTGAGGAAAACATCTTCCTTACCTCCCTGCTGTTGGATGTCATGTAGAGGGAATGGATGAAGACAAAGCTACATAGAATTATCCAGACAGGTAGTGTTGAGTGCATGAAATTTAAAAATCTACCAGAAGTGAAAAGATTAATACATATAAAAAGCATGATCTGTAGCAGTAAGAATAAGCTCATACTTTTCAAAGCGTAAAAGTGAGATGTTAGGTTTGGGCTTTGTATATGAGACTCATTGCTCCTCATCAGTCTGGTGTGAATAAGGAGGAAATGAATCAACAAGGAGATGGCAACACAAAATATTATAAATGGTGGAAGGGAGCTGACCACAAATAACAGGAACTGGTTATTAAAGTTTGGAACAAGAGCAACTCCATACTCCGTCATATTTTTAGAAGATCCATTTGATAAATTCTGTAGCTCTAAGTCATAACCATACCAACCAACCGGAAGGCTGGAAAGAAATGAAATAAGCAGAGAAGCCTGAATCAACCGCGGGACCATGATAGGGATTTTAGTTCTCAAGAAGATCAATGGTTTATAATTGTAGGTGACAATCTTCACACAGTAGAAGACACAGAGGATGGTGGCAATCCATTGACTGCTGAAAAATATGAACGTAGACTGAATATACACAGTTGACAGAATAATTTTGTTCTCCATTAGCCAGGGAAGAAATTGCAAGACACAAACCCGCAAAAAAACTGTGAAAAAACACAAGGCTCTGGAAATCGCCAAAGAGCTCAGGATCTTATCAGAGGTCGGGAGAGATTTCTGGCTTTTCCATGTCATGAAATTTGCCATCACAATGATCATATTTACTGTGAAGCCCACCAGGCATTCTATATAGAGCACAGCTAAGAGAAAATATCAGAGAGACATTTCTATCATCAACAGTTAAGATCTTGCAGGACGTCCAGTCTCTCCTATGTCAGGTAGTGTATACAGACCTGTTCATCACGGCTTCTTTATATTAGTTTTGTTTCTATAACTCATGTAAATTCTTCCAGTGCGGTTGAATTCCATGCAAATCTTTGCAGCTGGCGTACGCCTGGCGTACTGTGTAATGTCACTCCTTTTATTTTCTTGATAAACAATAAAGCAATGTTATTTACTCTATTATTTGTTGTAGTTTTCTTTCGTAGGTTATTTTTTCAATTTGACCATGAGGCCACAAGTTCTCCCCCAATAGCCATGCAATGTTGCCGATAAGAAACTTGTATAATTGTAATAAACAATGGGGGGCCCTGAAAAGTAAGAACCCTTCTTCACATAAAATGAAATCTTCTGTTATACACTGATACAATCTCTTCACCTCTTGGAGAACACAACACCCTTGTGAAGATCAAATGTACATGTTATGCATCGTGGCCATAGGGCCAAGAGGTTTCCCTGTATTCAGAAATTGGATAAAAAGGAATCAGGTACTAGTTGTCACTGGACTAGACAACAACCAAATTTTGCAATCTTTCCGGCTACCAAAAATTGTCACATTGAGATAACATGCGGATGTATCATTTCTGTAGTCAATTGGGTAGCAGAGGGGTTGGTCAGACTAAACAACAGCGCAGATGTCAGGGCCAATTAGAGAATTGTCCGGTGGGCCTTGACATCAGTGCTGAGCTGCAGGGCACTTCCAGGAATTCAAGTCACATGTCCCAGACTCCTGGCTGTGCATATTATTATGTTTGTGTGCCCGTAAGACAAGCAGATAAGATATTAGAGGTTGCCGGGGACTTCTGGTATAGGTAATGTCTCTGTACCATGCTGCTAGCACAGGAAGCTTAGAGGAGAGCATGTGCCGGTAGAAGAGCAACAGGGGAGCCGTGTAAGAGGTGAATTGTTTTTTGTTGGATTTTTTTGTTGTTTTTTTTCCCTTTGATGCACAAAGGAGGTTTAGGTACACTATTAAATATGACAAAAGGAAGCCTGTTTGCCATATGGGGACACAGAGGGAACCCGCATACTGTATGGGAGCACAGATGATCCTAAGATCAACAAAGACACAGCAGAGACACCATAATGTGTTTATCAACATAAGTGAATCTAGAAACATTGACCCCCGGAAAGACAAATATGGGAAAATACAGCGGAGACACCATCACGTGTTTCTCATCGTCAGTGAGCTAACCAGACCCTCTACTAGCAAGAAACAATCAAGCCAAAGGGGTTCTCCAGACAAGGAAACCACCTTCCAACAAGGATGACATGACTTGGTAACTACCCAAACAAGGTATCCATCCACAGACAGCTGTTTCGGGGTATTTGCCAATCATCCATGTGGAACAGGATTCTGGCTAGTGGGAGATCCAACAAAACACAGCAGACCAAGCCAGGGGGGGGGGGGTCTAGTCAAGCTCACCGATGTTGTGAAACAGTATCAAACAGTATTCTTCATATCTGTTTTCCCAAGGGGCAATGTTCCTAGATTCACTGATGTTAAACAAAACCTGTGA
Organism: Dendropsophus ebraccatus; assembly: GCF_027789765.1. Lineage (NCBI taxonomy): Eukaryota > Metazoa > Chordata > Amphibia > Anura > Hylidae > Dendropsophus > Dendropsophus ebraccatus. The sequence goes on from NC_091459.1 coordinate 118,779,251, forward strand.
TGATGTATTTGCAGTGTTGGTTTGGTTGATCTCCCTGAGGTCAACCATCATTCTTTTAAATGCACATACTAGGCTTTGCTCCCACTAGCCAGAGTCCTGCTCTACACTGATGAGGGGAAATACCTGGATACCTTGCTTGGATATTTCCCAAGTGATGTTATCCTTGACTTGTTGGAAGGTGGCTTCCCTGACTGGAGACTCTCCTTGGCTTGGTTGTTCCTTCCCGGTAGAGGGTCTGGCAAGCTCACTGAAACACGTGATGGTGTCTCTGCAGTATTTTCACATATTTGTCTTCCCAGGGGGCAATGTTTCTAGATTCACTTATGTTGATAAACACATGATGGTGTCTCTGCTGTGTCATTGTTCATCTCCCTGAAATTAACCATCATTCTTTTTAACTATTACGTGCAGGCAAAGAGGGGGCTTAAAACCAAAGGGGGCACAGAGCACGGAGAGTCATTAACACAGGAAACAGAGGGGCATAAAACTATATGGGGTACAGAAGGGGCATATTATATGGGGTATGAAAGTGGGCACTTTTACTGTTTGGCAGATAGAGATGGGGAGTTTGTATTTTTTAGACAATTTTTTACTATTTTTTTTACTATTTTTGGGGGGTTTGTCTTTACACCATTCACATGTTACCGCATTACCAGTTTTACCGTGTTATCTATGTTCCTGAAGTGAGTTTAAATACAATTAACCCAATTTATATAACTTTTTTTTTACTATTTTACTGCTTTAAATTTTTTTTAACTTTTTAAAGATTAATAAATGAGCTTAAACAAGAGTTCAGGACTACATCTAAAAAAAATCCCAGTTCACCTTTAAAATTTCTCTATTCTGATCTTTAAAACGTTTCTTGGTCTATGGGACTATGTAAGGGCTCATTTATTGTACCTGAGGCTATGTTCACACTACGCCATCGGCAACAACGCCCGCATCAGAACACAGCGGCCACAAAGATCATCTGGCCGGTACTGCAGTACTGGCCGGGATGATCTTTTCACAGACCGGCCGCTCCGTGAACCGGCCGGGTCACGGAACGGCCAGTCATATACGCCATGTGAACATGGCCTTAATCTGTAGTTTTTATTGGTACTTGACTTGGGTATATGTAACTTTTTGATCACTTTTTATAACGTGTATGGGGCATTTCTCAGCACAGCAGGTGGGCACTCCCTGCTGTTCTGTGAATACATATGAGCGGCCCTGGGCAGTGAAAGCCTCATATTCAATGTAAATATGTACCTGCTTTCATCTGCCCAGCTGTCTCGCTCATGTAGCTGTACACATATCTTTATCACAGCACATAGGAGCGGCCAGAGGCAGTAGTGACAGCGCAGTCTATGGCTACTGAAGACATGTTGTGCTGAGACATGCTGGCGTACACAGACAGGTGTAACGTTCCGTGTACCGGTTGAAACTTTTAAACTAGCATATAATTCGGGGGCCAGGTTGGTGACATCGCTGTATCACATGACTGCCCCAGGACTAAATGGATTTGGCAATAGAAGCAAATTAGAAGGGCTAGGCAGGGCAAGTATAATAGACGAATACAAAACTAAACTGGCACACACCTTTAAAGCAATATTGTCACCCCCTTACTCCTGCTTCATTTTATTGGTTTCCAGTGTCATCTAGGCGTGGCTTTATAACAGTTGGGTCACATCTTTCAGCTGGAGAGAGGGCCCAACTGCCGAGAAGCACCGCCTAGGTGACTCTGTCCACCAATTAATTGAAGAAATTTTAGAGTAGAAAGACAACAGTCAAGTTTTATACAGCTATAAGGGGGGTGAGATTTTAAGATTTTAAGATTTTTAAGATTTAAACTAACAAACTACAGTAATTAAAATTTTTACATAAATATAAGATAAAATCTATTTTGTTTCAAATGCTACAACTATTCAACATCTATTATATTCTATTATTAGACTAATTGTACAGTCATGGCCAAAAGTTTTGAGAATGATACAAATATTAATTTTTATAAAGTCTACTGCTTCAGTTTTTAAATTGGCAATTTGCATATACTCCAGAATGTTATAAAGAGTGATCAGCTTAACAGAAATTACTTGGAAAGTCAATATTTGCCTAGAAAATGAACTTTATCCCTCAAAACACACATTTCAACATCATTGCAGCCCTCCCTCAAAAGGACCAGCTAACATTGTTTCAGTGATTGCTCCATTAACACAGGTGTGGGTGTTGATGAGGACAGGGCTGGAGATCAATCTGTCATGATCAAGTAAGAATGACACCACTGGACATTTTAAAAGGAGGCTAGTGCTCGGCATCATTGTTTCTCTTCTGTTAACCATGGTTATCTCTAAAGAAACACGTGCAGTCATTATTGCACTGCACAAAAATGGCCTAACAGGGAAAAGTATCGCAGCTAGAAAGATTGCACCTCAGTCAACAATCTATCGCATCATCAAAAACTTCAAGAAGAGAGGTTCCATTGTTGCCAAAAAGGCTCCAGGGCGCCCAAGAAAGACCGGCAAGCACCAGGACCGTCTCTTAAAAGTGTTTTAGCTGCAAGATCGGGCTACCAGCAGTACAGAGCTTGCTCAGGAATGGCAGCAGGCAGGTATGAGTGCATCTGCATGCACTGTGAGGCGGAGACTCTTGGAGCAAGGCCTGGTCTCAAGGAGGGAAGCAAAGAAGCCACTTCTCTCCAGAAAAAACATCAGGGACAGACTGATATACTGCAAAAGGTAAAGGGAGTGGACTGCTGAGGACTGGGGTAAAGTCATTTTCTCTGATGAATCCCCTTTCCGATTGTTTGGGACATCTGGAAAACAGCTTATTCAGAGAAGACGAGGTGAGCGCTACCACCAGTCTTGTCTCACGCCAACTGTAAAGCATCCTGAAACCATTCATGTGTGGGGTTGCTTCTCAGCCAAGGGAATCGGCTCTCTCACAGTCTTGACTAAAAACAAAGCCATGAATAAAGAATGGTACCAGAATGTCCTCCAAGAGCAAATTCTCCCAATCGTCCAAGAGCAGTTTGGTGATCAACAATGCCTTTTCCAGCATGATGGAGCACCTTGCCATAAAGCAAAGGTGATAACTAAATGGCTCAGGGAACAAAACATAGAGATTTTGGGTCCATGGCCTGGAAAATCCCCAGATCTTAATCCCATTTAGAACTTGTGGTCAATCATCAAGAGACGGGTAGACAAACGAAAACCAACTAATTCTGACAAAATGCAAGCATTGATTGTGCAAGAATGGACTGCTATCAGTCAGGATTTGGTCCAGAAGTTGATAGAGAGCATGCAAGGGAGAATTGCAGAGGTCCTGAAGAAGAAGGGTCAACACTGCAAATATTGACTTGCTGCATTAACTCTTTCTAGCTGTCAATATAAGCTTTTGTTACTCATAATATGACTGCAATTATATTCCTGTATGTGATAAAAACATCTGACAAACACACATATAAACCAGAGGGCAGCAGATCATGTGAAAATATAATATGTGTCATTCTCAAAACTTTTGGCCATGACTGTACATACATGTGTGAGAGGTTTGTGAAGACTCCTTTATGAAAATCTGATGAGACGAAGACTCATTGAGGAAAACATCTTCTTTACCTCCCTGCTGTTGGATGTCATGTAGAGGGAATGGATCATGACAAAGCTACATAGAATTATCCAGACAGGTATTGTTGAGTACTTGAAATAAACAAATCTACCAGAAGTGAAAAGATTCATACCTATAAAATACATGATCTGTAGCAGTAAGAATAAGCTCATACTTTTCAAAGCGTAAAAGTGAGATGTTAGGTTTGGGCTTTGTATATGGGACTCATTGCTCCTCATCCGTCTGGTGTGAATAAGGAGGAAATGAATCAACAAAGAGATGGCAACACAAAATATTATAAATGGTGGAAGGGAGCCGACAGCGAATATCAGGAACTGGTTATTAAAGTTTGGAACAACTTTATTTTCCATCATATTTTTAGAAGATCCATTTGATAAATTCTGCAGCTTTAAGTCATAACCATACCAACCAATTGGAAGGCTGGAAAGCAATGAAATTAGCAGAGAAGCCTGAATCAACCGCGGGACCATGATGGAGATCCGGATCTTCAGGAAGATGAATATTCTATAGTTGTAGGTGACAATCTTCACACAGTAGAAGACACAGAGGATGGTGGCCATCCAGTGATGGCTGTAGAATGCGAATGTAGACTGAATATAGACAGTTGTCAGCACAATTTTGTTCTCTAGTAGCCAGGGAAGAAATTGCAGGATACAAACCCGAAAAAAAACGGTTAAAAAACCCACGGCTCTGGAAATCGCCAAAGAGATCAGGATCTTATCACAGGTTGGGAGAGATTTCTGGCTTTTCCATGTCACGAATGTTGCTGCCACGATGGTCATATTTACTGTGAACCCCACCAGGCATTCTATAAAGAGCACAGCTAAGAGAATATATTGGAGAAACATTTCCATCATCATCAGTGAAGATCTTGCAGGACGTCCAGTCTCTCCTATGTAAGGTAGTGTATACAGATCTGTTCATATGTCTTTTTTATAATAGTTTTGCATCTATAACTCATGTAAATTCTTCCAGTGCGGTTGATTTCCATGGAAATCTTTAATCCAGTCTTGTTGAAAATAAATGTTTTGCATAGAACAAAAACCCACAGAAGAAAAGCAACTGTGCCCTTGTCTAACCTTAATAAGATATTGGTTTACGCAACTGAGATTTCATAACATGTAGGGGGACATTTATAAAGACTGGCTTACCAGTACTCAGTCTTGAATAAAGCCCCGCACCCTTTTCCCCTGTCGGATTTACTAAGGGGTATGTGTTTGTAGTGCTTCCAGGTGTAAACCTTGATTAATTAGATGTGGGATGAGGTAATGCCACCTCTCCACTTTGCTGTGCCAAGGAAACCCCCTACCAACAAGCCACAGTCAAGGATGACATGACTTGGGAAATATCCAAGCAAGGTATCCATCCACCGACAGCTGTTTCGGGATATTTCCCCTCATCAGTGTAGAGCAGTGTAGTGGGAGCAAAACCTAGTAAGTGCATTTAAAAGAATCATGGTTGACCTCAGAGAGATCAACCAAAACACTGCAGAGAAATCATCACATTTTTCAACATCAGTGAATCTAGGAACATTGCCCCCTGGGAAGACAAATATGAAAAATACTGTGGAGACACCATCACATATTTCACAACGTTTGTGGACTTGACTGGAGACCTCCTTCGGCTTGGTCTGCTGTGTTTTCATTGATCTCCCACTAGCCAGAATCCTGTTCCACATGGATGATTGGCAAATACCCTAAAACAGCTGTCTGTGGATGAATACCTTGTTTGGGTAGTTACCAAGTGATGTCATCATCGTTGAAAGGTGGTTTCATTGTATGGATTGTTTGATTGTTGCTGGTAGAAGGTCTAACGTTGAGAAACACGTGATGGTGTCTCTGCGATATTTTGCATATTTCTCTAACCAGGGGGCAATGTTTCTAGATTTACTGACGTTGATAAACCATGATGGTGTTTCTGCTGTGTCTTTTTTGATCTCCCTGAGATTAACCCCTTCAAGACAGAGCCCTTTGATGCACAAAAGTCTGGGTCAGATTAATGCAATGTTCCTCCCCGCCTTCTAAGAGCCATAGTGCTTTTATTTTTCCACTTACAGGGCAGGTTGGGGTATCATTTTATGCGCCATGATCTTTAGTTTTTATTAATATCAAATTGGTGTAACAGAAAATTTTTGATTGCTTTTTATTATTTTTTTCTGATATACAATTTATTAAAATCAGCAATCCTGGTGTTTTTTTTTTATTTTTTTCTGTTTACGCCGTTCACCGTGTGGGAACAGTTTTAATAGATCGGACAATTCTGCCCGCTACGATATGTAATATATTTATTTTTTTTAATTTTTTTAATTTCTTTTTACACTTTTTATCACTTGAAAACATGCACTCAATAGATTGCATGGCATAGCATAGATCAGTGTTATCGGCGATCTGCCTGAGAGCAGACTCTACACATGGATCGCTGATCCGACAGGACAGAGGTAAGTGGCACAAGCGATCGGGACCCCCGCAGCCATGATCACTCAGTGACAGATGCTTTTTCTGAGTAACTTAAACGATGCGATCACTATAGATCGCGAGGGATCGCTGTGGGATCGCTGCTGCCTCTCATTACCTCCGGCCCCAGACACTGATGTGAGCACACATCAGAAACCCCATCAGTGCAGGATCGTATATATACATTCCTATTGCACCGGGTATGTGCAGTAGGAACGTAGATATACATGTTACTGACAGGAAGGGGTTAACCATCATTGTTTTTAACTATTATGTGCAGGCAAAGAGGGGGCTTAAAACCAAAGGGAGGAAAAAGGTGCACAGAGAGGCATTAACACTGAAAACAGAGGGGCATAAAACTATATGGGGTACAGTCAGTTTGATTACAGCGATACCCAATTTATATAATGGTATATGTTTGTTTGTTTTTACTATTTTACTACATTAAAAATTTTACTTTTTAAAAGTTAGTAAATTTGCTCAAACAAGAGTTCTGTACCACATCCAGTTCACCTTTAAAATTGCTCTATTCTGATCTTTAAATTTTTTTTATTTTTTGGCCTATGGGACTATTTAAGGGCTCATTTTCTGTATCATAATCTTGTGTATATGTGACTTGTGTATATGTGACTTTTTGATCACTTTTTATAACATTTTTTTCTGAATGTTCTGGGCTTACACCATTTATCATGCAAGATCAGGAATGTAATAATTTATTAGTTCGGCACATTATTATTTTTTTGTTTATACTTTTTAATTAATTGAAACAGTTAAAGGAGCAATTTAAACTTTCAATATAGGATAGTTTTTTATATATAGTAAAAAAAAAAATTCTATTTGTAGTCCCCCTAGGGGACATGTATGAGCAATCCTATGATTAAGAAACTAGAAGATAGTATCAAGAAAGCAGAATCATTACATGGAAATGGACAACAAACATAATTTTACTACAAGAATGCAATAAATCTTCCCCAAAGTGTTTTAGAATTTTTTGAAGAGTATAATAATCTAACATAGCATAAAAAAACTTTAGCATCTAAACCTGAATAACCTGGAGGAAAAAAAGGAAAAGGGGGGGCAGGATGGAAACCTTTATATATGTTACAGGAGGGAAGAAGAATAAAGGGAAACATGATTGAAACCTTTATATATGTTACAGGAGGAAGAAGGGAAGGGGGGCATCATTCATACTTTTATATGTGTTACAAGAGAAAGAAGGAAAAGAGGGACATGATGGAAACCTTTATATATGTTACAGGAGGAGCAAGGAAAAGGGAGGACATAATGGAAACCTTTATATATGTTACAGAAGGAAGGGGGGGGCATCATGCATACTTTTATAAATGTTACAGGAGAAGGAAGAGAAAGGGAGGCCATGATGAAAACCTTTATATATGTTGCAGGAGGAAGAAGGGAAAGAGAGGACCTGATGGAAACCTTTATAAATGTTACAGAAGGAAAGGGGGGCATCATGCATACTTTTATATATGTTACAGGAGAAGGAAGGGAAAGGGAGACATGAGGGAAACCTTTATATATGATACAAGAGAGAAGACGGGAAATGATGGAAACCTTTATGTATGTTACAGGTGGAAGAAGAAAAAGGGAGACATGAGGGAAACCTTTATATATAATACAAGAGAGAAGACGGGAAATGATGGAAACCTTTATGTATGTTACAGGTGGAAGAAGAGAAAGGGAGACATGATGGAAACCATTATATATGTTACAGGAGGAAGAAGAGAAAGGGGAGACATATGTTACAGGAGGGAAGATGGGAGCGGGAGGACAAGCATGCTACAGGTATAAGGTTAACATACATTTCTACTACTAGACTAATTGTACCTACATGTATAAGAGTTTTGTGAAGAGTCCTTTAGGAACACCTGTTCAGACGAAGACACATTGAGGTAAGCATCTTCTTTACTTCACTGCTGGTAGACATTATGAAAAGGGAATGGAGCAGCAGGGGGCTACATAGGATTATCCAGCTGATCATTACGGCAAGCTTGAAATGAGAAAATCTGCCAGAAGTGAAAAGACTCATAAATATAAAATACATGATCTGTAGCAGTAAGAATAAGCTCATGCTTCTCATAGCACCAAAGTGAGATGTTAGGTTTGGGCTTTGTATATGAGACTCATTGCTCCTCATCCGTCTGGTGTGAATAAGGAGGAAATGAATCAACAGGGAGATGACGGCACAAAATATTATAAATGGTGGAAAGGAGCCGAGAGCGAATATCAAGAACTGGTGATAAAAATTTTGAACTCTAACAAGTTCATACTCCGTCATATTTTCAGCAGATCCATTTGATAAATTCTGTAGCTTTAAGTCATAACTATACCAACCATTTGGAAGGCTGGAAATCAGAGAAATTAGCAGAGAAGCTTGAATCAACCGCGGGACCATGATGGAGATCCGAGTCTTCAGGAAGATGAATATTCTATAGTTGTAGGTGACAATCTTCACACAGTAGAAGACACAGAGGATGGTGGCAATCCAGTTACTGCTGTAGAATATGAATGTAGACTGAATGTTCATGGTTTGTATTATCATTTTGATCTCCGATAACCATGGAAAAAATTGAAAGATGCATGTGCGCATGGAAACGGTAAAAAAACACAAGGATCTGGAAATCGCCAAAGAGCTCAGGATCTTATCACAGGTCTGGAGAGATCTCTCACTTTTCCATTTCATAAAATTAGCCGCCACAATGATCATATTTACTGTGAATCCCACCAGGCAGGTCCCATAGACCACGGCTAAGAGAAGATATCGGAAAGACATTTTAGTGTCTTCAAACAGCGAGAATCTTCCAAGACGTCCAGTTTCTCCTATGTCAGGCAGTGTATACAGATCTAATCATCAGGGATTCTTTATAGTAGTTTTGTGTCTATAACTCATGTAAATTCTTCCTGTGTGGTTGATTTCCGTGCAAATCTTTCATCCAGTCTGTAGCTTGTTGTAAATATATGTTTTTCATAGAACAAAACCCACATAAGAAAAGCAACTGTGCCCTTGTTTAACTCTTTAAGGACACAGCCAAATGTTTCAAATATGCATGTGTCACTTCTGCTTGTGAATAAACACTGCTCAAAAAAATAAAGGGAATGTCAGGAACCGGTGACACCAGACACACAGAGACAGTGAGCCCTAAGTTCAGCCCCGCCCGCTGACTCTACCTACTTGCCCCCCTAGGCTAAACCCTAGGGCAGCAACTGGGCGGCGGTCCCTGCACTGGCTTGGTGGGACAAAAAGACAAGACAGACAGACAAAACACAATAAAGAATGGTCGACAGTCCGGGTCACAACAATCGGGCAGAGCAGTACAAAAACACAATCCAAAAAGCAAGGTCGATAAACAGGCAATATGGTCAGAGGCAGGCAGCAAGCAAGCGAGGTCAAAAGAAACTAAGCAGGAGTCAGGAGAAACCAGAAAACAGAACACACAAGCAGGCAGAGACTAAGTCAATAACCAGCCAGGCACAGGCAGAAACAGAAATCTTAAATAGGACACCAGGAACCAAGTCCAGAAGATGATAGGAGGGACCAGCTGTCAATCACTGAGGCAAAGGCAGGTTAACCGTTACATGACCAGGGAAGCTTAGAAGCACAGACACGGGTGGGGCCGGGAAAACAATTAGCAGACCAGAAGGAATAAGACACAGTTCAGACAGGGCAAAAACAAGGCAAACTAAACACAGAATAAATTGAAGATTATGGCCAAAATCGCAGTCTTTGGCGCAGAGGTCTAATTTTCGCAGCAGAGGGTGGCACTGATGCCTTTTCAGGCGCGATCATGACAGGGAACATTTAAACAACACAATATAATTCCAAGTAATTCCAAGATAATTATGTGAAATCAAATTGTCTTTTTAGGAAGCAACACTAATTAACCCCTTAAGGTCAAAGCCAATTTTCGATTTTGCGCTTTTGCTTTTGCTTTTTCCATTTTATGTTTAAAAGTCCATAGCACTTGCATTTTTTCACCTAGAGACTTATATGAGCACTTATTTTTTGCGAAACAAATTGTACTTTGCAATGACAGGCATTATTTTTCCATAAAATATGCTGCGAAACTGGAAAAAAATCATTTACGCTGTCAAATTGAAAAAAAAAAAATTTGTTTTTATTTCGGGGAGTTTTGCATTTACACCATTCGCCCTATGGTAAAACTGACTTATTATGCATGTTCCTCAAGTTGTTACGATTACAATGATATGTAACATGTATAACTTTTATATTATGTGATGGCTTTTAAAAAATTCAAACCATTGTCAACAAATATATGTTCCTTAAAATCGCTCCATTCCCAGGCTTATAGCGCTTTTATCCTTTAGTCTATGGGGCTGTGTGAGGTGTAATTTTTTTCCGCTGACGCCGTTTACCGTGCGAGATCAGGAATGTGATAAATTAATAGTTGGGGCGATTACGTGCGCGGCGATACCAAATATGTTTATTTATTTGTTTATTTATTAATTTATATTTATAAAATGGGAAAAGGGGGGTGATTTGGGCTTTTATTAGGGGCGGGGATTTTTTATTAATAAAAACACTTTTTTACTTTTTTTTTCATAAACTAGAAGCCCACCTGGGGGACTTGTATATAGACAGCACTGATCTCTCATAGAGATCAATGCTGTGTATATACACAGCAAAGATCCATTACATCGGTCATAGATTGCTATGGCCTGCTGCAGGCCAAAGCAATCTATTGCCGAGTCGGGATCAGCGTCATTGCAACGCTGAGGCCCGGGCCGGCCAGAAGAACGTATCTCCCCCCCGCGATCGCATCGCGGGGGGGAGATCCGTCCCACTAGACACCAGGGATGCTGTGTACAAAGAACTTCAATGCAGCTGTCAGGTTTGACAGCTGCATTGAAGTGCTTAATTAGCCGGCGCGGCAACGGGACCCGCGCCGGCTAATAGAGGCACTGCCCAGCTGCAGACTGCAGCCGGGAGCGGTGCCGTTCAGAGCGGGAACACCCCCCGCGGCACCATGACGTACCAGGTACGTCATGGATCGCTAAGGGGTTAATGATCAATTTCACATGCTGTTGTGCAAATGGAATAGACAAAAGGTGGAAATTATTGGTAATTAGCAAGACACACACAATTAAAGAGTGGGTCTGCAGGTGGGGACCACAGACCCCTTCTTAGTACCTATGCTTTGTGGCTGATATTTTGGTCACTTTTGAATGTTGGTGGTGCTTTCACACTCATGTTAGCATGAGATCGACTCTATAACCCACACAAGTGGCTCAGGTAGTGCTGCTCATCCAGGATGGAACATAAATGCGAGCTGTGGCAAGAAGGTTTGCTGCATACTGTCCAGAGGCTGAAGGTGCTACCAGGAGATAGGCCAGTACACCAGGAGATGTAGAGGAGGCTGTAGAAGGGAAACAACCCAGCAACAGGACTGCTACCTCTGCCTTTGTGCATGAAAGAACAGGAGAAACACTGCCAGAGCCCTGCAAAATGACCTCCAGCAGGCCACAAATGGTTAGAAACTGACTCCATGAGGATGGTATGAGGGCCCGACGTCCACAGAGTTGGGTTGTGCTTACAGCCCAATACTGCAGGACTATTGGCATTTGCCAGAGAACAACAGGATTGGCAAATTCGCCACTGGCACCCTGTGCTGTTAACAGATAAAAGCAGGTTTACACTGAGCATATGTGACAGATGTGAAAAAGTCTGGAGACGCCATGGAGAGCGATCTGCTGTCTACAACATCCGTCAGCATGCCCGATTTGGCAGTGGGTCAGTAATGGTGTAGGGTGGTATTTCTTTGGAGGGTCGCACAACCCTCCATGTGCTCACCAGAGGTAGTCTGGCTGCCATTAGGTACCAAGATGAGATTCTCAGACCCCTTGTGAGAACATATGCTGCTGCGGTTAGCCCCAGGTTCCTCCTAATGCAGGACAATGCTAGACCTCATGTGGTGAGTGTGTCAGCAGTTCCTGAAAGATAAGGCATTGACGCTATGGACTGGCCTGCCCGTACCCCAGACCTGAATCAGATTGAGCACATCTGGGACATTATGTCTCATCACGTTGCAGCACAGACTGTCCAGGAGTTGGCCACCTCATCAGGAGAATGCCCATGCGTTGTAGGGAGGTCATACAGACATGTGGAGGTCAAAATCAGATTTTTCTTAGTGATCCTATGCTTTTTTTAAATGGATTTGTGGAAAATGTTTGTTAGAAAGCCCCATAAATCTCCCCAACTCAAGAGAAAATAAAAACTTTACAGCTATTTCTCCCAAGTATGGAAATACCCCATGTTAACTTGTGGATGTTAGATGTTGTATAAGCACATGGCAGGGATCAAAAAGGAAAGGAAAGGATCACCTAAATTGGTGATTTGCATAGAAATTAATTACATTTTCAGACTCAAAGGGGGAGATTTATCAAACATGGTGTAAAGTGAAACTGGCTCAGTTGCCCCTAGCAACCTATCAGATTCCCCCTTTCATTCCTCACAGACTCTTTGGAAAATGAAAGGTGGAATCTGATTGGTTGCTAGCTGCAACTGAGCCAGTTTCACTTTATGCCATGTTTGATAAATCTCCCCAAAAGTGTTAAAAGAAAAGACTCCAATTTTGGAATCTGGACTCGATCATGGCAACCTGGCAGCCTTGACTAACTTATTTATACCTCATGACCTTCTATTGATATGGGACATACCATATTTGCTTACTAATATTACTCCCTTGTCTTGTCACTCCTTACCCTTGGTGCATATTTGTCTGTCAGACCCTCTTGTCTCCCCCCTTATGATCAGGAAAATTACCCCGAATTACTATGTCTAATTCTCCCATATATTTTTTATATTTTACAATGTTTCGGTTATAACCATGTAATTGTTATTGCACCACCATATTCGTTGCCTTATTGCATTATGTTCTGTTTTATATTTTTGGAAATCAATAAAACTCTTTCAAAGTCAAATTAATTTTTTTTATTATAACCAGACTTTTCACATTGATTTACTGTTTATTACATTTAGTACATTAATAATAAGGATTAGAGTTGTTAAAAGTTAAACATTTTAAAATCTGATTAACTTTCCAAAATCTGACTTTTCTAACAAAAAAAATGTGTGTTATATAGAGAGATATAAGAAACCCAATTGAATCTCAAAGAGGTTTTCCCGTATTCTATTAGATAAAAGGGACATGGCACAAATTGCTATTGAACTAGACAACAAACTAATTTTGAAATCTTTCAAACAATGTTAAGGTCAGACCAGTAGTTGGCCAGAATTTACTGACGTGCTTCCATCATTAAATTGACAGTTTTCACTAGATTCTCTGTTGGTGTCTTGTTTTACTTTATTCACTAAAGTCGTGTGCTATAAAAATCTTTAAAACCGAACACACCTGTCATTTTGTGCTTTAAGACCGAAAAGTCGTCTTAACCCTTTAAAACCCCCATAACCAACAAATTTATTAAACAAACCATCATTTTTTACAGGTCTTGTATTCTTATAATCAGCCGCCCTTAAAGTGGCAGGAAGGTTGGGTTTTTGTTTAGTCATGTGAAAGGAATCCTCCAGAAAAAAAAGTGGGGGGGGAGAGGGGGGCAAACTACTATAGTGGGGACACATAGAGGTATAATACTATATAGGGTACATACAGGGGAACTATGATCTCTGACATGATCTATCTACCACCATTCACTCTCTGGAAGTCTGACAAATCAGAATTTGTTCGGACAATGAATAGAGTCAAGAAGGCGGGGCCTATCATTTTTTCTGGGCTTTAGCATGTCACTGTATGCAATGTATGAACAGTGCAAATTGATGATTATGCAAATGGGAAGGCATACAGCAAAGTGAAGCATAGAAGGGTAGGACCCCGGGAACATTAGGCTCCACCTCCTTGACACTATTCACATCCCAAATACAAGTGTTTTTTTTATTAATATAAAAACACACTTACAGGTGACAAAGGTTTGTTTTGAATGCTTTTATTGATATCTATTTAGTGATGTAGCCAGCTCGGTAGATAGTCTGGGTGTGACTCTCAATTAAAAGACAAGCTACCTTTAAAAGTTAGTATGAGGATGACTGCTTTGCATACCCATTCTTCTCAGAATTCCAACAGCATATGAATGGCTTCTGATTCTCCGTATGTCTTTATAATGTTCTCCTCTAGGAGAAACATAATCCCTTTTGCAAAAGATTTGACAATATGTCTACTCCACATGTTGCCTTCTTTTACGATGGATTAAAAAAAACACAGATCTTTTTATTGCATCTTTGGATTCTCTCTATGTCTACTCTCTGTCTACTGTAGTATTTTATCATACCTCTGGTTCCTACAGGACCCCAGGACTGTCTCTCCATATTGTCTGTTATTACATAGGGCATACATAGACTACAAGACATAGGTAGCTTATTTAAAGAGGATGTACCACCAGGTACATCCTCTTTAACCTGAACCCACTGGTGCACGGCACCATTCTATGCACTGGAACCGCCCGGTGCTCAAGCACTGGAGGCCAGCCGGGCCTCCCCCAGTGGGGGGCAATTCCCTCCCCTTAGAATGAATGGAGCCGCGTCATACAGGGGAGGGAATTCCCCCCCACTGGGGGCGGCCCGGCCGGCCTCCAGTGCTTGAGCACCGGCCGGTTCCAGTGCATAGAATGGTACCGTGCACGGGAACCGGGCCTCGGTCCGAAAAAACGGACCGCGGCACCGGCTTCCCCGTGCCGGCGCCGTTCGATCAGTGGGTTCAGGTTAAAGAGGATGTACCACCAGGTACATCCTCTTTAAGGCTAAATGAAATCTAGGTTAATCCAGGTTAATGGGTTAAAATAAATCAAACAAATGCCTCTTGTAGTGATATAAATTTTATTACATATATTTCACAGCAAATAACACACATATGATATGATATGCTCCTACACACATACAGGATATGATATGATATGCTCCTACACACATATATGATATGATATGCTCCAGTACACACATAGGATATGATATGCTCCTATACACATATATATGATATGATATTCTCCTACACACATATATGATATGATATGCTTCAGTACACACATATAGGATATGATATGCTCCTATATATATATATATATATGATATGATATACTCCTACACACATATATGATATGATATGCTCCAGTACACACATATAGGATATGATATGCTCCTATACGCATATATGATATATGCTCCTACACATATATATGAAATTATATGCTCCTAGCCATAGTATCCAAAACAATAAATCAAACACTCTATTTAAAATGAACAATGAATGTCATAAAATGAATCAATAAAACACAATGACAAGTTAAAATTTACTGAAATTAAACACAATAAAAATAATATACCTTGAAGAGGCACTGTTACAAAACAAAATTAAGAAATCAGCAGGGGTTGTGATCACAAACAGTTTTGCAATATACTTTTTTATTTATTGTCTATGTTCAAATAAACATTATACATATAGCCACTAGGTGTCGCCATTCACTGCGCGTGTGTACATCTGCTGCAAAGCCACATTCAGTAGCAGAGGATCCTGGGTGTGCTTGCATTCTTTGGTCAGCTCTCCTGTCACACATCACCAAAACCTCTGTAGCCCCACAGTGATATTATATTAACTGAAATAATTGCCCTCAGTTGATATGCAACCTGCATGATAAACAGATGACTTTTCTTTGCATGAGCGTGCAAAGGACTTGGACTTCCTGTGTTTGGTCTCTTTTTTTGAACAGAGAAAAGACTAAGTATCAGCATGGACCATAGTTTGGACATATGTATAATGTTGATTTAGGCATAGAAAATGTAAAAAAAATAATAAAGCAAGTATATTGCTAAAAATAATCGCAGCAGTTGTTGATTAATATAAAATAAAAATAAAAAATACTCATTAAAGAGGTTGTCCACAGGATATAGGACAAGTAAGAGATCTCCAGAACGGCCCCTGGCTCCTATATTTTGAATAGAGCTGCAGGTACGGCATGTGACTCACGGCTCTATTCATTCCTATGGAGCCGCCGGAAAGAGCCGAGTGCTGCACTCTGCTCTCCCTGGCAGCTCCATAGAGTGAATAGCGATGTGGCGCTACTCAAAATAAAGGAGCCAGGGGCCGATCTGAAGATCACTTGTAAATATCAAGGGGTCACCATGAGATCACATGACCCAACTGATAGCATTCCAAGAATTTTCAGATAGAAAGAAATAACTAAATCTGGTAACACTAAAACATATATACTGTCTCGCTGCATTAGGCTATGTTCACAATCTGTAAAAGACTGGCCGTTCTGTGACCCCGCCAGGTCAAAGAATGGCAGGTCTCAGAAAAGATCCTCCCTGCCGGTACTGCAGTAGCGGCCGGATGATCTTTAGCACTCCAGGCGCGCCTGCATCAGAACTCCCCACTGCTCTTAATGGAGCGTGTGGCTGGAGCCGATCGCTCCATTGTGTGCACTGACAGGGTTTTCTGCAACCGATATTCATTGAATAGTGGCCGCAGAAAACTGACATGTCAACATCCCAACCGGAGTGTATACTATGTGTATACACACCGCCTGGGACTCCCTCAGAAGGCAGCACTACGTAAGTTTCGTACTAATCACAGCCGTTGCAACAATGGCCGTGATTACTGTGGAACTTATGCTGTGTGAACATGGCCTAATAGTGTATAGTGTAAAGAATCACTATCCTGCAGTACAATGTTGTTGGTGACTCTCCCACCCCCTAATGATGACTCCGCACAACGTGCCCCAGTCTATACCACCAACTAAATTAAACTTTATATTAGAAACCTATCTAAAATAAAATATAATTTCTGAAAATAATTTATATTTTTTATAGGTACTAATAATAAATAAGAAAAAACATTCTATTTGTGTAAAAAATAGCTGCAAGCATTCAATGGAAAATAAGTACAAGGTTTGTAAGATTCCATTAGGAGCCTCTGCTGAGACAGAGGCACATATAGGCGAACATCTTCTTTACCTCGCTGCTGGTAGACAACATATAGAGGGAATGGAGCAAAAGGAGGAAACAGAGTATTATCCAACCAAGCAGAACTGAATACTTGAAAATAAAAAATTTACCAGGAGAGACAAAATTCATACATATAAAAAGCAATATCTGTAACAGTAAGAATAGGCTCATACTTTTCATAGCACCAAAGTGAGATGTTAGGTTTGGGCTTTGTATATGGGACTCATTGCTCCTCATCCGTCTGGTGTGAATAAGGAGGAAATGAATTAACAGCAAATTGGCAACACTAAATATTACAAGTGGTGGAAAGGATCCAATAGTGAATATCAAGAACCGGTTACTAGAGTTAGGAACTGTGTCTACTCCATACTCCGTTATATTTCCGATATTTGATGACTTCTGATGTTTAAAGTCATAGCTATACCAAGCAATTGGAAGGCTGGAAATCAGTGAAATCACCAGAGAAGCCTGAATTAACCGCGGGACCATGATGGAGATCCGAGACCTCAGAAAGATGAACAGTTTATAGTTGTAGGTGACAATCTTCACACAGTAGAAGACACAAAGGATGGTGGCAAACCATTGAGTGGTGAAGAACATGAGAAGAACATGGGTATGGAAGGTTGCCATTATTATATTGCTTCTTAGTAGCCATGGAAAGAATTGAAAGAGAAAATTCCACAAAAAGATGCTGAGAAAACACAAGGCTCTAGAAATCACCAAAAAGCTCCGAATCTTATCACAGGTCTGGAGAGATCTCTGGCTTTTCCATTTCATGAAATTAGCCGCCACAATCATCATATTTACTGTGAATCCCACCAGGCAGGTCCCATAGAGGACGGCTGCGAGAACATATAGGAGAGACATTTCTATTGTTATCAGTGAGAATCTTCCTTTCTGGAAGTTCAATCCCTCTTGTATCAGGTATTGTATACAGACCTGATCATCTCTCATTTTTTTTATAGTAGTTATGTGCCTATTACTCATGTAAATTCTTCCAGTGTATTCGGTTTCTATGCAAATCTTTGATCCTGTCTGTAGCTGGTTATAAATATATTTGCTTGGTAGAACAAACAAATCCATTTAAAATCTGTTCTCTTGTTCTACCTTAGTAAAATATCATATTATATTATACAGCTCGGATTTGATAAAATATAATGTTACTATATACTGTAGTTACATGAATAATTAAGACATGTCCTCAAAATCAGTCAGGTTAAGGCCATGTTCACACAACCTAATTTTCTATTAATCACGGGCGTTGTTGATGATTTGCAACAACAACTGTGATTCATAAAAACTTACATTGCACTACAGTGTATGGAATCATGACCGGAGTGTATACACATAGGGGGGCATTTATTAAGTCCAGCGTTTTTTACGCCGGACTTATAAATGCCCCCGCAGCTCCGGCGCTACAGAGATTTATGTAGAGGCGGACTGCCTCTACATAAATCCCGTGCGCGCCGGTGCGCACCGCCGAAAACCTACGCCAGCTGAGGACTGGAGTAGGTTTTCGGCGTACATTTGGGCGGAACGGATGGTAAATCGCGCGGACTCTGAGCCTGCGCCCTCCGTTCCGCCCACTACACGCCCCCTTTCCGCCCCCCTGGCGTACTCGGCGGAAAGTGCCGATTTGTGAATATTTTATTCGCAAATCGGCCATTTGCGAATAAAAAAATACGCAAATCGGCACTTTCCGCCAAAAATCATCCGTTCACCGGATGATACATGTGGCCCATAGTATATGGCCGGGATCCCTAGCGGCCGCAAAACCCTGACAGTGCACACAATGGAGAGTGCGGCTCCGGACGCACTTTCCACTTTGTGCAATAGTGAATTGGGATGCGAGCACACATGGATGTGCCTGCATCCCAATTAAATAGAAATTAAGTTTCACTTAAACTTCATTGACACCAGTCATTCTGTGACACGGCCGGTCACAGAACAGCCGGTGTCATACGTTGTGTGAGCATGGCCTAAGAGGGAAAAAAAAGGACTAATGAATCCTAATTTCCCTGATTGATAAAGGTGGTCTACATCAGTCTTCCCCAACTCCAGTCCTCATGGCCCACCAACAGGTCATGTTTGAGGATATCCCATGCAAAGAACACCTGTGGCAATACATGATGCACTGACTAGTTATATCACCTGTGAAATGCTAAGGAAATCCTCAAATCATGACCCGTTGATGGGTCTTGAGGACGGGAGTTGGGGAACACTGGTCTACATGACTCAAAAAATGATTCCGACTAATTTAAAAGTGAAATAGTCATAGCATACACCAATAGATTCCATAGGTATAGAGGTAAATGGTAGAGTTGCTTCTAGAGAATAATAACTTGCATGCCCTAGTAGGTAGCACAGGGGGGATTTCTATCAGTACCACGAAGACATAAGCCCTCCATGTATTTAGGAACACTCCATGCGCTCAACAATGCCATTAGATTGAATTGGGGCCAAAGATTTTACCAGTGTTTCTGGGTGAAAAAAAAAAACAACTTATGACTATTAGCCCTATAATATACCTATAATAGTGGCACCAGGGCACTGTATAACAGCACCTTCCTACCTCACCTCTAGATTCTCGTGGCCCCGCTGATTTTTCTTCTTTTACGACGCCTCCAAATAGGTACGTTGTGCTGACCTTATTTGCCTGGGGAATGCATGAAACATTGAAAGTTTCTAGCATCATGTTGCTTGGCTGTTTGCTACTGTCTATTGTCTTATTTAGTGGTTAATAGAGATGAGCAAACTGGGTTCGGGTTCGAGTCCATCCAAACCTGAACATTCGGCATTTGATTAGCTGGGTCTGCTGAACTTGAATAAAGCTCTAAGGTTGTCTGGAAAACTAGTCTAGTGGACAGTGTAACTCAATGACAGGACCACCCACTGGACTCCAAACACAGATAGATCAGATCATTAAATGACGACTAATACTAAATATTTTTTCCACAAAGATTTATATCAATCTACTTAGCTCCTCCTACTTTATAACATTTTGTTGGTACATCAGACTACATGTACAATGTGACAGGTTGAAGTTAATAGAAAAGGCCAAAAGCCAAATACAAAGCAACAAGTGCAACAAGATACAAAGAGGCAAACCGGAGTTGCCATTCTCCAAACATAATATATTTAGTGATCTGTGTAATAAGGTGGTAACACCCTGTCTTACACTAAATTTTTTGTCTGTGCATTTTAGTATATGCTGAATGGCACTAAGTACAGGCAACACTCAACACAGTCATAAAATGGATAGCAAAACCTCCTTATTGTTATCCCGGTACCAACACCACCAGGGGTACGAGGGAGAGCTGGTTATTGGACATCAAAAAAGGCTATCTAGGACTGGGGTGATGATAGGCTGGTATTAAAATATGCTAAAAATAGGCAAAACAAATTACCCTTTCCACTAAAGCAATACTAGGCTGTTTGGTTTTGTACCTGGCTGGCTATCAAAAAGCAGGATGATGTAATTTTTTGTAATTATTAATATTTAAAAAATTTGGGGGTCCTAGTAGTTCCAGGGTGTAAAGAGCCATTTATTCTGGTCTTTCCCAACCTAATAATACCAGCTTGCCACTGCCTCAGTCCAAGACTACTAGCTTTGATGGTCCAGGCCTTAAAGCACTATTTTCTTTCCAGTACCCTGTCATTGTGGTGGGTACAAGACTAATAATGGAAGTTGGAATTAGCCATTTTATTTTGCCATTTTAGCAATTTTATTTCGTGCTTGGATCATGATTGTGGGTACTAGCCTCAGTTTAGTAATAGACTATGACTATGTCTATGACAGTCTTCACTACTATACCAAAACTATCAACAAAACATCTAAAAAACATCAAAAACATGGTGCAATTCACATAAACTAGTGTTTTATTATTACAGTGGTGCCTTGGATTACGAGCATAATTTGTTCCACTCTTAAACCAAAGCAAATTTTCCCACAAGAAACCATTGAACTGCAGACAATTGGTTCCACACCGCCAAAATAATGATTTTTTTTATTCTGAATAACATGTAAAACTAATTAAACAAACATTTAGAAACAGCTGAATATGTAATATTATAATTTACTTTCGTACAGTATAGCAATCAGCATGTGGAGTATAATGTAAAGTAAGTGCATAAACCTGAAAAAACAGCAGCAGTTTGTAGATACAGGATAGAACTGCAAATCTCGATAATGCAGTAGCATAGTACAACAGGCTAGAATAGAGAAGCAGGACTGCTGTAAGAGGTCTGTGTGGTCACATGACAGCAATAGGAAAGGGAGCGTGTTCAGCATAGACCAATCAGGAAGTGAGCCTCAAAGAGCTGTGCAGGAGGACAGTGACAAAAACTTCTCTGTACAGCAGCGTGAGTGTAGGTGCAGGCACATTTTAACAGCAGTATGTATAGCTGAGCATAAGTGCAGGCACATTATAGCAGCAGTATGTATAGCTGAGTGTAAGTGCAGGCATATTATAGCAGGAATGGAAAGGATGGGAAACACAAGTATAGCAACACTCTCTGTCTTGGAACTTCCCCACTCCCCAACCCACCCAGTACAGGGAGCTCTTAAACCAAGTTACAATTTTGAAAAACTTCTTGCAAAACGCTCTCAATGCAAGTAACTTTTAAACTAAGGTACCACTGTATTATTATTATTGTTATTGTTATTATTATTATTAATATTATATGTCTCAGAAGTACATATTACTCTAATAAATGAAAATACAATCACATTTAACTTTCATAGCAATAAAAACATCACACAGCCAATTTACATCAGCATAAGCTAACCCTGTTCTTGTGTATGAAACATTGAGATGAACACTGTCAGGAATAGCAGGTGAAGACAAGACACTTGACAGTGGGCCCTGAATCTTACCCCACCCACTGTCACCTGCCTACTTGCCTCGGTCGACCCTAGGCGGTCGCGGACAACCACGAAGACAATCCCTATGCTGTATACGTGCAAAACATAAAACGCAGACAGACAGACAAACACAATGCGGGGAGTAAACTAGCCGAGTCAGAAACCAAACGAGCAACGCAGTACAAAATCGGAACCGAACGGAGAGTCAGGGGTCAGGCAAAAGGTCAAAATCCAGGCAAGACAATAGAGGAAGGATAGGGCAGAATACAAGGGACTGGGGAGCTGGGATCAGAAACAACTAATAGCCAGCGATTAGAGGCTGGTACTGACAACACTTTATACTGGACCAGGAGTCCGGACCAAAGGCTGATTGGTCCGGCCTCCTGAATCCAGACACATAGCAGCTGGTGCACTGCAGGCTGAGTGGCAGAGAGATCCGTCACTCAGCCTGAGTCCAACAGCACTCAGCTGCTCGGCCGGGCGGCGCTCACTGATGCGAGACCCGCGGCTCCCCTGGTTACTAGGGACGCCGTCGGGTCTCCGTGACGTCACCCGGCCCTGCCGAGGAGGACGGCGCTGCGCTCCAGCCGGCCCAGACGACGCTGGAGCGCGGTCAGGTAAGTTACTGACATTACCCCCCCCTTCAGGAGGGGCCTCCGGACCTCTATCTAAGGGACCAGGCTTAGATGGATTATGCAGATGAAATTGTCTAACTAGACGTGACGCATGCATATCCCTACTAGCTACCCAAGTGCGCTCCTCTGGCCCAAATCCCTTCCAATGAACTAAATACTGCAAAGAATTCTGAACCCGACGAGAATCCAGAATTCTCTCTACCTCATATTCTAGTTCACCCTGAATGACCAACGGAGTGGGAGGAGCAGACGGTAACACAGGATTAACATATTTTTTCAACAGAGACTTATGAAAAACATCGTGAATTCTTAGACTCCTAGGCAACAGCAACTTAAATGATACTGGATTTATGATCTCTACTATAGGATAAGGACCAATGTATTTTGGAGACAATTTACCAGATGGTGTCTTTAATTTCAAATTTCTAGTAGAGAGCCACACCTTGTCACCTACCCTGTACTCAGGGCCAGATATGCGTCTTTTATTAGATTGTTTTTTACAATTTTCTTGGGCTTTAACCAGGTTCTGCAGAGCCTGGGCCCAAACTGTGCACAGTTTTCTGTAGATTCTTTCGGCGGATGGATTAATGGATTCGGACGCATGTACAGAAGAACAACGAGGATTAAACCCAAAATTACAAAAGAACGGCGACATTTTAAGAGACTGACTTTCATGATTGTTCAGGGCAAATTCAGCCAATGGTAAGTATTCTCTCCATTTCTCCTGTGAACCTGCAACAAAACATCTTAAGAATTGCTCCAGTGACTGATTCACCCTCTCCGTTTGTCCATTGGATTGTGGATGAAAGGCTGAAGAAAATGACAAAGATATACCTAGGCGACCACAAAACTCTCTCCAGAATCTAGATATAAACTGTACTCCCCTGTCAGAAACAATATTCTCTGGTACCCCATGCAAACGTAAGATATGACTGATAAAAAGAGAGGCTAAGGTACGAGCATTGGGAAGCTTGCTGAGAGGAATTAAATGACACATCTTCGAGAACCTGTCAACAACCACCCAAATCACCGTTTTACCCTTAGAGGGTGGTAAATCAGTTATGAAATCCATGGAGATGTGGGTCCAAGGTCTAGCAGGCAGAGGCAGGGGTTGAAGAAGTCCCTCCGGTAACCTGCGAGGAACCTTGGACCTGGCGCAAATCTCACAAGCTTCTACAAACAGCTTAGTATCTGTAGCCCAGGATGGCCACCAATAATGGCGAGACAGTAGATATTTGGTGCCAGCAATACCTGGATGACCTGCCAGTACTGAACAATGTGTTTCTTCCAACACTTTTAACCGAAGATTTGGGGGAACAAATAGTTTGTTTTCCGGGGTGTTTCTAGGCGCCATAGACTGAGACTGAACCACCTGAGCAGCCAGATCGGGCTGCAGTATAGCCACCACCACCCCAGGGGATAAGATAGTTTCGGATTCCTTTACGGGGCCTTCGTTAATATTGAAACTACGAGACAAAGCATCAGCTTTTATATTTTTGGAACCCGGCCTGAAGGTGATTTCAAAATTAAACCGTGTAAAAAATAAAGCCCATCTGGCTTGCCGTGGAGTAAGGCGCTTGGCTTTATCTAAATAAACGAGGTTTTTATGATCGGTTAAAACCTTAATTTTGTGTTTAGCCCCCTCTAAGAAATGTCTCCACTCATCAAATGCCCACTTAATGGCAAGGAGTTCTCTATTGCCTATATCGTAGTTGCATTCGGTTTTGGAGAATTTTCTAGAGAAGTAGGCTATGGGTTTGAGATTAGTGAGTGTTTCTGGACCTTGTGACAGGACAGCCCCTACACCCACCTCTGATGCATCTACCTCGACAATAAAAGGCAGTTCAAAGTCAGGTTGAATCAACACCGGGGCTGTAGAAAAACATGTTTTGAGTTTGTCGAAGGCCAGCATGGCTTCAGGAGTCCAGTTCTCCATATCAGCTACCCTTCTGGTAAGATCAGTTAAGGGTTTAGCAATCACTGAGAACCCTTTAATAAATTTTCTGTAGTAATTGGCGAAACCCAGGAATCTCTGAAGAGCTTTCAGATTCCTGGGGCGTTCCCACTTTTCAATGGCTGCCACTTTAAGGGGATCCATACCAAAAGAACTAGGGGTGATCTTATATCCCAGAAAAGAGACCTCCTGAACACCAAACTGGCACTTCGACAACTTGGCAAATAACTGATTTTGCCTTAGAAGTTCCATAACCCTGCGGACATGGTTGACATGTGAGGACCAATCTGGGGAGAAAATCAAAATATCGTCCAAGTACACCACTACAAAACGACCCAGGTACTCACGAAACACATCATTGACAAAGCGTTGGAAAACTGCGGGTGCATTACACAACCCGAAGGGCATGACCAGGTATTCAAAGTGTCCCTCGGGGGTATTGAATGCAGTCTTCCACTCGTCACCCTCCTTTATACGAATCAAATTATAGGCCCCCCGGAGGTCGATCTTAGAAAACCACCGGGCTCCTACAATCTGATCAAACAAATTAGGAATCAAAGGAAGCGGGTGTTGATTTTTAATGGTGATTTTATTTAACTCCCGGTAATCAATACAGGGGCGTAATCCACCATCTTTTTTACCTACGAAGAAAAATCCGGCCCCAAGAGGAGAACAGGAGGGACGGATATGGCCCTTATGTAAGCTTTCCTTAACATAATCCCGCATAGCTTCCCTCTCTGGTCTAGACAAATTAAAGATTCGCCCTTTTGGGTATTTAGATTCAGGAACTAAATCAATAGCACAATCGTATGGACGATGAGGGGGTAACTCGTCCACCGATTTTTCATCAAAAACATCAAGAAAATCAGACAGAAACTCGGGGATCTCCCCTTCTAATGCAGAACAACCTGTTAAATTTAAAGAAAGACAGTGAGCAGCACACTCTGGCCCCCATTGAACGAGTTCTCTGCTTGCCCAATCAAAAACAGGATTATGCTGGGTCAACCAGGGCAAACCTAAAATAAGATTAGAAGACAAATTGTCCATAACCAAAAAATCAAGACACTCCGAATGGATCGACCCCACTTTCACTTCCAGAGGAGGAGTGATATATTTCACTCTACCTTGAGCCAATGGGGTGAAGTCCGCCCCAGTAATACTCAGCGGGCACTTAAGCTGAAGTGGGCATACCCCCAGACTGGACCAAAACCCGGAATTAATAAAATTAGCTGATGCCCCTGAATCAACATGGGCAAACCCCGAAATACATTTCTCACCCAAACATAGTGAGATAGGGACCATTAGCTTATTCTTATCGAGTGGTACCTGTGCGCCTGAGTGACCCCCTCGATAGTCACTCAGGCGCTGGAGTTTTCCGGCGATGATCCAGGCTTGGAGGTACACTCCCGAACACGGTGTCCAGCTTTGCCACAGTACAGACAGAGGTTATGTTGAATGCGATGGGCTCGTCTAGTTTTCGCATCGGTAGCACCGATCTGCATGGGTTCCTCCGGTGGTGGTAACAGGGAAGGAGGAGGTTTAGAAGGAGACAGAAAAGAGGTAGGGGTTTTACAGAGTTCAGCGGTACCTTTCTCCCTACGTCTGTCCCGCATACGACGATCCACCCTGATGGCTAACGTCATGGTCTCCTCTAACGTTTCAGGGGGTGGATAAGCTACCAACAGGTCCTTTAGCTGCTCAGATAGGCCCACCCGAAACTGATAGCGCAGAGCAGAGTCGTTCCAACCGGATGGGATACACCACTGGCGGAACTCTGCGCAGTATTCCTCAACTGGCCTTTTTCCTTGCTTTAAGGACGTCAATTGTCGCTCGGCTACCGCAGTCCTGTCAGGGTCATCATACAATAATCCTAAAGCTGAAAAGAAATAATCAACAGAGGTTAACTCTATGGCATTGGGAGGGAGAGAAAATGCCCACTCCTGTGGTGGACCCTGCAGCAGCGACATGATAATCCCCACTCTTTGAGACTCGTCCCCTGAGGAGCGAGGACGTAGTCGAAAAAACAATCGGCACCCCTCTCTGAAGGTCAGAAAATTCCTTCTATCCCCCTTAAATTTTTCTGGGAGTTGTACAGGTGGTTCAGGGGGAGAAGGGGTGGTCATGGTAACTTGTCGGGGAGCAGCCTCCTGCTCCTGGACCCGTTCAGCAAGACTCTGCACCACTGTGTTTAGGTTCTGCATTTGTTCCACTAATGCTTTCATCGGATCCATAATAGAGATCCTGGTGCACGTCACGAAACTGTATCGGCTGGCTATTCTGTCAGGAATAGCAGGTGAAGACAAGACACTTGACAGTGGGCCCTGAATCTTACCCCACCCACTGTCACCTGCCTACTTGCCTCGGTCGACCCTAGGCGGTCGCGGACAACCACGAAGACAATCCCTATGCTGTATACGTGCAAAACATAAAACGCAGACAGACAGACAAACACAATGCGGGGAGTAAACTAGCCGAGTCAGAAACCAAACGAGCAACGCAGTACAAAATCGGAACCGAACGGAGAGTCAGGGGTCAGGCAAAAGGTCAAAATCCAGGCAAGACAATAGAGGAAGGATAGGGCAGAATACAAGGGACTGGGGAGCTGGGATCAGAAACAACTAATAGCCAGCGATTAGAGGCTGGTACTGACAACACTTTATACTGGACCAGGAGTCCGGACCAAAGGCTGATTGGTCCGGCCTCCTGAATCCAGACACATAGCAGCTGGTGCACTGCAGGCTGAGTGGCAGAGAGATCCGTCACTCAGCCTGAGTCCAACAGCACTCAGCTGCTCGGCCGGGCGGCGCTCACTGATGCGAGACCCGCGGCTCCCCTGGTTACTAGGGACGCCGTCGGGTCTCCGTGACGTCACCCGGCCCTGCCGAGGAGGACGGCGCTGCGCTCCAGCCGGCCCAGACGACGCTGGAGCACGGTCAGGTAAGTTACTGACAAACACCTTCCGAAGCTCACCACTGGAACAGATTATATACAGTGAATGGATAAAGGAGGGAGAACAAGTTAGAACTATATTAAATATATACAAGATCCTATCGTTCAGGACACCAAAAAGCGACATACTCATACATATATGATATACTAACTGCAACACCAGGAATAAAGTCATGCTTTTCACAGCACGGAAGTGGGACTCTAGGTTGGGACTTGACCCATTACTCCTCATGTGTCTGGTGTGCATCATAAGGGAGTGAATTAATAGGAGGTTTGCCATGCAAAAAGTCAAGACTGGTGGACATGTCCCCATGAGAACTATCAGGAGATGGTTGTAATTGTTTATAACTAGAAGATCAGAAAAGAAAGTCAAATTGTTCATGGAAGCAGAGGTCAGATTCCTCACATTATAAATGCACCAACCATATGGAAGAGCTGAGGATAGAGAAATCAGTAGAGAAGTCAGAAGCAACCATGGGACCAGGGCGGAGATCTTGGTCTTCAGGATGATGAAGAACTTCCAGTTGTAGCTTGTAATCTTCACACAGTAACAGACACAGAGAACAGTGGCGAACCAGTTATTAGTGTAATACAGTAGCATTATCTCTACCGAAAATGTTGTCATAAAAACAACTTTCTGAATAAAATGAGGATAAAATAGGTGAAACACAAAAAATAGGAGCATGGTGAGAAGATACAAGGTTCTAGAAGCAGCTAAGAAGCTCAAGACTGTGTCACAGGTGTTAAGAGACTTCAGGGTTTTCCACTTCTTAAAGTTGACAGCCACAATAATCATATTTACTGCGATTCCGGCAAAGCATTCGGTATACAGCACCGCTGCAAATATATAGAGGAGAGAGAAATCCATCCTCTCTTCTTTCTGCTTTCAGCTATGTGTAAGGATCGCGATGTCCAGTCTTCTTTATAGCTCTCTTACGTCCATTCTTCATGCAAATGCTCAGAACATGTTTGATTTCCATGTAAATCTTGCCGACCGGCAGTCAAGAGATGGAAATATCTGTTGACCGCTCAATAAAAAAATCACAAGCTCAGTCATAAGTGAAGGAGAAGAATCATTTTGCAGGATGTTGTTCTAAATCATTGAGATATTACTTTAATCTTCACCTTCAGACCAATGGCAGTGCTAGATGGTGAGTATTTCTGGCCAATAAAAGATCCCAACAGAACAGATCCTAAAAACATCTACATTACAATTACAAAGACTATAGAAGAGTCAAGGTGCTACCCATACAGAGAACGCATATGGAGGTTCTACCTATAAAGCCTGAAACAGTTATGCAAGATGGATACCGGTCCTGGTCTACGATAGGAGGACACATACTGGAACCTGAGGAATGTAGAGAAGTAGAAGAAACCATGGTAATGCACAAAGAAGAAAAAACGTACTCGGGGTAAGGCTTCCAATTAATTTTAGTTATATTTCTAAAATATTAAAAAGTGATTCTCATCTCTCACCTCTGTCCAAGAATTAGCATTAGTTAAAGAATAAAACAAAATGAACCTAAATGTAGTTTATGATTTATAGTTTTATATTCCTTAATGTATTTTAGCAGTTTTGTATACAAAAGGGGGTCCTACCCCTTATTAATAAAAAAAAAAAAAAAAAAGAGGGGGGGGGGGCTGTAGTTACAGTTCTATTTAGGCTGGGTTCACACTACATTTTTGCAATCCTTTTTTTTTTTTTTTTCATCCGTTTTTGCAAAAAAAAGGAGGAAGAATGGATGCAATTGTGTACATACATTTTAAACCGTTTTTCTATTGACTTCATTGACCCCTATTATAAAAAAAAAAAAAAAAAAAAAAATCAAAATGCATTCTTTTTTTAACATACGTAAAAACATACTTGAGCATATTTATGTGTATGTTAAAAAAAAGGATGCTTTTTGATCTTTTTTTTAATAATGGAAGTCAATGGAAAAACGGATCAAAACGCATACACACAATTGAATCCGTTTTTTCCATCCGCTTTTTCCAAAAATGGATGAAAAAAAAAATTATTGCAAAAAAGTAGTGTGAACCCAGCCTTATTTTGTAGGTTTTTAGCATAACACTAAAGTTGCCTTTAACTCATGCCTAAACCCCACCTTCTAAAGATGACTGTGTTTAATGTGTCTATTGTGACAGCTCCTGTGGCTATAAATATAATAATTACATAAAAAATGCATACTAATAACCTAACAAATCTAATCATACAGTCTGTTTTATGAAACCAATAAAAAAAAAAAATTAATCAATTAAAAAGATTGTGATGAGCATTCAATTGCCATTTTCATCATTAACCCTTTGAGGACCAGGCCCAAAATGACCCAGTGGACCGCGCAAATTTTGATCTTAGTGTTTCCGTTTTTCCCTCCTCCAGCTCCAGCACTTTCAGTTTTTTATCTACAGGCCATGTAAGGGTTTATTTGTTACAGGAATAGTTGTACTTTGTAATGGCGTCATTCATTTTACCATAACATGTATGATGGAATCCCAAATATATTATTTATGAAGATATAAATTGGTGAAATCGCAAAAAAGAATGCAATATGGTAACGTTTGGGGGGTTCCTGTGTCTACGTAATGCACTATATGGTAAAAGCGACATGATACCATTACTCTATAGGTCAGTCCGAACACAACCATATGCAGGTTTACGCAGATTCTCTAATGTTATATATTTTTTTTAAATGAAATCCTTTTTTTTGGCAATTAATTATAAATAAAATGGGACTATTGTGACGCTTATAAAGGTTTTATTTTTTCACCTACGGGGCTGTATGGGGTGTCAATTTTTCCGCCATGATCTCTAGTTTTTATTAATACCATATTTGTGAAGATCGGACGTTTTGATCACTTTTTATTAATTTTTTTATATATATAATGTAACATAAAATCGGTAATCCGCGCACTTTTTTCCCTCTTTTCGTGTACGCCGTTTACCGTTCGCAATGACGCTTGTTATATTTTAATAGATCGGACAATTACGCACGCTACGGTATATTATATGTTTATCTATTTATTTATTTTTATATGTTTTATTTATATAATGGGAAAGGGGGGTGATTTAGACTTTTATTGGGGGAGGGGTTTTGGGGTAGTGTGTTAGTGTTTTTAACTTTTTTTTTTTTTACACATTTGAAGTCCCTTTGGGGGACTTTTACATTCACTACTTGGATTTTTACACTGATGAATGCTATGCCATAGGCATAGCATTGATCAGTGTTATCGGCACTCTGCTCATTGAGCCTGCCTGTGCAGGCTCAGTGACCAGAGCGCCGATCGGACCGCGCGGAGGCAGGTGAGAGAGCTCCGGCGGCCCGTTTTACCGATCGGGACCCCCGCAGTCACACTGCGGGGGTCCCGATCGGTAAGTGACAGGGGACTCCCCCTGTCACTTACACTTAAACGCCGCGGTCGCGCCGCGATCGCGGCGTTTAAGGAGTTAATGACACGCGGCAGCGCGATCGCTGCAGCGTGTCATTACCGGTGAGGTCCCGGCTGCTGATTGCAGCCGGCCCCCACCTGCCATGAAGCGCGCTCCGCTCCGGAGCACGCTTCATAGCGTGAGAAACACCCAGGGCGTACAGTTACGCCCTAGGTCGTCTGGGGACAGACTTCCATGGCGTAACTATACGCCCTGGGTCGTCTAAGGGTTAAAACATTGCACATAAAAGTTCCTACACGATCATCTGATAAAAGAAAGAGAAATTGAGGTGAACATCTTCTTTACCCCAATGCTGGTAGAGATCATATAAAGAGAATGGAGGAACACAGGGCTACATATTATAATCCAACTGATCAGCACCGAATGATTGATAAACAAAACTCTACCAGAAGTAAAAAGATTTAAAAAACAGAATCTGAAGCATCAAGAATAAGGTCATACTCTTCACAGCATTAAAGTGAGATGTTAGGTTTGGGCTTTGTATATGGGACTCATTGCTCCTCATCTGTCTGGTGTGAATAAGGAGGAAATGTATTAAGAGGAAGATGGCGGCACAAAATATTATAAATGGTGCAAAGGAGCCGAGAGCGAAGATCAGGAACACAATATTAATGTTAACAGCAGAAAAAAGTCCAAATCCCATAACATTTTCAGTGGAGCCATTAGATAAGTTCTGTAGCTTTCAGCCATAAGCATACAAGCCAGCTGGAAGGCTGGAGATCAGTGAGAAAAGCAGAGAAGCCTGAATCAACCACGTGACCATGATGGAGATCCGAGTCTCCAGGAAGATGAAGAGTTTATAGTTGTAGGTGACAATTTTCACACAGTAGAAGACATAGAGGGAGGTAGCAAACCATTGAGTGGTATAGAACAGGAAGGACCCCAGAATAAACAAGAATGACATGGCAATATTGTTTTTCATTAGCCCTCTAAACAAAATAAATGACACAGTCCCCGCTATGGTGCAGCAAAAATACAAGGCTCTGGAAATCGCCAAAGAGCTCAGGATCTTATCACAGGACGGGAGAGTTTTCTGGATTTTCCATTTCATGAAATTAGCCCCCCCAATATTCACATTTACTGTGAATCCCACCAGGCATTCAACATAGAGGACGGCCACGAGAAGATTTCATATAGATAATTTGGCCATCATCAGTGAGAATCTTCCTTCCAACACATTCAACAGTCTTGTCCCTGGTTGTGTATCCAGATCTGATCATCGGGCTTCTTTATGGCAATTTTCTCTCCAATACTCATGTAAATTCTTTGAACAGAGTGAATATCTATGCAAATCTTCCATCCTGTCTGTAGTTGGTTGCAAATATTGATGCTCCACAGAACAAATACAGGTAAGAAGTGTTCTCTTATTTCACCTAGGTATCATATGAGATTATATAGCTGTGATCTGATAAAAAATATAATATTGTTACAACATGGTGCCTGGAGAAGACAGACTGACCAGCCATGGTGGGGTTAGGAAAGACATAAGCAAAAGGAACCATAATTGTAATCAAGAACTGTGTAGTAGAGCTTCATGAGCGGACCTGTCAAACTATTTGGGTTTGTCCACATTCTTCAAACAAGAACAATCGATTCCCTGTGGCTGAAGAAGTAGGATGCAGCCCTAGGACCTACTGCTTACAGATGCATCAATGCTTTTAAGGACCCCCCCTACGGTGGCATCTGACTTCTGCAGCTGCGGGAATTATATGTTGAGGGTTTGGGTTAAGAGAACGTTGCAGAACCTGACCAGTTCTCATTCGTGAAATTTTGAAAGATGAGATCTGTTAGAATATAATGTTACTACTTAAACTTTTTAATTGACTGTGTAAACTTTTTAATTGACTGAGAAGGACATGCCCCTCAAGGTCAAACATGGCATTTACCTTGTACAGGGGGAAAGTACAGCATTGCTTCAAACATACACATACATCACTTAGTAAAGCCTTAAAGCACGCAAAGGAGGAGATTGCTTGAGCATTGGGGGCAATATGCCTTCTATTTATTGCCCCAAAAAACTTTGCACCTTCAATAGGAATGTTTATGCATTCTCTATGTTGAGGGGTAAACAGCTGCGACACTGCTTTCGTCCCGGCTTCTCCCTCAGAGAACAAAGGGGTTGGGCACTGAAAATCTAACACACTCGCCACCTATATCCACCGATATCATCTGTCGATGGAGAACCAGAAGACTACCGTACACCTTATACTGTCAGCCAAACACACCAGCAGCAGTGGTTTGGATGACTTAAGTATAAAGTGTATGGGCACCTTAAAACTAAATGGGACTTTTCTGATGGAGTTAAGTGAGATTTCAGAACAGTTTGAATGATGGATTTTGTAATAATCAGAAAAATTGTAATAAGGAAGCTTCAAGTAAGAATGTAGATCCTGGGTCAGGGTTGTGGATAGAGAAGAAGGAGAAGATGTAGGGAGGTGCAGCACTGTGGAGAGTGCTGTGGGTGACAGTGGTGTGTGGTGTATTCTATAGTGGATAAGCATAGAGAGATAAACATGGCTACTGTAGCTGATGGCAAACGTCCCAGGAGGAACCAAAGGATCAGTGAAATGATATTGGCCTCTCGCAAGATAAGGCTGTGTGCTGTTTCTCTCAAGGAGGATTCCATTTCTTACTTCTAATCTCCTTTTGGTTTGCTAACACTAATGGCTGGATTCACTTTAGTTGTATAGGAGGTCAGAATTAGTCTTTGTTTACATCATTTATCAGAACATTTTGGACAAATGTTTCTACCCAAGAAAATAGGAAACTTACACATTATATTCTAATGAATAAACTCCATGAGGACACATCAAAAACAGAAAACCTAAAATACAATTTAATTGATATAAATGTTAAAGCTATGTTAATCTTAGATTAGAAACATTGCTGGATTGTAGGTAAAAAAAAAAGACCCCCTGGTCTATGTAGTCTGCCCTTATATTATTTCCTTTATTATTCTTGAACGTGTATATTTCCCAAAGAGGACTACCAGGAACTGGTTGTAACTGTTTACAACAAAAACATCAGAAAAGGAAGTCAAACTGTCCATTAAAACAAGCGTCACATTCTTCAGACTATATACACACTCAACCGTATGGAAGAGCCAAGGGTAACAAAATAACCAGAGAAGCCAGGAGGAACCATGGGACCAGGGTGGAGATCTTGGTCCTCAGGAAGATGAAGAACTTCCAGTTGTAGCTTGTAATCTTCACACAGTAACAGACACAGAGGATGATGGAGAATCAGAGATTGGTGATGTTAAGGTTCACATTTACTTTAAATGTTCTGAGAGTATACAAGGTTTTAGAAGCAGCCAAGAAGCTCAGGACAGGTGTTAAAGGGGTTATGCAGTGCTACAAAAACATGGTCACTTTTGCACCACTCTTGTCTCCAGATTGGGTGGGGTTTGAAACTCAGTTCCATAGAAGTAAATGGAGTTAAATTGCAAATCACATCTGAACTGGAGACAAGAGAGGGGGAAAGGTGGCCATTTTTTTGTAGCGTTGGATAACCCCTTTAAGAGGCTTCAGGGTTTTCCACTTCTTGAAGTTGACAGCTACAAGTATAGTTGACCACAGCAAATATATAGAGGATAGAGAATTCCATCCTGAAAGTGATGAAACTGCTGCATTTTAATTATCTTTTTTAATTTGTATATTGATAATGTGTTGTGGCTATCATCATATTGCTGCCTAAATGTAGTCATTTTATTTTTCCTTATATAGAGGTTTCTAAGTTAATGAAATTAATTTGTATGTCTGGAAAAAAAATAGATATTTTTGTTGTATTTTATACTTGTCATATTTATTAAAATTTTGTTGCAAAACTTTCCTTGGTCATAAAATGCATCATATTTATTAATAATGTGTTATTGTCTTTTTGGCCTTGATTCCAACATGCACCAAATCCCTTATTGTCTCTAGTTTAAATTCTCTATTGTGTTATTACAATGCCAGAAGATCATATGTGGTTATAACTACTAAACATACATCATAATGACATATATTACAACTTTTTATATATTCGCACACACTTCTGATTTAATAACTATACCAATAAGTAAAAACTTTTGATGAACTATCACTAGTGTTGAGCTGTCAAACTGTTTGGTTTTGGCAACATTCTCCAAACCCGGACACCCTGCATTTGATTCACATCGTTTGCAGAAGTTGGATGCTGTCCTAGGGCTGCCAGGTAAACATGGATTCAGGCTATAGCCTATGGCTGTATCTATGTTTTCCTTGACTATCTAGGGGGGCATCCAACTTCTGCAGTCGCAGGAAATCAAACACCGATCGTTCAGGTTTGGAGAATGTTCTCAGACTTAAACCTTTTGACAGTTCTGCTCAACACTAATTACTACTAGTATATTAAAGGGACAGTGTGGCGCTAAACAATTACTATACAACTTTGTAATGTGTTATGTATGTGAATGGCCCCCTTCCCCGTGTTTCCCCCCACCCACGCTAGACCTGGAAGTGTTGGTGCATTATACTTACCGTATTCATGTCGACCCCCGTCCGCCATCTTGTGACAATGACGTAGTCTTCGGGAGGCCGGCCGGACCGCTCCATCCATCCCTCATGCCGGCCCCCCTCTGCCGCGTCATCAGCTGCTCAGCCGCGATTGACTGAGTACAGTTATGCTCAGCCAATCGCGGCTGAGCTGCTGATGAGACGGCAGAGGGGGGCCGGCATGAGAAATGGATGCGTGGTTTTGGCCACATGTACTGCCTGAATTTTTCTTCTACATGGTTTTTAACTGCTTAAACCAAACCTGATACCACGATACTGTGACTGTATAACACCGCCATACCAGACCTGATACCACGATACTGTGACTGTATAACACTGCCATACCAGACCTGATACCACCATTCTGTGACTGGATAACATTACCAGACCAGACCTGATACCACCATACTGTGACTAGATAACATTACCCTACCGGACCTGATACCACCATATTTTGACTGAATAACATTACCATACCAGACCTGATACCACCATACTGTGACTGGATAACATTACCCTACCAGACCTGATACCACGATACTGTGACTGAATAACATTACAATACCAGACCTGATACCGCCATACTGTGACTGGATAACATTACCCTACCAGACCTGATACCACGATACTGTGACTGAATAACATTACAATACCAGACCTGATACCGCCATACTGTGACTGTATAACTGCACCATACCAGACCTGATACCTCAATACTGTGACTGTATGACTGCACCATACCAGACCTGATACCACCATACTGTGACTGGATAACTGCACCCTACCTGACCTGATACCAGCATACTGTGACTGCCTGCCTACCTACCGGCCTGCTACTGCACGTAACATATATATATATATATATATATATATATATATATATATATCCAGCCTGCTACTGTATGTATATATATCCAGTCTAGCGCTACATGTATGTGTGTGTGTGTGTGTGTGTATGTGCATATATATACTGTATGTATATATATATATATATATATATATATATATATATATATATATATATATATATATTATATCCAGCCTGCCACTATAATGCATAAGGAGTTTTTTAGTCCTACAAGAGCTGCAGTGACAGGGCAGCTTTCTATATAGACAGTGTAGGACTACAACTCCCAGTGTGGTCTGTCTGTGTCTTTGGGGGAGGGGGGCACAGACAGCAGACAGAGTTGTAGTCCTATAATGTCACAGCTGCTGTAGAAATAAAAAACACACACACGCCTCTTATCAGTGACAGTGTACACTCACAGGAGGAGGAGGGAGTTGTCAATGTCTCTCGGAGGTCCTGGCGCGAGAGGGCTAGGGGTCACAGGTCATCCAACCTCATAGGATGCTCCATGCAGGCAGCTGACAGGACAGTCTCTCTCTCTCTCTCTCTCTGTACTATTTGATGCTGGGCCCCCTGCTGGTGAGTGTTTGCCCTGCATTTCTACAAAGACCATTCTCCCCTGGTTTGCTAGTGTCAGGACAAACGTCTTGAACAGCTAACCAGGGGACATCACACAGGCAGTCCGCACTACCGGGCCCTTTGATGAGGCGGGCCCCGTAGCAGCAGCTACTGCTCACATAGTGTAACTAAGCATCGGGTAGGGATCAAAAGTGCCACAACATGTAGATCGTGCATTTATGTTCCATGAGAGTTTAACACATTGAAATATAGTACAGAATTTTTATCTTAGGATGTGCTGACCTTTTTCCTTTTTTTCGTTCATACCATCACATGTATAGCTTTAGATTGGAAAACTTCTGCTTCTGAGTGTTTCCCATAATAAGTGTCTATTAGTAATTTTTATAACTTTTGTTGGGCAATAACATATCTTAAAATAATTTTGCCTGGACTTCCACTTTAAGAGGATGATTCCCCCCCCCCCCCCCCCGACACACACACAGACCCACACACCAGGCACTTGTCATAATTAATACTTTACTTTAATTAAAACATCAAATGTTTCTTCTAATAATGCTATCACAATAGCATTATTAGAAGAAACATTTTGAATCATATGTGCGCTCAGCTGTTCAGCTGATCGGCTGAGCGCACATATAATGAGCCGTCCGCGGCACAGTGATGCACAGTTATGAAAATAGGGGGAACCCTACGCGTTTTTTTTTTTTATTATTTATTTAAAAAAAAAACGAGTAGGGTTCCCCCTATTTTCATAACCAGCCGAGTTAAAAAACAAGCAACAGCAGCCTGGTAACACCAGGGTGGGAAGAGCCATTGGTTTAGGCCCTCCCCAGCCTCAATATTACCAGCCTGCTGCCGCCCGGTCCAGGAGCGCCAATTTTGATGCTCCGGGATCACTGGCACCCGGCTCTTCCCAGTACCCCTGGTGGCATTGGGTACTGGGGTAATAATAGGGGGTTAGTGTTAGCCATTTTATACCGGCTAACACTAGGCACCAACTTAGTAATGGATTCCGTCTATTAGACGGCTTCCACTACTAAGTCTATAAAGTAAAGAAATAAAGACAAGACACAAGTGAATTTTTTTTTTATTCAAATAAAAACACCCCCACACCCCTAATTGACCATTTTATTTTTAGAAAAATCCAAACAACCGCTGGTCATCGACGTAGTCCATCGAATCTGACGTAATCCCCTGGATACCGATATCTGAAAAACAAAAAGGGAGAAACACACAAAAAACATACAAACAGGAGCACAACACCCATCATGGTGAGCGGTGTTGTGCACCTTACAGTATGCAGCATCTTTACAGATCGCTGCTTACAGTCTGACACCCAAGGGGTTAAGGGACCCCCCTTCCTTGCTGGGAGGGGTGCAGTGCAGGGGAGGGGGGGAGCTTTCTACTCACCTTCCCAAGTCTTCTATCTTCTCTCTTCTTTCTTCTATCTTCTTTCTTCGCCGGAGCTGGCTGGGCTCCGGCTCGGGTAAATTCACACGGGCGGATCCGCAGCGGATACCGCCCCTGTGAATTCCAATGTAATTACATACTGGCAGCAGGATTGTTATCCCGCTGACAGTATGTAATTCCCGGCCCCATTAACCACCCCGGGATAATACATTACCAGCAGCGCGATCAATCCGCATCTGAGGCTCCCGGCTCCCGCGCAGCCAATCAGTAACTGCAGCGGGGCCGTGCACTGATTAGCTGCGCGGGAGCCGGGAGCCTCAGATGCGTCCAGATTGCGCTACTGGTAATGTATTGTATTGTATGTATTGGGCCTGGAATTAAATACTGGCAGCGGGATGACAATCCCGCTGCCAGTATGTAATTACATTCGAATTCACAGGGGCGGTATCCGCTGCGGATCCACCCGTGTGAATTTACCCGAGCCGGAGCCGACACACTGAGCTCAGAGTGCCGGCTCCGGTGAAGAAAGAAGAGAGAAGAAAGAAGAGAGAAGATAGAAGACCTGGGAGGTTGAGTAGAAAGCTCCCCCCCCCTCCCCTGCACTGCACCTCTCCCCTGCACTGCACCCCTCCCAGCAAGGAAGGAGGATCACTTAACCCCTTCCTTGCTGGTATGGGTGCAGTCTGACAACAGTCAGGCCCCCAAGGGGTTAAGTGGGGACCCTTACTCAACCCCCTGGGGGCCAGATTGTTTAGTATGGCACTCAAAGGGTTAAGGGGGATGCAATGCATCCTCCCTTAACCCCTTGGGTGCCAAACTGTAAGCAGCAATCTGTAAAGATGCTGCATACTGTAAGGAGCACAACAACGCTCACAATGATGGGTGTTGTGCTCCTGTGTGTGTGTTTTTTGTGTGTTTCTCCTTTTTTGTTTTTCAGATATCAGTATCCAGTGGATTAGGTCAGATTCGATGGACTACATCGATCACCAGCGGTTGTTTGGATTTTTTAAAAATAAAATGGTCAATGAGGGGTGTGGGGGTGTTTTTATTTGAATAAAAAAAAAATTTCACTTGTGTCTTGTCTTTATTTCTTTACTTTATAGACTTAGTAGTGGAAGCCGTCTAATAGACGGAATCCATTACTAAGTCGGGGCCTAGTGTTAGCCGGTATAAAATGGCTAACACTAACCCCCCCATTATTACCCCAGTACCCAATGCCACCAGGGGTACTGGGAAGAGCCGTGTGCCAGTGGTCCCGGAGTGTCAAAATTGGCGCTCCTGGACCGGGCGGCAGCAGGCTGGTAAGATTTAGGCTGGGGAGGGCCTAAACCAATGGCTCTTCCCACCCTGGTGTTACCAGGCTGCTGTCATTTTGTTTTTAACTCAGCTGGTTATAAAAATAGGGGGGACCCTATGCGTTTTTTTTTTTTAATAAATAATTTAAAAAAATTTCAATTTTGACGCTCCGGGACCACTGGCACCCGGCTCTTCCCAGTACCCCTGGTGGCATTGGGTACTGGGGTAATAATGGGGGGTTAGTGTTAGCCATTTTATACCGGCTAACACTAGGCCCCGACTTAGTAATGCATTCAGTCTATTAGACGGCTTCCACTACTAAGTCTATAAAGTAAAGAAATAAAGACAAGACACAAGTGAAAACATTTTTTTATTCAAATAAAAACACCCCAGGAAGAAACACACAAAACAGGGAGAAACACACAAAAAACACACAAACAGGAGCACAACACCCATCATTGTGAGCGGTGTTTTGCACCTTACAGTGTGCAGCATTTTTACAGATCGCTGCTTACAGTCTGGCCCCCAAGGGGTTAAGGGAGGATGCATTGCATCCCCATTAACCCCTTGGGAGCCAGACTGGTGTCAGACTGCACCCATACCAGCAAGGAAGGGGTTAAATGACCCCCCCTTCCTTGCTGGGATGGGTGCAGTGCTGCTCGTTTTTTTAGGCATATTATGGTCCTTTTACCTTCATGTATTTTAATATATATATATATATATATACTTTATTTATATTTACTACTCTTTAGTTTTTATTTTTATTTTTATATTCATATTTATGTTGTGTTCCCTTTGCAGGTATATACTTATATGAATCATGATGTATTCCTGAGTATTTGTATGTCCGCTTTTATTTAGCTTCTATGCGCTATTATTTAGCTTATATGCGCTACTAGTATCTATGTACTCATTATCTCACTCTTTGCTACTTTCTATCCCTTCATCCATGCAACAGCTCCGGGCCCCTCTACTCCTATTGGCCATTTGGATGCTTTCCTTTTTAGCTATTGGATTCCTATTGTCACGTGTCCCCACTAGCTATGACAGCTATCTGCGAGATGTGGTGTCTGCCGACATGGGTCTCCGGTCTAATCATAACATATAATCCCAACATATTCTAACATTCATTACCGCTTTACTATCATTTTATTTACCCAGTCCAGTGACGATTCTGTAGCCGCCCGGCTTAGCCGCATCTCCGTTATTTCCCAGCGTTCATTGGCCATCGCGCTGACACTCCCCTACAGACTATTGGTCGCCTCGGGTCACATGACTCCTATCATCCTAGACAGCATAATCCCCCGGCCCCCATTGGCTGCCGTACAGACACTCCTCCATCTGCCATGGGTCGTCTCTTGTCACGTGACCGCTGTCAGCCCCGATAGCAGCCTGAGATAGCGGCCCGAGATTTATATCATTCTTTGTGCTGCCTAAGCCACGGCACATTAAAGATTTGATGATCCTTCTATCCATATCATATAGTGGCTATCCGCTCCCCAGACTATACCATCACCGGTATCCATATGATTACTATACAGTTCCATCCCGCCATTCTGCTTTCACATGTGTGTCCAGTGTGTTATTGTTTACACTTTTTTTTTTTTTTTTTCTCTCGCAGCTAGCGGGCGTGATTGGCGCCCTTTTATGTATTTAAACCTTGTTGTTATTACCTGTACCATGCACTCAATCTGATGAAGAGAGCCTAGTACTCTTGAAACGCGTAATATGTGCATTATCTAATAAATGTTTAAATTTTTTACTCTCACTCTACTCCTGAATACTTTGTTGGGCAGCGCTGGTTATCATTCGGGTACGGCTGGTTCCAGCCATCTCCTGTTTTTACTTTTGCTTCTGGTTATGACCATGACTGTGTCTATTTTTCGAGTCATATAGCTATAATACAGAACTAGGCTGATAAAAGTATTTTGTGTACAGTTTTGGGTTGTTGTTTTTTTAAACAGATTTAACATATCTAGGTATATTGACAATGTATTTTTTTTTTAATAACCATCGATTTCATCATCATCAGTAGATTTTCCATAATTTTGAACACTTAAAGGAAAACTCCAGGCAAAATCTATTTTTAATATGTTATTACATAAGCAAAGTTAGACAAATTCCTAATGTACACATATAGTGCAATTTCTCTCAATTTAGTAGATCAAACAGGCTTCAATTTCTCAAAAAAAAAAAGTGACATCATGACCCCGGTGTATATACCTGAAGTGTGCAGCAGGGGGCGCAGTATATGTAGAAGTATAGAAGTAGAAATCTTTGTAGAAAGTATATGTAGTGGAATCATCCTGTGTCAAAATACATAGAATTCATTCATTGGAGATACATACATCATAGTGAAAGCGACATCTAGTGTTCAAGAAATACAAACACTGCTACCATTGCTTTAGAAAAAATGCTAGACCAGTAATTCTAAAGTTCAAAGAAAACAATGAGAAAGATGTTATAATAAGATACAATATATAGAGAGACAACCAAGGAAAAATTAGTAAATGTAAAGGAGGTCTGGTTAAAGTTCATCCCTTTGGGAACCTAGTTTCCTAGTAAGTCCTGCTGAAATCTCTCCCCTCCTTGATCAACCCTCAATCCCCCCCTCCCCATTAGTTCTGCCCTTTATTATTGAGAAGTGGAAATGTTTAGACCCACAGCGACCTAGCCATAAAGTGGAAACCACAAACATTTCTACAGAGGGGTTGCAAATTGCTAAAAAAAATTCATAAAAGTTGGTGAGTCCCCTAGCATTAAAATCAGCTTAACAATGTTTGTGTTTGGAGCTTCATGACATGGGTTTCTAAGGCCAAGCAGCTGCATGCAAGCCTTACATGAACAAGCACAAGGCCAAGTGTCAGAGTGGTGTAAAGTCAATGGACAATGGGGCAGAGGAGACGTATTATGTAGAGTGATGGATCACACTTCTCTATGTGCCATCTGATGGATATGACTGGGTTTGGTGAATGCCAGGAGAACCTTATCAGCCCGACTGCATTCAGCTTTGGTGATTCAAGCCAATTCTACTTTATACCAGTTTGATAAATCTTTCCCTAACTGCTCAGTTC
This sequence comes from Dendropsophus ebraccatus, assembly GCF_027789765.1. NCBI lineage: Eukaryota > Metazoa > Chordata > Amphibia > Anura > Hylidae > Dendropsophus > Dendropsophus ebraccatus. Next base: position 118,821,867 of record NC_091459.1, read on the forward strand.
CTGTCTCTATTGGTCACAAGTCCTTTTTGTGACAGTAGTTGATACACTGGTATTTGAAAAAAGATGTTCTCAGCTTTGAGTGGTCGGGGATAAGTGGCAAGTCTTGAATTACCTTTGAGGAACGGTGTGGATCATCCTCAGCAGACAGACTTAGGCTATGTTCACACAATGTATCTTTGCAATCGGCAACAATGGCCGTACTTTTTACGAAAACATAAGTTGCTTAGTCTTCTATGGAATTCTGGCCAGAGCGTATACACATAGTATACACTCCGGCCGGGATCTCCCAAGGCGCCGTAGAAAACTAACATGTCAGTTTTCTGCAGCCGTTATTCAGTGAATAGCGGCCGCAGAAAACCCTGTCAGTGCACATTATGGAGCGAGCAGCTCCGCCCGCTCGCTCCATAGTGTGCATGGGGGAGTTCTGTGTAGGTGCACACGGATGCGCCCGCATCAGAACTCTGCGGCTGCAAAGATCATATGGCCGGTACTGCAGTACCGGCCGGGATGATCTTTTCAGAGACCAGCCGTTCCGTGACCTGGCCTGGTCACGGAACGACCGGTCTCTTACGCAGTCTAAACATAGCCTCAGCTTGCAAGCACTCAGCCCAGGTTTTCTCAGCCTCTATTTCTCCTGCACACAACAAGTTCTGAGCCTCACCCACCTTTCCTATAATTTGTCCAGACAGATTTTCCCTGATAACAGGTAGCGGAGAGGAGATCACAGAGAAGTGAGACACCTAGTGGCCAGGATTTTAGAAGTAAGAAGTCAATTGAAATAAATAAATAAAGGGACCTACAAACAGATGTTACAGATCACACTGGTTATCACATGAAATAAACAAAATGTTTGAATCATTGACCATGTAATACCTAATATAGTATATGTATCCCAAGAAGTCACAGCACATCCAAATAGTGAAAAAACTTGTGATTTTTATTTCATAGTAACAATATCAGCCAGTGCAACATTTCTGTCTCATCACAAGGCCTTTCTCAAGCTTTGTGATGAGACAGAAATGTTGCACTGGCTGATGTTGTTACTATGAAATAAAAATCACAAGTTTTTTCACTATTTGGATGTGCTGCGACTTCTTGGGATATCTATTGAGAAGACGTGGATTCAATCTTCGTTGCTGGCACTCCTGCACAAGGTCTGAGAGTGCACTCCACTGTGAACTTTATTAATATAGTATATGGCTAGTTGACTTCTTTTCCCCTTTATATTATTATATCAACATTTCTACAAACTCCCAAACATTGGAGAAAAAGGTTTATTGTCAATAAGATAAGTGTATCATTATAATGAGAAGATTTGTCTTCTGCTGCCTTAGTATGTAGGTGTATATTTGTGTATATGTCTATATTGTACATAGAGACATTACATTTATACCCAGGAAAACTGAGAGAAGTACCAGAGACAGCAGCAGAGACAGCAGCAGGCACAGTAAGGGAAGTACCAGAGACAGGAGCAGGCACAGTAAGGGGAGTACCAGAGACAGCAGCAGGGACAGTAAGGGGAGTACCAGAGACAGCAGCAGGCACAGTAAGGGGAGTACCAGAGACAGCAGCAAGCACAGTAAGGGAAGTACCAGAGACAGCAGCAGGGACAGTAAGGGAAGTACCAGAGACAGCAGCAGGCACAGTAAGGGGAGTACCAGAGACAGCAGCAGGGACAGTAAGGGAAGTACCAGAGACAGCAGCAGGCACAGTAAGGGGAGTACCAGAGACAGCAGCAGGCACTGTAAGGGGGAGTACCAGAGACAGCAGCAGGGACAGTAAGGGGAGTACCAGAGACAGCAGCAGACACAGTAAGGGGAGTACCAGAGACAGCAGCAGGGACAGTAAGGGGAGTACCAGAGACAGCAGCAGGCACAGTAAGGGGAGCACCAGAGACAGCAGCAGACACAGTAAGGGGAGTACCAGAGACAGCAGCAGGGACAGTAAGGGAAGTACCAGAGACAGCAGCAGGCACAGTAAGGGGAGTACCAGAGACAGCAGCAGGGACAGTAAGGGGAGTACCAGAGACAGCAGCAGGCACAGTAAGGGGAGTACCAGAGACAGCAGCAAGCACAGTAAGGGAAGTACCAGAGACAGCAGCAGGGACAGTAAGGGAAGTACCAGAGACAGGAGCAGGCACAGTAAGGGGAGTACCAGAGAAAGCAACAGGCACAGTAAGGGGAGTACCAGAGACAGCAGCAGGGACAGTAAGGGGAGTACCAGAGACAGCAGCAGACACAGTAAGGGGAGTACCAGAGACAGCAGCAGGCACAGTAAGGGGAGTACCAGAGACAGCAGCAGGGACAGTAAGGGAAGTACCAGAGACAGGAGCAGGGACAGTAAGGGGAGTACCAGAGACAGCAGCAGGCACTGTAAGGGGGAGTACCAGAGACAGCAGCAGGCACTGTAAGGGGGAGTACCAGAGACAGCAGCAGGGACAGTAAGGGGAGTACCAGAGACAGCAGCAGACACAGTAAGGGGAGTACCAGAGACAGCAGCAGGGACAGTAAGGGGAGTACCAGAGACAGCAGCAGGCACAGTAAGGGGAGTACCAGAGACAGCAGCAGGCACAGTAAAGGGAGCACCAGAGACAGCAGCAGGCACAGTAAGGGGAGTACCAGAGACAGCAGCAGGCACAGTAAGGGAAGTACCAGAGACAGCAGCAGGCACAGTAAGGGAAGTACCAGAGACAGCAGCAGGCACAGTAAGGGGAGTACCAGAGAAAGCAACAGGCACAGTGAGGAGAGTACCAGAGACACCAGCAGGCACAGTAAAGGGAGTACCAGAGACAGCAGCAGGCACAGTAAGGGGGCACCAGAGACAGCAGCAGCAGGCACTGTAAGGGGGAGTACCAGAGACAGCAGCAGGCACAGTAAGAGGAGTACCAGAGACAGCAGCAGGCACAGTAAAGGGAGTACCAGAGACAGCAGCAGGCACAGTAAGGGGGCACTAGAGACAGCAGCAGCAGGCACAGTAAGGGGAGTACCAGAGACAGCAGCAGGCACAATAAGGGGAGTACCAGAGACAGCAGAAGGCACGGTAAGAGGAGTACCAGGGACAACAGCAGGCACAGTAAGGGTATTATTACACGGGCCGATGGGGGCCCGATAATACTTGTAAACGAGCGTCGATACGGTAGATCGTCGGTAGTTTACTGGGTCTATTACATGGCCCAACAATCGTTTAACAAGGACTGCATGCACATCGTTATCGATGTTCTTGCAGCCCTTGCTTAAACTATATACTTTACCTATCCACACTCCAGGGCTGCTTCTGCAGTCCGCTTCTTCCCGGGTCCCGCGCACTCTAGCTTCAGAGCGGCCTGTCAGCCCTGGAGCGTGGATAGGTAATATATATGTTAGGAACCGGACAGCAGGACAAGACAAGACAGTGAGCCCTAAGCTCAGCCCCACCCACTGTCTCTACCTACTTGCCACAATCCGCCCTAAGATGGCGGCGAGCAACTGGGCAGCAGTCCTTGCACTGGCTAGGAGGAACACAAAGAGAAGACAGTCAATAACCAGCAATAAGTGCACAGACTGAGATTTGTTAAATAGGAGACCAGGGCTCTGGTCCAGAACGTAATTGGACCATCCCCCTGATCTCCAAGCACAGACAGCTGAGAACAAGACAGATCCACTGGCAGGATGACCTGTCAGTCACAGCAGAACCAGAACACAGATTAACCCTGACATGGCCAGACAGAACTCAGCAGGTGAAGCAGGTGTCTCCCAAAGAGAGCAAATAAACCAATGTTCAGACAAGCAAAACAAAACACAGAACAGAATAAGAGAATGTCAGCACCTTCTCGGCCGCACAGCACGAGCTGAGGGGCGCATAATTCTCCGCAAAGATACCATCCTGACAGTACCCCCCCTTTTATGAGGGGCCTCAGGACCCTCACAGGACTCAACTTCACTTAGAAGATTGCCATCTGACTCCCATTCTTCAGAAGACGAGTCCATGGCATGGAGAACAGGCTTACTGACAGGACGAGCAGAAGAACATGATAAATTCACATCAGATACAGGCAAATCAGGTACAACAGAACTAGAAATATTAATTTCGCCAGAGGGTACCTGTGCGCCCAAGTGACCTTCCTGGGAGTCACCTGGACGCCGATGATCTGGGTGCAGGTTTTCTTGCCGCTTGGGAAGCTTGTGGCAGAAACTGATGTAATGGCCGCTGTCATCACAGTAGTAACATAGACCATTGTGTCTCCGGTGTTCTCGCCTGGTCCTGGCGTCCAATAGTCCCAGCTGCATGGGCTCGTCCACAGAAATAGTAGGGGTAACAAGAGGGTTTTTGACAGAATAGGAGTTTAGAAGAGTCAGAGCCTACTCTCTCCCTATGTCTGTCACGGAGCCTGCGGTCTATGCGAATAGCCAAATTCATGGCCTGCTTAAGGGTGGAAGGATCTGGGTGTCCTGTCCAAGCATCCTTAATGCCATCAGACAACCCCTGCTTAAACTTGCATCTAAGCGCAGTATCATTCCATCCGGATGGAACGCACCACTGGCGGAACTCAGCACAATACTCCTCCACCGGTCGCTTGCCCTGTCTCAAAACTGTCAACTGCCTTTCAGCTGCTGCTGCCCTGTCAGGGTCATCATAGAGTAACTCCAATGCAGAGAAAAACTGATCCACAGAAGACAATTCAGTGGCTTCTGGAGGCAAAGAAAAGGCCCACTCCTGCGGAGGTCCTTGTAAGAGTGACATAATAATGCCCACTCTCTGGCTCTCATCCCCAGAGGGACAAAGTCTGAAAAACAACTTACATCCCTCTCTGAAGATTCGAAAGGCCCTTCTCTCGCCCTTGAACCTATCAGGAAGCTGCACTGGAGGTTTTGGGGGAGCAGCAGCAGATAGCATGGCATTTTGGCCCAGGAAAGACTCTACCTGCTGCACCCATTGCGTAAGGTCCAGAACAAGCTGGTTGAGACTTTGCATTTGCTCCACAAGAGATTTCATGGGGTCCATAGCCAGGTGGGTAGAGAGAAGAAAAAAAAAAAAAAGTAGGGCTGGTTATTCTGTTAGGAACCGGACAGCAGGACAAGACAAGACAGTGAGCCCTAAGCTCAGCCCCGCCCACTGTCGTCTACCTACTTGCCACAATCCGCCCTAAGATGGCGGCGAGCAACTGGGCGGCAGTCCCTGCACTGGCTAGGTGGGACACAAAGACAAGACAGACAGACAAAACACAATGAAGAATACTCAACAGTCCGGGTCACAACAATCGGCCAGCAAAAGTACAAAATCACAATCCAATAACCGTAGTCAAAGTCCAGGCAATATGGTCAAGGGCAGGCGGCAAGCAGGGAGGTCAAGGAATAAGGCAAAAATCAGGGATAGCAAATACACAGAAGATACAAGCAGGCAGAGACTAAGTCAATAACCAGCAATAAGTGCACAGACTGAGATTTGTTATATAGGAGGCCAGGGCTCTGGTCCAGAATGTAATTGGACCATCCCCCTGATCTCCAAGCACAGACAGCTGAGAACTAAACAGATCTACTGGCAGGATGACCTGTCAGTCACAGCAGAACCAGAACACAGATTAACCCTGACATGGCCAGACAGAACTCAGCAGGTGAAGTCGGGTGTGTCTCCCAAAGAGAGCAAATAAACCAGTGTTCAGACACAGCAAAACAAAACACAGAACAGAATAAGAGAATATCAGCGCCTTCTCGGCCGCACAGCACGAGCCGAGGGGCGCATAACGCTACGCAAAGATACCATCCTGACAATATATCTTCAGTCGCCACCCGCGCACCACTATTACACGTAGCGGTGCGCAGTTGGCCCCCGACGAATATAGGTTGTAACCTATATCAACAATTAGCCGATGATCGTTGTATTTATTACACGGAGCGATAATCGGCCGAATCGGGCCTATTCGGACAATTATCATTCCGTGTAATAGTACTATAAGGGGAGTACCAGTGACAGCAGCAGGCACAGTAAGAGGAGTACCAGAGACAGCAGCAGGCACAATAAGGGGAGTACCAGAGACAGCAGCAGGCACAGTAAGGGGAGTACCAGTGACAGCAGCAGGCACAATAAGGGGAGTACCAGAGACAGCAGCAGGCACAGGAAGAGGAGTACCAGAGAAAGCAGCAGACACAGTAAGGGTGTAATATAAAACAAGGTATCTGATCGCGCTCGTTGGCTTGAAGTAGTGCCTGTTTATTCTCAGGCTGTGTGCACACTATGGTTAATCCTCTCACTACAATGGAGTGTGGAAGATAAATATATATAGAGACACAAATAGTATATATTGAATGATGGATCTTAAGTTCGGTATAGATACTAGCGTTCCCCTAATCACAGCAGTATACTCTCCAAGGTCAGTTTGTATACTTATGAAATGGAGCAAAGATAAACACACTCACCCTCTCACTGTGATTGCATAGCAGAGTCCTGATGTGCTCCAGTAGTACAGCAGTTTTTGTCTGTTGTTCCAATATACAAAACGATACTTGGTTCACTGTTCTAATCCTCTGTGGTGGCTAGCAGTCCTTGATCCTCAGTTCTTTGCTTCCAGAGGAGCACGTCCCGGCCCGTGACGGCTCTGTTATCCGGTACTTTTGTAGAACAGGTAAGTCTCTCAGAAATTCAAAATCTCAGAAGATCAGTGTGACGTCACATCTACTACTGATTCCTGAAAGGGTCAGAATACCTCCGACATGTTTCGAGGGGTACGTCCCTCTTTCTCAAGAAGATCCGCCCTTCCATCTAGTGTGGCTTTTTATAGACAGCTCGAACTCCAAGAGACTTAACCCCTGCAATACTTATAAGAATGCAAATAACTCAATTTCTAAATTTAGTCCTGATGGCAGTATCGTATTAACCCCTTAAGGACAGAGCCTGAAATGGCCTTAAGGACAGAGACAAATTTTATGAATATGACCAGTGTCACTTTATTCATTAATAACTTCGGGATGCTTTTACCTATCCGGCTGATTCTGAGATTGTTTTCTTGTGACATATTGTACTTTACATTTCTGGTAAAATGGAGTCGATACTCATAACGAATCTTTATGAAAAACACCAAAATAACGTGAAAAATTGTGAAAAAATGCATTTTTCAAACTTTGAAACCTTTCTGCTTATACAGAAAATGGTTATGTCACATAAATTATATATTAAATAGCATTAGCAACATGTCTACTTTATGTTGGCGGCATTTATTAAACTATTAAACTTTTTTTTTTTTTAGACAATAGGAAGCTTAAAACATTAGCAGCAATTTTCAAAATTTTCTGTAAAATTTCAAAATCAGATATTTTTAGGGACCTGTTCAGGTTCAAAGTGTATTTGAGGGGCCTGTATGTTAGAAAGCCCCACAAAGCACCCCATTTCAGAAACTGCACCCCCACACTCTGCAAAAGCACATACAGAAAGTATTTTAACCCTTTAGGGGAGTCACAGAAATAAAAGCGAAGTGTGTAAGAAATTTGAAAATTTTTATTTTCTGTGCAGAGATTTTATTGTAATTAAATATCTTTCATAATGATAAACCTATTAGCAGAGAAATGCACCCCAATATTGATTGCCCCGTTTCTGCAGTTTATAGAAATACCCCATATGTGGCCCTATTGCGCTATTTGACGCAACCAGAAGCCTCAGATATAAGGGAGTGCCTAGTGAATTTCAACGCCTCCGTTATATTTGGTCATTTGTGACCGTACCACTTCAGGTTGGCAGAGGCTTTGGGGTGCCAAAACCTAAAAAACACCCCTAAAGGGACACCATTTAGAAAACTGCACCCCTCAAGGAATGTAACAAGGGGTGCGGTGAGGATTTGGACCCCACAGGTGCTTCGCAGATTTTCAGAACAATGTGGTGTAAAAAAGGAAAAATTCTATTTTTTACACTAAAATGTTGTTCTAGCCTTCATTTTTCATTTTTACAAGGGGATAAAAGAAAAAAAAAACACCAAACATGTAGCGCAGTTTCTCACGAGTATGGAAATACCCCACATGTGGACATAAAGTGCCAAGCAGGCGCAGGATGAGCCTCCAAAGGGAAGGAGCGCCAATTGGCTTTTGGAAGCTGGATTTTACTGGAATGGATTTCAAGGGCCACGTCGCATTCACAGAGCCCTCGTGCTGCCAAAACACTGAAAACCCCCCACAAATGACCCCATTCTGGAAACTACACCCCTCAAGGAATCTAACAAGGGGTTCAGTGAGCATATGGACCCCACTGGTGACGGGCACAAATGTGGAACAATGTGACGTGAAAGGGAAAAATTTCATTTTTTCTCTTTCACAGCACAAATGTGGCCGTCATCAAGGGGTCCATATCCTCACTGCACCCCTTGTTAGATTCCTTGAGGGGTGTAGTTTCCAAAATGGGGTCACTTGTGGGGGGTTTCCAGTGTTTTGGCAGCACGAGGGCTCTGTAAATGCGACATGGCGTTCATCATCCATTCTGGCCAAATCCAGCCTTCAAAATCCAAATGGTGCTCCTTCCCTTCGGAGGCTTGCCCTGCGCCCACATGGCGCTTTATGTCCACATGTGGGGTATTTACGGACTCAGGGGAAATTTCTCTACTCATTTTGTGTGTTTTTTTCTCTTATAACCCCTTGTGAAAATGAAAAATTTAAGGCCATATTGTTCCACATTTGTGCCCGTCACCAGTGGGGTCCATATGCTCACTACACCCCTTGTTACATTCCTTGAGGGGTGTAGTTTCCATAATGGGGTCACTTGTGGGGGGGTTCAACTGTCTTGGCAACACAGGGGCCTTTTAAATGCAACATGGCCCCTCGAAATCCATTCCAGCCAAATCCAGCCCAAAAAAGCCAAATGGCGCTCCTTCCCTTCGGAGGCTTACCCTGCACCCGCATGGCGCTTTATGTCCACATGTCGGGTATTTGCATACTCAGGGGAAATTCCTCTACACATTTAGTGTTTTTTTTATCTTTTAACCCCTTGTGAAAATGAAAAAATCAAGACAAGATCAATGATTTAGTGTAAAAATTAAACATTTTTTACACTTAATGTTGGTCTAGCCTTGATTTTTTCCTTTTCCACAAGGGGTTAAAAAGAAAGTGAACACAAAACGTGTAGGGTAATTTCCCCTGAGTACGAAAATACCCCACATGTGGACATAATGTGCCATATGGGCAGAGGGCAAGCCACCAAAGGGACAGAGAGGCTGGAATGGAGGATGGAGGCCATGTCGCAATTACAAAGCTCCTGTGCTGCCAGGACAGTAGAAACCCCCCACAAGTGACCCCATTCTGGAAACTACACCCCATAAGGAATCCAACAAGGGGTACAGTGAGCATATGGACCCCACTGGTGACGGGCACATAAGTGGAACATGTGCCATGAAAATAAAAAATACAATTTTTTCATTTTCACGGCCCAAATGTGGCCGTCACCAGGGGGCCATATCCCCACTGCCCCCCTCGTTAGATTCCTTATGGGGTGTAGTTTCCAGAATGGGGTCACTTGTGGGGTGTTTCTACTGTCCTGGCCGCACAGAGGCTTTGTAATTGCATCATGGCATCCTCTAATGGGAATGGCGGCCATATATATTTAGCTGGGAAAAAGGGACAATTCTAATTTATTTGGGGGTATTAGGCCAATTATTAGTTTATAAGGTTGAAAATTACAGGAGTCTATCAAATTCAACCTGTGTTGATCCAGAGGAAGGCACAAAAAAACCCTCGTAAGGCAGACGACAGTAGCCTCATCACAGGGGGAAAATTCCTTCCCAACTCCATAATGGCGATCAGAATAATCCCTGGATCAATGTGACCCCTGAAATAGGAATAAGGGACAGAATTTAGATAATGTAGAACCCCAATGACGTGTGGTGCGCCTTGAAGCGATCCAGTATGCAGAGGCCGGGGGGATCAGGACAGGTGTCACACTGGAAAATGGTGTCCTTCCTGATCCCCCTGTTACACCACACTCTGCACTTCTTCTGGGGTCTCCTGTTTTACAGTGTGGGGGATGTCACCTGGAAAATGTTGTCCTGGTGCGATACGGGGTCCTTCATATCCAGAAGCGCTGGGTCCGCTCCATGGCTGCTAAATATTAGGGCTTTTTTACTACTTCTGATATTTACGGATCGTGCCGCAAGCTACAGTAGCTCAGGCAGCGAGGGACCAGAAGAGGGGGCGCTGGTATAAAAGTTATTCCCGTGCAGGTGGTAACCTTTATCTAGCAGTGGGAAGATCAGTTCCCGAATGATCTCCCCACTAACTCCGAGGATGGGGGGGGGGCATCTGGGGGCAGGATTCGGGTGTCCCTTCCTTCATACACTCTAAGGGTACGTGCACACTGCGGAATGGCGAAGGATAACCCTTTGTACATTCCGCAGCTGGCACCCGCCGGCGGACTGATGGAGGCGCGCGTCTCCGCTCGTGTCACACTCCATTATATGCACGGGCGGATTCTGCCCTCTGTCCAATGTGTTCATTCTTTGGACTGACGACGGAATCCGCCTGTGCATAGAATAAAGTCTATGACATGGGTGGAGACGCACGCCCGCATCAGTCCGCCGGCAGGTGCAAGCTGCGGAATGCACAAAGGATTATCCTTCGCAATTCTGCAGTGTGCCCGTACCCTGGATCTGTAAGTGTACCCTGAGGTACTCTCACAGAGTGTGTAGAATTTCACGCCATACCGTCATCTCTTATTGGGACGGTACTGGCGAAAAAGACGTGTCTGGGGGGCAGCGTACGCTACGCTACCCCCAGACACATCACTGGATGATGAGGATGATGAGGATGAATGGAGGAAAGAAGGATCCCCCCATTCATCCTCACTGGCTGTTTCGGTGTCGGAGGCAATAATAACGTATGATTACGAAGATTTCCGACGCTGGACGACCGAACCCGGAAGTGACCCGAAGAAAATCGTCGCTCCGGACGCCCAGATCAGGTTAGTATGGTACACCTGCACCACACACACCTGTTCTGCATCCCTCAGCTACCTAGCTGAGGGGTGCAGAACGCGACAAAACTGTTTTTTTACAGTTTGATTGCCATGATGGGCCGGCCGGCCTATCACGATGATCGTGGGGGTGGCATCAGCGCCATCTTTGGTGGGGACACTAATGGCGATTGGTGCTGTCTCGGTCAGCACCAATCGCCATTGCTTTCCGGGTCACCGATGACCCGGAAAGCTGTTTTCAGCTGCTATATGCTGATCTGTATAGATCAGCATATAGCAGCGATCGTCGGCACGGGAGGGGTTAATCCCCCCCCCCTTGCCGACAAGCAGAGATGGCCTGCTATACATTATAGCAGGCCATCTTCCCCGACCGCTGTGTGTGAACACACAGCGATCGGGGAAACATCGGGCGTAAGTATACGCCCGTTTGCGTTAAAGCCCACCCTGCGGGGGCGTATACGTACGCCCGATGTCGTTAAGGGGTTAAAGTTAAAGATGTGTTTACTTTCTGCTCTGGACATTTTCTTGATGAAGTCCCCTTTTCACCAATCTCTCTTTATTTTCTCTATTTCACAAATTGAATTGTTTATTTTTCCTTCATGTTTCTCCTTATAGTGTTTTGAGGATGTCCCTCATATTGTCTCTGGATATTGTAGACGTGTTCATTAATCCTTGTATGTAAAGCTCTCTTTGTCTTTCCGATATTAATTTTTTGACATGGGCATGTAATGCAGTAGATCACTCCTTTTGAATGGCAAGTAATGTGCTCTTTGATTTTAACCCTATGTGACCGATCCTAGTTAGCGATCTCCATTACCTCCTTTTTCATACCCATTTTTTTGCATGGCCTGCAAAATCTACAAGGATAGAAAACCACCTTATGCGATATTATAGCATTATTACTACCCATAGTTCTATTCTCCTTACGCACAGTGGGAGCAACAATATTCCCTATATTTTGTGGTTTTTTTTTAAATGATTTGGGGATTTGATGGGATTAGATCGCCTATAATTTTATCCTGTTTAAGTATTTCCCACCTATTTTTTATAATTTTCTTAAAAGCTCCCGATTTATCTGAGTAGGTGGTTATGATAAGGATTTTAAACCTTTGTTCATTCCTATTCTTTTCTTTCAGTTGTAAAATCTCCTCTATCGTACCTTGTAGTAAGCTTCCATTGTATCCTTTCTGTATAAATTTACCTTTCAATTCCTCAGCTTCATCCTGAAAATCCCCCACATCTGTGCAGTTACTCCTTAGTCTCAGAAATTGGCTTTTTGGTATATTCAATAGCCAAGAAGGCAAATGGCAGCTATCTAATGCAATGTAACTATTGCTATCTGTGGGTTTGTTATATGGCCTGCTGCATATTTTTCCATTTTTAATAAAAATTTTCAAATCTAAAAAGTTAATGGATTTTGTGCTATATGTAGGTGTAAAATGTAGATAAAATTAATTTTTATTTAAATCCTTTAAAAATCCTTGAAGGGTCTCCTCGTCCCCTTTCCATATAAACACAATATCGTCTATAAATCTCTTCCAGAGGATGAGGTTCGCACTCCCGTGGGAAATATGGTGGCCTCTTTCCACCTTTCCATGTATAGATTAGAATAGGCCGGCACGAACCTCGTCCCCATCGCGGTACCCCACGACTGTATATAAAAAATTCCTTCATGTAAAAAATAATTTTTAGTTAAAATAAATTCGATGCACTCTCCAATAAAATTTGCCTGCTTCTCTGGGTATTTTTTAGATTTTTTAAAAAAATACTCCGCTGCTTCCCTGCCTTTTGCATTTTCTATAACTGTGTAGAGGGATGTCACATCAAGTGTTCCTAAGATGTAATCCTCTCTCCATTCCAAGCTTTCTAGAATCTGCAGAACATGTTTACTGTCTTTCAGATAGGCAGGTAAAGTTTTAACACAGCTTTGCAGATGTGTATCCATATACTTGGATAGGTTAGCTGTCAGGCATTCTATGCCTGACACTATAGGCCTGCCAGGCGTTTTTTTGTCATCTTTATTGATTTTTGGCAAATGATAAAATACAGGTAGTGGGGGGGTATTATTTAGTATAAAATTTGCCTCCATTTCATTGATAAGGTCCTGCTCTTTCCCCTGATCTACCAATATTTTTACAAGTTTTAAAAAAACATCCGTTGGGTCTTTCTTGAGAATTTTATATGTTTTTTTATCATTCAAGATCCTTAATGCCTCACATCGGTACTCTGACGTGTCCTGAATCACTATCCCCCCTCCTTTATCCGCTGGTCAGATCGTGATTGCTTTATTAACTTGGAGTTTAATTAAGGATTCTCTCTCCATTTTTGTTAAATTGTTGTATCCCCCTTTTTTATACGTTTTAACCTTACGTATATCTGCTGCAACCATTTTTTCAAAGGTAACGAAGGATTCCGAATACTCGTTGATGAGGTGAAATGTAGATCTTGGTTTTAAATTTGTCTGAACGTAGTTGGTGTTTGGTTTGGAGTGAGTAAACTCAGTTTTTTCTATATTAATTTTTTTGTGGAAATATTTCATTTCTCATATTCTCATGCTTCAAATTTATTGAATTTGTTAGTAGGTGCATATTTTAAACCCTTCTGTAACAATTTTTCTTCACTTGCGTTTAGGGGATGCTTACTTAAATTTAAAAAATTTTGCCCATGCTCTATTTCTATATCCTCATTTTTCCTATTATTATTCAGCAGCTTGGCTAATTTTTTCTTTTTGGTGAATTTCCCTTCCCTACATCCTCTTTTTTGTTTTGTCTTGTCTTTATGTGAAAAAAAGACTCATGCTGACTCCCTTTTTTAATAGGTCCATATAGTTTGTTTTTTGTAGTTCTAGTATTTATTGTTCTTATATGTATCTTTTTCTCTTCCTTCTTTTTCCCTTTCCTCTCCCCTTTATATTTGCCTAGTGAAGTTTTTCCCTTTCCTCTATTTTGTTGTCCTGTTTCTATTTGGTGTTCAGTTTCCACTATTTCTTCATATTCGTGTTCATCCTCCCATGCTTCTTCATATTCTATATTATCTACCGTTTCTATGTTTTCTATATTATCTAGCGATGTAAATCTATTTTGTGTCGGTATCATTATTTGATTTTGCCTACAGATGGTAATAGTAGGTGAAAGTGGTAACGGTACTGATTTATTCTCCTCCTCCCGTTGAGTGGCCGGGTAAGTGCTAATTTGACTAAGTAGTGTACAATTACATGTAATATCTCCCGATTGTATCCTGTCTGTCTTCTCTAGAAGTCTGTCATTTTTTATATCACTAGTTTTTTTCTGTGTTATACCATTGTTCACACCCTTTTTATTTTCCCTTGTATGTTGTTTTCCTCCCTCTTGTGGAACTCTATCTCTACCAAATTTGCGTATTTTCTTCTCCCTAATCTCCTTTTCCTTATTTCTTATACGTATTTTAATACTTGTGGTCAGATCCCTAATTTCCAGATGATCATTCCAGGGTTCAATTTCTTTAAATAGTGATTTAATTTTTGTGTTGGTAACAAGTAAGTTTTGTTTTCTCTTCTCTATAATGTATTGTACTGCTTGTCGGGAGAAGTTCTGAAGTTCCCACTCAATGAGAGTCTGTGGGTCCCGATGTCACCTAATAATGATTTTTGTACCACCAAACCTTTTGGAATTTTATTCCATTCTAAATATTGTTCTAATGAGAAGATTTCCCACAAATCTCTCATTTCTGATAATAATACTCTTTCTAGTTCTTTCAATGTGTTTTTAGCAGGGTTCACATCTTCCTTTCGTAATTCAGTTAATTTATTAGGTTTATGAGTTAAATGAAAGAACGTCTGGATATATTCCAGTCGTTCCCTCCGATCATACCACAAATCTGACATAGTGGATTTGCTGCTTATAGCACTACAGGTATAAATATTTATATCTAAAGTACAATATGGTGCACTATATAGCGCTCTCCACTCTGTTTGGGGCTGCGTATCAGTGTAGAGCTACTACCTGCAATGGTAACAATATAAAACAAGGTATCTGATCGCGCTCCTCTTACAGTAAGGGTGTTCCAGAGACAGCAGTGGGCACAGTCTGTGGGGTAGCAGCATAACGCCACGTTTATAGAAAGCCCTTTCCCCTTTCACTTATCACTCTTCGCCTCTCCATAGATTTGTGTGGGCAACATGTAACTCATACAGCTAAGGTCATGTGACCAATCAATAAGACAAGAGAATCTGAGTTTAGGATATTTATTAGGGAGCAAACATAACACAACTTTATTTATATCTGAACAAACTACTGAAACAACTACTCTTGTGATCTGGTAATTCCATTGATTCTAGGACCCAGAACCCTGGGTTGGAATCACCAATAACTCTGCTTTGACACTTCATGGTGAAGATATAGGAAGTCAATAGGATTAAACTGTTAAAGTTTCTTCAAGATTTATCAACTTTCTTGAGTGGCAAAGTGTTGTTGCCTACTCTTTTCCCTCTTGTTTACTTGATTAGGATGTGGATCGTTTAAGGCCATTTGTACAGATGTCCTAGTGGGAAAAGAATCAAGACAATAAAGTTGCATTCAACTGAACCCCCAACAATCCCACAGGAGCCTGGTGTTTGCTTCCACCTCCCCAACCTTTCCATGACATGTCTATAAAGTCCCCATCCTCCTGCTTGTCGATAATGCAATACCTCCAAGAAGTGAGTCCTTCAAAGGTTCCTACCACCCAGTAGAAAATAAAGGCCCTATTCCACCAAGAGATCTGACGACAGATTATCTGCCAAAGATTTGAAGCCAAACCCAGGAACAGACTATAATGAGAGAACAGGTCATAAAGGAAAGACTGGATTTCTCCTCTTTTCAAATCCACTCCTGGGTTTGGCTTCAAATCTTTGGCAGATAATCTGTTGTCAGATCTGTTGGTGGAATAGGGCCTTAAGTCGGGACCAATCATGGATATTGCCTCACGTTGATGTTCAGCTAGATTAAAGAGATTTTCTATGGGACTTCTATAGTCACCCTATGATGTTCAGTATTGTAAAACATACAAACACCAGCCTCCTTGCCTGACCCCTTGGTTTTGCAGCTGTAATACCTTTAAGTCTACACCCCTTTCTTGCTCTCTCTTCCCCTGGTGACATCCCACTCATCACAGAGCAGAGTGGAGTGGGATGTTACCGTAATAAGAAAGAAGAACACAGAAACGGAGATCAGAAGATCAGTTCTTGTTTCTGGGAAGTGGGTGAGGTGTGCGGGTGTTTGTAGTTTTTGGCAGCGGGGAACTTTACTGGAGTTTTTGCAGAGAATATCATTAAAGAGCCCAATAAGTCCAAGTTAGACCCCTTTTTTATAGTCCTTTTATGGCCTTGATTTAATGATCCTCTTCTTTGACAGGACCATCCTTTAGAATACTCTTGTTAAAAAAAATTTAGGCCAGAGGTATTATTTAGTGTGCATGTACTGCAATTTTTGGTAAACCAATTAGGACCCACTGTGATCACTAGTTAAGAGGCTGGGTTCACACTACGGAACCCAAGCGGAGAATTTTGGCCGGATTCCGTAGCTTGTACCCATTCGCGGCCGCACGCCTCTCCGCCCGTGCCATAGACACCATTCTATGCACGGGCGGATTCTGCATTCCACCCGTGCATAGAATGGTGTCTATGGCACGGGTGGAGAGGCGCGCGGCTGTGAACAGATACGACCTACGGAATCCAGACGAAATTCTCCGCTTGGGTTCCGTAGTGTGAACCCAGCTTAAGCCAGTAAAGCATGCAGTAGCCCATCTGGCTGCAAAATCTGACTCATTTACTAAGTATACTGAATGCTTTGTTTAAAATTTTACATACAAGCCAGAAACGAGGCATAAACTAACCTGAACTAGGCTCTGTCTTTATAACGTTCCGTATGTGCAAGTCCTTGAATGCTAATTGAGTAACTTTACTTTTTGTCTACACAGACAGAAAAGACTCTGAAACGCTTGTCGGAGCTTGGAGATGCTGAAAATTAAGATGGCAGAATGTAGAGCAGGTGTAGCCGATGTAAACACAGAGCACAAAACAATCCAAGGACTATCATGTCTGACTACGCCAGTGGTTGTCAAGTTTACAATGATATAGTACACCACATATAAAAAGAAGAAACAACTCATACTTCTTAAAACTCTGAAATGAGATTCTATGTTCGGGTTCTGGAAACTTCCACTTCTTTGCATTACCCTGGTGTGTGCAAAGAGGTAAGTAATAAGAAGAATGACTGAGACACAACACAGGACAAGTGGGGGGGAAGAGCCAAAATTGTAGATAAGGAAAAGGTTGCTAAAATTGGGAACAATCGAGCCGACACGTAAGGTAACATTCCATGAATCCGAGTTGTATCTTGCGAAGACAAAAAAACCTATAGGAAGACTAGACAGAAGTGAAGCCAAGAGAGATCCAGCAATGATCCAAGGAACCAACTTGGAGATCCTTGTTTTTACGTACATAAATATGGGGTGATTGTACGTTGTGATCTTCACGCAATAAAAAACAGAGAGCAAAGTAGCGAACCAGACACTGCTGTAGCTGAAAAACAAGCGGACCATCATAAAGTATTCATTAGCATGGAACCGGAGATGTGGGAAAAAAGTGACCAAGAAGTTGATGGCCAATACTGTCAACAGTAAGAACAACCGTGAGGGAGCCAAGCATAGCAATATCTGGTCACTGGCATGGAGTCGCCCATGTTTCTTCCACTCAATGCAGGTGGCTATGACAATAAATGCATTGATTATTATACCTAGAAAAATTTCAACCAAGAGAATAGAGGAGAAGATAACGTGGAGGGTGGAATCTGATGTCATCCTCTTATCTTCTCAATGTATCCTGCCCAATGGGGAACTGGGCTCAGTGTTGGCTTCTGAAATGGATGGAGCTGGTGAAGGGCAGAGACTGTAATAAAGTGAATCTGCCCAGATTTTTATTATTCATATTGTGTTTTCACTAACGTGACATTGAGTTGACGGAGATGCAAATCATAGTAGTATCAGTGGGACGTTTTGCATCAGTTAATCTGAAAACATCTTAGATTCACTGTCAGCGTTCAGGACAGGAGCTGCTGATCTCTCCTTCATCTGTTTTGAGGCAAAAAATCTGATGAACAGTTCACCTTATAGAGACTACTAAAGTACTATGCCAGTTTTCCGACATAAAAATGTGACAGGCTTGACTTCTTTGATAGTAGGCAGGGCTTAGTTCCTGCTCGGAACTTGGCTTCCAACTAACTGTGAATTTGGGAACTAGTTGGTGAGAATAGTTTGCATTGTTAACTTTCCATTAGGGATGGTTTTCCTGGTTTCCTGGTTTTTTTAATATACAGAGCTCAGTTAGAGATCCCACATCCATAAATAAATTCAATTGAATAATGTGTGGCCCTGGGCATAGCTAAAAGTGAGGCCCCAAATGCAGTAACACAGTCATAGACTATATACTATAGTAACAGTTACTATCAAAAGCACTAATAATACTGCCACACCATGACTACCCACCATATTCCACTAAATTGGAATATACCGCCATACATACTAACCACCAAATAGAAAACTATATACTAAAACCAATACACTAACTATATAGTGCTTTATTCAAGTTCATTTTTCCTGTATTTCCTATCTGGCCTAGACCACCATGAAGAATTCTTACAGCCACAACTCAATTATGTAGAATTTGAGCACATAAATCTTAGGTTCTTTACTTTTCCAGCACCTTCTCATATTGTTTTCCACTTATACAAACTTCCTATCCATAGTATCCTAAATATTAATAATGACCAACACAGTAATAGTAGTACCCTTTTGTGCCCCACACAGTAAGGATGTAGGTGGGTACAGCTTTCAACTGCATGTGCACCCTAATGATGTGCATAAAGTTAAAAGCACAAATCATTAAGCCTCATAGTGACAACATCTTCATATCCTAATATTTCCATACTGTGGCTTCTACCAATGCTGTACCTGCTGCTACCCTATAGTGCAGCGGGCCGGGGCACAGCAACCCAGGGGGTTAGGTCTTGGGGTAGGATGGAGCACCACATGGGCACTTCTATTACCTGTACATTTTGTTATGTTTCTGCTACGGTACATGATTTTGTTAAAACAATAAAAATATACTTACAAAAAAAAAGTAACAATAAAACTAAATTACAAAACATAAAAAAAAAAAATGAAGACAATAGCAAAGAAGGGATGTGGCCCAGGTGTGACAGTATCAGCAACACGGACAGTAAGAAGCATCTCTACACCTTCCAAGGGAAGTGTTCATCTTTCCTTCCGATGACTAATTTTTACTTATATAGCGCCAACTTATTCCACAGCACTTTTCTATTCTAGGTGATTCCCAGCCACCACTACCTTACTAGGTGGGCCATCCTTGGCTGACATTAACAGATTGAGGAGATGGCGTGTGCTGTTCCACATCAGTTGCAAGGTCCATGTAACCACCAATACATGGACCAGTAAGTCCAGGCAGGGACATTACATCTCCCTAATCGTCCACTTGGTTAATGTACTTGCGTCTGGGCCTCAACCATAAAATATTTTGACGCTTGTCCTTCCACCAACCTGGATTGCTAGACATCAATCCTTTTCTCCTGTTGCCCCCTCCTACCAATCTTCCTCCACTGCCACCTCCTCATACTCTCAGCATAGCTGGGGATGAGTGACAGCAGGCTGTTCTGAAACTCATCTGTCTGGGGGTCGAACCATACACCTTGGCAGAGCCGCCGAGGAGTTTGGAATGGTTGCTGTTGCTCAACCTCAATCGAGCCAAGGTGGTGTGTGATAATGGGTAAAACTTTAGACCAGCAGTGGGCTAAGCCTATTTGATGCACATCCCTGCTTGTGATACAGCTGCTTTTTGCAGGAGGCAGAGTAGGAACCTTTATGATTATAGATGAGTATGTGTAGATAGCTGTCCCGGTAAAGAGCGATGGGTGTTCCCTGCTCGACCTCTGGGTTGCTAGATTGGACAGATTTTGCCCTTAATATTTTGAAGGTGCTGGCCTGCAATACGACAATGGCGCTGTCTTAACGGGTGTTTCCGCATGCCACAGATAGTCACCACGGACAAGCTTATCCGCCTATCTACAGCCAACGTGGACAAGCTGACGTCCCTAAAATATAAGCAAGTGGAAGTCCCACAGGACATTTCCATCCGCTGATTCATTGAGGAGACAAGATACAAATGTACTGAATGTAGTGTCACGTGAGGGGGAAAGAGTTTGAGCCCTGGTCTACCCAAAGCCTCTATCCCTGCCTGCTTGGCGATCTTGCGCTGGGCCACAAAGGCTAAAATAAATTAAAATGCAACAAATATGTGTGTGAGGGAAAGGATGAGGACACATCTGCCTGCTGGTGAATGATTTAAAGGGGAAACCTGTCTGGTCAATTAATAACCTCCTCATCCAGACAGGGGTGTTTTAAATGGAAGTAAATTACAAATCTATATACAGTCATATGAAAAAGTTTGGGCACCCCTATTAATCTTAATCATTTTTAGTAATCAAAATTTTTGCAACAGCTATTTCAGTTTGATATATCTAATAACTGATGGACACAGTAATATTTTAATTGAAATGAGGTTTATTGTACAGAAAATGTGCAATATGCATTCAAACAAAATTTGACAGGTGCAAAAGTATGGGCACCTCAACAGAAAAGTGACATTAATATTTAGTAGATCCTCCTTCTGCAAAAATAACAGCCTCTAGTCGCTTCCTGTAGGTTTGAATGAGTTCCTGGATCCTGGATGAAGGTATTTTTGATCATTCCTCTTTACAAAACAATTCCAGTTCAGTTAAGTTTGATGGTCACAGATGTTCAATGATATTCAGGTCTGAGGACTCGGATGGCCATTCTAGAACATTGTAATTGTTCCTCTGCATGACTGCCTGAGTAGATTTGGAGCAGTGTTTTGGATCATTGTCTTGCTGAAATATCCATCCCCGGCGTAACCTTAACTTCATCACTGATTCTTGAACATTATTCTCAAAAATCTGCTGATACTGAGTGGAATCCATGCAACCCTCAACTTTAACAAGATTCCCGGTGCCGGCATTGGCCACACAGCCCCAAAGCATTATGGAACCTCCACCAAATTTTACAGTAGGTAGCAAGTGTTTTTCTTGGAATGGTGTATTTTTTTGCCGCCATGCATAACGCCTTTTTGTATGACCAAACAACTCAATCTTTGTGTTATCAGTCCACAGGACCTTCTTCCAAAATGGCACTGGCTTGTCCAAATGTGTTTTGCATCCCTCAGGTGACTC
The DNA here is from genome assembly GCF_027789765.1 of Dendropsophus ebraccatus. NCBI lineage: Eukaryota > Metazoa > Chordata > Amphibia > Anura > Hylidae > Dendropsophus > Dendropsophus ebraccatus. The sequence continues at coordinate 118,843,061 of NC_091459.1, forward strand.
TATGTGTGGCGTGCTTGCATCCCTCAGGCGACTCTCTGTGTGGCGTGCTTGCAGAAAAGGCTTCTTTCGCATCACTCTCCCATACAGCTTCTCCTTGTGCGTGGTGTGCTGCATTGTTGACCGATGCACAGTGACACCATCTGCAGCAAGATAATGCTGCAGCTCTTTGGAGGTGGTCTGTGAATTGAAGGTGGTCTGTAGATTGTCCTTTGGAGGGGGTCTGTGGATTGTCCTTTGGAGGTGGTCTGTGGATTGTCCTTTGGAGGTGGTCTGTGGATTGTCCTTTGGAGGGGGTCTGTGGATTGTCCTTTGGAGGGGGTCTGTGGATTGTCCTTTGGAGGGGGTCTGTGGATTGTCCTTTGGAGGTGGTCTGTAGATTGTCCTTTGGAGGGGGTCTGTGGATTGTCCTTTGGAGGTGGTCTGTGGATTGTCCTTTGGAGGTGGTCTGTGGATTGTCCTTTGGAGGTGGTCTGTGGATTGTCCTTGACTGTTCTCACCATTCTTCATCTCTGCCTTTCTGATATTTTTCTTGGCCTGCCACTTCTGGGCTTAACAAGAACTGTCCCTGTGGTCTTCCATTCCCTTACTATGTTCCTCACAGTGGAAACTGACAGGTTAAATCTCTGAGACAACTTTTTGTATCCTTCCCCTGATCAACTATGTTGAACAATCTTTGTTTTCAGATCATTTGAGAGTTGTTTTGAGGAGCCCATGATGCCACTCTTCAGAGGAGATTCAAATAGAACAACTTGCAAGTGGCCACCTTAAATACCTGTTCTCATGATTGGATACACCTGGCTATGAAGTTCAAAGCTCAATGAGGTTACCAAACCAATTTAGTGCTTCAGTTAAAAGTCGGTAAAAAGTAGTTAGGAGTATTCATATCAAGAAAATGATAAAGGTGCCCATACTTTTGCACCTGTCGAATTTTGATTGAATGCATATTGTACATTTTCTGTTAGTACAATAAACCTCATTTCAATCCTAACATATTACTGTGTCCATCAGTTATTAGATATATCAAACTCAAATAGCTGTTACAAAAACCCAAACTTTGATAACTAAAAATGATTAAGATTAATAGGAGTGCCCAAACTTTTTTATATGACTGTAACTTTCTGAATCTGATTTGAAAGAAGAAGCTTTTCGCCAGGGTACCCGTTAAAAGAGGAGAAACTGTTAGGGAGGGGTGGATAAAATGCAATGCCAGTTGTGGTGACCCTTGGAAAAATATTTTAAATTTACCGCACAAAATTTAATTTGTATTTGACATTTAATATTTATTCGAATTTTAATTAAATTTTCAGCAAATTTTATTTCAGTTTGTATTTTTGTCAAAGTTAATTTGAAAAAATAAAAAGGAAGCTTTCAAAGAAATTTTGAAAAGAAAAATGAAAGGTAAGAGAGGACACTGCTTTGTGTGGGGGGGGGGAGGGGGGAGTTTGGGGGATAACATTGAGGACCCTTTAAAAAGTGGCACAGACACTCCAGTTCCATACAAACATGTAACATCATCTGCTTGGACGCATCTATCTAAAATTAAATTGATTTGGCAATTCTGTAAACTAGTAGATGTTTCAGTATAGATCAAATAACCAGACAAAAATCTGCAGATATAACACATCAATTGAGCCAAGACAAATTTTAAGTTTGTCCCCATAGAACACTTTTTCTGCTTTGGACAGTTTCTGACATGGACAGAGCAGTGGCAGTAGAGAGCACTGTGTCAGAATGGAAATAATATACCACTTCAGGGCTGGCGTCAGCATCTGGCTTACCTGGGAAGTGCCTGGGCCCACAGCATCCCTAGGGGCCCAGTCCCGCCAGGGCTGCTTTCTTTCTTCACTGAGACTGGCTGGAGGTAGGGAACATTCCCCTCCCTGCCTGGCCAGCCAGCGTCTCCTCTGTGCTGCACATCAGCCTGATCTGCACTCCCTGCATCTTTCTGCCCTGGCCCAGACCTGATTAGAGGAGGCCAGAGCAGCAGAGCAGCTCAGCTCCCGGGCCAGGAGACTGGTGAGTGTACACAGGGGAAAGGGGCGGGCAGTGTTTTGTGGGGTGTTTAGAAACCATGTGACTCTCCAATTGCTGCAAAACTCCAACTGCAATCATGCACTGCTAGCAGGACATGATGGGAGTTGTAGTTTGATAACAACTGAAGAGTCACTTGTTGGGAAACAGTGATTTGTGGGACTGTATATTTAGTGTGGTGTTCCCTAACGTATAACTTTCCAGTTGCTGCCAAACTACAAGTTCCATCATCCACTGCTGGCAGGACATGATTGGAGTTGTAGTTTGGCAACAACTGTCGAGCCACTGGTTGGGAAACACTGATTTATGGGGATAATGGCAAAATTTATCTAGGGGGGCAGTGGCACAGTTTATTGGGGGGCAGTGAGAGTTTATTGTGGGGGAGCAGTGGTACAGATTATTGGGGGACAGTGAGAGTTTATTGTGGGGAGCAGTGGCACAGATCATGAGGGCAAAGTTCTTTTTGCACAAAGAGAGGAAGCCCAAAGGGGCTCACCTACAGATGAGGGGCAGAAAGGAGGCCTAACTACAGATATGCGCACTAAGAGGGGGCACAGCTACAGATAGGGGTAAAAAGAGGGGGCTCAACTACAGATGGCATCCCAACTACAGAATAAGGCATAAAGAAAAGAAAAGAGGGTCCAGTTATTGTTGGGAGCTTGTATAGAGGAAGGTGCTGAAGTGCCTTAGATGTTTGTCTGGCAGAGGGGGCATCTATAAGAGGGCTACACAAAGGGGACCAACTGTTTTACTGTTGTGAGTGGTCCACAAAGGGGCCCGCTGAGGCTCTGTCACCCAAGGGCCCACAAAAACCTGGAGCCGGCCCTGCACCACTTCCTGCAAGACATAGAGCAGCTGATAAATACTGAAATACTGGATTTTTTTAAATAGAAGTGAATTACAAATTTATATAATTTTCTGATGCCAGTTGATTTGAAAGAAAAAAACTATTTTGCTGAACTACCACTAAATTACCCAAGACTGTGAAAAGCTTGTAGTGACTTGCCAAATTATATATACTCTGTTTCCCATTATTCAGGAAAGACTATTTTTTTTCTAGAAAATGGCCAACACTGTTTAAGTGGGCCCCAATTTTTTTCCATGAGCCCAGCTGTGTAACTGTGATGCAGCATAGACTTCTTTCTGTAAGACACTAGAGAAGACTCTAGTCTCATTGATGTTCTTACAGCCACCAGCTCTTCAGCACGGACCACTGTTTTAGGACACTTGTTCAGGACTTTCTATTCTGCCTCAGTGAACAGAGGTGTGAATCTGTGGACGTTCTTTACCCCCTTCTCCTGTCTCACTGATGATCTGACAACCAGCTGCTCCTCAGTACAGACAAGCATACTGTTGTTCCCCGAAAAGAGCAGTTGTTAAAGTTTTTGTCCTACCTATCTCTGCCTGACAGCAGTGCCAACCTTTCCCTACACTAATCAGCAGCAGAATGGTAGTAGGACGTGTGACCAGCATTATTATACACCAGGGTCACATGTCCTACCCGACCAATGTTAGCTAGGCCCCGTAGGGATTGCCAGGGCAACAGTGATATGTACAAGCTTGCCTTTCAACAAACTTTATTGAAGAACAACCACCAGACACATGAACAGACATGTGACTATTCAGGTGTCCGTTTGTTGCTCGAACACATGATAGATAGATAGATAGATAGATAGATAGATAGATAGATAGACAGATAGATGATAGATAGATAGATAGATAGATAGATAGATATATGCAGAAATTCCCACAGCACTCCAATGTGGCAAATCAAACGTGATTTATTGCATGGTGGAAAACAGCACACAAAGTCAAGGCAACGTTTCAACGACCGCTGTCGTCTTTTTCAAGCGTCACGCTTGAAAAAGACGACAGCGGTCGTTGAAACGTTGCCTTGACTTTGTGTGCTGTTTTCCACCATGCAATAAATCACGTTTGATTTGCCACATTGGAGTGCTGTGGGAATTTCTGCATATAGCTAATTGGAAGCCGTGGTCGCGGCCACCCGCTGGCACCCACCTCGAGACTGCAAGTAGTGCTGCTCCAAAATACAAGCTTTTCTAGATAGATAGATAGATAGATAGATAGAGCAAGGTAACAGCACATCCAAGGCTGAAGTAGAGGGTGCTGAGCAGAGAAAGTCCTTTGGCAGGGGATCCCGGAATACAGAGAAACAAGAGTCCGCAGCACACCAACATGTAGTGAAGAGTGGTTTATTCCATCAATAAGGTGCAGGATACAATGTTTCAATTCACTCCAGAATCATTTTCAAGCTTGAAAATGATTCTGGAGTGAATTGAAACATTGTATCCTGCACCTTATTGAAGGTGGAATAAACCACTCTTCACTACATGTTGGTGTGCTGCGGACTCTTGTTGCTCTAGATCAGTAATTTTCAACCTTTTTTGAGCCGCGGCACACTTTTTATACTTAAAAAATCCTGGGGCACACCACCAACCAAAATGGCACAAATTGACACTAAAACAGTACATGTTATACATATAGTTAATAATATAGATTTTAAATGTATTTATACTCACTCAGTGTGAAACCTGGGCCTGTTTTCTTCTCCCCCCTGTGCTTCTCTCCGGTGCTTCTCTCCACCATACTTCTCCCCCCTGTGCTTCTCTTCTGTGCTTCTCTCCACCTTACTTCTCCCCCCTGCTTCTCTCCTGTGCTTCTCTCCTGTGCTTCTCTCCACCATACTTCTCTCTCCCCCTGCTTCTCTCCACCATACTTCTCCCCCCCACTTCTCTCCTGTGCTTCTCTCCACCATACTTCTCCCCTATGCTTCTCTCCTGTGCTTCTCTCCCCCATGCTTCTCTCCTGTGCTTCTCTCCCCCATGCTTCTCTCCTGTGCTTCTCTCCACCATACTTCTCTCCCCCCTGCTTCTCTCCACCAAACTTCTCTCCCCCCTGCTTCTCTCCGCTGTTTCTCTCCCCCATCCCCATGTTTCTCTCCCCCCTGCTTCTCTCCCCTGTTTCTCCCCCATCCCCAGGTTTCTCTCCCCCATGCTTCTCTCCCTGTCTCCCCCCCCTGTTTCTCCCCCATGCTTCTCTCCCCCATCCCCAGGTTTCTCTCCCCCATTGTTTTCTCCTATTTCTCTACCCCATCCTCATGTTTCTCTCCCCCCTGCTTCTCTCCCTGTCTCTCTCCCCCCCCCCCCCCCCCCCCGTTTCTCACCTCCTCCGAGATGGTCGCCGCTGCTGTCCGCCTCACCTACTGGCTGCCCGTAGGGCCCGGATGTGCTCCTCCAATCAGAGGAGATCGGGAACGCTCCTGGTCTCCGCTGATTGGATAGGAGGAGCACATCTGGGCGCTACAGGCGGCCAGTAGGTGAGGCGGACAGCAGCAGCGGGGCGATCTGCAGGGGCACCATAGTTTGGGGAACTTTCCCCGCGGCACACCCGAGCATGTGTCGCGGCACAATGGTTGAAAATCACTGCTCTAGATAGATAGATAGATAGATAGATAGATAGATAGATAGATAGATAGAACAAACTTATATAGAGCAGCACCACCGTTGTGTTGAGTGTCAGGTGCCAGCGGAAAATCCAGACCACGGATTAAAGTAGTTAGTCCACTGAGAAATACTCCGCAGCACACTTGTTCATACTGATTCAGTGTGTTACGATCGCAGTATGCGAATAAAAGTCCATGGTGTATAGTGTCCAAAATAAATCAAAATTGAAAGAGGCTTGAAAATATAGCAGAGTCCTCCTATAGACTACATTTAAGTTCAAAAGAAATGTGTAATTATGTAAACGTGGACTTCTGAACTCCCTCCTGGATTCAAACGGCACAGCAACATCAAGGTCACGTGATCTTAGGTTCAGATGATGTTCCATCACGTGATCCATGACAATTTCATTCATGGAGAGAATCATTACCGGACTACAGGAGTAGCATAACAAGGTAATCAAATATTTCATGTACAATGTACTGGCTCAGGGGCGAAGTTCAGGCATCACCGTTCCGGATCCTCGCCGTCACTATGACCGTATCCCACAGACTCGCCGCGCTCACGGAGCACACCGATATATGTAGACACAGAGCACCCCTTCTACGCCGGATGGTCCCTCCGGGCCGAATTCACACATAGTAAAAGAAACCAAATGCACTCCTGATCGTGGTCCGGGTTGCATGTGCGGGTTGCATGTACAGAAATACAAGTGCCAGTAAATCCCTAATGAGGTGAGTTCAGTTGTCCATATTATCTGCAATGATACAAAGAAAGTGTAAGTTCAATAATAAATATACATATTTACATATTTACATGTTTGGTGGTTTCACATTTCCCACCAATGTAGAGGTCTGCCTGACAAGAGAAGAAGGGCAAACCGCTCCCTGTACATACCACTGCTGACCTTGTATTCAACATTCAAGCCTTTCGGAGTTAATGTCTCTAGTTCATAGATCCACTGGAGCTCTCGTCTTTTCAAGATTGTAAGTCTGTCACCACCATATCGAGGGGGCATAATTCTATCAATAAGCATGAAACGCAAATCCTTTTCCTGACAGGGGGTAGCCCAGACCATTTCTTACCTTACAGTAAAACCTCCCTTCCCCCCTTCCGCTGGACCAACCCTCTCGTCCCCGAATAAGACACGGAAACCTGCTTGGAAAAATTGGCCACAGCAGCCATTTTATTAACAAAATCAACATACAAAATATTGCACCAAATATTAAAACCAAATATTAAAACTAAATATAGAAATAAATATATACATATATACATATCCAACGACCAAACAAGTAATGTTAGATACGTATATACATATCGGCCTTCTTAATGTGCAGGGGGTCCTTGGGGCTCCAATTTCCCAACCAATCTGCTCCCCATGAATTTAAAACCTCCAGCCGCCCGCTACCGGCTCAAAGGCCCCATACCCTCTATATAAAGCTCAGCAGATGGCTGTATTGACCATAACTATAACTCCGCTCCCCGTGACACCACACTGGCAGGAGCCCAGAACTTCCCCTGATGATACCAGTACATCAGAGGATTGCTACCCATGTACCCCCAAATCAGAATACGAGACCAACCCCAAGGACCCTCCACACCCGCCACCACGAACATACCTTGAGACCTCAAGTATGTGAGCCCCCCACCAAGACCAGGGCCCGCTCAATCCCTTCCTGAACTCTCAACGCCCACAAATCGGTTCCCACCGCGTTGAGGTGAACACCATCCCCCAGCCAGTAGTTGCCCTGCCCGGCCTCCAAATCCAGATGCCGCACCACCACACCGCCATTCCAGGCCAAAAATCCCCCAACTGCTCTGTTCACCTTAACTCGGGCCTTGTTCAGGCGCACAACTGACCGAGCCTTCCGCCAGCATTGCCTTGGGACAATATCCGACCACACCACCCGCACGTGCGGCCATGCCACCCATAAGCGCAGGATATCATAGCGTATATCCCGGATCAATTCCCTGAAAGGACGGCTTCCCAAATCGTTCCCCCCCCAAATGCAACACGAGCACATCAGGGGGCCTATCCAACCCCACATACCGCTGGAAGTCTGGCAGCGCCCGGTTCCACAGCATGCCCCCCTTTCCCAACCATCGGAGCACCGCAACATTTCGGGAAAAACCGAGCTGTCGACCATCCGGCCTGACCTCCGCCCTCTGCGCTCCCCGAACCACATATGAATGGCCCAAAATCCACACTAAAAAGGGGGGACCTGTAACGAGAAGAAAAACACAACATGCCGTGCGTCACTCAACTATAAGCGAAGCCCAAACCAACCTAAACCAACTGCGGGCGCACATATGATCTATAGCGCCCCGACTCCCACCGCCCAATACGCCTAACCACCTCAGCACTGAGGCCCCAGCTCGCTGCCTCGGTCGCCGCCCCGATCCTGAAGGAATGAGGAGCAAACGCCGACCCGTCCAACCCCAAAGAAACCAAACACTTCCGGAAAATGGCAGAAAACTGAAACCTCGACAGGTATGTACCCCCCGCGTGGCGCAGCAATGGGCCACCCTGCAAACCTCTAACCTCCAAAAACTCGCGCAAGCACTGCACCGGACAAACCGCCGAACCAGCCACTGCCCCTAGCGCAACCCGACGCCCCCGTCCATCCTGATCCGTCTTGGAGCGACGAATCCAGAAAAACACCCGACCGTCTTCAAGCACCACGTCTTCCCGCAACAAGCCTCCCGGCCGACTACCCGACGGAGACACCAACTCCCCCACTCTCAACGCCCCGAAAAAAGCCCACGAAAAAGCCAAACGAAACAAAAGGAACTCTCCCTGCGACCGACAAATCCCCCCCAAGCAGCCCACAATCCGTTCCAACAGCGCAAACGAAACAGGCCTTCTCGAGTCCGGGCGCACTTTGCCCCTACGAAAACCCTTCAAAGCCTGCACTACCAAAAACTCCTTCGTGATGTCCCGCAACCCTCGCACTTTAAGCCAGAAAACCAACGCTGACATAAAACGATTGACCCTGGCCACCGACCAACCGCCCCCCGCCACGCTACCCAACCAGCCCAACACGGCCAAAGTCCTGTCACCATCAGAGCAAGCCCCTCCCCAACCGCACAACCACTCCTCCCAAACCACCCAATCTGCCGCATACGACCTCCATGTAGCAGACGCCAGAGACGACCGAATCAGTCCACCAACCATCAACAGACCAGAGTCCACAGGTGTGGCGGGCACGGGATCCCTTCCTCGTCGGCCTCCGGAGCCAGGGCTCGAAAACGTTCCCACTGCTGGCGAGAAAGAGAGTCGGCAATGTCATTTCTTACTCCTGGCACGTGCACCGCCACCACCCACGCGTTCAAAGACAAGCAACTAAGGACCAGATGTCGCAACAGGCGCACTACCGGAGGCGAAGATGCAGATCCAGTGTTCACCGCAGACACCGCAGCCTCATTATCACAATGAAATCTGACTTTCCTGTCCCTAAACCTGTCGCCCCAGACACCCACCGCCACCACAATCGGGAACAACTCCAGAAAAGCCAAATTCCGCACAAGACCCGACTGCTCCCATGATCCCGGCCAGGACCCCGCGCACCACTGCCCTTGGCAGTATGCCCCGAAACCCACACTCCCAGCCGCATCCGTGAACAACTCCCAATCAACTGAATCCACCACCGGGGCCAACATCAATGACCTACCGTTATAGGTATCCAAAAACCCCGCCCACACAGCCAAATCGTCCCGATGCTCACCCGTCAGCCTAACAAAATGATGAGGCGCCCGCACCCCAGCCGTCGCCCCCGCCAGCCGCCTACAAAAAACTCGTCCCATTGTCATAATCCTGCAGGCAAAATTCAATTTGCCCAGCAAGGATTGCAACTCCTTCAGAGTGATTTTGCGTAATCCTTGCGCCCGCCGCACCTCGGCCTTCAGGGCCACAAGTTTATCCTCCGGCAGCCGGCACTCCATTCTACAGGAATCAATCACGATCCCCAAGAACTTTAGTGCCGTCGCCGGACCCTCTGTTTTCTCCGAAGCCAAGGGGACCCCAAACTGACCAGCAACCCATTCCATGGTACCCAACAAAGTTCCACAAATGGGCGAGTCGGGCGGCCCCACGAACAAAAAGTCGTCCAAGTAGTGAATGACTGACTTCAAGCCCGCCAGGTCCCGCACCGCCCATTCCAGGAAAGAACCAAACGCCTCAAAATAAGCGCAAGACAACGAGCAACCCATTGGGAGGCAACGATCCACGTAAAACTTTCCCTCCCAATGGCAACCTAACAGCCTCATGCTGTCAGGGTGTACGGGTAACAGGCGGAAAGCGGACTCAATGTCCGTCTTGGCCAGCAGAGCCCCCTGCCCATAGTCCCGCATCCATGCCACGGCGGTGTCGAAAGACGTATAAACCACCGAACAAAGTTCAGGGTCTATACCATCATTCACCAACTGACCATGAGGATATGACAGATGGTGAATGAGCCGAAATTTATTCGGCTCCTTCTTAGGAACGACCCCCAGCGGACAAACAACCAAATTGGACAAGGGGAGTGACTCAAAAGGCCCTGCCATCCGCCCCATGGCCACCTCCTTGTCCAATTTTTCCTGAACCACCCGCGGATGCAAATACGCCGACTTCAAATTGCGCAACGAGAAAGGCACCTCATAAGGAGGGGCCGGGATGACAAAGCCACAAGTAAAACCGTCAAACAGCAACAACGCCTTCCCCCTATCCGGGAATCTATCTAGAAACGGTCGCATCGCGCCCACCCTCACCGGCGTCACCCCCATGACCAGAACTACCGCCCCCTCGCCCCTTGCCTTTTCTAAAACACCGCGCCGTGCCGTGCGATGTTCCACCACAAGTCCCGCAGACATGCTTGAATTTACAGGCGCCCCCGTATTTGCACTGGCCCTCGTTAAAGAGCCAGCATAAACCGGACTTGCCGCTCCCCGCTGGCGAGGCCTGCCCGGACGGTCCTGCGTGGCCGGCCGAACCGGCCCCCCCCTGAAAGGGCTGACCATAACGCGCCGAACCCATTACCCGCAGCCACAGACCAATATCTTTTTGGTCCCAGCGAATACTGGGCCTGACCGCCTTACGCTGACGAAACTGTTCGTCGTAGCGGAGCCAAAACTGGCCCCCATAAACACGCTGAGCTTCCCCGATTGAGTCCAGGTAGCAAAACAAGGCCGCGCAGTTCTGCGGCGCCTTGTCGCCGATCACGCTGGCCAAGATCGCAAACGCCTGGAGCCAATTAGAGAAGGTCTGAGGAATAAGACGCCACCGGCGCTTCTCCTCCTCTTCCTTTTTACTCTCAAAACGCTTCCCTTTGTCAAGATTGAACTTATCCAACGGGAGAAGGGAGAAAATCTCCACGTACTCATCCCGGCCAATCTTGTCCCTCACCTCCTGCTTCAGGTGGGCCCCCAACGGCCCCTCAAAACACACATACACCTCCCCTCGAGCCCGATCATCCATCCTCACCCAATCCACCTCCCTATCCTTATCCGTTTGCACTGCAACAGCCACACCCCCTGGACCCCCTACTTCCAACGCCCTACCCCCCGCTGGTATCTCCGCGTCAGTCCATGCCACCGCCGGCGACGTACCCCCCACAGGCCCCCTGCCCCCTCCCGCCAAATATGCCCTAAAACCACTAAACAATTCATGCCACATAGCGCTATCACCGGGCGCACCCCCCCCCCCAACCCCCCCGGGGCCAGCAACCATGGGGACCCTACCCCCCACCTCCCCCCGAATTACATCAGACACAGAAGACATCACAAGAGACAACTCACCGGGCTGCCCGGGCGCTGTGTTCCCGCCAGCCGGAGGTCCGGGATCTCCATGACGAACGCTCTCACTTGCCGCTGCGCCGTCGTCCACCACTCTCTGAGAGGGAGCAGAATTGGGCTGGCCGCTGCAGGTTCGGCACTGATGGACCGAAGCAGGGGCCCCCGAGCCCCCCGCCGCCACGACACTCCTGGGCCCACTGGGACCCGGTGGCTCCCAGGAAGGGAAACCGATGGCATTGAGGCCGACATCCCTGCGCCCGGCCCGGACCGTGGGCCAGCGCGAAGTACCGGGACGCCCCCCTGCCGGGGGCGGGCGACAGGCTCCTCCCCCGACTGGATCATCGCCAGGGGAGCCAGCCGCAGCAACAGGTGCAGGACGACAGGAGGGGGAGGGGAGCCACGGGCCCGCAGCCTCAGCCTCCCCCGCTCCGCAGAACCCGGCCGCTTCCTCGGATTCCTCCCAGGCCGGGCCCCGCGACCGGTGCGAGGAGGAGGCGGAGCCTGGCCTGTAGGGTCCCCGGAGGGGCTCACACGCTGTCGCCGGGTTCTAACGCCCGCCTCCGGGCTGAGCCGCGTCGGCGGCCGGGAGCGCCGGGAGCTCCGCTGGCGGGGAGGGGGGGAGGAGGGGGAGAGGGGGTCAATCTGGAGCCCGGCCGCACCAGAACCCTCACCTGACAGGGCCAGGGGTCCGACGCCAGCATCACCGGACGGCACCGGGCGGAGCGCCGCCCGAATCTGTTCCTCAAACAGGCCGCGGTCCGCAGCCGAGGCGGTCGCCTCCCGCAGCTGATCCAACAAGGCGGCCAGGGACATGGTAAGCCTGATCTTTCCCTCACTGCTAATCTCCTGACCCCTGACACTCTTCACACTGGTCTCTCCTCCCGAGTGTTACCATGAGGAGAGAGCCAGTCCCTTAAGTAAACTCCGTCCCCTCCCTGTTCCCTCCCCTACCCCTCCCCTAGCAACTCCCGCGCTATACTCCCTATCTGCCATTTTAACCCCCTCATGGCTGGACACCCCGTCATGGCGGCTTACCGCTCACGGGGTCGCGTGCAGCCTTTCTATATGTCTAGCCTCTGCAAAATGTTTGGATACTGGAAGATCTAACTTTTGTTTTCTGATAGTGTAGCGGTGCTGATTGATGCGTGTTTTAAAATCATAGGTAGTCTCACCTATATACAATTTTTTGCAGGGGCACCAGAGGGCGTAAATCACCCAATCAGATTCACAGATAAGGAAATGTTTAATCTCATATCTTTTATTGGTTGTAGGATGCGTGAAGTGTGTGCCCTTCTCCATGTCTTTACAATTAATACATCTAACACAGGGGTATGACCCTTTCTTCAGGGGGGCTAGATGTCGTTGTTTCTCCATCCGGGGACCTATGATGTCTGTTTTAACCAGTTTGTCTCTTAGATTCGGTCCTCTCCTATATGAAAGTAGTGGTGGGACTTGAAATTCACTGAAGTTAGTGTATGTGTCCCTTACAATATGCCAATGTTTCCTTAGTATATTACCGATCTTAGGGGAGAAATGAGTATAGGTAGACACAAAAGGAATGCGTTGTACATTAGAAAGTCTATTAACCCTTTGTAATAAGGTGTTTCTCTCGGTCTGTTTAGTTACTGTACGGCAATTCTGTAACAATGATAACGGGTACCCCCTGGCCTTGAAGTCATCCACCATACTGTCCAAAGTAACATCCAGCTGATCCTCATGTTCAATGATCCGGCGTGCCCTTAGCATTTGGCTTGAGGACAGAGACCTGACCATTATCGGAGGATGACAGCTGGAAAAATGGAGAGTGTTGTTACAATCTGTAGGTTTTTTATATAGACTGGTGACAAATTTTTTATCTTGTATCTCCACTGTCATATCTAAATAATGAATTTTTTTATCCGAGAAATCAGCTGTAAATTTGATCGTAGTGTCAATGGTGTTCAAGTGAGAGATGAAATCAATTAATGTCTGTTGGTCACCTGTCCAAATCATGAAAGCGTCATCTATGTATCTCCACCAGACCAAGGCATGTCTGTACAGTGGAGATACATAGATGTGTTGCTCCTCCAGGTAAGTCATTACGATATTTGCATAAGTGGGCGCGACGTTCGCGCCCATGGCCACGCCCCTTCGTTGTAAGTATGTCTTACCATTAAATGAAAAGTAGTTGTTCGACAAAACAAGCTCCAAATGTCTCATAATGAAATCTGTCTCTTTGGCTGATAGCGGGAGTGTACCTAGTGGACAACTGAACTCACCTCATTAGGGATTTACTGGCACTTGTATTTCTGTACATGCAACCCGCACATGCAACCAGGACCACGATCAGGAATGCATTTGGTTTCTTTTACTATGTGTGAATTCGGCCCGGAGGGACCATCCGGCATAGAAGGGGTGCTCTGTGTCTACAGATATCGGTGTGCTCTGTGAGCGCGGCGAGTGTGTGGGATACGGTCATAGTGACGGCGAGGATCCGGAACGGTGATGCCTGAACTTCGCCCCTGAGCCAGTACATTGTACATGAAATATTTGATTACCTTGTTATGCTACTCCTGTAGTCCGGTAATGATTCTCTCCATGAATGAAATTGGCATGGATCACGTGATGGAACATCATCTGAACCTAAGATCACGTGACCTTGATGTTGCTGTGCCGTTTGAATCCAGGACACATGTGTTGTATAATTGCCTATTATGTTTGACCAATGAAATGTATTCACCATTCACCACACGTGTATAAGTATTTTGCTGTGTTTCACTATTTGCACGCTTGAGAATGATGGCGGAGGCCATCGAAACGTCGCGTCTAGCCATATGTCGTTTTGTGTTTTTACACTAATTATGGAATAAACGTTCAAGATTTTTTCACTTCAACAAGTGTGCTGCGGAGTATTTCTCAGTGGACTAGATAGATAGATAGATAGATAGATAGATAGATAGATAGATAGATAGATGATATATATAATATTTTAAACGATTTCTTATATGTGAGTAAATATTCTGGATGACTTCTGCCTTGTACACTATTTCGGTGCCTATCTCTCCCGGTCTGAGCTGCTTTGCATTATAGTAAGATGAGGAGAGATGTGAGGACACATTAGTATCACTGTGTGTCCTGTGGTTACGGATATATCCGATGTTATATACAGAGCTGCTACCTGTCAGGTTCCGGCCGCTCCGCTCCCCCTGCAATGGAAAGAGGCTGATTTGCTTGTGAGATGTTTCCAGTTTCCAGACAAGATGGAACCAGAGAAAGCGACAGAGAACACCACAGCTCTCACCATCTAATTTCCATCTACTACATCTCTTCTCGCTCTACAGACAGGTATATTTTGAATCTAATATTGTGCTACACTAAAGTCTATGGGAAAATATCAAGCTGTGCACAAATCTTTCCCATAGATTTTAGTGTAGAATATTATTAGATTTAAAATACAGCCATTTATACCTATTTTACTGTCGAATTTTGCTTTTATTTTACTGTGTGAACATACATCTATGGTGGGACATTTCTGATTGCCTAGGGTACTGAAGGAGTTACCAGTAACTCCCCTGGCTGGTGGTCTAGGGTAGCAGAGGATTTAAAGGGACTATCAAGGAATTAAAAAAAAAACATAGCTTCCTTTTTCTAAAACAGCACCACCCTTATCCTCAGGATGTGTGTGGTCTTACAACGCGGCAATATTCACTTCGGTGATCTGCAATACCACACACAACCTGGAGGGCTGTTTCTAGAAGAGAAGAGTTATGTTTTTTTTCTAATCCTGGATTACTCCTTTTAAAGGGATATTCCACTCAAACATAACTTTTCATATGTTGCTGCCCATGGTGAGACTAACAATTCATTCCATACTTGTTATTATCTATTCCGTCTCCTTTCCCCAGTTCTTAGCTGCTGCTTTCTGCTGGAAAAAAAAAATCTGTGAGTGAGCCTTTCCCTTTGTCTCCGCCTCCCCCTCCCCTTCTGAGACAGCTGATGTAAACAAGTCCCTGGCTTTATCTGCAACTTTGTAGCTTCCTTGTCATGCTGGGAGGAATAATCACAGTGGGTTCATCGACAACATGACCTCAGAATAACCCTCCCAGCATTACAAAGAATCTACAAAGTTGCAGATAAAGCCAACCAAGCACTTGTTTACATCAGCTGTCTTGGAAAGGAGGAGGAAGGGAGACAGAGAGAATAGTATTGAATAATGGAATGAATTGTTAGTCTCACCATAGGCAGCAGCATATGAAAATGTATGTTTGAGTGGAATACCCCGTTAGTGTTTCATACCCAAAGGTGCAGTAAGTATCTCACTTCTCAGTGGCTTGCAGTGAACAGAGAGGGGGAGTTTATTAAAACTTTTTAAAAAATGTACTCTAAAATGTCACAATTTATCATATGAAAATAAACGTTATTTATCCTACAATAAACACTGGAAATGATAGAAAAAAATATGCAGCATTATATGTGTTTCATTATAATATATATATATATATATATATATATATATATATATATATATATATATATATATATATATATATATATATATATATATATATATATATACTGTATTTTAGGAGAAAAATCCCTGCTGTAACTAGTTTTGGACACTAGATGGCGCCATAGTCCGCAGTCCGTCCCGTGTTTCATAGCCTGGAGCGCGTCCCCGCTGTCTGTTCGGGATCACATGACGTCACTGTTCCCGCGCGGTGCATGCTGGAATTGCACCAGGGTTTGAACAGTCTGGCGGCAAATTTGTGCAGCAGCAGTAGGATAGTACAGTCCGCACCGGAGATCACAGCCCGATACCCGCCATGGCCGCCCGGACCCCCAGAAAGAGGAAGCAGAGCTCCGTCAGCGCAGACGGGTGAGCGCCCTGTGTGATATAATCTTCTGTAGTGTAATAAGATGGGGGGGGGGGGGGGGGGAATGTGACTAGCTGCACCCCTCTATATACTAGGGGCTGTGTGCATGAGCGATAATCTGCAGAGAGGCAGCTGGGGCTGCAGATCATTGCGCCTTATAGAGGCTCGCGCTATATTATCACATCAACCTGTTATATAAGAGGCGCCTGCAGTGCGCGGAGCGGCCGCCGGGTGGCAGCAGAGAGCAGCAGGATGTGTACTGTCTATGGAGGGCTCTTTCTATGTGCTCAGGGCATGCTGGGAAATGTAGTGCTGAAAGCGTCTGATAGTCCAGAACCCCAGTATAACTGCTTAGGGGATCACAGAATTAGGGCATGCTGGGAGGTGTAGTGCTGCAAGCATCTCATAGGCCAGAACTACATTATAACTGCATAGAGGATCACAAAATTATGGCTGTCAGGGCATGCTGGGAGTTGTAGTTCAGGAGCTGCTGCAGGGTCAGGTGATGGTGGGACACTGGTGTGTGGGGTCAGGTGATGGTGGGCGGACGGACGGACGGACACACTGTTGTACGGGGTCAGTCAGGTCATGGGGACACTGCTGTACGGGGTCGGTCAGGTGATGGGGGAGGGCACTGCTGTGTGGGGTCAGGTGATGAGAGGGGACACTGCTGTGTGGGGTCAGGTGATGAGGGGGGACACTGCTGTGTGGGGTCAGGTGATGAGGGGGGACACTGCTGTGTGGGGTCAGGTGATGAGGGGGGACACTGCTGTGTGGGGTCAGGTGATGAGGGGGGACACTGCTGTGTGGGGTCAGGTGATGAGAGGGGACACTGCTGTGTGGGGTCAGGTGATGAGGGGGGACACTGCTGTGTGGGGTCAGGTGATGAGGGGGGACACTGCTGTGTGGGGTCAGGTGATGAGGGGGGACACTGCTGTGTGGGGTCAGGTGATGAGGGGGGACACTGCTGTGTGGGGTCAGGTGATGAGGGGGGACACTGCTGTGTGGGGTCAGGTGATGAGGGGGGACACTGCTGTGTGGGGTCAGGTGATGAGGGGGGACACTGCTGTGTGGGGTCAGGTGATGAGGGGGGACACTGCTGTGTGGGGTCAGGTGATGAGGGGGGACACTGCTGTGTGGGGTCAGGTGATGAGGGGGGACACTGCTGTGTGGGGTCAGGTGATGAGGGGGGACACTGCTGTGTGGGGTCAGGTGATGGAGGGGGGACACTGCTGTGTGGGGTCAGGTGATGGAGGGGGGACACTGCTGTGTGGGGTCAGGTGATGAGGGGGGACACTGCTGTGTGGGGTCAGGTGATGAGGGGGGACACTGCTGTGTGGGGTCAGGTGATGAGGGGGGACACTGCTGTGTGGGGTCAGGTGATGAGGGGGGACACTGCTGTGTGGGGTCAGGTGATGAGGGGGGACACTGCTGTGTGGGGTCAGGTGATGAGGGGGGACACTGCTGTGTGGGGTCAGGTGATGGAGGGGGGACACTGCTGTGTGGGGTCAGGTGATGGAGGGGGGACACTGCTGTGTGGGGTCAGGTGATGGGGGGGGACACTGCTGTGTGGGGTCAGGTGATGAGGGGGGACACTGCTGTGTGGGGTCAGGTGATGAGGGGGGACACTGCTGTGTGGGGTCAGGTGATGAGGGGGGACACTGCTGTGTGGGGTCATGATAATCTGGCACATCGGGAAGTTTACTGCAATCTACATTATCTGTATACTAGATGAAGGAAATGTTCCTGTATACATGGTAAAATCGCTGGATTCCTATAATCCAGAATATGTGATAATCCAGCACTTCTGGATTAGTAGAGAGGTTCTATTACTTGTGTACACTTACAATGGCAGCACAGGGAGGTATCTGTATCTGCTGTGTATTACTGCACTGGTTGGGATCAGAGATGACACTGATCCCGGCTGTATGTCCAAAGCATAGCATCCGACCGTCTGCCACCATCCTGTCCCCGCTAATCCAGTCATGTGAGCCGGGGGTGTAATGAGGACCCACCAGCTCTGTGCTGTAGAGATAGATAGGACAGCAGTATACGGCGTATACACATCATCCTACATGGGCTAAAAATAAAGAGAAGGAAGAAATGTGAAAACACATCGGAGCAGATTTATCAGAACTAGCTATAAGGAACACTTTGGTTTGATCAGTGATCGGTTGCTATGGGATCAGTGATCACTGACTGGTCCCATAGAAGCCAATCCCATAATCCCACAGGTTTTTGCTTAGTTTTTTCCTCCCATACACCCCTATACGGACCTCCTTTCCTCCCATACACCCCTATACAGACCTCCTTTCCTCCCATACACCCCTATACGGACCTCCTTTCCTCCCATACACCCCTATACGGACCTCCTTTCCTCCCATACACCCCTATACGGACCTCCTTTCCTCCCATACACCTCTATACGGACCTCCTTTCCTCCCATACACCCCTATACGGACCTCCTTTCCTCCCATACACCCCTATACGGACCTCCTTTCCTCCCATACACCCCTATACGGACCTCCTTTCCTCCCATACACCCCTATACGGACCTCCTTTCCTCCCATACACCTCTAGACGGACCTCCTTTCCTCCCATACACCCCTATACGGACCTCCTTTCCTCCCATACACCTCTAGACGGACCTCCTTTCCTCCCATACACCCCTATATGGACCTCCTTTCCTCCCATACACCCCTATACGACCTCCTTTCCTCCCATACACCTCTATACGGACCTCCTTTCCTCCCATACACCTCTATACGGACCTCCTTTCCTCCCATACACCCCTATACGGACCTCCTTTCCTCCCATACACCTCTATACGGACCTCCTTTCCTCCCATACACCTCTATACGGACCTCCTTTCCTCCCATACACCCCTATACGGACCTCCTTTCCTCCCATACACCCCTATACGGACCTCCTTTCCTCCCATACACCTCTAGACGGACCTCCTTTCCTCCCATACACCTCTAGACGGACCTCCTTTCCTCCCATACACCCCTATACGGACCTCCTTTCCTCCCATACACCCCTATACGGACCTCCTTTCCTCCCATACACCCCTATACGGACCTCCTTTCCTCCCATACACCTCTAGACGGACCTCCTTTCCTCCCATACACCTCTAGACGGACCTCCTTTCCTCCCTCAAAGCCTAAATTAAGGTACCAGAAATGGCTAAAGAAACAAACTTTTTTTTTTTTTTTTTTTTTTTTTTATTAAAAAAGAAAAAGTACAAAA
This sequence comes from Dendropsophus ebraccatus, assembly GCF_027789765.1. Lineage (NCBI taxonomy): Eukaryota > Metazoa > Chordata > Amphibia > Anura > Hylidae > Dendropsophus > Dendropsophus ebraccatus. The sequence goes on from NC_091459.1 coordinate 118,862,430, forward strand.
GTCTAGAAAAGGCTGTATATGTGTGTGTGTGTGTGTGTGTGTGTGTAATATATATATATATATATATATATATTATACACACTAAGAGATGCATAACTTTCCCAGTCACTATGAAACAAACACATGGCTGCACCTTAGACCACCGGGCATGCTGGGAGTTGTAGTACCATCAGTTATAGAACACTGTTGTAGCTAATTGCTCTTGAACTACATGTCCCAGGATGCTGTGGGGGAGGAGGTCACATGAGCTGTGAGGCTGCACTGCATGCTGGGTAGGAGAACCATGTGGCTGCTGTGTTCCATCCCCTGAGGTGTGTGTGGTGTCCTGTCCTCCTCCATCATCCCCTGAGGTGTGTGTGGTGTCCTGTGCTCCATCATCCCCTGAGGTGTGTGTGGTGTCCTGTGCTCCATCATCCCCTGAGGTGTGTGTGGTGTCCTGTCCTCCTCTATCATCCCCTGAGGTGTGTGTGGTGTCCTGTGCTCCTCCATCATCCCCTGAGGTGTGTGTGGTGTCCTGTGCTCCTCCATCATCCCCTGAGGTGTGTGTGGTGTCCTGTGCTCCTCCGTCATCCCCTGAGGTGTGTGTGGTGTCCTGTCCTCCTCTATCATCCCCTGAGGTGTGTGTGGTGTCCTGTGCTCCTCCATCCCCTGAGGTGTGTGTGGTGTCCTGTGCTCCTCCATCATCATCCCCTGAGGTGTGTGTGGTGTCCTGTGCTCCTCCATCATCCCCTGAGGTGTGTGTGGTGTCCTGTGCTCCTCCATCATCCCCTGAGGTGTGTGTGGTGTCCTGTGCTCCTCCATCATCCCCTGAGGTGTGTGTGGTGTCCTGTGCTCCTCCATCCCCTGAGGTGTGTGTGGTGTCCTGTGCTCCTCCGTCCAGTAATCTGATGATCTGGGGTACTCCCATCTCTCTCCCTCCATCCCCCTATTACAATCAGTGTACACAGGTACTGTCACCACTGACCATTACCTGTACTGTACATGGCTACTAGTTATAGTGGCCGGACACACGTGACAGGAGAGCTACTGCTGCCACATTATAGGAGACTCTAGGTTATCTGGAGGCAAAAATTATATTCCAGAACATTCTATACACCAGTGGTCTCCAGCATGTCCCAACCACCCCCGAGCTACAACTTTTTTTTTTTTCTTTCTCTACTCTGCGGAAAGATCAAAATAAGACATTCAAGATATGAGTCTATGATCAATGGAAATTCTGGACCATCAGGTGCCGGACAGCTGGGATGTATGTTGCTTTATATTCTATAGAGATTTTGTGCTGACTGTATTGGAAGTATGGTGGACTAGCAGATTATGAGGCTGTTCTGATGGTCCAGGATAGTCCATTCCTTTGGCAGTCTATAGTCTCACCCTGTCTAGTCTCATCCTGTCCAGTCTGTTGTATGGGATGATTCTGGATTATTGGAATGCTATGTGACATTATGATCTATAACAGGGGTGTCAAACTCAAATACACAGTGGGCAAAAATTTTAAAATTGGACAAAGTCGCGGGCCAACCTTGATAATTATTGAAGCGGAAATGCCGCGGTGCTGGCACTGTCAGAGCAGCGTGCATTGTTCCTGGCACTGTCAGTGGTGTGCGTCTCCCAGCGCTGTGCACTATGATAAATGACGTGATAAATTACTATGATATGATTAAACCCAAACCGATGTCAAATTGCCCCAAATAATAGCCAGCCCCCCAAGAGTCCCATATAGTAACTAGCCCTCCCCAATAGTCTCATATAGTAGGCAGCCCTCCCCCATAGTCTCTTCTATAGTAGGCAGCCCTCCCCCTTGGTCTCTTCTATAGTAGCCAGCCCTCCCTCTTGGTCTCTTCTATAGTAGCCAGCCCTCCCCCTTGGTCTCTTCTATAGTAGCCAGCCCTCCCCCTTGGTCTCTTCTATAGTAGCCAGCCCTCCCCCTTGGTCTCTTCTATAGTAGCCAGCCCTCCCCATTGGTCTCTTCTATAGTAGCCAGCCCTCCCCCTTGGTCTCTTCTATAGTAGGCAGCCCTCCCCCTTGGTCTCTTCTATAGTAGCCAGCCCTCCCCCTTGGTCTCTTCTATAGTAGCCAGCCCTCCCCCTTGGTCTCTTCTATAGTAGCCATGGTGGGCCAGATGTAATTCAAACTTTGAATTGCCTGGCGGGCCAAAAATAATGGCACCATGGGCCAGATTTGGCCCGCGGGCCAGAGCCATGACTGATCTATAAGGTATCTGTATGTTCTCTCCTTAGGCGCCGCTCCTCCTTTGGAACGCCGGTAAAGAAGTTAATGGTGGATTGTAGCGTCATCTTGACCCCGCTCCAGACACGGAACCTGAACAACGGCTCCATAAAACGGCCGCCAACACAGAGCTACACGAGTATCAAGGACCCCGAAGATAAGGAGAATATGGCGGCGTCTCCTCAGAAAAACAGCGTTGCCCGGAAACTCATCGTCTCGCCTCAGGGCAGCGACAAAGACGCCTACGTCTTCTCCCCGGTAAAGTCACCTGACTCCTTCACGAAGGTGCCGACGCGGTCCTTCTATAAGAAGCAGAGCGTGTACGTGACGCCAGTGGAGCGTAAGATGATCAATGAGAGTAGAGGGCAGAGCGGTGAGGACGCAGCGCCCCCTGCTGTGAGATTGGGCGCCAAAGAAGCTTCTAGATTTACCAGGGTGAAAAAAGGGCCAACCACAAAGAAAAGGAAGTCGACCGGAAATGGCGCCCCCGTGAAAAAAACTAAAGCAAAGCCGCTGAAAAATAAGACCGCTGCACCCCCACCAAGCAAAAGTGACTCCCCTCAGAATACAAAGCAGAGTGACCCCTCACCTAAGGCGGCAGAGGAGCCAAACACCCAGAAAACCACCATCCTGGGGCTGAAGATGAAATCCAGGCCGAAGCTGACGGTGGGTGCCGCCTTTTTTGCCACCAGCAAGAAGCCTCATTCTGCGCCAAAGAGGCCCCCGCCCCACGTCAAGTATCCAGCCATGTCCAAACCATCATTCAAAGCCACGAAAGAGAGTGTGGCACCATGTGTGAGGTCAGAGGCCACCTCCCAGGGTGGCAAAGTGGCAGCTGATGGCAGCCGCAAAGAGGTCACAGGTCACGTGCTGCCTGCTGGGGAGAAGAGTAGGAACGAGCGCCAGAAGGACGCAGACACAAAGGGAAAGAGGAGTCTGGAAGAGAAGGATGCCCACCCACAGCAAGAGGGCGCCACTTTAGCGGTAGGAGGACATGACTTTTTTTTGTTAGGGTCTTTTTAATATATATAATTTTTTAATTCCCATTTTTGTTCTTTTCCCTCTGCAGGATGCAGAGAATGAATCTCAGATCATGTTTGACGCTGATGACTCCGTCTTGAAATCATCAGACAAGAAAGGTAACGGCTCCGGGCGGCTCCGTCACCCCCGGCAGAACCAAAGCTAAAAAGTTGATTTATTGTTATTACTGTTATATTTGTATTAATTCACTTTGACTATTTTCTGAAAAAATCTGGCCTTGTTTCAGACTCCACGGTGTACCCGATCTTCAGCACGCCCTCCATCACCAGGAAGAGGTGAGTGCCGCTCTCATGGCTTTTATTCTGCTGTGTTTGCTGCCCCCTAGGGGATGTCTGCACATTATAACAGGATCCCAGGGGCACATTAGAATCTGGTCTGTGAGATTCTGACCCCTTATGTTGTGTTTTTACAATCGTCTTCTCTCTCCCTCCTCAGACCTGTAGATTTCTGCACAGATTTGGCGTCCCCGGTTTGCCCCAGTACTCCAATGAACGTGCCGCCTGCCTTAAACAAAGTCCCAAAACTGAGTAAGAGGAAGGAGACGGCGCCTGACGATCAGCTGATCATTGTAAGTCTGACTGGCGCTGATATCCTAACAAGATCAGCAATCTCCTCTCCTGAAATACTCTGTGCTCCTGGGCACCTTGATGTAGCTAAACCTGTGATCACCCCAAAGATCAGCACATTCACCTGCTAAAATACTCTGTACTGCTGGAAACCCTGCCCCTTATACTGCATAACCATCAATCCGTATCTCCCGTAATATTTTACCTAAAATACTCTGTGCTGCTGTGAACCCTACTCCTTCCTCAGTGTAACTTTCAGTCCACCATCTCGGATTAGCACCCTCCTCTCCTGAAATTCTCTGTGCTGCTGGGGACCCGGCACTTTATGCCACATAACTTCCCACAAGAGATCAGTTCAGTCCTTACCTGAAGTCCTCTGTGCTGCTATGAGACCTTTCCAGTCTGTATCTCTAGCGAGATCGGCACACTCCTCACCTGAAATGCTCTGTGCTGCTGTGAACTATACTCCTTCTACTGTGTAACTCTCAGATCACCCCCCTCCTCTCCTGAAATCCTCACCCCTCTCTCCCTATGGCAGGACGCAGGTCAGAAGCACTTTGGTCCGGTGTCGTGCAGCACCTGCGGGATGATATACTCTGCGGCCAGTGTAGAGGATGAGGCTCAGCACGCGCAGTATCACCAGAGGCTGCTGGAGAGCATCCGCTACGTGGTAAGGACCCCGACCATATTCATGAGGATAGTGTATCACTATAGACAAGAACCATCGCCATAGAACTGATGGAGGATGGATGTGAGCAGGACAAGATCACTGACAGGCAGCAGAGATGGATAAGATTGGACTGTCCCTTTTACTGCTCATATATAGATTTTTTATCCTCTGGATCTTTTTGTGTTTTTCATAAGATTTTTACTTTTTTCGCAGGGTTGGAAAAAAGAGCGAGTTGTGGCCGAATTCTGGGACGGGAAGATCCTATTGATCTGCCCCGAAGATCCGAAATACGCCCTGAGAAAGGTGGGGGATAAATCAGCATCACACCCACAGGGGGGCGGGGCCTAAGACTTTATACTTTGTAATCTATAAGACGTTCAGTACATTTGTTTTCTTGTGTTGTACTGCTCATGTTTTATTATTTTAGTCACATCCAGAGCTGCATTTATAGCATTTAGTCCTGCTTCTTGCATAGAGCTCTTTCCACATTCAAAATGTCAACTGGCAGAATTATGAACGCAGCTCTGGATGTGACTAGAGAATTAAAAAAAAAACTGCAGTCAGTGTTTGCTAAAAATCTACATTACGTGTTAAATGTATGACAAATCCTTCTTCCCTCCCCTCTCTTGCACCGGTTAAAGATTGTGCATTACACTCCAATCACATCCAGAGCTGCATTCACAATGCTGCTGTGAACATAGGAGCTTCTCTCCCTGCTGCTTTAGTGTATTTTAAAGGTGTTTGCTTTAGTCCCTTCAGGAGGAGGAGGTCCTATGTTTACTGCAGAATTGTGAATGCAGCTTTAGATGCGACTGGAGTGTAGAACACAGTGCAGTTCTGGGCCTGGATAACGTGAGAAAATAATGTTTATTATTTTCTTTGGAAAATTAAAAAGTGGAATCTGATTGGTTGCTAGGGGCAACTGAGCCAGTTTCACTTTACACCATGTTTGATAAATCTCCCACTAAATCTTCTCTAGTTAATCTACACTTTTACCAGAGCAATGCATTGTGGGAGCTCAGAAGGCAGTTAGTGTTTTAGTCAAGCAGTTTGGTCACATGACTAATGGTGGTGGAGCTAAATTGGTAGAATTTTGAAAGCAGCTTTTGCTGTGACAGAGGTCGAGGCTTTTTTTTTTTTATCCAGTGAAATGTTGATGCGGTAGAATTGTGTTTCACTGTACTTTTGTCCTGCAGGCGGAGGAGGTGCGAGAACTGGTGGACATGGAGCTCGGCTTCCAGCAGACCAGCCTGCATTCTCCCAGCAGGACCCGCACTTATCTGTTTGTCACCAATGAGAAGAAGATAGTGGGGTGCCTGATCGCCGAGCCCATCAAACAGGTACCGTGCCCCACCCACTCACACACACACTTTTGTCTACAATTCACTGGACCATGTGACACCCGCTATAACGTAGGTGATAATGTAATGCTGGACTATTGGATTATACACTGTTCAGATTATTTTATAAATGCTTGTACTGATGCAAACCTTCTCCACTAGTCCAGATGAAATATATGATATGTGACATATAGATGTGCGGATCTCATGTTGCTTTGTTCATTGGTTTTGCAGGGGTTCCGGGTCTTGGCGGAGCCGTCATCTCCTAAGACAAATACCGTGCTGGAGAGGCACCGGGCCTGGCGTTGCTCCTCAGAACCTGAGCCGGCGATCTGTGGAATCAGCAGGATCTGGGTGTTCGCCCTCATGCGGAGGAAGGGGATCGCCAGCCGGCTGGTGGACACCGTAAGGTAAGTCCATATTTTTATCTTTTTTTTTTAAAGTGTCACTGTCGTTTAAACTTTTTGTGCAGAAATCAATAGTACAGGCGATTTTAAGAAATTATGTAATTGGGTTTATCAGCCGAAAAAATGCATTTTTACCATGAGAGCAGTTTGAAGCTCTCCCCCCTGTCTTCATGATTTTCTTTGGAGAGGGGTGGAGGGAGATGAGGCACCAAAACAGGACAACAAAGAGTTAATTTACAGCTACGTCACCGGGCTATCTCCTCTGAAGTCAGCTCTGACCTCTGAATACCGGCTTTCATGCAGCTCTCACTTTGTAATTCTTTTGTTCTCTGCTGCCGACTAATCTCCCCTCTCCATAGAACTGACAGGGGCCGGCTGATGTAAAAGAGTCGAGATTTCCTGATAATGAGCAGTGGATGAGAGAGATGGGGGGGGGGGGCTGGGAAAGTCTTTTTGAATGCAGACAATGGCATATTTGCCTAATAAATCCAATTACAAAGTTTCTTAACCTCTTAAGGACCCATGACGTACCGGTACTCGGCGCTGCGGTGAAGATGGCTGCTGATTCTATGCCGGGCGCCGGGTGCCTCCTCCCCCCATGTGTGTCCCGCCCCCCCGGTGAGTCCTCCGTTGCAGGGAGACAGCTAGCAGGTCCTTGCTGCTAGCTGCCTCCCTGTTCTGCAACCTCCCCCCCCCTCTCCCCCTTCGGGTGCCGGGAGCCATGTCCTCCATCCTTCCTCCCCCACCCCCACCCCCCATGTTGCGTCCTCCTCCCCACCCGCCATGTAGCGTCCTCCTCTCCCTGGTGGTACTGCTTCCTCCTCCTGCCTACCTGCAGCCGCCGCCACCCGACCCTCCTGTGTCCTGCCACTCACCCCCTGCGTCCTGCCACCCACCCCTCCTGCGTCCTGCCACTCACCCCCTCTGTCCTGCCACTCACCCCCTCTGTCCTGCCACTCGCCCCCTCTGTCCTGCCACTCGCCCCCTCTGTCCTGCCACTCGCCCCCTCTGTCCTGCCACTCGCCCCCTCTGTCCTGCCACTCGCCCCCTCTGTCCTGCCACTCGCCCCCTCTGTCCTGCCACTCGCCCCCTCTGTCCTGCCACTCGCCCCCTCTGTCCTGCCACTCACCCCCTCTGTCCTGCCACCCCTCCATCCTGCGTCCTGCCACCCCCTCCGTCTTGCCACTCACCACCACCACACATTGCTTCATGGAATAGCGGCGCGCGTTGGCGACCAACGATTTGAGAAGCACCATACATTACCTGGCAGGACTTCCCCTCTGCTCAGTCTGCACAGCATCAACTCCAGAGCGGCCTGACTGAGCTGTCAGACCGCTCAGCCAATCACAGGCCAGGACCGCCGCGGCCAGTGATTGGCTGATCGGTCTGACAGCTCAGACAGTAGTGCGGAGTTGATGCTGCGCCACGGGACCAGGGGAGGAAGATGGAGTGCAGGAGAAGCCCTGCAAGGTAATGTATGGTGCAAGGGCTGCAAGGACAAAAGTAACTATGTCCCTGCAGCCCACGCTCAACGATCATCAGGTCGTGGAATAGGCCCAGTAAACGAGCGCCGATCTAGCAGATCGGCGCTCGTTTATATCGTTGATCGGGCCCTGCTCAGCCTGTGGAATAAGGCTTTAAGTCTGCGTCTTCCCTTTGTCTTCCAGGAGCTCCTTCGTCTACGGCTCACACCTGACAACCGATGAAATCGCCTTCTCAGACCCAACGCCGGACGGAAAGCTTTTCGCCAGCACCTACTGCAGGATCCCTGACTTCCTGGTGTACAATTTCCTCAGTTAGATGAGTTGCAGTCATCCCCAATCTATAGCTCTCCAGCCATGGCAGATCCACCTGCTGCAAGGCATGCTGGGAGTTGTAGTGATGCATATTGGAAACTGCTGGTTCTGAGTTTGTTGCACTTTTTGCCTCTTGTTGGCTGCTAGAACAGATTATTATAGTTAATAGTTAATGGGAGGGAGGTTTCTGATCTTGCAATGTTTTGCTATTAACAGGCATCAGGTGTCACTCCTGAGATATATCGTGGCAGTGCGCTTAAAGTGACACTGCCACCCCTTTATGCATTGACTTCTCTACACAGTGTACTGAGTAAATTAGATTTTCATACCTTATTTGGCCGTCATGGAGGGGCGGGGCCAATGGTGGCGCTGATGCCGCGAGGCCCCGCTCACTTAACACAATCTGCAGTTGATTAAAGATCACTTTTTACTTGACCAAGCACCATGATGTATAATATAAAATAAGGTATGAAAACTGCTAAATTTACCCTTTACACCTGTGTAGAGAAGTCAGAATGCATAAAGAGGGAGACAGTGTCACTTTAAGTCTCCGGCCAGCCAAACATCCCACTCTTTTGCCTCATAGACTGTAATAAAAAAAAAGGGCCAGACTTGAGTGACAGCTGAGGAGAGGCGGGCTATTTTGCACTTCCCCTGACTGTAAATCAGGAGTGACAACTGCTGCAATAACTAATGATATATGAAAAGTTATACCAATTGACAGTGCTGCTTTTAAGGATTGAGGGGGAGGGGGAGTTTTTAAATCAACAAGTGTCAGAAAGTTAAATAGGTTTGTAATTCACTTCTACTTAAAAATCAGCTACTGTATGTCCTGCAGGAAGTGAGGTATTCTTTCCAGTCAGACAGTCAGCAGTCTGCTCTCTGTTGCCACCTCTGTCCATGTCAGGAACTGTCCAGAGCATGAGCAAATCACCAAAGAAAACCCCTCCTGCTCTGGACAGTTCCTGACATGGACAGAGGTGGCAGCAGAGAGCACTGTGTCAGACTGGAAAGAATACACCACTTCCTGCAGGATATACAGCGGCTGATAAGTAACCTAAGACCCACATGGAGTCTTTGGGTATGTGCACACTACAGAATCTGTGTGGATAACTTCCAGCGTATTCTGTGCAAGGTTCTGCTGGAAGTTCTGTCCATCCCTATGCTCAGGCAGATTTCGCCGTCAATTCTTTGGGCAGATTTCGCCGTCAATTCTCTGTCTGAGCATAGAATGAAGCCTATGGGATGGACGGGATGTGCGCAGATTCTCTAGTGTGCACATACCCTTGTAGGCCATAGTTTCAGTCCTAAGTAAAATTTCATTCATACAGAAGTGCTGCAGTTCTCATGATCTCTTCTTGCTGTCAGTGAATGTGAACTCTGCCCAGACATATTTCTCCAGCTGTAACAAACCCTCAGCTCTGAGCTCTACTATGGGATCAGGATGTAAATCATGGACACTCCTCATTCACTGACCAAGTAGAGATCTGAGAGGGTAAAGAATAAAAAAAACAGCTTTGAGATAATCGTCAGTTTTATCGTGTTTAGTTGTCTTGTGTTCTGTAAATATTTCATTGTTTATTGTACAGAATGGAAATGGGGGGAGAGGGTCACATGACCCAATCATAGCCCCTGGATATGGGGTCACATGACTCAGGATAGAAGGGGTGGTTGTTTTTACAGTGTTTTATCTTAAAGTTACTGCTAACAAGAATAAAACAGTTTTGTTTCTTGCATTGCTGCGATTCATTTATACACATGCAATAGAGCATTGGCCATTATTTAGAGGATCTGTTGGGGCTCCTGGTCTGTTTTACTTTGTGTTAAAAGAAAGTATCACTGCAGGGGCAATTTATTTCCAGGAGGAATTGTTCACCATACTGTTACTAACTAACTAACTGTTACATCTTAAGTTTTTATGACCAAGGAGCAGCCAGGAAAGCGGCTGTGAGGAGGGGACCACCCACTATCTGCAGTGCATCAGGGATTCCCACTTCTCTATCTGGCGTCTGACAGGTTTGGTGATGCCAGGAGAACGTTACCAGCCTGACTGCATTGTGGAAGCTGTAATTTAAATATGAGCAAATTTAAAGTACAAACAAATCAAATTACTTTGTTAGTTCGGCAATCTGCTTGTCAGCCGGCTGCTTTTGAAGTCTGCGCTGCTTCTCCCTGGGTGCCCGGAAAAGCTGGATCCAGTCCTGGGAGAAGTTTACCAGCACTGGATTCAGCATTCAGAGTGGCGCAGTCTTCAAAAACAGCCGGCTCCCACGATGCATTGCTCTGGTAACAATGGAATTCTCAACACAGTTTTGGGCACGACTAGAGAAGATTTAGTGAATCAAGTTCAATACAATTCAAAAATAAATGATTTACACGTTCCTCTATACCACGGAGACCCATAATGTTGTCAGGAAACACTTGCACTTAAAAACATGCAAATTTCAATCAAAATTTTTTTTTAAAACTCTGTTGAAATTTGCACATAATTAGATTGCCGAACTAAGTCATTTGCTCCTCTCTAGCTGTAATGTATGCTGAGGAGGATATTACTATTGGAGGCTTCACAGGGGTCAGCTGAGACCTTCATTCCAATGAATGTGAGAACAGAAAAGTCATCTTACCCTTGCCATAAAGACTGAGCCCGGCTTCTCCTCAGCACCACTGTCTGACCTCACAAATGTCTTCTGGAAGGAAGGAGGGAATTTCCCATAGATACTTCCAAAATGTTACTTTTAAAGTGACAGTCAACCCCTTTTTGCATTCTGACTTCTCTATACAGGTCTAAAGGGTAAATTCAGAGGTTTTCATACCTTATTTTTAGATCATGGTGCTTATTCTAATAAAAAGTGATCTATTATCATCTGCAGATTGCTACCTGGCCTCAGCGCCACTTAGCCCTGCCCCTGTGATGTCATCACCACATATGCCCTGCTCCCTTGGCCATTGGTATGGGCTGACCTAGAGGGGTTGGGGCTGGGCCTAGACAACTATAATGACACAGATGGACAGGGTTTACAATGTCATTGTGGGTGGGGCTAAGAAGCGCTTCAGTTGAGAAGCCCCGCCCAGGTGGCACAATACGCAGATGATAAAAGATCACTTTTAACTGGAACAAGCACCATAACGTATGATATAAAAGAGGGTATGAAAACTGCTAAATTTACCCTTTACACCTGTGTAGAGAAGTTATGATGCATAAAAGGGGGTGACAGTGTCACTTTAAGTCTAGAGATGAGTGAACCTGGAGCATGCTCGAGTCCATCCGAACTTTCGGCATTTGATTAGCGGTGGCTGCTGAAGTTGGATAAAGCCCTAAGGCTATGTGGAAAACATGGAAATAGTCATTGGCTGTATCCATGTTTTGCAGACAACCTTAGAGCTTTATCCAAGTTCAGCAGCCGCCACTAATCAAATGCCGAACATTCGGGTTCGGATGGACTCGAACCCGGTTTGCTCATCTCGATTTAAGTCCCAAGAGAGCAGAAGCTGCTATACCTGCAAGAGGGTGAAGACTTAATATTAGGGACTCTGGGTGTAGAAGGGGAACCTTGCAGCCCTCTGGAGTAAAAGGCAGCTCACGGAACCTCCGCTGGGAAACCCTAATGGTGCATGGGACAGCTGTATGGCACACAGCAAATGCAGAGACGAGGAAAGAAGGATGTCTGGCTCCCGATATCCAGTCCCATTAAAGCAAACTTTATTTGAAGATGAAACAGATACTCCTGGTCCAAAGGATCGACATGTTTAGTTGCTAATTCAGTCCAATAGAAACTGGTGGCTAAAACAAAAATCCAGTAGCTTTCTCCATTCAAGAGTTTCCGTTTGTATTCTCACCCTCTTGTTGGACGGGTGACTTTTTCAATGCCCGTGGCGTCCTATCTCAGATGTATCTAGCCTGACAGTGAGTGTATCCATGCTAACAAGGCATTTTCCATTCAGGGTCCACAGAGTCATTACGTGTTACGGACATTGAAAAAGTCACCCGTCCAATAAGAGGGGGAGAATACAAACGGAAACTCCTGAATAGAGAAAGCTACTGGATTTTTGTTCTAGCCACCAGAATTCCTAATGGACTGAATCAGCGACGTGGTCTTCTCCTCACTTACTGAATAGTTGTCTAGTTGCTGGATGCATTATATGCTGAATGTTTTTTTGGTCAGTAGGTGATAACATTCATTGCATCTATTACAATCATGTTACCAATATTTGTATGATTACATTTATTATTATAATGATATCAGTATTTGTAAATCTGCATGTTTTGGTTTTTGAGGACAAATTTGTTGGTTGCTGTTCACATTTGCTTTTATGCTCAGTCTGTCAGCAATTCCAAAATATGCATTTATTTTTTACTATTTTTTTTTAATAGCACATTGACAATTTCTCCACGTTTTAATTGTATCCTGGGGGGTTGAGGTGTTGACACACGTGATCCCACCTCAACAGATTTTTAAATGCGGTTTGTCATTGTGAATGTGTATCAAGTTTAAGGGCATGTAGCCCGAAACATGTCGATCCTTTGGACTAGGAGTATCTGTTTCATTTTCAAATAAAGTGTGCTTTTATGGGAGTGGATATCTGGAGCCGGACATCCTTCTTTCCAAACCTTGCAGCCCTCCAGCTGTTGCAAAAACAATTATTCCTACAGTTTGTAAATTCCTCATGGCAGTACCACAACCTCTAGTTGTGTTGCCAACGTGGTTTGAGGTTTATTGTAGACACAGCAGGCTATAGCATGGAAGGGGGAAGGTGTACAGGAGTACTTAGGGACATGCCTGCTGTACACCTTCACCCTTCCACGCTAAAGCCTATTGTGTCTACAATAAACCTCAAACCGCGTTGGTTTATTGGTGAGTGCAGGACTTTTTCTCTAGCTTTGTGTTGGATAACTGCTATACTACTGCCCCCTATATACAAGAATATAACTACTATAATACTGCTCCTATGTTAACCATGGTTATCTCTAAAGAAACACGTGCAGTCATCATTGCACTGCACAAAAATGGCCTCACAGGAAAAAGTATCGCAGCTAGAAAGATTGCACCTCAGTCAACAATCTATCGCATCATCAAGAACTTCAAGGAGAGAGGTTCCATTGTTGCCAAAAAGACTCCAGGGCACCCAAGAAAGACCAAGCACCAGGACCGTCTCTTAAAAGTGTTTCAGCTGCGGGATCAGGCTACCAGCAGTGCAGAGCTTGCTCAGGAATGGCAGCAGGCCGGTGTGAGTGCATCTGCACGCACTGTGAGGCGGAGACTCTTGGAGCAAGGCCTGGTCTCAAGGAGGGCAGCAAAGAAGCCACTTCTCTCCAGAAAAAACATCAGGGACAGACTGATATACTGCAAAAGGTACAGGGAGTGGACTGCTGAGGACTGGGGTAAAGTCATTTTCTCTGATGAATCCCCTTTCCGATTGGGACATCTGGAAAACAGCTTATTCAGAGAAGACGAGGTGAGCGCTACCACCAGTCTTGTCTCACGCCAACTGTAAAGCATCCTGAAACCATTCATGTTTGGGGTTGCTTCTCAGCCAAGGGAATCATCTCTCTCAGTCTTGCTTAAAAACACAGCCATGAATAAAGAATGGTACCAGAATGTCCTCCAAGAGGAACTTCTCCCAACCGTCCAAGAGCAGTTTGGCCATCAACAATGCCTTTTCCAGCATGATGGAGCACCTTGCCATAAAGCAAAGTTGATAACTAAATGGCTCAGGGAACAAAACAAAGATTTTGGGTCCATTGCCTGGAACCTCCCCAGATCTTAATCCCATTGAGAACTTGTGGTCAATCATCAAGAGACGGGTGGACAAACAAAAAAACAACAATTCTGACAAAATGCAAGCATTGATTGTGCAGGAATGGACAAAATGCAAGCATTGATTGTGCAGGAATGGACTGCTATCAGTCAGGATTTGGTCCAGAAGTTGATTGAGAGCATGCCAGGGAGAATTGCAGAGGTCCTGAAGAAGGGTCAACACTGCAAATATTGACTTGCTGCATTAACTCATTCTAACTGTCAATATAAGCTTTTGTTACTCATAATATGATTGCAATTATATTTCTGTAGGTGATTAAAACATCTGACAAACACATAAAAACCAAAGGGCAGCAGATCATGTGAAAATATAATTGTATCATCCTCAAAACTTCTGGCCATGACTGTACAAGAATATAACTACTATAATATACGACATTGAGAGAAAGAAGCGGCGGCACATCCCATCTATGGCTGATACTAATGCCGCTAGGCCTATTTTAAAAAAACAAACGCCAGGATGTTGGTATATAATTTGATCAAACCATTTTGCCCCATGTACCACATGCAGGTCCCCCTGGTTCACACGGGTCCCTACGCTAACTCCACAACGTGTCGGTCAGCGACCGCCAACCCCACAGAGCGTGCACATGCAGGGAAGGGAGACCATGGAATGGCCCTGCAACCCCAATGTCACAGGACCAAACCCAAAATGCCACACCAGCGAGGAAGGCTGCCCCCAAACAACACAAGTATGAGTATGGTATTGCACTCACCACTGCTGCAGACAGAATGGAAAAGACATAAGGCACTGACATGTGAGCACAGGCATATCCTGCTAAATTTGGGTAGGGACCCGTGTGAACCAGGGGACCTGCACATGGTACACGGGGCAATATGGTTTGATAAAATTATATACCAACATCCTGGCGTTTTTTTTTTTTTTTTTTTTTAAATAGGCCTAGTATCAGGCATTAGTATCAGCCATAGGTGGGATATACAGCCGCTCCTTTCTCTCCATGTTGTATTTTATAGTCCTCTCTTTTCTGAGCAGCTGGCACTCCCCTTCATAAGACCCACATGAACCAAATTAGCAGGATATACCTGTGCTCACATGTCAGTGCCTTATGTCTTTCCCATTCTGTCTGCAGCAGTGGTGGTGAGTGCAATACCATATTCATACTTGTGTTGTTTGGGGGCAGCCTTCCCCGCCGGTGGTGCCGGCTGGGTTTTGGTGGGGCATTTTGGGTTTGGTCCTGTGACATGGGGGTTGCAGGGCCATTCCATGGCCTCCCTTCCCTGCATGTGCACACTTTGCGGGATTGGCGGTCGCTGACCGACAGTGTGAAGTTCGCGTAGGGACCCGTGTGGACCAGAGGACCTGCATGTGGTACATGGGGCAATATGGTTTGATCAAATTATATACCAACATCCTGGCGTTGGTTTTTAAAATAGGCCTAGCGGTATTAGTATCAGCCATAGGTGGGATGTGCAGCCGCTCCTTTCTCTCCATGTCGTATAACTACTATAACACTGCTCTTTTATACAAAAATGTAACTACAATAATACTGTCTCCTATACACAAGACTATTATAATACAGCTCCAATGTAACTAGTGACTGTAGTATATTCAGTATAATGACCAGACTTTTCTTAATAAACTAAGTTTTATTATGAACACTTAACATGTATAAACATTGATATAACACAACAAAACATTGATCAGACAAAACAAATACAAACCATTTTCTACACTGCAGTTCTCACCCTCACCTCTAGGGGCGCTCTATCCTGGGCTTTAATGTTTCTCCTCATTCACAGTAAAATACCATCTATATAGAACCGCTTATTCCAACAACAAAACTGGAACCAACTAACTTTTCTATAGGAAATGTTGCATTAAAACTCTAAAACTGTTAGTGCAGCCTATAAAATACTCATTGGATGTTCTCTGCTTCTAAGGCTGCAACGATCTGCGCAGCAGATGGACGTTCCTTGGGGTCCTCGCTGGAGCACATAAAGAACAGCTCAATGACGCGCTGGTAGGCGTCGTCCAGTTCGTCCATGTTGAGTGGCGGCCGGGTCCCCAGCGCTTCATAGTAGGCATCTTCATCAAAGTCATCTTCATCGAACGAGTCCTCTGTAAAGAAATGGGAGAAGTGATGAGTGGGTGAAGGGGAATATCACCGCCATACACAGCCGGGTAGTGACTGCACCTTCGTCATCGTCTTCAGGCGGCAGGTTGACGTGAGGGATGGACAGAGTCATCATCTCCCAAAGTGTTAGACCAAAAGCATAGATGTCAGCTTTATCGGTGATCACCCCGTCCTCCTCCAGAGCTTCCTTAGGCTTCCAGGATTCAGTGCCGATGTAATACGCCTTAGGATCACTCACTGCAAGGGAAGAAGGGGTTAATCAGCAACTGAAAATCAGCTTGCTTTATAGCTGATCGTCTGGCATCAGGTTCCCATCTCATCTCTCCAAGTAGAAGAGGTCACAGACCCCTGCTGCCATATAATATCACTATGTACCCCACAGACCCCTGCTGCCATATAATATCACTATGTACCCCACAGACCCCTGCTGCCATATATCACTATATACCCCACAGACCCCTGCTGCCATATAATATCACTATGTACCCCACAGACCCCTACTGTCATATCACTATATACCCCACAGACCCCTGCTGCCATATAATATCACTATATACCCCACAGACCCCTACTGTCATATATCACTATATACCCCACAGACCCCTACTGTCATATCACTATATACCCCACAGACCCCTACTGTCATATCACTATATACCCCACAGACCCCTGCTGCCATATAATATCACTATATACCCCACAGACCCCTACTGTCATATCACTATGTACCGTATGGACTCCTGCTGTCATATATCACTATATACCCCACAGACCCCTACTGTCATATATAACTATATACCCCACATACCCCTGCTGCCATATATAACTATATACCCCACAGACCCCTGCTGCCATATAATATCACCATGTACCCCACAGACCCCTACTGTCATATCACTATGTACCGTATGGACTCCTGCTGTCATATATCACTATATACCCCACAGACCCCTACTGTCATATATAACTATATACCCCACATACCCCTGCTGCCATATATAACTATATACCCCACAGACCCCTGCTGCCATATAATATCACCATGTACCCCACAGACCCCTACTGTCATATCACTATGTACCGTATGGACTCCTGCTATCATATATCACTATATACCCCACAGACCCCTACTGTCATATATAACTATATACCCCACATACCCCTGCTGCCATATATAACTATATACCCCACAGACCCCTGCTGCCATATAATATCACCATGTACCCCACAGACCCCTACTGTCATATCACTATATACCCAACTGAGCCCTACTGCCATATATAACTATATACCCCACAGACCATGCTGGCATATAATATCACTATATACCCCTGCTGCCATATATAACTATATACCCCACAGACCCCTGCTGCCATATAACACTGTGTACCCCACAGACCCCTACTGTCATATAATATCACTAAATACCCAACTGAGCCCTACTGCCATATATAACTATATACCCCACAGACCCCTGCTGCCATATAATATCACTATATACCCCACAGACCCCTGCTGCCATATAATATTACTGTATATACCCCACAGACCCCTGTTGCCATATAATATTACTGTATATACCCCACAGACCCCTGCTGCCATATAATATCACTGTATATACCCCACAGACCCCTGCTGCCATATAATATCACTATATACCACACAGACCCCTGCTGCCATATAATATTACTGTATATACCCCACAGACCCCTGCTGCCATATAATATCACTATATACCACACAGACCCCTGCTGCCATATAATATTACTGTATATACCCCACAGACCCCTGCTGCCATATAATATCACTATATACCACACAGACCCCTGCTGCCATATAATATTACTGTATATACCCCACAGACCCCTGCTGCCACATAATATTACTGTATATACCCCACAGACCCCTGCTGCCATATAATATCACTATATACCCTACAGACCCCTGCTGCCATATAATATTACTGTATACCCTACAGACCCCTGCTGCCATATAATATCACTGTACCCTACAGACACTCAGGACACTCACTGATCATGTTCTCGTCCAGCGGCAGGGACACTCCGACATCGCAGATCTTGATGGACTCGAAGTCACCTTTGATGACCACGTTAGAGGATTTGATGTCACCGTGTAGGATTTTCTTATCGTTGTGCAGATACTGGAGGGAAAGGGAGAATAAGACGTCAGACAAAGCAGCCTGCACCCCCACACCCTGCCTGGACATGGACCAGGACCGTGCAGAGAACCCCACATCAGAACCCATGAGGAATCGGTTTTATAGGGAGTGGAGCTGAGTGGCAGATGTGACATCACCAGATCTTCCATTGAAACCAATGGGACAGTCTATAAGGTAAAACATGGTTTTTGAGGAGAAAATGAACATGATTTCCTTATCAGACATATTCACTTCTATGGGGAGTAGCCGTATACCCGCAGCAGTCCCCTCTATGGGGAGTAGCCGTATACCCGCAGCAGTCCCCTCTATGGGGAGTAGCCGTATACCCGCAGCAGTCCCCTCTATGGGGAGTAGCCGTATACCCGCAGCAGTCCCCTCTATGGGGAGTAGCCGTATACCCGCAGCAGTCCCCTCTATGGGGAGTAGCCGTATACCCGCAGCAGTCCCCTCTATGGGGAGTAGCCGTATACCCGCAGCAGTCCCCTCTATGGGGAGTAGCCGTATACCCGCAGCAGTCCCCTCTATGGGGAGTAGCCGTATACCCGCAGCAGTCCCCTCTATGGGGAGTAGCCGTATACCCGCAGCAGTCCCCTCTATGGGGAGTAGCCGTATACCTGCAGCAGTCCCCTCTATGGGGAGTAGCCGTATACCCGCAGCAGTGCCCTCTATGGGGAGTAGCTGTATTCCCGCAGCAGTCCCCTCTATGGGGAGTAGCTGTATACCCGCAGCAGTCCCCTCTATGGGGAGTAGCCGTATACCCGCAGCAGTCCCCTCTATGGGGAGTAGCCGTATACCCGCAGCAGTCCCCTCTATGGGGAGTAGCCGTATACCCGCAGCAGTCCCCTGTATGGGGAGTAGCTGTATACCTGCAGTATTCAGTGGTAAAGAACTGAATGCAGCTCTGGATGTGACTGGTGAATAAATGTGAAGGTTGCTCAGGATGTGACTGATGAGGAACTATAAAATGCAGCTCTTGATGGGAGTGGTGAAGTACTGTGAATGCTACACTATAACTCCCATCATGCCTGGACAGTCAGAGACGACGCTTGGGCTTCTGGGGAGAAAGTCATGGTGCAGGCCCGTAATAAGTCAGCTTGTGACACAGGGCAGGAAGGGGTTAAACACAGTTACTCCCCAAACCCTGATAAAGCTCTCCTACAGGTGGGTGCAGTCACATGACCCGGTAACCTGTAAAAGTACAGGTTCCCTTCAGGCAGCAAGATGAATATTATACAGGGTTAGGATGAGACTGAGTACCTTCAGCCCCTGCGCCATGTTCAGCGCCACCTTCAGGATGATGTCAGCAGGAAAGGGGCCCAGACTCTTCTCGCTCCTCTCCTCTATGAGGTCGTTCAGCGACTTCTCTCCGCCGTACTCCATGGCCAGGCAGAGGCTGCCATCTGTAGTCTTGGCGATGCCTCTGTAACCTGAGGGGTTAAGAGATTATAGCTTGTATTATACTTCAGAGCTGCACTCACTATTCTGAATAGAGAGTTATTATGGAGATCAATGACAGCCGTACAGACTGCCAGTAGATACAGTCTAGGTGCGGATGTATAGGCCCATTGGCATACTGTCAGGGTTTCCAGACTTCTATTACACATCTGTCACTCACCAATGATGTTGGGATGTTGCAGATTTTTGAGGATTTTCGCCTCTTCATTCAGCCTCTTCTCATACAGGTTTTTGCTGGACTTATCACATTGTTTATTCACCTTCTTCACAGCCCAAGGAGAGTGAGACAAACCCTTAGGAGACCTGAGGGGCGAAAAAAAGATTATCTTAGTGTGCTCCAGAGCTGCACTCACTATTCTGCTGGGGGGGGGATGTCACTGTGTACATACATTACTTATCCTGTACTGATCCTGAGTTACATCCTGTATTATACTCCAGAGCTGCACTCACTATTCTGCTGGTGGGGTCACTGTGTACATACATTACTTATCCTGTACTGATCCTGAGTTACATCCTGTATTATACTCCAGAGCTGCACTCACTATTCTGCTGGTGGGGTCACTGTGTACATACATTACTTATCCTGTACTGATACTGAGTTACATCCTGTATTATACCCCAGAGCTGCACTCACTATTCTGCTGGTGGGGTCACTGTGTACATACATTACTTATCCTGTACTGATCCTGAGTTACATCCTGTATTATACCCCAGAGCTGCACTCACTATTCTGCTGGTGGGGTCACACTGTGTACATACATTACATCACTTATCCTGAGTTACATCCTGTATTATACTCCAGAGCTGCACTCACTATTCTGCTGGTGGGGTCACTGTGTACATACATTACTTATCCTGTACTGATCCTGAGTTACATCCTGTATTATACTCCAGAGCTGCACTCACTATTCTGCTGGTGGGGAGTAACTGTAGATTTACCTTTTCATCAGGTAGACACTGACTCCGGTGCCGTAACCAAACTTCTTCATGAAGGGAGATGCTGGGATAGAGAAGGCCGGGGAGGGGGTGGAGGTTGCTGTGATAGTAAGATAGAACGCTCAGGTTATAATAGTCCAGCAGTGCTTTATTATAAATCAGTCCCACATAACACGCAGGCTATTGCGGTTCTCTCCAGTCACACTGGCTCCTTCCCTTCATGTTACTGATCCTCCGCTACTTGAGTCAGTTACATGAAGTCATGTGACATCTAGGCTTCGCCCAGGGAAGGGGGGGGGGTTATAAAATGACAGTTTGAAATTATGTTGCCACCTATAGTGACATCACATGACCATGTATGACTGCAACATATCTCCTCCCATCTACATCACTATGATGACATCATCCTGCTCAGTATACCACCCCCTATATCCTATGACATCATACCCTTCTCAGTATAACACCCCCCTATATCCGATGACATCTTCCTGCTCAGTATACCACCCTCCTATATCCTGACATCATCCTGCTCAGTGTAACACCTCCTATATCCTATGACATCATCCTGCTCAGTACAACACCTCCTATATCCTATGACATCACACCTATCTGTATAACCAAACTCCATATTTTAATTCAAGCATGACGTAACACTAAATAACATTTCTTAGTATCACTGTAAGCAGTGACGTCACTCCCTTCCCATCCATCATACGGACCCATACCTCATAGTTACGTCAACCCCTAACACGTTACTATACAAGTGACACTATGTCACTTCATACAGCTGTATGATAAAATGACACTGCGTCACACATACAGTGACGTCACATGCCGGTGTACACACTATTCCCCCAAGTGATACGGGGGTGGCGGCTCTCACCCGAGCTCTTCTTCCTCTCCACCTTACAGGGGGTCTTGAAGCTGCTCTCTGGCGCCTCCATGGTGTCCGCTGATTCCGGCTCTCCGCTATTTCTCGTACACTCCGCAGTTTCTCCCGCGACGTTTTCAAACCAAAGCTGGCGCGCGCCCGCTCGTGACGTCACGTTAAAAAGCCGACGTGCTCGCGCGCGTACCAACGTCCACGGAGAAGGGCGCGCACGTACTGTTTCTATAATGAGGAGGCGGGGCACAACAACCAAATGTGTGATACTGTGGACTGTGTATGGAAGCATGTTATGGGTGATAGGTGATACTGCCATATGCACTGTATCTGACTGGACTGCATCCGTTTCTGAGGTATGATACTGTGTGCTAGGCTGTGAGTCTAAGCCTGTTGTGTGATACTGCTGTAATGTATGTGTGCAATATACCATTAGGCAGCTGTGGCTCAGTGCCTAGGGCACAGCAGGAGGAAGGAAAAAACTTTTGTTTTGTTTTTATTAATTTTTTTAGTCTCCCACCTCCAATTCCGACTTGCCAGGACATCTGGTGTCTTTTCAAAGGGGCACGGTAGGGAGTTATGGCGGTATTGGTCTGGTATGGTGGTCTTACCCAGTCACAGTATGGTGGTATTGGTCAGGTCTGGTATGGTGGTCTTACCCAGTCACAGTATGGCGGTATTGGTCAGGTCTGGTATGGTGGTCTTACCCAGTCACAGTATGGCGGTATTGGTCAGGTCTGGTATGGTGGTCTTACCCAGTCACAGTATGGCGGTATTGGTCAGGTCTGGTATGGTGGTCTTACCCAGTCACAGTATGGTGGTATTGGTCAGGTCTGGTATGGTGGTCTTACCCAGTCACAGTATGGCGGTATTGGTCAGGTCTGGTATGGTGGTCTTACCCAGTCACAGTATGGTGGTATTGGTCAGGTCTGGTCTGGTCTGGTGGTCTTCAGTCAACGTATAGTGGTATTGGTCAGGTCTGGTATGGCAGTGTTAACCAGTCACAGTATGGCGGTATAGGTCTGGTATGGTGGTCTTACCCAGTCACAGTATGGCGGTATTGGTCAGGTCTGGTCTGGTGGTCTCCAGTCAGCATATGATGGTATTGGTCAGGTCTCCAGTCACCGTATAGTGGTATTGGTCAGGTCTGGTATGGCAGTGTTATCCAGTCACCGTATGGTGGTATTGGTCAGGTCTGGTCTGGTATGGTGGTCTCCAGTCACCGTATAGTGGTATTGGTCAGGTCTTGTGTGGTAGTGTTATCCAGTGACAGTATGGTGGTATTGGTCTGGTCTGATGTGGTCTTGGTATTGGTCAGGTCTGGTGTGGTGGTGTTATCGAGTTACAGTATGGTGGTGTTGGTCAGGTCTGGTGTGATGGTGTTATCCAGTCACCATATGATAGCAGTGACAGGACCCTACCACCCCTATATTATGCATACACTCCGCTCATGTATAGGTCTTCCACTAGAGGGTGCCAGCAGCTTATTCCCTACAGTTATAGCTGTAACTTGCTCCTTCAGACTGAGCATCCGTGTTCTTGGGGAGAGAAAGGGGGATGTATTGGATATCTGCAGAACTTGTGGTGTAGATCAGCTCTGCTGTGTCACAGGGGCACGATGCCTGCGGGTTGAGGTGGACCACCTGTGCCCCCTGCCCCTGTGTGACGATTGATGCTGTGTTTCAAGCTTCTGCTATGATCTGAGCAGATCTCCCAGGGGGCCCCTGATAAATGATCTATCCTGAGAATACGGACATTCGGCTGTCATTGTCTCCGCCAGGAATCTGAAGGCCCCTGATGATGTCATCAGATCATTTACAGGCACATTCTTTCTAAGCTGAAGATTTATTGTTCTGCATTATTTCATTATTAGACCATGAAATGTGTCGGTCCATTTCCTGACCATTGTAGATAGGGGCACAAGGGGGAAGCAAGGAAGAGACCCGCCCTGGAGCTGGTATAGCAGCTGTGGTTGCAGCGGTTTTGTGGAGGAAGAGCGTGGAGCCACAAGTGTAATGCGGAAAAACTGGTCAACAATGCACTGCAAAGACATTGCTATATTGGAATTATTGGACGTGCATTGTATTTTGGGACTGAAGTCGAGAGTTCTATAAATTTCCATCAATTTATCAGCGTGTTACGGATCCGTACAAGGCTCAAAATCTTTACTGAATCAGCAACGCGTTTCAGGAGTGATAAAGTACTGTACGGAAATTAATGCATGCTCTCTGCCTGTTGGGCTTGTAAATTCTGTAAATAATCATTGTATGGGCAAATGTACAAAGGTTAATGTTGCATTTCAGGACCTGTTGCCAACAACGCTTTTCTACAATGTTCAGGACCAAGGCTAAATGTTGTAAATGGATCAATGAGTTTTGGGACTCTTCTGGTACCGTACTGAATATAGTGGATGAGCACATTGGGGGCTAAACCTCTACAGTTCTGTAAATCTTCATCAGTTTAACCACGCGTTTCAGGACAGAATAATAAAGCTGAGCTCCTTTTTTTTTTTCTTTAATTTTTTTTTATTAATATATACCGAGAAACAGACAGTTACATAAATGAATGCAAAAATGTTTTCAGGACACAGCCCAAGTAAACAGTCAAGTACAATCAACAAGCCAATCCTGATAACAATTGTAGCATCTAAATAGCAATAAAAGAAGAGAAATCCAATACACACAAGGCATGTAGCTATAATATGTTGACCTTGTTAATACAATTCTCAGGGACACCAGGTAAGTTAAACGAGAGAAAATAAATGACAAAGCAGAAGGTAGAGGGGGGGGGGAGGATGAAGAGGAAGGTGGGGCACATTGGGGGGGGGAGGCTGTCGACAATGTCTACGCCCCTTAAAGAAAGAGCATCTCAGAGACCCAAGCCTGCAGTGGAGGTACAGTAGTACGTTTCCAATGGTGTGGAATGACCACATGAGCAGCTGTGAGGAAATGGCACAATAAGCTTATCTTCAAAAGATGAGATGGAGCCAGGGACCATCAACAACAGACCAACCTTGTCACCATGCATGGAGCCCTCTGCAGAGAGACATCGTCATCA
Organism: Dendropsophus ebraccatus; assembly: GCF_027789765.1. Lineage (NCBI taxonomy): Eukaryota > Metazoa > Chordata > Amphibia > Anura > Hylidae > Dendropsophus > Dendropsophus ebraccatus. The sequence goes on from NC_091459.1 coordinate 118,886,898, forward strand.
CTGTGGGGAAACTGTGGGGAATATTGTGTGTAGCAAGAAGGGGTAACAATACTATCAAGTAGTTGGATTACCCCCTGTGAAATGCTATTAACAGATGACAATAACTTGGAGGGTCAGTTTGCTATGGAAGAGAACCTGAAAATTTTTACTAAAGTAATATTGCGTTTCAGGAGCAGCTACTAAGAGTATTGGTTCTGGACTGCTCGGGAACAAACTAAAAAATCTTATCTGGTACAATACTGTGTGTGTCTTGAAATAGTTACAAGCCCTGGCAAACATTATGGAATAACCAGCCTCATAGGATGTTCATTCAGTTGTTTAATGTTGTAGGGAAAAAAAAGCAGATCGCACATATGACACAAAACTAAACTCATGTGACAAAACAAATAGGTGTGGTGGGCACCACAAATCACATATCAAAACATAGAGGTGCAGAAAATAGCTAGCCAAAGGACAACATTGAACAAAAAGAAAGAGAGAGCGGCTAGACTAACAAGGAGTAATGCACACTCAATAGATTAAATAATGAAAAATAGTTAATTGACAACCAACAACAGCAGAAATGTTAAAACCACTTCAATAGACCATAATGAAACTACACAAGTGCCCTCACAATACACAGGGCAACAAGTCATGTGCCAGGTGGGGGAAACCCTCACAATAAATGTCCTGCCAATACTGCACTACACATTTAAGAAAACATAATAGAGGAAAGAAAAAATCAAAGTATATAAATCAAATAGTCAAAAATCAAGTAATACAATAATAATCTATTCCATAATAAGTGCAATAGCCACAGTAGCAGGACTATCCTGGCACACAGCACCTACACCCTGTTGCCCTGTGTATTGTGAGGGCACTTGTGTAGTTTCATTATGGTCTATCAGGCCTTTTTAAGTGGTTTTAACATTCCTGCTGTTGTTGGTTGTCAATAAACTATTTTTCATTATTTAATCTATTGAGTGTGCATTACTCCTTGTTAGTCTAGCCGCTTTCTCTTTCTTTTTGTTTGACAAAACTAAACTCATGGCAAATGGCAACTTTATGGCTTTAACAGACACTAACTGAAATCAAGAAAAAAAATGAGGCAGTAAAGTTTAATTTTTTTAGACCATGCAGAGGGAAAAAAATTATGAAATGTTCTTTGGGGCCACCTTAGTTCAGTACCGAAATCACAGTTTTGGGCTTTTCAGGTACAATCCTTAAACTATGATATTGCCAATCCAGAACATTGACGCATTTTAGACCTGGTCTGTTACAACACTGACTTATTAGGTTGTCTACTTGGACAGTGTTAAAGAACTCATCAATGATATAGCAAGTAGAGGAGGAAATTGAGACTGCACTCACCCCTTTAAAACTTCTTCATCTTTATTGGTACATCGTGGTACAATTCTGACAAGGTGCAGATACAGCAGCGGCAGACGCCATGGAGGTAAGGTTATAGGCTGTTTCACGCCTTTACCACCGATCTGTAGAAGCATCGTAAAGGCGTGAAACAGCCTGTAACCTTACCTCCATGGCGTCTGCCGCTGCTGTATCTGCACCTTGTCCGAATTTTACCACGATGTACCAATAAAGATGAAGAAGTTTTAAACGGGTGAGTGCAGTCTCAATTTCCTCCTCTACTTGCTATATCATTTATGTGCCTTCACACTTGAAACTAGCACCACCCAATATTGTTGGCTGTCCATGGACTGTGAGCAAGAGGACTGCTGGGAGCAGTAGTGCCACCATTGTCTGGTTGTGGATATAAAGAACCCATCAATGCTGCATTTTAGAATCCAGTTCCTTTTTGAAAATCTTTATTTGATCAACAACGCGTTTTGAGGCTGATCTCATACAGAATGATATTAGTGACAGATCTAGTGCAGTGAAATGCTGACTAGGTAAATGTATTTGACATGGTGTTTAAGGCTAAATCTCCCTCCTTTTAAAGTCTCAAAGCGCGTTGTCAAATCTGTTAACTGTTTCAGCATTGTTCTGGTTAAAGTGACTACATGATGGACGCCCTCATGTATTACAGATGTATAGTGACATCATCAGTATTGCTGCTCCTAGTCACCAATTTTATCTGGACCAGCTACCTATCTAATATGTATGGAGTCCTCTGTCGGGGGGGGGGGGGGGGGGGTATTGATTGGAGCATAGGGTTGGGTCCCTGGTGTCCGGTGAGTAATGTTCCCCTGCAGGAAGTGGCCACACCGTGGGGATCTAGGTTTTTCCTCCACTAGACTCTCTGCACTCTTTTCTACCAGGGCCCCTTCTCTGTAATTCCTATTCCTAAACCGCTGACCTCGTCCTCTGTATACATCTGCGCTTACAGAATGTAATCAATAACAGTCGGGGTGCAGCTGATCCCCGTCAGCCTCTGTATGTGAAGGATAAAGTATACAGCTCATATATCATAAGGATCAGATACAGGTATTACATGAATGTGTGATATAACCTCTCACCAATGCGGCCAGCACCATTACTAATGCGGGGAGGGGGGCTGCTGATAATCACGGCTCACTCCATAGACAATGCATTACATAATCCTTCATAATATCGGGATAAAGAATATACACTGCTCACAAAAAGTTAAGGAAATCTGGCCGCAATACCCCAGAAGCTCAGTGTTCTTCCTGAAGAGTGGGATGTCTTGTCTCAGCAGACAATAAGGCGACTTGTGAACAGCAGGAGACGTCATTGACAAGCAGGAATTGATGTTTAAGGGCACATGACAAAGTTATAGCGACAGTGACATGTTGTTGGGGTATACCTACCACTGGGGTTGGATTTTGTTTCAATATAAGGAAATCACCACTGCTACTTCTACTTATGTACCCCATGATATAATATCACTTTAAACTGAACTTTTTAAGTTTTCTATAAATTTTACCCACAAGCCAAATACAGTGAAACCTTGGATTACGAGCACAGTTTATTCCGGGAACGGGTCTGTAATCCAAATTATTTATATATCAAAGCAAATTTTGCCATAAAAAAATTAATGAAATGCAACAGATTTATTGGGAAGCATCGGTCATACAACATCCATCCTCAGATGTAGGCAAGACGGCGGTGACGTGTGCACGGCAGCGGCGGGAGATAATTGGACAAGGCCCTGGGGAATCAAAGCACTCACCACTTGGGTTACATCTGAACACACAGGATCTAGGCTGTCTGAACACTGAAGTGGGAGCGTGCAGCAGCCTCACTCACTCTCCGTCCTACGGCAGCAGGGAGAGGAGAGAAGGCCGAGCTGCTCGCTTCCACAGGAGGATCTCCGAAGTTCTACAGGATCCCTGACATCGACGGGCACCAGAGGAGAGCCAGAAGACGTCCAGTCTTTGGCAGATTGGATCATGTAGCAATGGGTTAAAATGAGAGGGAATTCTAGCCTGTACAGTATTAGGCTGGGTTCACACTACGTATATTTCAGTCAGTATTGTGGTCCTCATATTGCAACCAAAACCAGGAGTGGATTAAAAACACAGAAAGGATCTGTTCACACAATGTTGAAATTGAGTGGATGGCCGCCATTTAATGGCAAATATTTGCTGTTATTTTAAAACAACGGCCGTTATATTGAAATAATGGCCGTTATTTACTGTTATATGGCGGCCATCCACTCAATTTCACCATTGTGTGAACAGATCATTTCTGTGTTTTTAATCCAATCCTGGTTTTGGTTGCAATATGAGGACCACAATACTGACTGAAATATACGTAGTGTGAACCCAGCCTTAAGATGGGACCACAGAGGAGATTGTATTAAAGGGGTACTCTGGCACTGATAAAAAAAAATAATCATTTAATCAAAAACATAGTTTTCCCACTTACCATTCCTCCTAAATCTGTCTCCGTTTGAATTTCCCGCTGTTTGCAGGTCCCTGAAGCTCCTAGTTGGTGGCTTCATTTTTTCTTTACTTCCTGGTTTGGGCTTTCCTATGATGCACTTTGTCTCCTGTAATGTCAAACTGACTTTGTAAAACTGTTAGGTGGCTTACATCTTGTTCAGCCAATCAGAGCTGAGCAACCTGAGTCCTCTGACAAAGGGAGGCTGGCTTAACAGGGCTTAGACCCGCCTCACTCTTGATGATATCATTGTCACAAAATGGCTTCCACAGAGCAGCCTGGGGTCAACAGTCATTAGGTAAGAATGAGTATTACTTCACTTCCTGGTGGGGGATTGAGGGGGGGGGAAGATAGGCAGATAGGTGATTGAAGCATATTATTAAGTTATATAACTTTCTAATGTGTTTCAATTACTGGGAAAAAGCTTTTCGCTGGAGTACCCCTTTAAGAAATCTTGCTCATTTACCAAGTTACTTTTAATTTACCAAGTTACTCTTAATTTTATAAAACATACAGCTTGTCCTACAAAATGCGCATGGATCAGGTTAACTTTACCTTATAGGGAACCTGTTACCCTCGCACTCGGGGCAGAACCCCCAATAGAGCCCTCCATACTTATCCCCTCCTGCCAGTCCCAATGCTGGTCCCGCCGAGGAGAAATCATCGCCTGCACACCCATTATGCAAATTAGAAGAGATGAGTCCGATTTCCACAGGAAATCACTGCTTCAGTTATTTTCTTTGGACATTGGACTCGTCTCTTCTATATCTCATCTCTTGGACCCACCAACATTTTTGTAGCCTGTCTTTGCACCTGTTCTATTTTATCAATATCTTTTTGTAGGTGAGGTCTCCAGAACTGGACACGGTATTCTAGATGAGGTGCCACTAGAGCGCTATACAGCGGGATCACAGTCTCTCTCTTCCTACTGGTTGTACCTCTAGCTATACAGCCCAGCATACGATCAGCTTTCCCTACCACTTAGCTGCACCCTTTCTAATACAGCACCACAGTGTATCAGTGAGCTCTGTAGACAGTGGCGTAGCTACCATAGAGGCAGGGAAGGCGGTTGCTATGGGGCCCGTGGAGGGAGGGGGCCCAGGGAAGATAAATGTCTTCTGTGTCCTTTTGCTTAACCCCTTATTTACTGCAGTGTGTAAGTGACCCAGTGTTCTCTTACATGCTGCAAAACAAAGAAAGGGTTAATAAGAAGACAATTAGCTCTCTGCCTGACTACTCTGATAACCTCTGACCTCTGTTCTCTGAGCTCCTGCAGAGGTCAGGGGTTATCAGTGCAGGAGTAGAAGGAGAGAGATAATTGTCTTCTGTATTAACCCTTTTTTGTGTTGCAGCATGTAAGAGAACACTGGGTCACTTACACACTGCAGTAAATAAAGGGTTAAGCAAAAGGTAGTCTGCTCCTGCACCTATGTATATAACCATAGGATTCTCTCTCTGGCCACAAGAGAAATTTTTTTTTGGCCACATCACAGAGTATGTGTGTGTATAATATATATTATTATTATTATTATTATATATATATATATATATATATATATATATATATATATATATATATATATATATATTAGTGTGTAGGGGAGGGGGCGCCCCATACAGTTTTTTGCTATGGGGCCCCATGAATCCTAGCTACGCCACTGTCTGTAGAGTGCCCGTTCCATCACTAATTTTTATAAAAGTGACTGCAATGGCACGGCTGGATATTTTTAAACTGAATGTCATGTCTGGATTCAGTGATAAAGAGGTGAGGCCCACGACATTTCTCCTTATATTGTACGATTCAAATTAATTCTTCCAAGAAAAGCTGAAATCTTTTTTGACCACCAGAGGGCAGTGTTGAGCCTTGTAGAACTTCGAATTTTATCTTGTAATTTCTTTGGGAAATGTTCTGCATGTTTTAGTCCCAGTAGTCACATTAACTGGAAGGGGGGAGCAACATTTTTTATGCTTAGAACTTTTTTTTTACAACATGAAAATATGGAAAATGGTAAATATTTGCATACCTCGAAGTCCCCATGTGACATTTATAGGGTACTCTATGGGGTAAATGAGCCGTTAAATGAAGAGTTTAAAACAAGATGTTATTCCAGATTATTATATACACATTTTCATACTAATTCTGGAGTAATTTGCCAGAAACTATGTCGCCTTCTGACAAGATGATCACAAGGTGTCCTGCTGCTGCCAGGATCTTCAGCGATCAGCTGGAATCTGTGAGTGCTCAGTTTTCTTACAGCACCACCACAGGTGAAATCGAGTATTACACTTTTGTTGTTGAAATCAATGGATAGGTCCATGTATTGCAGACATACCCACTCAAGTTCTGCCTCTCTTTCTGGATCTACTCTGGACCTTGTGTCTCCACTAACGTTACCAAAGCTTTTTAATGGGGTCTTGACATCAGGACATGCGTTGTCCATGACCCATGGTTTCTGGCAGCCAGACATCAGATAATCATAGAAGCTGCTGGATCAATTCAGTCTCTAAGGGCCCTATTTCACGGACCGATCAATAATGTAAACGGCCCTATTCCACGGCCCGATGATCGTTTAGCGAGGGCTGCAAGGACATTGTTACCGATGTCCTTGCAGCCCTTGCAGCATACATTACCTAGCAGGGCTTCTCCTCCGCTTCATCTCCATCCCAGTCTTCGCTTGCAGCATCAACACCGGAGCGGCCTGACTGAGCTGTCAGACCGCTCAGCCAATCAGTGGCCGCTATGATCCCGGCCTGTGATTGGCTGAGCGGTCTGACAGCTCAGCCAGGCGGCTATTCTACGCAGCGATGCACGGTGGGTAACCGATGATTTTAGGTTTGGGCCTAAATAAACGATCAGCCGATGACATGATCATCGGCTGATCGTTTTCTCTATTCCAACTAGCGATAATCGGCCAAATCGGGCCGATTAGGCCGATTATCGCTCCGTGGAATAGGCCCGAGAAACACATTATAGCTTTTTGGTTCACCAGTGGTGATGGGCACCAACAGAGATTTTGGTATCACTTATAAAACTAAGGGGCGATCATTGCATATATTTATCTACTTTCCATTGAAAGCTGTAGGAAGCTCCTAAACTGCCCCAGTGAAGAGGGTGGATGAGCAGAACCCTTATGTGATCAGGTCGCTCTTGTTTTGTTCGATCTCCCTTTCAACCCTTTCAAGTCTAATCTTGGCAAAAAACCTCAAATGTGTATGGGGGTCTCCCGTCTCACCACCGACAGATGATGTCAAGAGAAGAGTTTGGCAAGCTAGATTTTTAGGGCTTGAGTCCATTTGTTTCCTCTTTTGAGAACAGATTAATGTCCCCCCCCCATGCCCAGTGTTCATGAGTAGAGATGGGCAAACTTTTCAAAAGTTCAGTTCAGCAGGTTAGCTAAGTTTGGGTTTGTCTGAACTGAACTTTAAACAAAACAAACCACATGCGTTTAGCTGCTTTAATGCGGTTCAGCAAGTTCGCTCAACTATACTTGAAGGTGCCCCCCACCCCCCAGCCACCTTCAGCGCAGCAGGCTGTCACTCTCCAGCCGAGCGGGCTTTCACTCTCGTCTGGAGGCGGCTGTGGGGAACGCGTAGTAGGAATACGGGGGAAGCACAGGCAGGTGAGTACACCCCTTTTTTCAAGTGCATTAAATTGCGTGGCAGCCATCTTTGCAAACTCGCTACGAGTCATTCATCTGTTTTCAAGAGTTGACTGTTCGGCTGACAGCTGTTGAAGGTGCATGGACACGCTACTCAACTGACCCTTATTCCGTATGGTATCGCTATTTCTTAGGACCAGGATTCTAATACCCCATCTAGGACCCCTGATATCCACTGTATCCATAGGTGTCAGTTCCCAGGAGACATGAGCAAGGTCCTTCAACTTTCGGTTGGGTACCAAGAGAGATGAGAGCGCAACTAGAGCATGCTCGAGACCGATCATTTGGCATTTGAATACCAGTGACTGAAGAAGTTGGATGCAGTCCTAGGGAGTCCAGGAAATCATGGATACAGCCATAGGCTGTATTAAACTCCCTAGGACTGCATCCAACATCTTCAGCCACCAGTATTCAAATGCTGAACAATTGGACTCCAATTGCGGTCCTCACTAGTGTCCAACCATCTTTTCCAAGGATCTCATTACATAAGTTTTGTCCCTACCAATATCTGGGGACACAGGATTCACCATTCCTCCTGCCTATCTGTCTTCTTGTAGACCTCGGCGGGACATCTGCTTCACATTTCCCCCACGCTCAGGCCTGTTTTGAGTCGTGCCATGTTCTCCGCATCCCTATGATGGCGTGTAAAGTTACAGATGGGTGTCTGTTCTCCGTAAGGCTTTGTTTACATTTTACAAATTGCTTAATGGTTGATTCTGAAAGTTCATATGCAAACTCCGCTCCGAATGTTACACGCCTCGTAGTCTCTGTTTACAGCAACGCGTTTTAAGGCTTGCCACTGAGTGACACGTCTGCTTACATTCCCTGGATTTTCCATGTGACCTGTCTGAGGCTATAGAGGGCCGTGTGATGAAGAAACAAGGAAAGATGTCCTATTGGGTTTGTCAGATGAGGTGTCCTAACTACACCAACTGGATACAGAACAGGAAGTGTTGTCATGGGATCTGCATGTTTTATGTAAATTTAGACCCCTCTGTGAGTTCACCTGTAATACATTTACCCACCATGACCTTTATGTCATGTTTTCTCAGTTTTCATAATTGCAGAATCGCAGCTCTGAGGCAGGTGAACGCTTTGCGGTCAAACGTATTTCTGAGTAACATGAATCATCTGTGGCTCAGATGTTGGCCGCCTACTTTATGAGACTCTTTTGTCCTTTCGTCAGTTTTTCCCTAAGGAACACATGTATCTCAATCTTCTGTCCAGACTTTTATTATCTTTTTTTTTTTTTTTGCTTTTTTGTCTTATTGTTGTATCGGTATAGTTGTACACAGCAATTGGTAATCTCTGCAACAATCTGCGAACCCACCATCCATAAGGACGAATGGGACATGGGACACGAATGGGACATTGGTACATTGCGGATTTGTGTTGGGTTTTTCATCTAGCATTGACATGAAAATGTTTCATTTATTTTTAATATCTGTTGCGCAGATTTTTGTTGTGTCAATTTCCAAAGGGGAAAGAGAGAAGACTGGTTGCAGAACTCAGCCGGGAATTCCAGGGGTACTCCAGAGATTAAAAATATGTTATTAATACATTGCTTTAATAAAGTTTTATTACTTTGTAATACAACTTGTTAAAAAAAAACATGTAGGGTTTTTATGTACATTTACACTTCAGTTTAGTGGCAGCACGAAGCGGCAACGCGGCCCCCTCTGCTGCCACCAATGTTTATGTCGGGAAATGCTCTGATCTAGTGCTACCACACAACACTATACTGACCAGGCTGTGCCCATGTTTTTCCGGACTCCCTAGGGCTGCATCCAACTTCTTCATACAATGGTAATCAAATTCTGAACGATTGGACTTGAGTTGCGCTCCTCTCTATACAGTTTCTAATACTGTGACCTTGTATGAACTAATTTGTAAGAAAAAAAATTCCAGGGGTTGGAAAATTCCTTTCATTATAAAGACATTTACCTTTACAGTTCTTTTCCCTAGATCACAGGCGTTAAACCTGCCGCCCTCCAGCTGTTGCAAGACTAATAATATACTTTATTTTAAAATTTGGAGTTGTACCTGCATTGCCTCTTCTTTCTGCCATCATTACCTAATGGCGAGCCATCCAGTGCCTTGGTATTTAATTGTGGCCGCAGGCACTTACTGTCATGCAGTGACTCTAACCAATGCATCATCCATGGGGAGTTCATTACGATGATGGCCATGGCTATATTATGACATCGGACGAAGGCTTTTGTGTCGTTAACTTGATAAGGTATTGTTGTGCAGAGATGACAATGGTGGGTGACAGTGCTGAGCGGTAACACAAGATTACCACAATTTTATTTCTATTGTTATAGAATCTTTCTTAAGGGCCCCATACACTTTATACTAAAGTTGCCCAAACCCACCACCATTGGCAGCTTTTGCTAGTTTTGGCAGGTATGGTGGCCTTCTGATTCTCCACTGACGGATGATGAAGGTGGAAATAAGGGTCGAACATGCACGAAAGTTGAAGTGTATTAGGAAGTTAAGAGGTTTAACTACTGGCCAAACTAATGTTATTGAAAGTTTATGGCCAGATAGTTGTACCGCTGTAGGATGTTCTTCTACCCATAAGCTGCAGCCGGACTGATCTGGTGCTGGCTTCTCTGTCTTAGAACAAACTGATCATCGGTGATGACTCAAGAGATCTCCATACACCACTGCTAGCAGCTGATTCAGTCAACAATAGTGATAGGTGATCAGTATCTACTGTCGTCTGCAGCCCGCCCTAAGTTTCCATGACAGGATACAGATCTATCAATCGGCATAAAGGACTTTCCAATGAGAGCATCCAAAACCAATGGACAAAAGCCAACACAGCAAATCAGCTTTTCTACACACATCTGCCTTCTATCGGGTTTGTCACGCTCATTCGTGTCGCAAAACACTTGTGGCTTTTTTGTATTATATTTTAATGGATGTTTTGATCAATTTATTGTAAATGGATTAAAAAAAAACAACACAATGGGTGTCAGTTCTCCAATCCATCATCCAGCTTTAATGGAACAATGATTGTTGGATGATGTTTCCAGAAGATGATTGTTTCCAGAAGTGGATGATGCAAAACAGAGCTGATCTCAATGGAGGCAAGTTCATCTCTCTGTGCATGAATATTTCAACACCAGTCTGAACCCCATAGGCATACATGGGATGTATCAATGTTCCTTCATACAAAAGTTATGGTTAGGCTTAAAGGGTTTGGTGGCTTTTACCTGAATATTCCACCTGGAGAATAAAGGAAAATACTATGAAGAATTCTTCAAGAACGTCCCATCTCTGAAAATCTGCATCCATAACTATGTACATTACATAACTAGGGCTGATCGATGAGTAGGGGGGATCCTGGTTCTCCATGTTAGCTCTCTACCATGTATTTGCAGTATCCTATTGTGTAGGCGATCTATCTATTATTGCTATCAGCACAAGATTAATAGAGCAATCATGTAGTACTGTGTGCTTTAGCAAATAGCTCCACATTACCACTCAGGAGTCCCAGGGAGAGAACAGGAACATTTCACCAAGTTATTATATTCCCCGAGTCTGACATCTCATTGTTCGTTAATTGACGTCTTATATTTTCGGCACATCTGTTACTAGGAGCCTCGGTTTATGGTTTATCCTTCTATACTTGATTAAGAAAGAAAAGTTACAGGTCAGACTGGAAATGCCCAGGAGCAAGGTCCAAGAAGAAGGGGTGGATGGATAGGTGGAACATACACATGGATAGAACATACACACAAATAGAACATACACATGGATGGGTGGAACATACACTTGGATGGATGGAACATACACATGGATGGATGGAACATACACATGGATGGGTGAAACATACACATGGATGAAACATACACATGGATAGAACATACACACGAATAAAACATACATATGGATGGGTGGAACGTATACATGGATGGATGGAACATACACATGGATGGGTGAAATGTACACATGGATGGCTGGATTGTACACATGGATGGGTGGAACATACACGTGGATGTCTGGAACATACATTTGGATGGCTGGAACGTACACATGGATGGGTGGAATATAAACATGGATGGGTGAAATATAAACATGGATGGAACATACACATGGGTGTGTGGAACATACACATGTTCTTTCAGACTACAGCTACATGTCTTAATTCCACCATAAAGTGCTATTAACTTAAAATCCAGAATGAACAATTCTTTTCTCCAGAATCCTTTGTTAAGAGATACTGAGGAGACCCCATACACGTGGGATTATCAGCCAATTCCACCAGAATTGTTGAGTTCTGGGAAGACTCATGAAATGATAGGACAAACCAAAGGTTAGGAATATATTTTGGACCAGTGTTAGGGTGGTCATAGACATTGTATGTTTGTTGGTGTATTCAACCAAGCCTAGTGAGACTTGTTGGTCGTTTAGGTTCTATAACCCACCGGTGACCAAAATTAGTTAGATCCAGCATAAAAAGTCTATGGTCACCATAAAGCTTTAGAAGAGAGCAGCTCTCACCCAAATACTCCATTACCATAGCAGTATATCTCACCATCAGGGTCCTGCTGGCAGCCATTGGTCACTTCAGGTTGCAAGGCAAATCCTCTCACCTCTCTCCACCCTAGATCTCCCTCTTGGCCGTGGCTTTCCTGGAAATGCCAGACCATTGACCTTTAGCAGGTAACTGCATCCTCACTGCACCACCAGTGTACATTACTTCCTTGGATTTTGTTCCTTATTGCAGGTGTGACTCTGATACTGTCCTAACTTTGAACTTGTCACCTGTTGTACTACCCCTACTTTTGCCCCATGACTTTATTTTCATTTCATCCTCTGGTTTCTCACATCCTGACTGCTTTCCTAGTGATGACCCCGGCTATATTACTGACTACATTACACTTTCATCTGTACTTCTGCTGTCGATCATGTACTAGACTATTATGGGGATTATGACCTGGCACTATGACTGGGGGAATTAAGGGTAAATATTAGGAAGATTCTTAGGCTCCACAGCTCGCTCTACAGAGCAAACACTTGACTGCTCATTCTTTGCACCCTCATTTGTAATGTAGAAATATAGAGCAGAAGCATCATGGAAGATGGAGTGAGAAGATGTTAGAGTCAGAATCCTGTTCTCTGGTTGCTGCCTCCCTCAAATCATCCTCAAGTGGTGTCCATTGCCGTGTAGTAAATGGGAGGGTCAGTGACCACCAGAATTGTCATCATGCCCCCAGAAGAGTAGATGGAGGTAACTTCAGTATGTGACGTGTTTATCAAGGATGAATAGTTTTGATGGCCACTAATGTAGGTGTAGACTTGCCGAAGATGGACAACCAGATCGATGGACAAACAAGAGTAGATAGAATGGACCATAGCAATTTACCATGAAACCAGAAGGGTTATTGTTGGAACAGGCTGGGGGAAGATGACAGGATCAGGGTAGAAAGGTAAGAACCAGAAGTTTTAGCTAAGCCAAGATTACAAACTGGGAAATAGAGGCAAACTGAGCCATTGATGACAATGATCGATGGAACCCCCCAAAGTCAGCAAGGCTGAGCTTATACATAGTATTGTGGTCGGTATTTGGTCAATATATTGAAACCTCTCAGAAAGACAACCTCCTTGAGAAGACCATCCTATTTAGTCCAACATACATTATTCATAGTGACCATTTTCTTTGAGATAGATAGATAGATAGATAGATAGATAGATAGATAGAGTGAGCACAGGGTTAACAATATGTCACAATGGTGAACATTTAGTATTTATCCGGAATTTGACTCAACTTTATATATATTTACATGAAAACTTTATTGCGAAAAACCGAACATAAAACTGTCAAGATCTTCCCGGCCATCTATGAGAGGGAGCCAACGTTCTGTCATCATCTCAGATGTTGGCAGCACAATCTGCACATTGTTCTCCATATGTGGCCCCAGATTCTACGATCCTGCGGTTATTCATGTCCTTGTATCACACAAGTTAATGGAACTCATATCTCATGTTCCCACCATGGTAGGTCAAGAACATTACGGGGCCACGATGGCCGGTCAGATAAGTTTATGAATATAATCTGCTATAGCCACTGTTGTTTGACTCCAGCTTACATATATTTTACTTTTTATTCAACCAAATTGGGAACACTATGAATGAACTCTTGGCAAGATTGCATAGAAGAAAATAAGGGGCAACATACCAAGCACACAACGCCACCAGCACCCAACCTTAAAACTTTCTATAGTCTTGAGATTATTTCACTATAGAGCTATGTTGTTGACATCATCTTGGATATCTGCCATGATGAAGAGTGGTTGTCACTAGAGATATGCGAACATCAAGAGCGCTCGGGTTTGTCCGAACCCAAACATGCGCAATTTGATTAACGGTGGCTGGCGAAGTTGGATGTATCCTAAGGAAGTCCTGGAAAACATGGATACAGGTCACACAATATCTAGTCACTACTTTGGTATTCTAGTGAACAATGGACAAGACCTGTGACCATCGATAAGAGGGTGTGAGACCATAGAAGACTATCTATGATTTTCTTGTCTTTATTGGTACTTTGGATAAATGATTCCTGGACTTTCCTCTAACTTTTTGGAATTTATGTTGTTTATGTTCTGATGGCAGGATCCATGAAATTGTCCTGTTAGGAAGTTACTTTTCTACGTATGTCTTATCGTATTTAGTCATGTGCTGTAAAGAGCTTGCTAGTATAGGCTCTGGCTCTTGTTATACCAACCAAGTGAAGCACACTCAAGCCCACCACCCACTATTTTGACATTGATAGTGTTGGTAGGATATGCCACCAATCTCTTGAAGCCCAGCCAATGCCAAGAAAGAGGATTGGCACCTTAAAGAGCACTTTACATGGGTTGATTAACGGCCAAGAGCGTTGCTAGAAATGCTCCTGCAGCCAGTGGGCCCATGTAAAAGTGACAGTGATCAGCCAAGGATTGTGCAAATGCCTGATGTTCAGCTAATCACATTTTTGGCACCTGCTTCAAGTTTTCATTCTTGGACGCACATCTACCTGTGTAAATGAAATATGCGGCCGATAAAGAGAAAACTGACAGCACAGATATGCATATATCCGTACTGTCCATTTCCAGATCACACAACAGTGCATAGTTACCTAGTGCATTGTGGCATACTGCTCTCTGGTTCTCATATCTACTTTGTCTTCTCCAGAATGATTGACAGCTGGAGGACTGAGCAACCTAAAGGTACAGTGGCTGGACGGGAGAGCCAGAGAGTGAGATGCCGTATCACAGCAGTGCACTATGTAAGTATGCTCTGCTACGTGATCTGGAAACTGAAAGCATGGACATATTTATATCCGTGCTGTCAGTTTCCATGGCTGTACGAACAATACAAGGATAGCTCTTGCAGCCTGGCCACTCGATTAATTGTGCCATGTAAAGACATTGCAAACAAGCGTTATGTCCACGCTTGCCATGTTGGGCCTTATAAAAGAACCTCCTGGGACCTCCTCCATGGGAGTCCCCATCCTTCCTCCCCAGCCTGAACTCAGTGGGGAGAAGCTCATATGAAGTCTTGCACTCAGTTGTTTCCATATTATGTGTAGCCAATGGCAAACATGACATCTTCCGGTCCCCCGCTTGCACTCTTCTTCCTACTTTTGAGACTTATCTTGGCAGTGACTACCCGCTCAGCCAGGCACTGACTGAAGTGGTGATAGACAAGTATGTTACAATAGAACGTTTCACAATTTTTCATTATATGACGATTTCGATGAATTTGCATCCTGTCGTTCTGTGGGTTGTGAACTAGTGACCAGCGTCAGGTGACGTCATCAGCCCACGGGACACGCAGTAACTCAATTATCATTACAATGCTAAAACATAAATAAGACTCTGATTTCAGGAAATCTGCCCGGGTCGGTTCACAATTAGATTATCTCAGCCGCGGCAGGCTGAGAACACATGTGAGAAGTGACGGAAGACATTAGACTTTTTTATTGCCTGTTGTTTTATATTGTTTTTCTGGTCACGCATTGGCTCAATGTGACAGATGTGACCATACATACAGAGCACATCGTAGTTGCCATGGCTTGAAGGGGGTCTTGTCATGTTGTATGCCAACTTCTGTACCCAACCATGTTTGTATTTTGGTTCATCTTTGGGACTGGTGGGCATTGAACACATGGCCCCTCCAGGGTAGGCAATAATGTTGTATTTCTGTATGGTGGGAAAACTCTCATCCAACCCATCTAACCCCAGACAAAATGGGTGAAAGGGTCACTCAATCGCCACTAACTTGGTGACAATTCAGTTCTTCATTCTGTTCATTGTTTGTAACGCACATGTACTTGGTATGGCCCACTTCTTGTGAAGGTAACCACAGAGGCCATGGACCTTATTTCCCTTAGAGCCCCGGTAGAGCAGAACAGGCAGCCGACCATTGTTTAGGAAGTTACATCGATGACATGTTGTCCTCACACATGACCACAGCAACCACTGTCAGTGTTCATAGGAGCAATGGGCTGTATGTATGTACAACCATTGCTTATGTCACTGTCTGAATAATGGTAACAGATATGACAGAAACTATGAAAGTATTGAATGGATCACGCTTGGGTAATTGGGGACCACTGGGTGCCAGTAGTACCCAACCAGTCCTGGCACATAGACGACTGTCATCAGAACTGTTCTAATGTCTCTGTAGCCCACGCTTTTCTTGGTTTTGTAAGTTTTTGGGGTTTTGTACAGCGTTCCTGAGAATGAAATACATTCTGTATGCTTGGAAGGAGTCAGCTACAGCTGTTCTTAGGGATGATTCACTTGTCCCGGGCTCTGATCTTCCCCATCAGGATATAAACAATGAAGTGGGCCATAAATTTTGCATTTATCACATTGGATATAAATAAATGGGCCCAGCCGATGAGGAAATATCTGCCCCAGTGGTTACTATTGGAGACTATGCAATGGCCATAAAAACATCAGGTCAGACTTGCTGTTTGGTAAGAGGGTGATTTCTCATACGGTATTATACAGTATTGTAAGTTTTTGTAAGGTGGGCTTCTTGCATAGGTCATTGACACCCATTACACCCTTTTTTCCAATCTTTATGAATCCAGCCCACTCTGCCTGTTTGGATATTGTGGAAAGACCAACATGTCTTCCAAACCGTCAGTCTCCAATGGCCTCACAGGAATCGTGATGGGCGCATATACTGGACATCTCACATTATAGTCTTGTTCCATACATTCATTTGACCTAGAAAGTTCTTCTCCTTTTTTGTAAACTTGCTTCATAGGATTGGGGCTCCATTGTGTCAGCAACAGCAACAAAATGGCCCGTCTGACTTCCCCTTCAGAATCCGAGAGACCCATTTGTGTTTCTTCCACAACTACAGAATTTGTTTTAGCATGAGACAATTGTCTCAACATTAGATGCCCCCCCTTCCCCCCCGGTTGCACTCCCAACACCTACATGAGCCATTGTACTGGTCCTTGAACTATAGCACTGGGCACACCAGTCTCCCAGATAACTGGGTTTACGATTTCAAGCACTGGAATGCATCAGGGGTGCAATAGTTGCTGAGATGGGGTGAATCCCTCTGTATGTGCTGACTACCCTTGACCAACTAATTTCAGCTTTTCGTCTCCTTCCAGCAGATTCAAGGATAAATCAGACTGACGTGGCACAGTAATCTTGCACAGTCAGTCAGTGGTCAATGTCTCTCCACTCAGTACTCCAGAGACCACTTCTAGGCAGCATCCATTGGGAATCAACAGGTATCTGTCTCTTTCTTCTCCAAAGCTCTGTGAAGACGCATCTTGCTGACACAGCCAAAAATGTAAGACATAACTTTATGTAAGGAGAGCATCTTTCAGCCCCTGATACACCCTCCTTACAAGTTCATAAACATAAAAGCACCACAACCAGCCAACTGCAACAGGATTGTGCATCCTAAACATTAGCTCCTGATCCGTCTGTTCTAAGCCACCACCGGAGGTATATGGGGGTGAAAGAGGTGTCTGGCAGTGTCTTACCTCTCCCCACTGAAGTCAATGTAAATGTGGGGTGTCGACTAGTTTCCATGGCAGTTAGAAGCATTTTGAAGGCCTCCACGCCTGCCTCAGGGTAATCTGCCAATACAGCCTGCCTCAGGCACGCTGTAGAAATTAGCAAACTTCAACTTTAAGTCCAGATTCTGCAACTTCCCTAAACCCAAACACTCGGATTTAAACTCTGGATCTGGAAAATTTGGATGCCGCCCCCTCAGGAGTCTATTAACACATGGACATAAGTATAGACTATATCCATGTTTTCCTTGCAGCCATAGGGCGGCAACCAACTTTTTCATATGTGGGGAGTTAAATGCCAAGTGTTTGGGTTCAGAGAAGTTGCTGAATCTAGCTTATAGTTGAAGTCGATCTGAATGGATAATGCAAGCAATAGCATATCATTTATCAGTAGAAACATTCGGATGGAATTGATTATAAAAGTCCTTTAGAAAGGCTTAATAAAAGTCCTTCCCCCTTTTTTTATGTTTTTCAAGCAAAAAATATTAAAAATAAATAAAAATAAACATGTGGTATAGTTTGAACTATTAACATTTAGCATTACTGACTCCACAAGGGGAACAACATAGACAACAAAAGGGGAAAAAAAAACCCGCAAGATTTGCCTTTTTTTGGTCACATCTTATATAAAAAAATAATAATAAAAAATAATCAAATCCTGATCTAAAGCCTAATAGGTAAAAAAAATAGAATGTTCTAGAGGTTAAAATGGCAAACTAATTTTGTAAAATAAAGTTTAACTATTTTAAAAGTAGTAAAATAATATAAAAGCTATTTAAATCTGGAATCTGCTACAGGATAAAGATACCGTCAGTTTTATCATTAACATTGGGGGCTATGTTCACACTACGTAAGTCTCCGGACGTAGCGTGTTCCGTGAATAAGCGGCCGGAGATTTATGTAGTTTGCGTACAGTGGAAAGTATACGATGTATGGCTGCACAGTTCACACTACGTACGAACTTACGCCCGGATCGTACGCGGCGCCGTAAAAAAATGAACCAGACCATTGTTTGAGGACGAAAATGCCGTAACTTACGCCCGTAGCGTAACATGCGGTCCCGTACGTAGTGGTGATTTCTTCATTTTTGCACTTTTCTTTGCCGATCCAAAAGGTTCTGTGGGGTGTTCGGGGCTAGGCGAAGATATCCAAGTAAAAGACCGCTGTCAGATCGCTACGTAGGGCGCACGGGAAGTGTAAGTAGACTGCGGGCGTAAGTTCGCGCTCCGTACGTAGCCGGCCGCAACTTGCGTAAATCCCCGGCCGGAGTTTCACACGTATATGTCCGGCCGCGAAAATATGCGGCCGGACATATACATTGTGTGAACATAGCCTTACAGTGTGTACATGTTATAGAGATAAGTAAGCACACTGGTTAGAGCAGTGCTTCCCAACCTTTTCCACCTCTGGGCACCCCTACCAAATAATGTTCTACAAAATAAGAAAGGCCTCACTTTCCCTTTTCCTTTCTATCCGGGCCGGTCTACCATGATGATTTCTTCCAGCTACGTTTCATCTCTTCAGAACCTGCGAGACAGACATGTTAGGCTCCGCACATTTCTAGCAACTTCCTTCCCTTTCTCCCTCCTATAGGCTCCCATAGTAACGGCACTGTTTGGTGTTATGTGCAGTAAAGCGAGTTGGAATGTGGGATGCCCCTTGTATGTCGGATCCCCTGCTGTACCCTCATATACTATTAATGCCTCCTAATGTGTCCCCTTATACTAATAATGCCCCCTGCTGTGCCCCCATACAATAATAATGCCCCCTGCTGTGTACCCCATACAATAATAATGCCCCCAGATGTGCCCCCATACAATAATAATGCCCCCAGATGTGTCCCCATACAATAATAATGCCCCCAGATGTGCCCCTATACACTAATAATGCCCCCAGATGTGCCCCCATACAATAATAATGCCCCCAGATGTGTCCCCATACAATAATAATGCCCCCAGATGTGCCCCTATACACTAATAATGCCCCCAGATGGGCCCCCATACAATAATAATGCCCCCAGATGTGCCCCCATACAATAATAATGCCCCCAGATGTGCCCCCATACACTAATAATGCCCCCAGATGTGCCCCCATACACTAATAATGCCCCCAGATGGGTCAACATACAATAATAATGCCCCCAGATGGGCCCACATACAATAATAATGCCCACAGATGTGTCACCATACAATAATAATGCCCCTAGATGTGCCACCATACAATAATAATGCCCCCTGCTGTGCCCCCATACAATAATAATGCCCCCAGATGTGCCCCCCATACAATAATAATGTTGCACCGTTCAATGGTACTCAGTGACAAATTAGAGGACAGTGGTACAGTACAGTAGGGGGGAAGTGACATCATTAAATTTCTTCAGGGGGTACAGGAGCGCAATTAGTTTGAAGTACAAATACGGCTGTATTTTCAATGTAATGCACTCCATTAAAGTCTATGGGGGATTAGCCAGCACTGCACACACCGTGAAGAATTTCAGCTAGAATTGATTACAACCAAATAATTAACATGCTCATTATTTACCAACTGGTTTTCAAAAAGCTTTTCTTTTATGTTTGTTTGTTTTTCACCTGTTCACTCATTGTTTTATTTTCACTCAAAATTACGACCATATTTTGCTCTCATTTTACTGTGTGTTAGCAAACACAGGTTTGCTCCTACATTGTAGAAACCATACTGTAAGGGGGAGTTTACATCTGGTAGATTTGTTGCAGAGATTTCTGCAGCTGTCCTATGGAACTGATTTTCTCCAACAAATCTGCCATGTGTGAACTCACCCTGACACGTATTATCCTGTCAAAGAGAATACACATTACACTGTAACCCATCATGTTATGATGTCAGACGCACACAGCCATGTGACTACTACATTGCTACGGGGATGGCCATTGACCCATTGCAATACAAATGATTATACATGGCTCTTTGCGGATGGATGCCGACATGTCCCATAGACCTGCAGGGTTATTCCTTTATTATTCCTACATGTACACCTCAGGGAATGATTTCTGAATCGCCAAAAAAAGTATTAGATGGTGACAGAAAGGAATAAACATCAGGAATAGGAGATGTCGACAGCTGTGGAGACGTCCTGGGAGAGATTCATGAACATCTGTATGAGCGTTCATCACTCAGGAGCTGTCCATGAGAAGTGGAGGGGAGTACGAGGCTGTCGTTCTCCATTGGGGTCACCGTGTATTCCAGTTATAGGGCGTCCGGATGAACATGTCTCATTTATTAATGGATTGCTTCCTCTAATTCTGAATTCCACACATAATGTGCAGAAGATGGCCGGGAACACAATGTCACAGTCACTGAGTGACAGTCTATTATTACTTTTATCCTGTATTATACTCCACACTATTCTGCTGGTGGGATCACTGTGTACATACATTACATTACTGATCCTGTACTGATACTGAGTTACATCCTGTATTATACTCCAGAGCAGCACTCACTATTCTGCTGGTGGGGGTTACTGTGTACATACATTACATTACTTATCCTGTACTGATCCTGAGTTACATCCTGTATTATACCCCAGAGCTGCACTCACTATTCTGCTGGTGGGGTCACTGTGTACATACATTACATTACTTATCCTGTACTGATCCTGACTTACATCCTGTAGATCTTTTATTTAAAAGTATAAAACATAACAACAAACCAACAATATAAATAACATAACTGTACAATATATATATAAGTCCATAAGAGTCTATAAACGTATTGACTGGTCCAGCCTCACACTTACTAAACGCACTGCTGTATTATCCCTCACACGTGCAAACTAGATTTCCCCAAAAACACCACAATAACAACACCACAATAGTAATAGTAATAGTAATGAAGTCCCAACCTGACTCCCAGAGCTGTGCGGGCTGTGGCTGCTGGAGAGGATGATGGCAGGGGGACACTGAGGGACACAGGGCACTGGAGGGATACTGAGCATCCCTCTGCCATCATCCTCTCCAGCAGCCACAGCCCGCACAGCTCTGGGAGTCGGGTCGTGACATCACCATTTTATCCAGGAAATGACATCACCATGTTATCCAGGAAGTGACATCACCATGTTATCCAGGAAGTGACATCACCATGTTATCCAGGAAGTGAAGCCTTGATGCAGTCGTAAGAGCAGGGAAAAAAGCACTTTATAAGCATTTCCCGTAATAAGTGTATATTGGTAATTTGTATAACTTTTGGGGGGCAATACAATACTTTCAAAAAAATTTCACTGGACTTCTCCTCTAAGGCCAAAATCAGCCCAGTTCTGAAAGGGTTAAGGGGTATATCTGTCATTCATAAACATGCCTTACCCATTCCGGAATATTCCCCTGCCCCCTGCTGCCATTCTCCCACATATCACCAATAAAAGCTTTTCATATGTCAATATGTTTAATTCTTTATGGTCGGCCATTGGTTGGACCATTGTAATGATGATGACGCTATGTCTCCATACTGGTAGCAGCTGGGAAATCACCACCTCTATAACCCCCGCTGTGATCCCTCCAGGCTGCTGCATTGATACTTGAATAAAATATGAAAAGTATTTGCAATCCTTACATCAGTGGAATAGAATTTCCTTGTTCCCTGTATACTGATGATTAGAAGCTGTTGGCCGGGCGGCCGTCTTGCAGGAGCTCACTCATTGTTACTGCTGATACGGGAATCCAGGTGGACTCTCGCATGTAACTCGATTTTCACCACAATCATCATGTATTGTGGTTCTGATTAAACTTCTGGAATGTTTCTTCGGGATTTTGCTTTCCAGATTAGTGACAGAATATCAGAATCAGTGTTATAACTATTATGTACAGATGTGTCCAGACTTACCTTTCCGCAAATGACATTAAAGATCACAATTTCTTGTGATAGATATATAATACAATATCACAACATGTAAAAAAAATGCAATGGGCTGCAACCTCTTACTGATACATATGAACCAATGTGGGTCAGGGAGTATGGAGCAGGCTCAGCAGCTAAGCCTGCCTCATACATAGTGGGTGCCGGCTGTGTATTACATGACTGGTATCTGAGATAACTTCAATCCCAATGTGATCAACAGTGACACTCAAATACCTCCTCCACCCCCATGATATGACATGAGTGATAAGAGGTTAGGATGGCAGCTGGGGGCCTAGTGGAGCTTACTATAATACTTATATATACTTAGAGTGCTTACTATACCATACACAGCAATACAGGATTATTGCAGTGTACTGTAAAAGTGACCAAGCAATGTCTCCTAGTAGGTCTAACAGAAAAGTAAAAAAAAAAGCACTAAAGGGGTATTCTGAGAAAATGTTGTATTTGTGCTTTGGGCGCAATTAAATAGAATAAAAAACTATACTTACCCTCCCCGCTCCCCTGCCGCTGCCTCTGTCAAGTGTCAGTTACTTCAACCACTCCAACCTTCCTGCTCAGGTAATTAGTGGCTGAGGTAGTGAGGTAACCCAGGGAGGGGCAGTTGTTATTAGCAAGAGCAGGTGTTGCGGTAGCACTGCAGTACCTGTCATGGGGCTCAGAGTGCTAAATGCCCTCCCTTGATACCAACACACGCTCCATAATATACAGTGTAAGGCTATGTTCACACAACATATATTTTCGTAAAACCATTTATACGGAAATATACGTGCTATTGCTGTCTAGGAATCCCAGCTAGAGCGTATACACATAATATACACTTCGCCCGGGATCCCTAGCGGTGGCGTAAACAACTGACACGGCAGTTTTATGCGGCCGCTATTCATTGAATAGCGGCCGCAGAAAACCATATTAGTGCTCACTGTGGAGTGTGCTGCTTAGTTGCTCGCTCCAGAGTGTGCAGTGGAGAGTTCTGATGCGGGCACACGGATGTGCCCGCATCAGAACCCTGCAGCTCTAAAGATCATCTAGCCGGTACTGCAGTATCGGCCACAATGATCTTTTCAGAGTCCAGCCAGGTCACGGAACGGCCGGTTTCTTACAGCATGTGAACATAGCCTAAGTGCAGGTAGTCCAGCAGTAACTTAAGCAGTTTGGAACTTTTACTGTAGCATTTCTTAAAAGCACAGTACACAGTAAATCACAGCCTTTTATAATCAAGGTGCAATAGGGTAGTTTGAGAGTTGACTGACTGAGATCCTGTTTTAGACTTGTAATTACCTGAAATACTTGGACTCACTGCTTTAGCAAGTATACTGAAGAGAGGGCACAGAGTGACACAAATCCAGGAACATAAGTCCCACCTTGTGGGTAAGCTAGACATCCGAGTTCTCCTTTAGGTCCTAGTAGGTTTGCAGCCGAGTTAATCTACTTAAGTTGCGTTTTCCTAACTGATTACTTTTTTGCCCCCAGCAGGGTTAGATCTTGGTCCCCATTTGTAGTAGCCTCACAGTAAGTTTACAATTTTAGCATGGCTAGCACAGGAACACTTGAGGTAAAGTAATATAGAACCCATAGACGGGTCCTGTTCTCCAGGCCAGACAATGGGAAGTCTCTCAAGGTTCTCTTTATTTTACTTTCTGTCTCTTTCTAAAGCTGACTAAGGATTGACCTAGAACATAGAACCTAGAACATAGAACCTAGCTCATGGAGCTACTTGATTGGAGGAAAGGTTATAGGGAGACCGTGAGTCTGTCTTGTGATAGGTACCCTCCACGGGGATCGGATCTCAGCCAACTCTCACCTGGTGGAAAAATTTAATACAGTACATGACCTTGGTCACATATACATTCAACCCATTAGCACTCTTTCCTTCAGCTTTGCCTGGCAACAATAAAGATTTCCCACAAAAAGAGGGCTACAACACTTATATAATTCAAAATCCAATATTTTATTAAGTAATCAAAAAAATAACAATTAAAATTGTACACAGAACAAAGTAAAAATTCCTCACACAGGATTCAATATCACAGCCACATGATTGTGTTTGCAGGAGGATACAAGTACAAGGCAACAATAAAACCCACTGTGTGACATCTAGTGGTGGGAGTGCAATACTACACCTTCAGCCCAGTATATATTTTTGGTGGTACCGACCTACATAAGAATACAGAACAGCAATAGCACACCTGTTCTGGGACGTTGCAGTGGGACAGTGATCGGCTGAGTTGGAAAGTCACAGACACACCAAGGTGAAAGAACAGCAACAGCAGGGGAGCGAGGAGAGTAGGTAACAGTTAAATGGAAAAAAGATTCTCTATAATAACTCTTTAAACTATCATCAGTCTATCGGGGCGTCCAATGCACCACCAGCTTCTCTCCAAATCGAAATCCAGAAAATAGGCATGGGACTATAGCTTTTATTTCCTCTCAGTTAATAATAATGTTTCGGCCAAGGACTGGTCTTTTTCAAGCCATCAATCACATGTAGCAGCATGCTGAGCTGGAACAGAAGCTTTAGTCTGGTGCCTCGGATTCTACATTTTTCCTTAAACTATCATGTTATGTTGAAAAAAATGCAAAAATGATTGTTTTCTTGGACAACTTACATCCCCAAAAAATGGCTTTGGGAATGGAAGGAATAAAGCAGATATACCCCATTGCCAGAAGTCTATCAGTGTTTACATTCCTAAGTGCAGCTTGGTTCTATCTATTATCTATACATCTTATTGATATATAGGCTTTTCCTTTCAGGAATTCTTACTATGTCCCTTATTTGGGACAATTTGTCATGAGGGTACTCTATTATACTACATGGTATGTGTATAGTATAATTTACTCTGGCTGGAAGGCGTGCGAGCGGTGATAGCGCTGGGAGAGGTCACAGGGATGTCACGTGTTTTAATATTTTTTTTGTTGTTTTCGATGAAGCTTTTATAGCTCTACTGTAATCTTTGATGAGAGATTCTATACACATTATTATAATATGGGATTTAGGTATATTCCCGTAGCCATTTCCACTATGTTTATTTCACTTAGGACGTTGTATTGTTTGTATATTGTTTTTTTGCTTTATTGTTAAACACTATTTATATACCATACATTAACCCCTCCCCTGACCTCTGGGGTCTGGTATTTGCTTATTCTGGCCTGTTCACTGTATATTTGGGTTTGGATTTGGATTTATATGTGTGTGAATCATCCCGACTGTCCAGATTTTGGATAGATCCCTTTTATGTTTTGTTTTTGCATTTTTCTTTGCACACTGTATTGTGTCAGCACTTCACCATACCAACTTTTCCCGGAAGGAGTGTTATTGTGTGATTTATTCTTGATCCCGTATTATCGGCTCGTACATTGTAACTGTGATCTTTTAGAGTTGTGGTATTCTCTTTCTCAGTTCTTTTTGTGGTATAAAGTCATGAGTCTTTACTGTATGTAGTCTGGGTGTGAGCACAATCCTTATATTTATTCGAAGTGTATATATATATATATATATATATATAAATATATATATATATATATATATCGTAAAAATATAACATGATTAAAAATACAAAATGAAAACTACCAAAAAAATAAAAAATTTTATGATGAATTATAGATATCACTGGGAAAGGGGGGGGGGACCAAGAACCAAGTGGGAAACTCGTTGGTTCTATCAGAAGAAGAAGAAGGGCCATATAGCTGATCATTGGCTAAAGGGGAGATTGGGGGAAAAAAAACTTTAGTCCAGTTTACTTGGGCACAAACCAACTGAGTTGGGGACTCATGGGAGCCCATTATAGGCGAAGGGGGGGGGGCACAGCAAAGGGGTATTTACCCTAAATGCTATAGTGCCCACCCAAATGTTATGAGTCTTGGAATGAAAAACCAAAACATTGCATCCTGGAAGCAAAAATAGACCATGGGGGAGATTTATCAAACATGGTGTAAATTGAAACTGGCTCAGTTGCCCCTAGCAACCAATCAGATTCCACCTTTCATTCCTCATAAATTCTTTGAAAAATGAAAGGTGGAATCTGATTGGTTGCTAGGGGCAACTGAGGCAGTTTCACTTTACACCAGTTTGATAAATCTCCCCCCATGTCTTTAAGGGTCTCTTCACACGTACCGACTAGCAGCTGAAATCTCGCTGTGAGTTTTGCAGCGAGATTAGCTACGAGTCAAGGTCCTGGCAGGTCCCAGTACTACATACTTGCAGCGGTCTAAAAGACCACTGCGAGTATGTAATGCAGCCGCCCCCTTAACCCCTTTTGCTCCTGCCCGGCTCCCGCTCCGCTTCTGTATATACATTACCTCTCTCCTGCAGGGGTCCCGGCGTCCTGCTCTCCCGCCCAGCCAATCAGTGGCTGCGGCTGAGCAACACACTGATTGGCTGGGCGGGAGAGC
The DNA here is from genome assembly GCF_027789765.1 of Dendropsophus ebraccatus. Lineage (NCBI taxonomy): Eukaryota > Metazoa > Chordata > Amphibia > Anura > Hylidae > Dendropsophus > Dendropsophus ebraccatus. The sequence goes on from NC_091459.1 coordinate 118,913,721, forward strand.
AGGACGCCGGGATCCTGTGCAGAAAGGAGAAGTAATGTATATACAAACAGCGGAGAGGGAGCCGGGCGGGAGCAGAAAGGGTTAAGGGGGCAGCTGCATTACATACTTACAGTGTTCTTTCAGACCGCTGCAAGTATGTAGTACTGGGACCTGCCAGGACCTTGACTCGTAGCTGATCTTGCTGCAAAACTCACAGCGAGGTTTCAGTTGCGAGTCGGTACATGTGAACGTACCCTAAAGGGCCTGAGGATGTAACATTTGTCGGACTTATTCGTAATTTACTACACATGTTTGTGCTTTTTTTCAAGGCCAGATGTGGATGGTAGACGAGATGTGTACATCGATATGATATCTACTGACTGTTACCTGGATAGACTGTGAGGTCTGCACAGTGATAATTCCATTCAGACTTCGGCCTTGTTTTCTATTGCATAATGGCTATACCTGGGGTGTTCTTACCATACAAATATCCTATACATGCACAACATTTCTATATATAACAACTCCAAAGATCACTCCTTATGATGCCATTACCTAAAAATAATGGACTTGAGTCATTTTAGGATAGTTCCTGAAAACCTAAAACCTAAAAGCAACAGTGATTTAAAGAAAACCTGACATCTTTTTTCACCTTAAAGGGGTAGTGCGGCGGTAAAAAATTATTCACAGAATAACACACATTACAAAGTTATACAACTTTGTAATGTATGTTATGTCTGTGAATGGCCCCCTTTCCCGTGTCCCACCCCCCCCACCCGTGTACCTGGAAGTGTAGTGCATTATACATACCTGATCCGTGCCGACACCCGTCCGCCATCTTGTGCCAAACGTCATCTTCGGCCGGCCGGCCCGAACACCTTCAATCTTCCCGAGTGCCGGCTGCGTCATCAGCTCGGCACGGATCAGGTATGTATAATGCACTACACTTCCGGGTACACGGGTGGGGGTGGTGGGACACGGGGAAGGGGGCCATTCACAGACATAACATACATTACAAAGTTGTATAACTTTGTAATGTGTGTTATTCTGTGAATAATGTTTTTCTGCCGCACTACCCCTTTAAAGGGATTTCTCATGTATGTAATTTATTATGTAAGTCTGTAGAGGAGACATATGTGTAATGTACAGGTTTTCTTATTGTTATATATCTTTAAGAATTTTCCTGCTGGCGGCCATATTGTAAGCAATCTGTATACACAGTGTGGCAGGGTGAGTGCTTGATGGCAGCTGCAATGAACAGGTTTTGATTTACAGAGCAGCGTCATAGAATATTACAGTCTCCAGGAAGTAATATAGAACAGCTCCTCCACCAAACAGCAGACAGTGACTGGGGCACTGTATACAGAGTCTTACCTGTGTATATTGTGATACTAGTCTGTCTTCTCTGCTAATAGAGCTGTCATTAACTCACCCACCCTCTAATGATAATGAGATGACTCTGTTTATTTTGCCCCAGTCTACACAGCAAAGTTGAAAAGTGAGAAGCAGGAAATGTTAGCTTTTTGTCTCAGATAGTGGACAGTTGATTTTAAAAATACGACATTTTCTGCTAATACTATTTCTTTTGAGTATTTTCTTAGCCAACATCTATCATTGAATCATTTATTGATTTTACCCTTTTTAATCTGGGAAGAGTCTAAAATCTTTATGCAGACACAAATATCCATGACTACCATTCCCAGTATACATAACTGAGTTGTTCCCTGGGTGGCCAACAGTGCTTATCATTATATACTGGATCTTACTCACCTTGCCTGGTTCCATCACCTTTTCGAGACCTTTTCTTGGGTCCTTCCCTGTAGCCGTTTTCACTGTTCAGCTGGCTTCCTATTAAACTGCACAACAAGGAGTCTGTACCGAGCATGCTCTTCTGTGTGTACATTGAGGTGTCAAACACTTTAGGTGCCAAAAGTTGGCCAAATTCACTAACTTTGGTAGGTTCATCTGACTCTAGGGACCTTTGTGGACAGATGATGTCAGGAAGAGAAGGGTCAGACATGTTGGATTTCAACCACCTGGTTCTAAGTGACATAAGCCACCTCCAGAGCTGTCTGACAGTAGTTTACTCCCCCCCCCATACCCCATTCATGTGCATGGAGAAATGCACCTATTGAAGGTATATGGCCATCTTCTCCCACAGCTGGAATCTAAAAGAATTCTGAATGCAGCTCTAGATGTGACTGAAGAAGAATAGGAATAACAACGGTTTGAATTTTATCATTAACTTCTGTCCTTACATGACATTTATGCTTTTTCTTCTCTTAGATGGGATTCCCCTTTAGCACTATATTTATACTCATATGGCAGCTATAAACACGGGGAACCACCTTGGATCATGAGGACGAGGTGGAAACAGCTCGTCTTTTGATCTCGTCAAAGTCTGGGCACCATGTCTGATGTCTGGCTGCAGGACCGTGTTTTAAAGGATTCACACCCAAATATCCACAAACAAATCAGAGCGAGCACAAGACGTGCGGGCCGCTGGTGTTTACCTGATCCCAGCCGCTGCCAGTTCTTTGGATAGATGTCATTTATTTTATTCTATCGCAGTGTTCCATGACCACAGTCAGACTCTGCTCAACGCTGACATCATTCATCACCCTGATCCAAATAACTCATCCTTGATGCCTTGCAGTCGTCTATGTGTCAGACTTCATTATCCCGGAAAACATGGATTCAGCTATGAGGAAAATAGGCAAGACTGAGCCAAAACCGCCCTTACTTTAACAAAACAAAACAAATAGTTTTTTGGGCCCACTAGCCAAAAAGGGTCAGGGGCCAGGCCTGTAAGGGATATAGGTGAGGCCTATAAGGATCATTGACTAGGCTTGTAAGGATCGTATGCCTGGCCTGTCATGGGCATGACCTGTAAAGATCATAGGCCTGGCCTGTAAGGGCCATGGGCCAGGGGAGCAGGGGGAATAACCCGGTGGGCCCTACCCCTTGGTGGGCCCCTGAGCAAGACGTGGGCCTGCCTGTCTAGCAGCTCCAGGATGACATATAATCCCCAAGCAATGCTGCACATGCCTTTCACCCGGTCACTCACTGCCTCTATCTAGTAACCTTGGGTTTTATCATATTATATAGAGGCAGGGAGTGAATGGGGTGACAGGCAGCATGTGTGCAGATTTAGCGCAGCCCCTCTCCTCTCCCTTGGGACCCTCTGCCGGCTCCTCCTCTTCTCAGACTGCATCCATCAGCTCTATGTGCTGCTGCTGCCAGTTGGGACACAGAAGGACAGAAGGATAGGAGGGAGAGGGGCTGCAGCCTGCACTGTGTGGCCCTGGAGCTGCAAATCTGACAGCATGTGAGCTATACCTGGTGATTTTCCTTACCAGAAGTAAATATGTGTGTGTGGACAAAGTATGTATATTATGTGAGTCGGTGTGTATGGTGCATGTGTGTGTGTATTATCAATGCATATTTGTAAAGTGCATTTGTTTAGGTGAGTAGATGTGCATATTGTATGTGTATGTGTGTGTGTGTGTGTGTGTGTGTGTTGTGTGTACTATGTGTGCATATAGGTAATTTCTTTATATCTGTGTATGGTGTGTGTAGTGTGCATGTGCGTACTATGTATACATATAGGTAATGTGCATTTCTTTATATCTGTGTGTATATACTGTGCATATTTGTATGTAATATGAATGTGAATGTGGGAATATAATAAAGAAACTATACTCACCAGTCCCCGTGCCCCTGCACTGCTCTCTCTCCCACAGCCGCTGGAAGTCATTTTCAGTAATTTTCGTGTGTGAAGGCCCTAGCTACCTTAGCTGCAATGTCACATACTCGGTTGATGGATTGCCTGCTCAACCAGTCAATGACTGCAGCGGTGTCCATCCCCAGTCAGTGATTGAGCAGGCGATCCATCAACCGAGTACGTGATGTTGCAGCTGGAGGAGCTGCAGGAGGCTGGTGGCTATTGGATATCATTAAGGAAGAGCTACGGGGGTACGGAGAAGGGAAAGTATACTTTATTATGTTCCTGCACCCCCCTGCCTACATGAGATTTGTTTCATGGGACTTCTCTTTTCAAGAAACTTTAGTGGCGGTTTATGCTGTTTGCATAGAGTGACTGACAAGTTACTAGTAGTGAGCTAGCATCGCTGGTCACATACACAGCTCTGTGCAAAGTCGCTATAGTAATGTTAAAGGTTTGGCGCTGGTTATATCTGATATATGTGGATGGGCCCCAAGAATCAAGGTACCCCAGTCTGATACAACGAAACACCTCCTCTCCTAGTAGGGAAGTTGTAGGGCGCAGGTCCAAGGAAGATCAATGCCACGGGCAGGGCCGATTCTGGGGTCTCTGAGGTTTGCCTCAGGCGGCCGCCCCGAGTGATGGCCGGCATCGACCTCTCCCCCCCCAGCCAGCCACTCACCTGTCCCATGCCACAGCCGGCCTGCACTCTCCGCTGTCTCCACATCCCGTCAGGTCCCGCGACGTCGCCCTGAAGCTGTCACGGACCTCCAGGCTGTGGTGAGTGAGTGGGGTGATCGGGTCACGCGGGGCAGCCCCGCGCAACCCGATCACCCCAGCGCGTCCCCCACCGACCCCGGGCACTCACCACAGCCTGGAGGTCAGTGACAGCTGCAGGATGACATCGCGGGACCTGACGGGATGTGGAGAGTGCGGGCGACAGGACAGGTGAGCGGCCGCTGTCATTTTTGTTAAGTGATACTTAACAAAAATGACAGCAGGGGGGACATAATGCCGCCCCCTGCCGGACCACAAAATCTGCCGCCTGAGGAGGAAGGCTCATTCCGCCTCATGGCAGAAGCGGGCCTGGCCACGGGTGAAAAAATATTTATTTAAAATTCCCATAAAACTAGCTAAAAAGCGACACAATGCGTTTCCAAACCGAACCAGTTTCTTTTTCAACTGTCAATGCCAAAACAGGAATTCAGATTCAGATTACTCGGATCTGAATCTTATTATTCTGGAGCAGATCCCAGAGAAATGTTCTAACAGATATAGACGTCTTATCAATCGTGAATCCTTTTGGATCTTTAAGTTATGCAGCTTATCACCCTATGGGTTAAATGAAACTATTGAAAACATCCGTTGATAAGTCCGAATTTCTGCAATATTTATATGTATTTATTTATCTATTTATGTTACATAATGGATTGTTACATATTATGTGTTTTTTATCTAGCTATATATGTGTGGTTGTATGCTACTACGTAACCTACTTATCCTGGTTCTTCTCCTATCCTCATCGCTGTTCTGTGATGTCACGCTTGGGGTGGGGATATAAGCCAGCTCCTTCTTTCCTGTTTTGGCATTGACACTTGAAAAAGAAACCGGTTCGGTTTGAAAACGCGTTGTGTCGCTTTTTAGCTAGTTTTATGGGAATTTTAAATAAATATTTTTTCACCCGTGGCATTGATCTTCCTTGGACCTGCACCCTACAACTTCCCTACTAGGAGAGGAGGTGTTTTGTTATATTCACATGATCCAGTTGGATCTACTGGGGGAGAGGCTGCGGTTCTGATACAAGCTATTCTGAGTGTTGTGCCTCCTTGCTGCACAACCTTCCTAGGTGAGAGCTTCTATTATTGTGCTCACACCCACTCTGCTGTCTGACCTGTGCTATGGAGCGCTGTTTTATTTCTTTGTTCCAGTCTGATACAGGCCGGGCCAGTACTCCCCCTAAAATGCATAAGATAGGGGATATCAAGCTGATTAGTAGGGGTCCCAGTGGTCACGAGAATGCGGGGAAAGTGGGGACAGAGGGGACGGTGCTCCATTATTTCATTTTTGGGGCAGGCTATGTGTTTGATGTTTTACCATAGACTAATATAGGGGGGAAATAATTTCATGTCCATAAGCAAATTAGTGTTTTTTTCATCAGTAGAAAACCTGGAGTCACATGATAAAGAATCACATGGCTGAAGGAAAAAAAAAAACACAGGGGATAAAACTCCAATAGTAATTTACACAAAAATGAGAAAAGTGTCAGAAAAACACCAAAAAGCAGGAAAATCTTGGTTCAGATTAGTAGTGAATTGGCTGCAACAACTTTTGTGGATTTTGTTGAATCATGGAGGGTTACTCAATTTATTTATTTCTTTTTTCAAATCAGCTGGTGTCAAAAAGTTATATAGATGTGTAAATTACATAAATGTACAACTATCCAGTCTTCCAGTACTTATCAGCTGCTGCATGTCCTGCAGGAAGTAGTGTATTCTTTCCATTCTGACACAATGCTCTCTGCTACCACCTCTGTCCATGTCAGGAACTGTCCAGTGCAGGAGAGGTTTTCTTTTATCTTTTTTTAAGATATTTTATTAAAGGTTTTTTGTTATAACTGTACATTCCACTAAGGATTTTCATATAGTTCTTTTATTCCCCCACCACCACCCCTGTACAACACTGTTTTCTCTGTACGAAAATATTGTGTAATGAGGAGAGGTTTTCTGTGGGGATTTGCTGCTGCTCTGGACAGTTCTTGACATGGACAGAGGTGGCAGCAGAGAGCACTTGTGTCAGACTGGAAAGAATACACCACTTCCTGCAGGACATACAGCAGCTGATAAATACTGGAAGACTTGACTAGATTTTTTTTTATTAGAATTACCAAATCTATATAACTTACTGACACTAGATGATTTGAGAAAAAAAAGACGGACTCTTTAAATTAAAAAAGTCAATGGGGAAAAATGAGAAAACTTAGACTAGACAGTCTAAAAATGCGCCATATTTAGGTGCAGTTGACACCACGTTTTTACTTTGTTTGCTCCCTTACAGATACGTCCCCAGTTATGGTGGACGCTGTGTTATACCATCTGTCCTACATAAACTCCCAAAACTCATACTGCAATACCTCCCATTCTTGCTTTTCATTCTGAATCATAATGTTATGAGCATAATACAAATTCTATAACACTCTGAACCTACAGCATTACAACCAATATAACCATAATCTATTTCTGCCTAGAACACCACAACCCCCAATATAACCTGACAACTGGATACAGCCATAATACAGTTCCCTACTGCATTACCCACATGTATGTACATAGGAAGGCGGGAAGAAGGTCTAGGTTCAGAATAACCTGGCTGCCTTTTAGCAAAAACATTGTCACAACTCTCCACAAGCTGCCGGTGGAGTCCTATTCATTTCAATGGAGCTTTACAGCAATGGAGCAGCTTTATCCATAGCAACCAATCACAGCTCACCTTTTATATCTAAACAAGCTCTTATAAAATTAAAGCTGAGCTGTGATTGGTTGCTATGGGCAAGTTAGAGTAAAGTTGCGCATGGCAACCAATTACAGTTCAGCTTTTATTTTACCAGAGTAATTTGAGAAACAAAAGCTGAGCTGTGATTGGTTGCTATGGGCCACATCAAACCATATTATTTAGTGTTCTTAGTGTGGCCTAACCATAGGCTGTTTGCTTGGTTACAAGTGTGTTTAATGACCTCTGCAGTAAAGTGCATCGCCAGTGATTAATGGGTTAATGCTTCAGATGTGTTTACCTGCAGTTACCATGGTAACCCTGATGACAAGCGCTTATGTCATAAAGAAGGTTCCATAAAGCAATGCACCGCGACCTGATCAGTGCCATCTTGGATGCGCCAGAGGACCTTGAGCTTGACTACTTTACTCTTCCCTACCCTTGATGTAATTTGGAGGTTCTAGCAGGGAAAAGGGGTGGTCTGCTTTAGACTACCGCTTCATCGAGTCTCCACCTTCTTGAGAAGTGGACCTGGATCTGTGAGGGAGAAGAGATACAGCCGCCTAGCCATCAATAAGGTGACAGATATTGCAGCCGGATTTCTCTCACATCCAGTTTATTATATGTATAGTATGGTATTACCCTCTAAGCCCAGGGGAGGGGCAACTCTCCAGCCATGGCTCCCTCGAGGTTTCCCCCACAGGGGGTTTTTCCTCACCTGAGTGCTGGAGAGTGACTCTTCGTGAGTCTGTCATTTTCGGTGTCATGTAATTTTAAATAAAATTGCAACCCTTTGACACCTGATTACAATGTGTTGTGTCTTTATTTTGTGTTCTTCGGTTCAGCTTATTAGGCTTGGGAGTTGAGGATCCATTACATATTGCAGAGTCATAAAGCATCTGCCACAGACCTATCACCTGCACAATAATCACAAGTAGGATGGAGCAGTGTCTAGTAGAACTCCTGCATGTATATGCATATCCCTGGATTAAAGAGACACTCATATCATGAAGAAAAATCAGTTTATACCTACATCTGCAAGGTTTGTCAAAAGTTTTTTTTCAAGTGAAAGGGTCACACTAATCGTAGCATATTATAGCAACATGGACACCAGCATAAATATACATCATATACACACAACCCAGTGGCTCTTGTGTGTGGGGGAGCATCAGGGGCAAGGCAAAGTATTGCACCCCCTCACACATACATTCAGGTGTGGCCTAGGTAGCTGCCTCCCCCCCAAAAAAAACAATCCACAGGATAAGGGATATCAAGCTGATTGGTGGGGGTCCCAGTGGTCACAACAATGTGGGGAATATGTCCCTGTTAAAGCTTTGGCTGTCTAAGCATGATGGGAATTATAGTTTGCAACAGCTGAAGGGCCAATGGTTCCCCATACCTGATATAGTACATTAGAACATACCCCTCTCCCAAAGTTAAGCCCCTATTCCATGGGACGACTATGAGGAGCAAACGAGCGCTATCAGCGGCTGCCGCTGTTCCACGCGGGTGAGCCGATAATCGTTCCGTGGAATAGGGCCTTTATTCACAGGATAAGGGATAACAAGACCTATAGAGCAGCTGATGAATTCCTCGCTCCCAGTCACTAATTGGCTGAGTGGGTGACCCATTGGCAGAGTATGTGACGTTGCAGCTGGAGGAGCTGCTGAAGGCCGGCGTCTGTCAGATATCGGTAAGGAAGAGCTACGAGGGCAAGGGGACGGGTAACTATACTTTCGTTATTATGTTTCCTCACCCCCCTGCCTGTCTGAGATTGGTTTGACACTGGTTATATCTGGTATATGTAGCATGGGCCCCTAGAATTAAATTTCCTGGTGGTCACAAGGTACCCCAGTCCAACACTGCAGGCCTGTAATGGTTGTTGCAATATCTTGCTGGAATGTCGCATACACTTTTGGTGCCAGCAGGAAATATTTCCTTATGTGGTTGCTGTTACTCTAACTGGAACAAAAACACAATGGTTACAGTCTCTAGACTGTACACAACTTGTCAGTTTCTTGATTAGTCTCTTGATAAAGAACACTTTACACAGTCTCTTGTTGAAGCCTAATGGTCAGGTTGTAACCAAGATGGGTGCCAGCTTAGCGTCTTTCTTTGTCACTGTCGGTTTAAGGGAGGCTAGCCCCCATCAAAACATTCCCTGTTGGGCATTACATGTGCACTTTTAAAGGGAATCCGTCAGCTCCCGGGCACTACCTATGGTGTTGACAGTGTGCTGTAGCTGGCAGCCCCCAGTGAGCATGGTGCCTTTTTGGTAATTTTCCATGCAGCGGATTATGTACAATCTTATGTCTCCTACTGTCACAGAGCAGTTGTTCGTGCCACACTTGTCATGCATCCTTCTCCCTCTTCATGAATAATCAGTGCTGCCCGGCCTCCTGCTCGCTCAGCTTTTAGATTGCAGATCAGTCCTCTGTAGGCAGGTTATGTCTGAAAGAATCTTTCTTCTGTAATGTGTTGGAGCTGTTGTCTAGGGGTAACTCACCTGTCTAGAGACCTGACAGCAGTTCATTCTCTGGTTTGAATCCCCTGATGGAAATTAAATAGATGTCTTTTTTTCCTCATAATTGTATAATTTTTAAGGCTATGTTCACACACACAGTGTTTTTGCTCAGTATTTTGGTCAGTATTTTGCAACCAAAACCAGAAGTGGATTGAAAACACTGAAAGGCTGTGGTCACACACTGTTGAAATTGAGTGGATGGCTGTCATTTAATGGCAAATAATTACAGTTTTTTTAAAACAATGTCTGATATTTGCCATTAAATGACGGCCATCTGCTCAATTTCAACAGTGTGAGAACATAGCCTTTCTGTGTTCTCAATCCACTCCTGGTTTTGGTTGAAAAATACTTACCAAATACTGAGCAAAAATACTGTGTGTGAACATAGCCTTAAAAATGATACAATAATGAGAAAAAAAAATAAAGACCTCTATTTAATTTCCATCAGGGGATTCGAACCAGAGAATGACCTGCTGTCAGGTCTCTAGACAGCTGAGTTACCTCTAGACCACAGCTCCAACACAGGGAGGAGATTCTTTCAGAGATAACCTGCCTACAGAGGACTGATCTGCAATCTGACAGCTGAGCGAGCAGGAGGCCGGGCAGCATTGATTATTCATGAAGAGGAAGGAGGATGCATGAGAAGTGTGGTACGAACAACTGCTCTGTGACAGTAGGAGACATAAGATTTACATAATCCGCTGCACGGAAAATTACCAAAAAGGCACCATGATCACTGGGAGACTGCCAGCTACAGCACACTGTCAACACCTTAGGTAGTGCCCGCGAGCTGACGGATTCCCATTAATATCCAGTTATATACAGTGTTTCACTTTCTTTCCTTAGTTCACCAATGCCATCGCTTCTGCAGGTCTGCTCTCTTCTCTTTACCCATATATAATTGGTGCCAAAAAATTATGTGGTAGCCACATCAGGCGCTGCATGGTTGTATTTCTATAGGCCCCTTCTGTCTCTCATATGGTCTCAGCCACAGACTAGCTAACTTCCTCCTTACAGCCTTCATTTATAGCCTATGATGCAGCAGAGCCATCTGGTGGCCACTTCATTCCCATTTGAAAGTTACTGATGGTGTATCTGGACCACCCCTCAAATATGACAGTCTTCATTATCACCCATATTTATTACTTAAGTCCTTCAAAGCCTAACTTTTAGTCATGGTTATTTGGAAAAGTCTATATGGGCTATATGAGGCCTGTTTTCTGCCAGACTGAAGCCACCTGATGGGACTCAAGTTACATTTCCCTCCTTCAAGTCAGTGTCAATGAGAGTGTTTAGAGAGTTGTACATTTCCAGTCACTCAAATTAAATCGGAAAGTCATGGTATCATTCTTTCTCCATACTTGTCATATATTTCTGGCCCTATGGTATCCTTATGCAAACTGGATGTGATTTGGTGATTGGTGATTTTCTATTTTCCAAACTTGGAATTAGTTTTTTTTTTAAACAACAAATTGTATTTTATTTTGTAATAATGTTTTGCTTTGTTTGCTAAAATTCCAAGCAGCTATGTTCTTGGACATAGACGTTGTGTGTTCCTGTGTCCTGGCCACAAGTTTTTCATTTGTCAGGCTTCATTGATGGTCGTATAAACAGATGAACAGAAAAACGTTTATGGCAACCTGAAGCGCTCAAATCCAATTTGGATCTGGCTGGAAAGTATTAATCACACTGTGAAATAAAGCAGGTCTGTCGGGAGAGGTCACTCATTATCTCAGGGTCATTTACAAAGTCTTTGTAGTTTTCGGCTGGAGATGCATCAGGCTAATAATAGTGGACTAGAGGACCATGCACCTACTATACAACTACAGAAAGTGCAAATCAAGTGGTGCTGATACCTTGCACGTATGTCTCTTCCCAGGTGCACAATTTTAGGAGTAGAGCCATTGTGGCCACATCAAGACCATGAAATGTACGAGAAAGGTCATTCTCCTCAAGACCACTGGTGTTATATTCTACAGAAGGGACTAAAACAACTGTTGGGTCCAGTCAAGTCTAACTCAGGGACAAATGGACATGTATGGAGGTGCTCCACATTTTGTCATGACCATATTATGTTTAAATCAGCATTAGTAGTGTGGAGTCCAGTTGGAGAAGACAAAACATAACCAGCATAGAAAATCTAGAGTAAAGGAGGACATACACATGCAGATGGGACCATCATGGTTCATTGTACTAATAATCACTGTCAAGTACTCAAGAAACTACAGTATGTCCACCCAAAAATCTAGTTTTGGCATAAAAATTTTCAGCATTTTTTTCTATTCAATACCGTATTGCGTGGCGAACCATTGACTTTTTAGTTGATGTGGCAATATGGAGACTTCTTGTTTTGTAAAATGCAGATGTGGCCAGCCTCATCTTTCTCTTAGATCAGTCAGAGAAAGGAAATTTTCATGACAGCCTCCACCACAATATACTGACATGTAATAAAGGAGCCAAAAGGTATAAATGACAATATCTGTGTCTCCATTTGAGGGAAGGTGAAGTATATTCAGTTCAAAGATAAGTTGAGAGTCGACAGTTCTGTAAGGTGTAGATTTCACTGGCCCCATCAAGGTTCATAATATGTATGGGGGGGGGGGGGTTGTCTTTGTTATTAGTAGGGCTGTAAACCACAAAACTCTAGTACTTTTTGAAATCTCCTAAAAACAAGCCAGACATGTGACATCAGTCATGGTGATGTCACATGTCCAAAGTTGACCCCAGTTAAAACTTTTATATATTGAACTATAGGTATGTTTTCCAATAGAGATATTATTCCCTGATGACATTTATAAACTCATACAGGTCAGATCTTAAAGAGGAAGAACTGGATGAGATGTGATGGCTCCTGTGCCATTCTGCCAATCAGAGTTCGCTGAAACAAACTAGGGTTTGGTATGTACTATACAATGTGTTTATCTTGGAAACAACTCTTTTCAGAATTTAGAAATCCATTGAAGAATAATTTTTCTAAATTTAACACAACCCTCAGAGCCAAGAGCTGAAGCAGCTGCTCCGAGGAGACCACAAAAGTCTTGCTGTACCCACAACATTTAGTCATGGTAGGCCAAGTCAGTGGGGCATGGGACCAATTACAACATGCAGATCCAATATGTGTACAAGGAGCAAAGGAATTTATTTACCTTAAAGGCAAATGATTTTTCTAAAGCTCCTTTTACGTCAGATCTTAAAGTGACACTGTCACCCCCATTATTCATTTTTCAATCTTTAAAGATGTGTGTAACCCGCAAATAGCTCTCTGCATACCTTTTCGTATTTTTTTTTTTCATGAGGCGGGTTGCTGAGAAATTATAACTTTGCTGAGTGTCTTCTAGCGCCACTGGGCGGGGCTTAGTCCCTGAAGCGCCACATAGCCCCGCCCAGTACATTGACGTTGACCCCGCCCCCTTTGGCACGTCATATCTCCCGGACGACGCTCACAGTCTTGAGTACTCCAGGACGTCGGTGACGTGCGCGTCCACATCCCCCTGCGTCCGTCAAGTGATGCGCAGGCGCAGAAGGTGACCACCGGGTCACCCACATCCTGCGGATTATACCAGCTGCACAGTCCCTCGCCGTTCCGAACGCTCCTGAGCCCTTGCTGCGGCTGTGAATCTCCTCACAGCCAGCAGCGAGGTGCAGAGATAGTTTGCAGACGCACTGCGGCGTCCACCTTGCACTGCGCATGCGCCGAAAAGAACCTCCGCATCTCCGCGCTAGATGAAATAAATGATTGTTTGACTGTATATGAGCAGCAGTGTAATATGAAGATATCCTGTGTAATATAGAGGAGGAGGAGAAGACATAAGTAGTGTAGCAGTAACCTCTGTCCTCAGTGTGGTGTTTTTCTTCAGTGTTGTATGGCTGCAGCTGTGTGTGTGTGTGTGTGTGTGTGTATGCTATGGCAGCAGGCTGTGTGTGTGTGTGTGTGTGCTATGGCTGCAGCACACTGTGTGTGCTATGGCTGCAGCAGGCTGTGTGTATGCTATGGCTGCAGCTGTGTGTGATGGCTGCAGCAGGCTGTGTGTGTGTGTGTGTGTGTGTGTGTGTGCTATGGCTGCAGTTGTGTGTGTGCTATGGCTGCAGCAGGCTGTGTGTGTGTGTGTGTGTGTGTGCTATGGCTGCAGCAGGCTGTGTGTGTGTGTGCTATGGCTGCAGCAGGCTACGTGTGTGTATGCTATGGCTGCAACAGGCTGTGTGTGTGTGCTATGGCTGCAGCAGGCTGTGTGTGTATGCTATGGATGCAGAAGGCTGTGTGTGTGTGTATGCTAAGGCTGCACCAGGATCATGTAGGACATTAGGGAGAAGCTGCTGATAAATAACTCCCCTGGTATATGCCTGGCCATTTATGAAGGAGCAGGAGTCAGAGTCGGTCCTGATAAAATTCAGGAGTCGGAGTTGGAGCCTGAGCTGCGGCTTACTGACTCCACAGCCCTGATTAGGATTCCAACCTTTTGGACTCCACCAGTCCTGAGAATAAGCTGAATGTTGATGCCATAAGTCTCTACTCAAGAGATTGGGCCCAGATGCAGTTCCCAACACAATCAGGTGACCAGTAGCACCGCTGTACATTAAACCATACAATACAATACAATACACCACAGTGGGTAGAGCTTGAGAAGACTGCCGTTGTGATTGACTAGAGCACTAATAATTCTCTAATCTGGTCACTGATGATAGTACGAAGAAGGTCCTCAAGGGATCATGCATCCTAACATAATCCATGCTTGGTGACAACCTGCCACCTGTTAATATCTGCCACACACATGAATGAAAAGGGGGTGATTGTGTTACCAGCCAAATGTATTCATAGGCAGGACATTGTAACTAGATGAGGAACATCTCCTGGAGCGGGAATACAAAACACTTCACTTTGTTTCCCAGTACTAAGTAGGGATGTTGATCCAATGTGTTTGGTTCATTTCCCAGGGTGAACATGCACATCTGAAGTCAACATAATCCTGCATTGAAGCTCATGTTAATTTGCCATGGAAAGTTTAGACAGTCTTTTTCACCGCAGTTCCTCAGTTGACTGCGAGTCCTGCATGAGTCACCAGTAAAGAAGTTCTGTAAAGGAAAGCTCTAACTCAAAATTCGCTCTGACATGGTGTCTATACATGCTGCAACCTGCCAAGTGTCTCTCACATGGTGTCTCTATAGAGAAAAGGAGGGAAAAAAAGGGCGAGAGGCGGCGCCTCGTGTGATACCGTTTGAGATGGTAATGAGGGTGAGGACAAGTGATTTAAGGCTCACCTTTTAGCCACTTGGGCTTGATGCATATCACCCCTTGTATGGGGTACTCGATGGTTTCCAATGGTGATGCTGTATTGTATACTGGAGCTGCAGGCTAGTCCTAGGGTAGGCTCTCTGGGATGCTTCCAAAATGGGGCCCATGGGAAGAGTGCATAGAGGAAAAACGAAAAAGGTGCCAAGAAGTCCATCTGGGAACCAGCGCTGCTCCAGAGAATTCACAGCCACGAGGTAGATGAAATAAATGTTTGTTTATTGCAAAGGCACAGGTATAACGCATTTCAGAAGCAGCAGCTTCCTTCATCAGAAATTGTGCATACAGAGCAGAGACAATCAATGGGGTTATAAAGGGTACATTTGGATAAAAAAAACACAAAAACATGCAAAGGGCGCCAAACCCGCCCACTCATGTTGCTAGGCGGTGCTGGTAAACACATCTAAACATATGTAAACAGTGACACAATGTCAGACACAAAGTAGTTTCAATACAAAAATATAAACAGTAACATTTAAATACAACTAATAGTAAGACTATAGTGAAGTGAAGGATTCAGCGATCGCTATAGTTGCAGGTTGTAACCGAAAGATACTATGAAGCTCCGGCTCACGGAGCTGGAACGGGTCACGTGGGGGCACGCTGGCCAATCAAGGAGGAGGTGTGGCGCTATTGGACCAATGGGAGTGCGGCCAACACACTGGAAGCTCCGGTCTGAATCCCCATGCAGCTGTCGTGTAGTACAGCGTCTGATGGTGGTTTGAGTGGTCCTATTGAGTGAATGATCGGGTAGTGGATGGCCAGCGATCGTGAAGTGTATACCGCATCTTAAAAGGATTAGTTGGATGCAGAGGCCAAGCACAGGACAAAGTAAAAACATAATATAGGACAACATGTGCATGGTCAAATAGAAAAAATAGTACATAAAAGTGATAAGTATAAAGGGATATATAAATATATAAATAGATATGCGTAGGAATGCGTAATAAAAATAAATAGATATATAGAAAGATATGTGTAGGGGTAGATACATATGATGAAATCATGAGCAAAACTGAAATGTATATGTGTAGATAAACTGTATAAAATATATGATGATTAAATGAACAAACATAAAATGTATATATGTAGCCTGTATAAAATACATATGATGAATTAATGAACAAACCTGAGATGTATATATGTAGATAGTCTGTATAAAATACATATGATGAATTAATGAACAAACCTGAGATGTATATGTGTAGATAAACAGTATAAAAATATTGACTATAAAAACAATTAAAAATGCATATGGAGAAAACATAAAGGATAATCATTATATTATGAACAAAAATGGAATGAAAAGATCATATATCGAAAGATATAAAAAGTAAGGTATGTGGATGTATGTGGCCATACATATGGCGGATGGAATAGATACATATAAAATGATGTAGGATGGGAATGGATGGAGAGGATCTGTGACTGGGGGGTGGGCTCATAAGTGCATCCAGGACTAAGGGAAGGTACAGTCAGTGGTAGATAGACTAAGGGAGTGGGAGTCAGTAGACATTCTCAATGTATTCATTAAGCCCTTTTGGTATCAAAGTTTTTAGTTTGAAAATCCAGAAATTTTCCCTTTTTCGCAGCGTTTTGAAGCGTTGGCCACCCGTGGGGATTTGTTCGATTGGTGTGATGCGGAAAGGACAGAAACTTGATTCGGTGCATTCAGTCGCATGCCTGGAGACACTATGTAGAGTGAACCCTTTTTCTACATTCGCTCTATGTTGGTTCATCCGGGTACGGAGATTGCGAGTTGTACGACCGATATATTGTACCCCACAGCGACACTCTAGTAGATATATGACGTATGAGGATCCACAGTTAAGGAAGGATTTGATGGGGTAGGACTCGCCTGTGGTGTGGGAATTGAAATGTGTGGTTCTATGAGTGATGTTCTGACAGCATTTGCAGGCTTTTGTTCCGCACCTAAAACTGCCCAGTAGTGGGGTGGTATATGTATCTATTCCATCCGCCATATGTATGGCCACATACATCCACATACCTTACTTTTTATATCTTTCGATATATGATCTTTTCATTCCATTTTTCTTCATAATATAATGATTATCCTTTATGTTTTCTCCATATGCATTTTTAATTGTTTTTATAGTCAATATTTTTATACTGTACACATACACATTTCAGTTTTGCTCATGATTTCATCATATGTATCTACCCCTAGACATATCTTTCTATGTATCTATTTATTTTTATTACGCATTCCTACGCATATCTATTTATATATTTATATATCCCTTTATACTTATCACTTTTATGTACTATTTTTTCTATTTGACCATGCACATGTTGTCCTATATTATGTTTTTACTTTGTCCTGTGCTTGGCCTCCGCATCCAACTAATCCTTTTAAGATGCGGTATACACTTCACGATCGCTGGCCATCCACTACCCGATCATTCACTCAATAGGGCCACTCAAACCACCATCAGACGCTGTACTACACGACAGCTGCATGGGGATTCAGACCGGAGCTTCCAGTGTGTTGGCCGCACTCCCATTGGTCCAATAGCGCCACACCTCCTCCTTGATTGGCCAGCGTGCCCCCACGTGACCCGTTCCAGCTCCGTGAGCCGGAGCTTCATAGTATCTTTCGGTTACAACCTGCAACTATAGCGATCACTGAATCCTTCACTTCACTATAGTCTTACTATTAGTTGTATTTAAATGTTACTGTTTATATTTTTGTATTGAAACTACTTTGTGTCTGACATTGTCTCACTGTTTACATATGTTTATATGTGTTTACCAGCGCCGCCTAGCAACATGAGTGGGCGGGTTTGGCGCCCTTTTTGCATGTTTTTGTGTTTTTTTATCCAAATGTACCCTTTATAACCCCATTGATTGTCTCTGCTCTGTATGCACAATTTCTGATGAAGGAAGCTGCTGCTTCTGAAACGCGTTATACCTGTGCCTTTGCAATAAACAAACATTTATTTCATCTACCTCGTGGCTGTGAATTCTCTGGAGCAGCGCTGGTCCCCAGAAGGACTTCTTGGCACCTTTTTCGTTTTTCCTCTATGGTGTCTGTATGAGTTTCTCAGTGGTGGCTTATAATATGGGCAGTTTAGGCATCTGCACTTGGCCTATGGCAGCCCAAACTACCCATATTCCACTACATCCCATTTGCTGGGAACCCAGGGCTACTTCCTAAGGTAGGCACCATATTCCTGTGATCGGCCAGAGAGTCATTGACTCACTACACAACACATCGATGGCAGATAATGAGAGATGATTGTCTTCTTTTTCCCCACTCGGTTGGTGCAAAGAGGGCAATGTTGGGGGGCTACTTGGTAAGGGCACTATTGGGGAGGTAACTACTGTATGGGGCTCTATTGGGGGTAACTACTGTGGGGGCACTAGTATCAGGTATCTACTGTGTGGGACACTATTAGGGGATAACTACTATTAGCGGATAACTACTATGTGGTGCACTATAATGGTGGCCAAATGCTGTGTAGGGACACTTTTACGGTGTAGTGGCAATGTTAGGGGGCTATGTACAGTACTATGTGGATGAACTATTGTGGGCCTAACTACTGTGTGGACCACTAACTACTGTAAGGGGGCATTATTTAGGGGTTATCTACTTTGTAGGGGCACTATTGGGTTATAACTAGCATTAGAGTGGCATTGCTGGGGAGGCAACTTTTGTATGAGGGCTCTATTATGGGGGTAACTAATGTGGGGGCACTAATATCAGGTATCTACTGTGTGGGGCAGTATTAGTGGGCTTCTGCTGATGGGGACACTATTGGGGCTAATTACTGTGTGGTGCACTATTAGGATGTCCAAATGTTGTGTGTGTGGGGGGGGGGGGGGCACTTTTAGGGGATGCTACTGTGTGGTGGCAAGGTTCAGGGGGTTAACTACAGTCTCTGAAAAATATTAGGGTGCCAACTACCGTGTGGGGAAACTTTTAAGGAGCTAACAGCTGTGTGGGGGCACAAAAGAGACACTATTACTTTTAGAAGCACTATTACTCTGTGGGTCAAAAAGAAGCCATTTGGGGAGGTATGGATGGTGAGTTGGGGAGGTGTTTAGGGTGCCCTAAAACTGAGGAGCCTAAAGGTGTCCATACACCGTATACTAAAATCTGCCAACCCCGCCTCTGCAGTATGAAGTGTATAAAAGTGCCCTGACATGTTCTGTCAGACGTGATGGATTTTCAACCCCCAAACCTATTGTACTCAGGGAACAGTTACTAAAAATGTATGGGTTACATAAAATGTTTGTATGGCAGATTTTATAGAGTCATTGCTGAAAGACGTCTTCATGGTGGTCTGGGCTAGATGGAATAGAAATCCATACTCCGTAATCATTAACCAGGACACATAACCACTAGACCACAAGGGAATAATACCAATCACCTGGATTACCATAGAATGGCTGAAGAAGGATACTAAAAGACTGAATGATCAATGCATTGCGTAAATCACAGCTTCTTTATGTATGGGCCCTAAATAACAGGATCAATAGTTACCTGTAACCAGAATCTTCTCATACTCAAGCTGGTCACAAGTTATTAGAACATCAGAGAAAATGTATCTAAAATCCATTGTAGTTGGACATTTTCATTCTTTTGATAGAATTTATTACTGTACTTTGTATATCGATTCTCACCAAAGCATATGAGATGGTATCACACATATCTTAGATACATCAGCTGAGTTTGAATAATGACAGGACATGGTCTTCATAAAAACATTACCTTTACTTCATACCATATGATCACATTATCACTGTATATTCCTCAGTATATAGTCTCGGTTTGGCTCAGCAAAGTCTCCTGTCTGCACGAGCTATGGAAGTAAAAACAGAAGCTGTGCCGTGACAATATGGCTGTCTACCTTCGAGCCCTTTTTGGTCATATTGTTTTTTCCACTTGAGCTAATATAGTCCTGCTATTTTTCTGTTTTTCCATTAGCTTCCAATACATGAATTCAAAAAAGACAAAAGCGCAGTATAAAAGAAATTGTTCATCGGATAAAAAAAAATGCAGAATTGGCGAGTACGGTAAATATCTGCTCAGAATTTTTTTGGTAAATTTTTTATGCTTATTGCTCAGTATACAAGGCTCTGGGGCAAATGTAGACGCAATAAAATGTCTTACATGTTGCATTTTACTTGTGATTGGTTGTTTATTATAACCGTGCTTGGCTCTTTATGATTGTCTAGGATCGCAGCCTCCATTCTAACTCAGTAGGGGCCATTATAATAAAAGTGGAGTGGCTACACCAAATTGTGGAGCCATTGGTCAGGTCATGGTATTGCCAGATAACAATAACGTGCCCCTTCTGAATATTTCTTTGGCCTCATAATCACCTGCGGTAAATGGATTTAGAAGCGTGAACATCTTTGTTTCCTTCCTTTCAAGCCTGAAGTCAACGAAGAATCAAAGTCTCATCCAACAGTCACCGTGATGCTTGGACCTCAGCATTCAACATAAGATGTCGTAACCCACTACGCTGGGATAGGATCTAACATCTCCATGATCAAGGTTACAGTGTCTTCTGCCCCTTGGCTCACTGTTTGATACAGGTCACGCCGGCATCTTCAGCGTGGCCACAGTTAGTCTTGCCCCAGCTGGAGAACAGGCACTGAAGAAGGGATTCCTCAGTTCCTTTACAGGCAACATCATCCATCCAGATACGTCCAGTACCTGTAAAAATGGAAATAAAAGGTGAATTCATATTTTTTCTATTGGTGGAAAAGGGGGAAATAAAGAAAATAAACACTTTTTAATACATTTTTAATTTTTGTCAAGCTGGTGGGGGGTATGACATCCTTTGACCTTCTCCACAGGTTAGATCTTCCTGTCATTGGGAAGATCCTTCACAGTTTATGTAAATGAACCATTGCATACTTGCCTTGCCCTGGTGCCCTTACATCTCCTGATTCTAACGTCCTAGCACAAGAATAACTCCTGTGCATCAAGCTTGATGTCTCTGGGTCATGCTAGACTTGGATCTATCTTTTACTCCCTATATCCAAGCTCTTGCACGCTCCTGTCATCTACATCTCAAAAACATCAACAGAATCCGCCCATTTCTCACCACTGACACAGCTCATACTCTTAAAGTCGCCCTGATCCATTCTCATCTTTACTACTGTAACTCCCTACTAATCAGTCTTGCTTTCGCTAAGCTCTCTCTTCTCCAGTCTATCCTGAATGCAGCAGACAGGCTCCTCTTCCTCTCCAGCCATTACACTGACGTCTCCTCCCTGTGCCAGTTACTGCACTGGTTGTCCATTAAATCCAGAATTTAGTTCAAACTCCTCATCCTCACCTATAAAGCTCCCCACAACTCTGCCCCTCTATACATCTCCTCCCTCGTTTTCTACCCGTGCATTCTGCTAATGACCTTACACTAACATCTTCCATAATCAGAACCTCTCACTCCCTCCTCCAAGACTTCTCTTGTGCTGCACCAGTTCTCTGGAATGCAATACTCAAAAACCTCAGACTCATACCCTACACCCGCAGTTTCAATCGTGTCCTAAAGACTCATCTCTTCAGGCTCGCTTATAGAACTCTAGTGAGACCACATCTGGAATACTGTGTCCAGTTCTGGAGACCTCACCTACAAAGGGATATTGATAAAAAAGAACGGGTCCAAAGGCTACAAAAACGGTGGAGGGCGTCAGGCATAAAGCATATTAGGAAAGACCTAAGGATTTGAATCTGTATAGTCTGGAGGAAAGAAGGGAAAGTGGGCCTATTAGTAAATCCTGCCGGGGAAAAGGGGCAGGGCCTAGTATAAGACCGACGTACTTGTACGCCAGTCGTCATAAATCCCCCCCCCCCATATCTGAGACACTTTTTACCTGTACTCAGACAATGGCATGTTACTGGCTTACCCAACACTCATAGGTGCTTTCTGTTTCTATGCACAGTGGCCTGACTGTTGACAAATAAAGCACTTACTGCCTCTCGTGTCAACCTCAGTCCTCCTAGTGTGTAAGCTCTTGTGGGCAGGTCTCTCACTCCCTTTGTATCTTTATGGTTTTTAATTATTTAGTTCTGTTATGTGTCAATGTAACCTCTGTATTGTATTGTATCTCGGCTTTTAATGCATTGCATAAATGTAATGGGAATGGAATCAGGGAGTTGGGGCAACCTCGTGTAATGTAATGTGAAGCATTCAATGCTCCAGGACACAGTATTGTAGAACTTCGTGAATCCTGGGGATTCCTGTGTCCTCCTGGTGATTTATAGCGTCTCTTCCTTTTCAGGCTCCTGCACATACTCCTGATTTATATCACCGGGATGGAGATCTTGGACTCAGTTCTGTTGTTTTATAGCAGGCCACGGCAAAGGAACGTGTTCTGCAGATGAGCAGTCCTTGAGGGAGACCTCTATAAATGTCATGGCTGAATGATTCAACAGGAGCAGATATGAGACTCTTTAAGGTTTTGGGTTTTGGTGGTGGATGAAGACGACTTCTCCTAAAATTCATATACGTACATATTGGCACGCAGGGTTAGGGTTGAATCTTCAATCAATCAAAACCATGCAAACTATCAGACTAAGTGTAATCCACCAAACAAGGATGTATGTACTATAGAAGAAGCCCCTATATGTAGAAACGTGGAGGCTAGGTCTTCCCATCTTGGGATGGTGCATTTAGTGATGTGGTGTCTCACCACGGGTGTTGCTATTGGTTACTCCCTTCGTAAAAGCCTCTACTTTTGTCAGTGTAAGTGGTGATGAAGTAGTGCCAGAGTTTCACCACAAGATGTCACTGTTGCAAGTTTGTGTATTCAGTTATTGCACAGCTGTAGTATTATTGTTTGTTTATATGTCACATGGATCTGTAAGCCAATGAGAGTACAGTCTTCTTCTATCCTTCTTCTCTCTTTACTTCTCACATATTGAGTTCTGTATGGAATTATTTCCACCTAATACTGCATCCAGTACTTAATTCACCAACAACAATCACCTCCTGTCCACGATCGCTGCGGACCATCTCTGAATGAACTCATCTGATCGGGACTTGCTCCAATCACCCAGGTACGAACACTGATGTGTATTGCTATGATGGAGAGGGCAAGGTGATTTCTTGAGGTTCTACAGGTTGACGGATCAGTGTGAATACAGCCGAGGGATCGCACTGTGCACTGCCTACAGAATAATGCCGCAGGATATACTACATTCACCAAACACCATATTGGTTGTGAGTGGAATTTATGTGCAAAAGAATACAGTGAGTAGCGCCGATGGTTGCATCTAGATCACTAGCCTAGTGAACTAGTAGCTATTCTTACTTCTCACATATGCACTCCTCACCCACTCACAGCACACCTTACAGGGGCTGTAGATAGGAAGTCACATGGGTAGAGGAAGTGTAGTGTCTTTTGTCACTAGACTCTGTAGAAGAAGGACACAAGCCAAAACGCTCTCTACAGCGGTCCAGTTGGGTCCTGGCCCTTTGCCAGGTCCCCAGTCTCAGTGTGCAGTCTAGAAGCAGACCTAGGCACATGCAACCTACAGATTCTTCTCAAGTAACTCCACTCAACACTATGCAGTGTTAAACCCTCACTAGAGAGGACAAGTCAGAGATCATCGTTATGGACAAGGAGGGACACAGTGCAGGACAGTATCCATAAAGAAAGGGAAGGAACTGATCCGGATAGAGCAAAGTTGCTGGAAGCCTATAAACTCTATCTCGCAGCGTGGGTGTAAGCAGGGAACCCTCAGCATTCCTCTCATCCCAGGTAACAAGGTTTGGGGCTTGTATCACCCACTAGGATAGTATTCTCTCTCCCTCTTTTTAAGTATTCTCCTATTTCTACCTCCGACATCCTGGCAGAGCACAGTACTACTTGGGTTGGGACTCTAACAACATCCTCCTCTCTACTCTTCTGATACCTCTTGGCACGCAACCCAGTCAGCATGACTGTACCACTCTCCATACTCTCACTACAGATCTGGATCCTAAGCTAACAAGTGTCTTATCAAGTGTAAAGTATTCTACCAATACAAAACTGTATAATCTGCTGCATACAAGTATCTTCAGAGTAAACCAGATTTTATTTATGATAAAGAGACTCTGTGATTCCTCGTCAAACACCGGCACAGTACACACACACTCTTTGGGTCATCTCCCCTTTCTGTGGGTGGCAGTGCCAATAGTCCGGGTGGGTCTAGCACCCAAGGGACCCCGCAACAACCCGGCAGGACACTGTCCACAGGGGGAACAAGGTATAACCGGCCCTTTAAAATAAAAGCAGGTGTGCCACCATACCTGTGTGCCCAACAGGCACTGGCGTCACAACATAACATCACTGGGCCCGGCTTTAACTTGGCCAACCACCATAGAACTGGCGTCACACTTCACCATCTGGCAATTGACCGCCCGTGTCACCCCCACACTGGGGGTGTACTACCACCGCACCACAGTGACACTACACCATACCACTGGATGATTGCACTGAAATCACTAAAAGGCCTATTGTTTTAAGTGTTCACTCAGCTGCTACTAATGGATATCTGAACTTTTAACAAAAGCCAAGAAATTCTATGAACAATGGACATACACTAGAAATCTATGTCACTTATAACTGGTCTGGTGGTGATATGGTCTATATGCTAGATTATCAATCAGTGAAACACAAACGCCTGGGTGTGTGTGTGTGTGTGTGTGTGTATATACAGTGGTGCCTTGGATTACAAGCATAATTAGTTCCAGGATGGCACTTGTAATCCAAATCCACTCTTAAACCAAAGCAAATTTTCCCATAAGAAATCATAGGAATGCAGACAATTGGTTCCACACCCCAAAAATAATGATTTATTATTCTGAATAACATCTAAAACAGATGAAACAAACATTCAGAAACAGCAGAATATGTTACTGTACAGTAATGGAGAGGAAGGGAAACACAAGGGCTGACAGAGACTGCAGGGAGCATAAAGGAATGAGCAGGGTAGCTGTGGGCACATACATGCAGCGCTCTCTGTCCGGGGAGAGAGGGGTTACAGCTATGGAGAGATTACCTCCACAGTCCTGTCTACTGATGTGAGTCCCAGCCTGAAGTGGATCTGCTATGATTTGAAAGGTGAGGGAGACTTCCTGGGTCAGAGTACAGGGCTGTAGACCCCGCTATGCAGACCATGCCCCTCCTCCACTCTCCACCCTCCACCCAGTACAGGGAGCTCTTAAACCAAAGCAATGTTCTTAAACCAAGTCACAATTTAGAAAAACTGTGAGCTCTTAAACCAAAACGCTCTTAAACCAAGTTACTCTTAAACCAAGGTACCACTTTATGTATACTTGCCATTATTCAAATATGCAGACATTTAAGCCCCACCTACAAGGAACAACCTAAAAGCATTTAAAGCAATACTGTATCCACCAACCTCACCACACCAATGGTATTGTCCGTTTGATGGAATGCCCCTGGGCAGGATTTCTCCTATTTATTGCTTGTCGAAACAGTGCACATGTGCCGCTTTGGATCGTTAAGGCACATGTGCAGGGTTTAGACAAGTGATGAATAGGAGAAATCCTGCTAGAGGCAATCCTAATACTGGGGAGGGAGGGAAGGAAAAAAGGAGAAGCGTCGCAGGCCTAGGGCACAGATGCTGTAAGCCACGCCACATTGACTCGGCTGCTGCAGATTGAAAGATTGTTTACCCTAACTAAGGCACCGGGCACATTTTAAAAGACACGACTAGGAAGGCCTTACTCTCATCAAATGCACCAGGGTACCAGCGGTTTGGGGAGTTAGTTGGTGAATTTAAGAATGTCCCCCAAATGGCCACTTTAATAAAGATTTGTATTAACACTGCTTTTACAGTTCAGTTGCATAAAGGCTGTAAAAGGGCTACAATGCAGTTGTGCCCTGTGCTAAGCCCACCCATTGTAGGTGTTTTAAGATGTTTTCCTAGACATGGAAATGTGGTTGGGGAGTGTTAAGCTTTATAAAACACTTCATGGCAGTCTGGGCCAAACAGAGAATAAAATGGAAACTGAACAGTTCCATACAGAAAAGACGCCCCCTGTAGTTACTGAATGTATTTGCCCTGTAGTCACTGGGTGTATCTGCCCTGTATTCATTCTTCACTGCTTTGAATAAATACATGACCATTATATAGTATCTTCACTACATGACCATTATATAGTATCTGCATTATTTACAGCTTGGCAGCTGTATCTAAACTTATCTTATAGAAGTTGCCTTATAGATACGCTGCCTCCAACCTTCTAATAACACAGGGCGTATCATCCATAAGATCTAACAGGTTATTTGTGGATCATCTGTTATTGTGTCAGCGCCGGGGCCTCCGGAGACTCCTTAGGTAATCTGATTCATTTGTTAGAACATGGAAATCCTTATTAAGCCCATTCCTGAGATGACTGAGCCCTTACCACCCTGGACAGTAAATTGTATTAGTGCTTCATGTATCTGCTGGGGGTGTATCATAATAATCTAATAATGTGCAAGTCATCATTATAGTATTAAAAAGAAAAATTCTCTGGAATTATAAATCAGTCTGTCTGGTCTGTTTATGGAATTCGTAGGCACAGTGTGATGTATAATCTCGTAAGTCTCTTTCTAAAAATAAAATTACTGGAATCCAGATGATCTGCGTCGATGGCTTGACTCCTACATCTGCCAGCGTTCCTGACACGGCCCCCTTCCCGAAGCCTTACGTGGGCACCGTGGCCGACATTCTTTGGCCTACTCGAAGTTCACTCCATTTCTTCAGCTCAAGACATTAGGTTATTTGATGACTTTTTGTTGGGGTTTGGTTGCACTGACGGAGGTCATTATGTGTAAGCTTCACAAACACAAACACTGGCTTGTATCCTGGTTCATGAGGGCCGTGTCCATTGGCATCATCTTGCGTTTCGGCACCTCTTGCTGGTCGTGTTTGTACGTAAGATTTAATTCCATTTTCTGCCAGGTTCTCAGACTAAACACAATTTGCAGTAATTATTCTGAAGGAGTATAAGGAAATCAATAGATCCGCCTGGCCAGAGTAAATAATACTAAGACCAAAGTTCTGTGTTTCTGACTGCATTCAGTGCCTGGATTCTGCTGAACCAAGGGCATGTGATACACCATTCCAGGCAAATACCCTACTAAATGACTCTTAACTCCCATCTGAAGGATTATAATAGAGTGAATGCTCTACATAACACTCTCATGGCTAATTTGTCAAAAAGGATTCGTGTGACCAGCTTCATGACTTTATCAACCAATCGCTAGTGTTGAATGGACTTGCTGAACTGCTTGGGTTCGGCAGCGCCCCCTAAACTCTAACACTCTGCATTGACTCCTGGTGGCTGGAGAAGTTTAATGCTGCCCTAGGGAGACCAGGAAAATAGCCATAGGCTAAAGGCTGTATTCATGTTTTCCTGGCGTAGTTTCATGGTTTCCCTAGGGCGACATCTACCTTCTCCAGTTTCTGGGAGTCAAATGCAGAGCGTTCAGGTATGAAGAACGTTACCAAACCCAAACAGTTTGGCTAGTGTGCTCAACACAATTTTATCACCTCTCGAAATGTCCAAATAATGACTTGCAAGGGGTGGCCTCTATTCCATAGAGGAGGATGTTTCAACAGCTATGGGGTGAGGTAAGGGAAGGATCAAGCTCCCGATGGCTGATTTCAGTCTCTGGCTTTTTGTGTCAGGGGTTTTCAAGGCAAGGCACCTGCCCAGGTTTCCAAAGGAATTTGGCTTATACCATGTTCATCATGTGGGGATGTCAAAGCAAGATGCTTAGACACATTTTGTCAATTCTGCATATCTCTAAGATGTGAAACGTTATGCCCTACCTTGAAGAAATGAACAAGGAATAACAAATATGCCCTTTCTCATGGCAGCATGCCAATTTACATTGGTGGAAATGACATTGGTGGGATCTCCAATATTGGCCAACATGAAGGGGCCTTGATGCAAAGTCATCAGCTACACTAACCTTTGCCCCAAATGGCCTCTGAAATTCAAATTATTTCAATGGAGCCTTAAAGACAGACACTATATTAGACTACAGACCCTTTACAAAGTTATGGGGCAGAAGGTGACCAATCCAATGTCACTCAGTTTCAAAATGTAATATTACTTAGACATATTGTGAAACTACATTTATGACACCTTCAGTGATGAAGTCCTCCTACCACGTGAATGGATGCTGTCACTTTAAAAAAAAAACTTTTAACATCTTATGGTTGGACACTGGGTGTCACAACACCAATCATTTTCTAGAATGAGTGGGGACAAGTCTGCCCTAAGAGACATCCTCCCAGTTAAAGCGACTTTGTACCCAAAATCCCCCCTTCCCCCCCAAAACGCTTGTACCGTTGGATAGCTGCTTTTAAACCAAGATCTGTCCTGGGGTACGTTCAGCAGGTGATGCAGTTATTGTCCTAAAAAACTACTTTTATAATTGCAGCCCTGTGTCAAATTGGCGTGGCCTAGGGTGTGTGTGCCCAAGCCTTGCACCGCCTCTCCTTCCTCCTCCCTGCCCTCTTCATAATTAGGAACACTCCCAGGCAAGATTTGAATAGGAGAAATCCTGCCCCGAGGCATTCCTAATGATGAGGAGGGCGGGGAGGAGGGATGGAGAGGCATTGCAATCCTAGGGCACAGACACTCTAGGCCAGGGGTCTCAAACTCGCGGCCCTCCAGCTGTTGCCAAACTACAATTCCCATCATGCCTGGACAGCCAAAGCTAAAGCTTTGGCTGTCCAGGCATGATGGGAATTGTAGTTTGGCAACAGCTGGAGGGCCGCGAGTTTGAGACCCCTGCTCTAGGCCATATTTACACTGTAGTCTTATTTGACACAGGGCTGCAAGTATAAAAGTTGTTTTTTAGGATAATAACTGCATCACCTGCCGAACGGACCCCAGGACAGATCTTAGATTACAAACAGCTATCCGAAGGTACAAGCGGTTTGGGGGAGGCAGATTGTGGGTATAGAGTCACTTTAAGTCCACTGAAATAAGTTTCACACTTAGAACTCAGCTGCACGCTACTCTCCATGCTCATTCTATTCATTGGTCAGTGTTTAAGCACTCATGCTCGACCAATGAAAACTTTAGGCCTGTCAAGTGACAGGTACACTATAAGGTACCCACGCTTCTCTTTTGACAGTCTTTCGTGTATGGGGCTCTCTTGAACAATCCCCGACAGATGGTTTATGTTGTGTAACTATTGTGTATGTGCCCCGGCCCACCTATGAGAAAATTACTCATTACAGAGGACTTGGGACATTAGGATATTGATAGTCGGTACTGGTTGATTTTTGAGAATCTGAAAATTTTGTAAGATGAAACCGTGGGTATAATTGTGACCAGACCTATGAATTCTATGGACAGGTGCTCCATATAACTTGCCTTTAATGTCTAACGCGATGGCTTCTTAATTATAGGAACACGTTTCAGGCTGGAAATGCAGCAGCTCATTACCGGCTTCTACATTTGGCGCGTCTACCAGCACCTTACATCTGCCACTCGGGAACAGAGCCGTGTTATGTTTATTAATGATCATTAATAGGAATGGGGTCTGTCAGTGAGCGGCATGTCCCGTCCCCTCCAACTGTACCCCAAGGCTCATAATGGGTATGTGTTTGGGTCTTTTGTTTTTTTGTTTGGCCATCGGGCATGTACTGTAATAACAGGGAGCACTATTAAAGTATAAAATCCTATTACCACATGGGGGCACAGGGGGCACTATTACATTATAGGGCATGAGGGCATTATCACTTCATGGGAGCACAGGAATCATTATAACTCTTTGGTACAGTAGGTATTATTTCTGTATGAGGGTACGGGTGGCATTATTGTGCATGCAGACACAGGGGGTATTATCACTCTATAGGGACACAGGGGGTATTATTACTCTATAGGGACACAGGGGGGTATTATTACTCTATAGGGAAACAGGGGGTATTATTACTCTATAGAGACACAGGGGGTATTATTACTCTATAGGGACACAGGGAGTATTATTACTCTATAGGGACACAGGGGTATTATTATTCTATAGAGACACAGGGGGTATTATTACTCTATAGCAGCGGTGGGGAACCTCCGGCCCGCGGGCCACATCCGGCCCCTGAGACCTGAATGTGTGCGCCGCTCTGGTGGGGCAGGAGCCGGCATACACAGCATCCTCCTGTCTCTGTGACAGCTGCCAGACACAGGAGGATGCTGTGAGTGCCATCCCCTTCCCCACCAGAGCGACGCACGTCTTCCTTCTCCGCCTGCAGGAGAAGACTGCCACAGGCTAGAGGGGAGAGAAGAGGATCTGCGCAGCGTGGGAGTGGAGGAAAGGTGAGTGGGATGTTTATTTTTTTATTTGGGACAGGCACTGGGGGTTAACTATGCTACCAGGGACATGACTGGGGGGGAGGGGGTGTTAACTAGGCTACCAGGGACATGACTGGGGGGGTTAACTAGGCTACCAGGGACATGACTGGGGGGGGGGGGTTAACTAGGCAACAGGGACATGACTGGGGGGGTTAACTAGGTTACCAGGGACATGACTGGGGGGGTTAACTAGGCTACCAGGGACATCACTGGGGGGTTAACTAGACTACAAGGGGCATTACTGGGGGTTAACTACAATAGCAGGGGCACTAGGGGAACAATACTATGCCTTGTCCTGGGTGCTGCAAACCCACGCTACTAATTGCCGCGCACAGTATGCAGCCTTGGAATGATTTTATTAATGCCCGACCGGCCCTCGACATGGAAAAGGTTCCCCACCCCTGCTCTGTAGGGACACAGGGGATATTAATATTACTGTATAGGGACACAGGGGGTATTAGTACTGTATAGGGACACAGGGGTTTTTATTGCTGTAACTAATTGACAGTAATATGTATAATGTACTGAATATGACAGGAATTCATCCCGTCAGCGTTATTTATGTGTATATGAAGCTGTGGCGCCCTCCTCTGTTTACGTTCATCAGACTATAACCCAGATACATCAAAATCTATAAAAGTGACAGCCATGCCCTCCGCACGCAGCTGTCAGTCAGCCGGGATTTGTTTGCCATCTTGTCCCCGTACCACATGTTATGCTCAGCATCAGATCCGTATCTGAGGAGGGGATCTACATCTGATCCGGGCGTGGGCGAGCTGTGTGGTTACACGTCTCCTTGCCGCTAGTCAAACACTGGTAATGTGTATATTTACCATATGTAGGATAGGCCATACGCAGTATGTAGTGGTTTGGGGCTCCAAAAGGAAACATCGGTCATTTTGGAAAATCTTGGATTTTTATATTCACATAAGATCACCCTATCTGTTTCTAGGAAAGCTGAATTGCAGGTGGATGACCCCATTAATGGGATAGAAGTGTGGACATGTGATGAGGTTTAGATATTGGATGGAGCTGAGTTTCCCAGCAGCACAGAGTACTTCAGCAGAGAAATATGCAGCTCTTGTAAGAGATGACAGGCTTGTATCGTGGAAGGAGCAGGCACAGAGTGTTTCAGGAGAGGAGTGTGCTGATCTTAAGTGGATTGTGTATTACAGTTACACAGTGGAAAGAATGGGTTGATCAGCAGTACAGAGTGTTTCAGGAGAGGAGTGTGCTGATGATGTGAGAGGTCACACACTGAGAGTGCAAGGAGGGCACAGCAGAGGTTAACCCGAATACACGTTCTTTGCTTGGAGTGCTGAAATCTCCTTAAGAAGCAAATTAAAGTTAAGCCGCCATATCCTGAAGGAGAATCACATTATGAGTCCTGGTTACATGGAAGGAAAACCCCCATTATGTTGTGTAATGGATCCCATATGTCCCGCCGCACACTCCTCTAATCCTGCTCATCTGTCCTGGAGCTGGAGCGCCTCTGCTGGGAGGAATGGGCCATCATAGTGTAGGGGTATCCATACAACATGGAGCCTGATCATCTGTCCTGGAGCTCGAGCGCCTCTGCTGGGAGGAATGGGCCATCATAGTGTAGGGGTATCCATACAACATGGAGCCTGATCATCTGTACTGGAGCTGGAGCGCCTCTGCTGGGAAGAATGGACCATCACAGTGCAGCGGTATCCATACAACATGGAGCCTGATCATCTGTACTGGAGCTGGAGCGCCTCTGCTGGGAAGAATGGACCATCACAGTGCAGCGGTATCCATACAACATACTGTAGAGCGTGATTATCTGTACTGGAGCGCTTCTACTGGGAGGAATGGGCCATCATACTGCAGGGGCATCCATACAACATGGAGTTCCATCATCTGTACTGGAGCTGGAGTGCTTCTACTGGGAGGATTAGGCCATCATAGTGTAGGGGTATCCATACAACATGGAGCCCCATCATCTGTACTGGAGCTTGAGCGCCTCTACTGGGAGGAAGAGGCCATCATTGTGTAGGGGTATCCATACAACATGGAGCCCTATCATCTGTACTGGAGCTGGAGCGCCTCTACTGGGAGGAAGAGGCCATCACTGTGTAGGGGTAGCCATACAACATGGAGTTCCATCATCTGTACTGGAGCTGGAGTGCTTCTACTGGGAGAAATGGGCCATCATACTGCATGGGTATCCATACAACATGGAGTTCCATCATCTGTACTGGAGCTGGAGTGCCTCTGCTGGAAGGAAGAGGCCATCGTTGTGTAGGGGTAGCCATACAACATGGAGCCCCATCATCTGTACTGGAGCTGGAGCGCCTCTACTGGGAGGAAGAGGCCATCATTGTGTAGGGGTATCCATACAACATGGAGTTCCATCATCTGTACTGGAGCTGGAGCGCCTCTGCTGGAAGGAATGGGCTATCATTGTGTAGGGGTAGCCATACAACATGGAGCCCCATCATCTGTACTGGAGCTGGAGCGCCTCTGCTGGAAGGAAGAGGCCATCATTGTGTAGGGGTAGCCATACAACATGGAGCCCCATCATCTGTACTGGAGCTGGAGCGCCTCTGCTGGGAAGAATGGACCATCACAGTGCAGCGGTATCCATACAACATGGAGCCTGATCATCTGTACTGGAGCTGGAGCGCCTCTGCTGGGAAGAATGGACCATCACAGTGCAGCGGTATCCATACAACATACTGTAGAGCGTGATTATCTGTACTGGAGCGCTTCTACTGGGAGGAATGGGCCATCATACTGCAGGGGCATCCATACAACATGGAGTTCCATCATCTGTACTGGAGCTGGAGTGCTTCTACTGGGAGGATTAGGCCATCATAGTGTAGGGGTATCCATACAACATGGAGCCCCATCATCTGTACTGGAGCTTGAGCGCCTCTACTGGGAGGAAGAGGCCATCATTGTGTAGGGGTATCCATACAACATGGAGCCCTATCATCTGTACTGGAGCTGGAGCGCCTCTACTGGGAGGAAGAGGCCATCACTGTGTAGGGGTAGCCATACAACATGGAGTTCCATCATCTGTACTGGAGCTGGAGTGCTTCTACTGGGAGAAATGGGCCATCATACTGCATGGGTATCCATACAACATGGAGTTCCATCATCTGTACTGGAGCTGGAGTGCCTCTGCTGGAAGGAAGAGGCCATCGTTGTGTAGGGGTAGCCATACAACATGGAGCCCCATCATCTGTACTGGAGCTGGAGCGCCTCTACTGGGAGGAAGAGGCCATCATTGTGTAGGGGTATCCATACAACATGGAGTTCCATCATCTGTACTGGAGCTGGAGCGCCTCTGCTGGAAGGAATGGGCTATCATTGTGTAGGGGTAGCCATACAACATGGAGCCCCATCATCTGTACTGGAGCTGGAGCGCCTCTGCTGGAAGGAAGAGGCCATCATTGTGTAGGGGTAGCCATACAACATGGAGCCCCATCATCTGTACTGGAGCTGGAGCGCCTCTGCTGGGAGAAATGGAGCATTACAGTGCAAGGGTATCCATACAACATGGAGTCTGATCATCTGTACTGGAGCTGGAGCGCCTCTACTGGGAGGAATGGGCCATCATAGTGTAGGGGTATCCATACAACATGGAGTTCCATCATCTGTGCTGGAGCGCCTCTACTAGGAGGAAGAGGCCATCACAGTGTAGGGGAATTCATACCACATGGAGCCCCATCATTTGTACTGGAGCGGGAGCTTCTTTGCAGGGGGGCACACTCCTCTAATCCTGCTCATCTGTACTGGAGTCCCATCATCTGTAGATGGATATAGACAGTGGACGTGTCACCCCAACATGTGGTAGGTCAGCAGTGTTGTGGATGCAGCTCTGGATGTGACTGGAGGATGAAACTTAAATGTAAAGTATTGGAGATGTAATTTTCGAAATATTCCAAACATGTCTCTTTAATTTTGAAGTCTGAAGAATTCCAGTTCAGGATTAATGGTGCAATCACATGAGACCATAATAATCCAGATATTACAGTTCTGGCCTGTGCGGTGGGGATGGTGTTCTTACTAATGTCTGTTTAATGATTTTAGGGGAAGCGGTGAAGGTCCCCACTGATTGAAATAGTTTAGCATTAGGTTGGTGTATAGCTTGTCTAGTCTGTCCAGCTGCAAAGGGGCCCCGAGGAAGGAGGAGGAGGATGGGGCCCAATCTACATCTCCCATCATCTTCCCATATTCACAATTTCCAGCCATCTCTCATACATACAGAGAGACAGCATCAGCCCAGTATGTCAGGAGACTCTGTATGATCACCTGAGCTGCCGATATAGAAGGTGGGAGAGGAAGAAGCCAGTGAGACCTACAATCTAGGTATCTTACCCCTGTGCAGAGAGAAACATAGAAGGCTGTCGGCAGAAAATTACCTTTTAGTAATTTCTTTGTTATTCTTAGGATAGATATACAGTGGTGCCTTGGATTGGATTACGAGCATAAAGCGATCAGCATGTGGAGTATAATGTATAGTAAGTGCATAAACCTCATAACACATCAGCATTTTGTAGATACAGGATTGAACTGCAGATCCCCATAATGCATTAGCGTAGTACAACAGGCCAGAATAGAGAAGCAGGGCTGCTGCCAGAGGTCGGTGTGGTCACATGACAGCAATGGGGAAGGGGGTGTGTTGAGCATGGACCAATCAGGACTGACAGAGACTGCAGGGAGCATGAAGAAATGGGCAGGGTATAGGGTGAGCACAGTATAGCAGCACTCTCTATCTGGGGAGAGAGGGGTTACAGATATGTAGAGATTACCTCCACAGTCCTGTCCCCTGATGCAAGCCCCAGTCTGAAGTGGATCTGATATGATTTGTAAGGTGAGGGAGACTTCCTGGATCAGAGTAAAGTACTGTAGACCCCGCTATGCAGGCCATGCCACTCCTCCACTCACCCTCCCACCTAGTACAGGAAGCTCTTAAACCAAAGCAATGCTCTTAAACCAAGTCAAAATTTTGAAAAACTGTGAGCTCTTAAACCAAAATGCTCTTAAACCAAGGTACCACTGTATGTATATACCAGGCAGGTTTACATTCAGTTATTGTGGTTTTACTAACAACATCTGCTGGGAGTTTGTTCCAAGCATCTACTACTCTTTACTCCTGCACCTTATTTAGTCCTGTAACATATTTTAAGGTTTCAATCATGTCTTTCCTCCAGACTATACAGATATACATCCTTAAAGGGGTTATCCAGCGCTACAAAAACATGGCCACTTTTCCCCCTACTGTTGTCTCTAGTTCAGGTGCAGTTTGCAATTAAGCTCCATTTACTTCAATGGAACTGAGTTTCAAACCCACCCAAACTGGAGACAACAGTAGGGGGAAAGTGGCCATGTTTTTGTAGCGCTGGATAACTCGTTTAAGCCTTTCCTGATATATTTTATTTTATATCTATTTAATCAATGTACTTTTTTAGGTTTCCAGAACTGTACACAGTATTCCAGATGTGATGTCACTAGAGCTGTATACAGCGGGATCACAGTTTCCCTCTTCCTACTAGTTATACCTCTAGCTATACAGACCAGCATATGATTTGCTTTCCCTACTGACTGGTTGCACTGGGGACTCATTTTAAGGCTGTCAGAAATCACTGCCCCTAAATCCTTCTCCTCTGAAGTCTTTGCCAACAAAAAACTGCTGATATGATACTCGGATAGAGGATTTCTCCTCTCCATAAGTGCAATATTTTACATTTGGAAACATTGAACTACAAAACCTTCTCCTATGTCACTATCCTTACCTACCAAACCTTCTCCTATGTCACTATCCTTACCTACCAAACCTTCTCCTATGTCACTAACCTTACCTACCAAACCTTCTCCTATGTCACTATCCTTACCTACCAAACCTTCTCCTATGTCACTATTCTTACCTACCAAACCTTCTCCTATGTCACTAACCTTACTTACCAAACCTTCTCCTATGTCACTATCCTTACCTACCAAACCTTCTCCTATGTCACTTTTTTTTACCTACCAAACCTTCCCCTATGTAACTATCCTAACCTATTAAACCTTCACCTATTTCACTATCGTTACCTACCAAACCTTCTCCTATGTAAGTATCCTTACTTACCAAACCTTTTCCTATGTCACTATCCTTACCTACCAAACCTTCTCCTATGTCACTAACCTTACCTACCAAACCTTCTCCTATGTCACTAACCTTACCTACCAAACCTTCTCCTATGTCACTATCCTTACCTACCAAACCTTCTCCTATGTAAGTATCCTTACTTACCAAACCTTTTCCTATGTCACTATCCTTATCTACCAAACCTTCTCCTATGTCACTAACCTTACCTACCAAACCTTCTCCTATGTCACTAACCTTACCTACCAAACCTTCTCCTATGTCACTATCCTTACCTACCAAACTTTCTCCTATATCACTATCCTTACCTACCAAACCTTCTCCTATGTCACTATCTTTACCTACCAAACCTTCTCCTATGTCACTATCCTTACCTACCAAAACCTCTCATATGTAACTCCTTACCTGCCAAACCTTCTCCTATATTACTATCCTTACCTACCAAACCTTCTCCTATGTCTCTAACCTTACCTACCAAAACCTCTCATATGTAACTCCTTACCTACCAAACCTTCTCCTATGTCACTATCTACACAACTACACAACTACCAGCTTGGCAGAGACTAATTGGTCTCAGGCTGAATAATAATGCAACCACAATGCACTGCTCTAAAGCAAGTTCTGCACAGACTCTGAACCAGCAGGGGGTGGCAGAGAGATGTAAGGTTCTGCAGCAGAATAATATGAAGGAGAACTATGATGCGACCAGAGTAGATACAATGATGATGAGTCAGAGGAGTCAGTATTTGCCAGACAAGGGGATATGGGATTTCTCGAGCTCCTATCCAGGACGCTTACAGATGAATGATGATCTCCTTCCAGTAACCAACAAGTCCATGGAGGTCAGCCTGTTCTTTCCTTGGAAAATAACCGCACGTAGCAGGCACAGCGCTGGTTAAATCCTTTGTTACTTCATTCCGCACAATCCTCCTTTGTTTTCCGATGATTACACAGCTCATTTACCGCTGCACATCTGCCTCCAGGCGCTGGATCCTGTGCTCATGTTTGCCATTTTAAGGTGAAGTCACATAAAGGGTTAACCTCAATCCTGATTGTAATGACAATGATTTTCGGTAAAATATATATATTTACTTTCCTAATTTGTTTTGATGTATTGATGTGGAAACAAGATAAAACACCAAGTGGACCGGAAGGAGCTGCGCCACCTAGTGACCATGTCATGTCACCATTAATACTGACTGCTAGGATCTCTGCAGTTTTCTACCTTACCTACTAAGCCTTTAGACTATGACAGTCTGCCCTAGGGCTGTAAAGCATATAATGGCGGTAATTCTCAGATCTCAGACAATTGGTTGTTGTCTAAATCCATAGATGGCAGGATGTGAAGTATCTGCCTATGGGACTAAAATCTATCCTCTCCTTTAAAACACAGGTCTCCATCTGCATCAATATATACATATTGACCCCCGGACGAAGGCAACGAAACGAGCGTCGGGGTGGTGGCGTCCCGGAGGAGTTACATAACAAAGGGACCTCTAAGGTAGTTTACTTGCTGGATCCCCAGAATTTGTGGGGTAATAACAATAACAAATAGGTGGACTACAGGATTAATGTTACCATATATGCTAATTTAATAATTTATATGCACTAGCACTTTGGTATTGTAATATAAAAAATTTTTAGCATTATTTATTGTGTATTGCACTTTATCCATCTGTAAGATGACTTATGTTGTGGGTCAGGGATTGCATAAATTAAGAACCACCTCCGGGATAGCCACCGTTCTTTTTAATGTTAGGTTTTCTCTCTTTTTATGAATTGTTTTAAATATATGTACTCAATAAAGATTAAACTTTCTTGCTACGTAAGTTCAGCATTTTTCTCTTCTTTTGGTGAAAATTGTTACGTAAAGCTGTAGTAGCAGCAGAATGGCTGCATGCAAATAGCTGACCATAGCATATACAATAGAACACAGGATACTGCATTTAGACAAAAGTGTGAATAGTTAAACCATCAGTCACTCAGACCCTAGGATTACTTCTTAATTTCAAAGATACACAAAATAAAGCATTTATTTTCACCTTGCCCAAACTTGGCGGTCCTGTACACCTCCTCGGCTCCCTTGTATCCCAGCATCCGGCACACCACATCTCCGTCTTTCTTATCCCAGCCATCGTCACACACCGTGCCCCAGCTCTTGTTGTGGTACACCTCCACTCGTCCTTCATGGGGACCGGATCCGTTCACCAGTCGGACCACCCCCTCCTCTGCTGGCCCTGCAATACAACACATCAGTCATTACAATACTGGAATACTGGAGGTTGTAGCATATATATATTACAAGCATAATTAGTTCCAGGACTGTGCTTGTAATCCAAATCCACTCTTAAACCAAAGCAAATTTACCCATAGGAAATCACAGAAATGCAGACAATTGGTTCCACACCCTAAAAGTAATGATTTTTTTTAATTCTGAATAACATGTACAACAGATGAAACAAATAATGAAAAATAGCTGAATATGTCATAATATAAGTTACTGTAGAGTATAGCAATCAGCATGTGGTGTATAATGTATAGTAAGTGTATAAACCTGATAACACAGCAGCAGTTTGTATATACAGGATGAAACTGCAGATCTCCATAATGCAGTAGTGTATGGCTGCTGCCAGAGGTCTGTGTGGTCACACAGACCTGAGTGTGAGTGCAGGCACATTATAGCAGCAGTGTATATAGCTGAGTGTAAGTGCAGGCACATTAGAGCAGCAGTGTGTATAGCTGAGTGTAAGTGCAGGCACATTAGAGTAGCAGTGGGTATAGCTGAGTGTAAGTGCAGGCACATTAGAGTAGCAGTGTGTATAGCTGAGTGTAAGTGCAGGCACAATATAACAGCAGTGTGTATAGCTAAGTGTGAGTGCAGGCACATAATAGCAGGAATGGAGAGGATGGGAAACACAAGTGCTGACAGAGACTGCAGGGAGCATGGATGAATGAGCAGGACATATGTGGGCACATACATGTAGCACTCTGTCTGGGGAGAGAGGGGTTACAGCTATTAAGAGATTACCTCCACAGTCCTGTCCCCTGATGTAAGCCCCAGCCTGAAGTGGGTCTGCTATGATTTGTAAGATAAGGGAGACTTCCTGGGTCAGAGTACAGTGCTGTAGACCCCGCTATGCAGACCATGCCCCTCCTCCACTCCCACCCAGTACAGGGAGCTCTTAAACCAAAGCAATGCTCTTAATCCAAGTTACTCTTGAACCAAGGTACCACTGTGTATATATATCTCATTTGACCCAGGAACAAACATAGATTTTGTGTTTGGGGTGAGGTGACCTTTAAGGGTATCCTGTGCACTGAACATCTGTGAGGTTATAATCAGGAACATGCAGCCTGCAGCCAGCAGTCGCACTCTCTGATAGGATGATGACTGGCACATGGTTCTGATTATCCACCTTGGAGGGGGGGGACATCGGAGCCCTGGCTGTAAGCGATGAAGAGCGGCTTTCCTGAGCGTTGTATTCGCTCAGGTTCATGATGTCGCACAGCTGGATGTACAGATGACCATCCCTATAACTGCAGCTCTTGGATCAGACCCCGACCACACGTATATAGTAACAGAGAAAACACTGAGAGGGGCCCAATGTAATCATTGAGGGTCAGATGTCC
This sequence comes from Dendropsophus ebraccatus, assembly GCF_027789765.1. NCBI lineage: Eukaryota > Metazoa > Chordata > Amphibia > Anura > Hylidae > Dendropsophus > Dendropsophus ebraccatus. The sequence continues at coordinate 118,953,819 of NC_091459.1, forward strand.
CATATATTGTATATAGATGGACCCCCACACTATACCCGGGAGACCTATCATAAGAAAAGGGGTTCATATCCAGAAAAACTGTCCTCACCTATTACTTCTCACAGCTGAGGGGTCACTGTACATTACATTACTGATCCTTTATTATACCCCAGAGCTGCACTCACTATTCTGCTGGTGGGGTCACTGTGTACAAACATTACATTACTTATCCTGTACTGATCCTGAGTTACATCTTGTATTATACTTCAGAGCTGCACTCACTATTCTGCTGGTGGCATCATTATGTATATACATTACATTACTTATCCTGTACTGATCCTGAGTTACATCTTGTATTATACTCCAGAGCTGCACTCACTATTCTGCCATCACTATTTCCTGATAATTAGGATAATATGTAGTGAGCGAGGTGCCATAGTATCCCGGGTCATGTGATCAGCAGGGATCTGGTTATTATGACATGTATGAGGGGATCGGTGTAATGTTTCCGCTGCTTATTTTTATGCCGCACGCTGGAATGTCACTTGGCGGCTGACTCCACATTACACATACTGGAAGAGTGTGGAGCCTTGGGGACAGGCCAGGGACTAGACAGGAGAGAGCACAGAGCTGGAGACACACACTCCGCAAACCACCGATGTAGTAGAGCTAACTATGTACCATGCAGCAGAGGTGGATTAGTATTGGACACATAGAGGAGTTATTTTTATTTTAAAGTCCTCTATATGTACAGCTATGACAGAGAAGACTTCTCTCTATATATTATGATTCAATACTCACAGATGTAGCTGAGCTGAGTATACCAGGGCCATAACAACGCTCATCTATTCTGTGTTCTGTTACAGGTTTAGCCAAAGAGCTACAATTAATTTTACTTATGAGGTCTGGAGTCAGGATAGGTCTGATCTGAGGTCTCTGTTTATTTAGAGGCTCTCATCTGGGGTCTGTTTTAGTTTCTAGGTTCTGATTTGGGGTCTGTGCTAGTTTAGGGGTCTGGTCTAGGGCTTAGTAGTCTGATTTGGGGTTTGTGTTAGTGTATTGTCCTGGTATGGGTGGTCCACTAAGTTTGATTCCACCTGGGTAAAGTACCTCTGTCAGGTATTGTACCAAAGGGATTGGACCAAAGGGATGAAGGTGTTTACTTGTATTTCCCCACTAGGTGTCACTCTCTGTTGTATAACCATGTCTTCCTAACAGCACATCTGAAGAAGAAAAAAGTGTTAACTAAAGTATTACCCTTCTTCACACACACTCACACACACATCTCTGCACACACGCACACACATCTCTGCACACAGCCCCACCAATCAGAGTGAGCCTTAGTGCCCCCTATACAAAGGTGGTTAGTTCCTGGTGGGAGGTCTTTCGTCTTTTGTCAGTGTATGGGAAGAAAGAGCCAAGAGAGAGAGTTTCTTCTATGCAAGCTACCTTTGCTACTATGCAATGCTAAGCCCTCAGGAGGGGGAACCGTCCTCTGGGAATACCTTGTCCATGTCAGCGATCCTTCTCAAGTATTCTCTGAACAGTTACCAAGCCAAGTAACTGATCCCCAGTAAGACAAATAGCGTGAAAACTGAAGCACTGAATACTGAAAAACCCTCTGTCCTCTTCTGGGAAACCTAGTTGTAAAGGCCTGGGGCTCGTACTGCCTCACAGGGCGGTCACCGATACTGTTTAGGCAGAAGGCCTGCATGGTCTGCATAGTGGGATCTACAGTACTGTACTCTGGCCCAGGAAGTCTCCCTCACCTTCCAAATCATAGCAGATCCACTTCAGGCTGAGGCTTGCATCAGGGGACAGGACTGTGGAGGTAATCTCCTCATAGCTGTAACCCCTCTCTCCCCGGACAGAGAGCGCTGCATGTATGTGCCCACATCTGACCTGCTCATTCCTTCATGCTCCATGCAGTCTCTGTCCGCCCTTGTATTTCCCATCCTCTCCATTACTGTACAGTAACTTATAATATCATTATAATATCACATATTCTGTTTCTAAATGTTTGTCTCATTTGTTTTACATGTTATTCAGAATAATAAATCACTATTTTTGGGGTGTAGAACCAATTGTCTGCATTTCTGATTTCTTATGGGAAAATTTGCTTTGCTTTAAGAGTGGATTTGCATTACAAGCACGGTCCTAGAACAAATTATGCTCGTAATCCATGGCACGACTATATATATATATATATATATATATATATATATATATATATATATATATATATTTTTTTTTTTTTATTGAAATACATAAAATTCTCATCCAAACCACGTAATATAAACAATAACTAAACTTCATGTTCCATCAGCAGTCACAGGCGGCCATCTTAGAAACTTCAACCATACATCTTTCTCCTGAATGTGACACTGATTCGCCTTATCTGTCCAGTAAACAGCACCCCGTCTAATTATTAGGAGAATTGGTAGAATTCCCCCCCCCCCCCAAATTTCTCTTCAACATTTTGTTTTGTATCAATAAATCTGACTATAAGAGTAAAACCATAAAAAAGAATCATTTATCAAAAATATCTTTTAAATTTGCCAAGAATTTGTAATCTGGCTTTCACCGTGATGGTGACGGGCCAAGCTCCATGTGAGGCCCAGGACCCTGGTAATCTCTCTTTTTTCATGTTTTATTTCTGTTCTGAGAAAATACAAGTAATTTTTTACATGTCATCAGCTATATCTTTATCTTTATCTTGATTTTCACTTTTTATGTAATATATTCCCAAAGGAACCACAAAAATGATTTGGTTTAGTCTTCTCCATTGTTCATAATTCTAACATTATTTTTTTACGCATGTATTTTTTATACAGCTGCTTTAAAAGTTGTGGTTGCTGTTATATACTCATAGCAGGTGCAGCGCCAGTCTGCTGTTGTTTACAGATAGTAGGTCCAACATCATTTTGCTGTTGTATACAGATAGTAGTGCAGCGTCAGTCTGCTGTTGTACAGTATACAGATAGTGGGTCCAGCATCAGTCTGCTGTTGTATACAGATAGCAGGTCCATCGTCAGTATGCTGTGGTATACAGATATCAGGTCCAGCATAAGTCTGCTGTTGTATACAGATAGCAGGTGCAATGCCAGTCTGCTGTTGTATACAGATAGTAGGTCTAGTCTTAGTTTGTTGTATACAGATAGCAGGTACAGCATCAGTCTACTGGTGGGGTAGACTCTCTCCAATTCCTGGCTACAACTGGTGGCCAATAATATGCCTAGAATGGAGAAGACCCCATAGCCAAATCAAATAAGGGCCCTATCCTAGAGTTTTCTTATGCCACTATGACAACTCATCCAAGGAAAAGCCCCGAGCTTGCCTATTGTTTCTATTCCTTGTAGGAGAGAAAGCTATGAGGACCCTTGGGGTCAGATGCCCAACTCCTGTTTGTTTAAGATACTGTTGAACTTTGATACTATTGAACCATCCTTAGGATATTGGATTGGTGATATCCAGGCCTTAGCACCCAACGATCAGCTGATTGCCCCACTTAGCGCTGTATTCTTTTTGTTATTTATTGGGCACAGCTCCATACATTTCATAGTGGATGTGACTGGTACTGTAACTCAATCTTATTCACTTCAATGGGACTGCAGTTCCAGGCACAGCTACTACAAAATGTACAATGAAGGCATTCACCAGTAAGGCCTCCTCTGATCTGTAGAGGTGCTGACATTTTTAAGGTAGTCTTACACATACTGTAGCTGTTGGCTGAATGTTTACGTGTTCTGAACAGAGAAAGGGGAATAAAGCCTCTGACAGGCCCCTCTGGCGATGGCTTATCTCCTTAAGAATAAAAAGATGTGGCAGTCGAAATCCAACATGCCTGATCCTTTCTGGGATGCTCCCATACCCATTAGACTGTCATCCAGTCTTGGCAATATCGCCAGCTTCGGTCAACTTTTCTCGAATGTGTACGGAACCTTAAGAATAAGCCTTCAAAATCAAGGTCTAGAAAAGCCCTTTAATGGTATGTTTTCAGTGGAGAGGGGGTAAAGTTGTTTTAGGTCCTTAAAACTTACACATGTCCAACCAGAGCTGCAGCCTCATGATTAAAAAACCATACCCTGTAATGGTAATAGAGTCTTCTTGAGACTCTTATAAATCCCTGGGGAAAGTCTTGAATTGAATCCTGAAGAAGAGCTCATTCTGTCTAGACAGGTGTTATCCGACTCAATGGACTGAAAGTTTTTCCTTTAATGATCTTCGGGGTTAATCCACCAGTACACCACCCGTCGTTTCTTAAAAACAATATCTTATTAGATCAACAAATTGTCCTGCCAATTTCTTTGGATTCGCCAACAGCTCGTAAAAGCAGCTTAGCTTTGGGATCTCACCGGGACCAATAAAAATGTCTTATGTTTAGCAACGCCAGCTCGAAGACCGTACGTCTAGAATAGAAGAGTTGCTCCCCGTTACAGGTGCTGAAGCCGGATTGCTACATTCATCAGCTGTAAAAATGCCTTGTAGGCTCTTCATAAACCCTTCATCGGGGCTTTAACAGTAAGTGCAGAACACTGAACCTGAGCCTACCGAGCTTCAGCCTACACAGACCAAACTAAAGAGGAATAATCTTCACCAGGATGAATGTCTTCCTGGAGGATTTTCTAATCACATCAAGGACTAACACTGAGGCATTGTTACGGCATCTTAAACTCTTTCTCTGCCAGGGATTCCTAGAATTAACACATTTTTGATATATGTCGGGAAAAAAATAACAATATTACAGCCCCACATCATAAGAAAAACAGTTTACGCCTTACTGCCACCTTTAGCATACTACCTCCGATAGGTGGCAGTGGAGGGCGTGCACTTTCCCTTTGGCAATTTCATGCAATTTTGCACCAAAAATTTTGTTGAAAAAAAGCATAAAATAATCAGATTTTACGGCTAAAGGACTCAAGCAGAAAAACAGATGTACAACCCATCATGATATGTGTCACATTTGTCTACGAACATCTACGAGCTCTGGAACCAGGGCAAACTTACATGAGTTTGTTGCTACTCCTTAAGGTAAAAGACCCCATAAATGTGGCACCTCTGCAACATCTCCAATTTGATCGGTAAGGGGAGTGATGACATGAAGAAAAGGAGAAAACATCTCCAGTCTGTAAGGGTATATGCACACAAAATAATTCTTGTGGAAAACTCTGTGCGGAATCCGCCGCTCGCTCCCCCGCACCCCCACTTGAAGTTGTGCCCATCACATAGGCTCCATTATATACTCAGGTGGATTCCGTCGTCCACCCAAAGAATTTATGTCAATTCTTTGGGTGGACAGTAGAATCTGCCCAACTACAGAATGGAGTCTATGGAACCAGCGGAGAGGGAAGCAGGAGCGCGCGGGGGTGAGCGGCGGATTCCGCAAAGTTGTTTGCGTATATTACTCTGTGTGCATATACTTTAAGAGGGTGATGACATGAAGAAAATGAGAACATATTTCCAATTTAATGGGTAAAGGGGGGGGGGTGATGACATGAAGACAAGAAGAACACATCTTTGATCTGATGGGTAAGAGGGGTGATGACATGAAGACAAGGAGAACACATCTCCGATCTGATGGGTAAGGGGGGTGATGACATGAAGACCAGGAGAACACATCTCCGATCTGATGGGTAAGGGGGGTGAGGACATGAAGACAAGGAGAACACATCTCAGATCCGATGGGTAAGGGGGTGATGACATGAAGACCAGGAGAACACATCTCCGATCTGATGGGTAAGGGGGGTGATGACATAAAGACCAGGAGAACACATCTCCGATCTGATGGGTAAGGGGGGTGACGACATAAAGAAAAGAAGAACACATCTCAGATCCGATGGGTTAGGGGGGGGGGGGGTGATGACATGAAGACAAGCTCTACTCCTTCCATCAGTGTCCCCCAATTTGTGGCTCTATACCTGTTGTAAGACTCCTATCTTGCCTGGCACTCGAAGGCTGTATGGACTTGGTGGAAATTTTAGATTTGCAGGGAACCTCATGGAGAGCCACAGGTCAGGGCACATGCCGGTGTTTACAGACATGATGTATGACTTACATCCTTGGCAGCAACAGGCTCATAACTTCATTACTTTTACATCGATGTAGGAGGCCGTGTTGTTAGTTGGGCGAATTAAAGTTTTTATGTAGATTCTGTACAGTTTAAATTCCTTCATGTTTCATTTTTATTATTTCAATTTAAGAAGAAAATTCTGAAAGGGAAATGACAGGTTTTTACAGCTTTCGTCTCTGATCTAAAGTAAACATACTTAAGTGTGGAAATGTGCTCAGACGTAGGCGAGGACGTGTACTGAGTATATCCTAGAGTCTGGAGCTGCGGTATAAGGAGGGCAGATGTAGCTATGTCTAAAGGTCTGGGTAATAGGAGATGTGCAGCCAACGAATGATGGTAACAAAGGGCTACAAGAACGATCTATGGGATGGGTGATCATTTACTGTACAAAAAATAAGGTCTCTCAAAAAGAGACTCTTTTTGAGACTTATCCTGTATATAAACGTAGTTCCTATGGTATATAGCATTTCTGGTCATGGGCTACACTGACCATTGGTTCGATAGACCATTTACTTATGAAACCTTTGATATTCATCTCTACAGTATTATGTGTACACACATGGATCCTTCATTCTTCTTCTTCTTCTTGTACAGCCATTCAGGTTAGATATGTGTTGTCCAACACAACCAAAACGCCAACATGCCCTAGCTGGATGGAGGAGTCAGGGAAGATGGCGAGTTGTACTCCTTAGATCAGGGATAGGGAACCTTCGGCCCTCCAGCTTTTGCAAAACTACAATTCCTATCATGCCTGGGCAGCCGAAGCTTAAATGGGAATTGTAGTTTTGCAACAGCTGGAGGGCCGAAGGTTCCCCATTCCTGCCTTAGATGCTACTGGGCATTACACTACTGCCAGACACCTTTGTTCCCCTTACTGGGTATTACACTACTGCCAGACACCTTTGTTCCCCTTACTGGGTATTACACTACTGCCAGACACCTTTGTTCCCCTTACTGGGTATTACACTACTGCCAGACACCTTTGTTCCCCTTACTGGGTATTACACTACTGCCAGACACCTTTGTTCCCCTTACTGGGTATTACACTACTGCCAGACACCTTTGTTCCCCTTACTGGGTATTACACTACTGCCAGATACCTTTGTCCCCTCCAAACTCCTCCATGTTATCTTCTGTACAGCATGTTGACATCCAACTGGCCTGATCCTTTGGAGGGAGTATATTAACCTCCTTAGACAGCCATCTTGTTCCACTAATTTCGGTGGCTTTGACCTACTAACATCTAGTGTGTACGGGCAACTTAAAGGGGTTTACCCATCTTTCAAAATCTTTAAATGGAGTGATGGGTTGAATATGTACATTCTAACCATTCTCTACGGAAGAGGCAACCTGCATGCCCAACTCATGTCTCCACTGTTATAGTAGACTTGGGTCTCCACTCGCGAGGATACCCAGAGACAGTGATTCCTTCAGGTACCATGGTAAAGTGTCCTCTTTGATCTTCACTATGGGACCCCCTCTCTTCCTTGTACATCACTGGCAGTGGAGGAATAAGTATTTACTCCTTACTACAGACTGTGAACCTGACCATACCTATAGCATAGCTCATTCACCTCATTCACCCCCATACACATGCAGTCTTGAGGAGGGACATAAGACATCCCAGCTGGTTTCCATCATAGGATTAAGCCTTTACTGGTGTGGAGAAGATGCCCGCTTGACTTTGTGTTTCACCACCTGTTACATGGGATCCTGATCAGACCTCGGGGGGGCCAGAACCTTTCTGAAAAGTCCCATTCATGTCTTCCAGGCTTATGGGGTGGGGGGTGTTTGTCGGAGAACAGAGCTGTGTTATTTCATTATGTGGTTGGTTTCTGGTGAAAACACATGATGTCACCCACCGTAATAAACAGGAAGGACCACCCTCACTACACTGGTCGGCCGCTGGCAGTTATTGACTTGGTTTGTGTTTCATTTCTAATGTAATTTTCAGTGTTCCTCGTCTGGAATTAAAGTATCTTGTGTTCTTACGAGAGCAACAGATATAGACGCTTCAAGGGAATTATCCAGTAGTGAATGGAACCATCTGTGCATCAGCTCTGCCCATAGACTTACATTAAAAAGGTTGCCATTAGGTTACGAGACCAGTCCGAAAATAATCTGATCAGAATGATCAGCGATCATCTGTGATCTGTGAGGGAACCGTACTGTAAGTGCTCACTTTCCCTGCAGCGCCACCTCAGGAGAAATTCAGTATCACATGTTGCTTATTGAAAAGAAGTAAGACTTTTTTCACATAATTTTTTTTTTTTTTGGGGGGGGGGGGGGGGGGGTAGAATAAATCTGAAATTTGTTTTAAAGGGGAACTTATTTTTCTTTTTGTTATCAGAAAGGTATATAGCTTTGTAATTTACTTCTATTAAAAAAAACCTCAAGTCTCATTTTTTTCTGGTCTTACTCTCTCTGTGTCTATCTTTTTCTATGGGCATTTGCAACTGCTCTGGACAGTTCCTGACATGGACAGGGGTGGCAGCAGAGAGCACTGTGTCAGACTAGAAAACACACCACTTCCTGCAGGACATACAGCAGCTGATAAGTACTGAAAGGCATAAAATGAAAAGAGAGGAAAGAAACAGCAGCAGCAGAGCAAGGAAGGGGTTACACTAAGCACTAAGCTGCTACTGGTGTTGCTGCTTTTGTTGAGACACTTAGAGGATGAGGAGGTTGCTCTTCAGCACTGTGGACATACAACAGTAGATATGCTGGTATTTACATGAGGGACAGCTGTTTAGAACTTTATAGGTGGTGGGATGAGAGGGAAGCTTTGATTTACCTTTGAGGAACATTGTTGATCATTTGGAGCAGGTAGACTCACCCAGCTTGCAGGTTCACAGCCCATGCTTTCTCAGGCTCTCTCCCACTCCTCTTCCTGTAATGTATCCTGATTTAGCTGTTACTAGAGAAAGATTTCCGCTGACAACAGACAGTGGTCACACAGCCTGTTTATTTGAAGTCATTTTGGGTTAAAGAAGTGATATACGAATATGTTTAAGATTATAAAGTCTATCAAATGACAGTGACCTTATATGTTGGAAAATTGTCAATGAGTTCAGATAATGGAAAAACTCAATCTAATCTAACATCTTCTCATCTTGTCTTTTTCTCCAGTCACACCCAAAGCTGCATTTAAAATTCTATTCTAGGGATGCATAATGGGAGCACAGTTGACAGTAGGATAGAGCAGAGCTGTCAGACCACTACTACATACCAAAAGCTGCTTTCAATTGGAAGAAGTTTGAATGCAGCTCTGGAGGTGACCAGAGCATAAAACATAATATAACTCAGGATGATAATAAGATAAAGTAATAGTAAAGCTGGTCACTTTTTAATATAGTATGTATCTATAAACTGAAGGCTATGATCATAGAATATAATGATGGATCCTGGGGGCTACTGTCATACACCACTGGAGGGGCAGATGGGATTGATTGTGATTTATGAGCATATAAGGTACAGGCAGCACGTGCTGCATTAGGGTGGGGGGCAAATTCCAGAGACCTGATGAAACATGAGCTGTAATCCCTCCCCCCATTATATTATTATAGGATCCCCATTTATTATTTATTGGGATACTCTTGGTTTATACTGAAATGACGTATACCTCTGCAGAAAATATAATCCAGATGAGACGATATAAGGGACAATGTATAAATATACAGCAGATGACGGGCAGGCTCGTGGCAGATGATTTGCCTAAGGGCCATTATTAGACTTATAACAGTAATATTAAAGGGCAGACATGGCATAGAGACAGCTAATGTAATGGGGGCCAGCACCGGCTCCCCCCTCCCCGTTTTGTAACGCTATACAGATCCCCTCACTCTACTACTCACAATAGACGCAAGTCAGAGGTTGTATCTTATAAAAGCCGCTCAGGCTTATACCTACCCCACTTTTTTTTTTACCTTAGGGGTCTTTTTTGCCCATTCTTTGTACGTCTGTGTTACATCCCCATGCCACTATTGCTTTTGTCGGACATACCCACTGGTAGAAGATGAATGGGGCTCTCCCGAGTAATGATTTCGGTGGAGATAGGAGTCCGTAATGATGGCAAATCACCGCCCAACCCCTTTGTTCTGGGAGAGATAAGCCACAGCCAGGGCTCTCGCTGAAGCTTATCCCTCTCCTTTGAGAATACAGGCTCAGATCATCTAATATGGAGAATCTTTTAGCCCAGTATCATGTCAGTCCTGTGGATACCGGGAATTACAGCTATTGGAATGGATAAGTTCCTAGATGAGTTGTGGGGGTACAGAGAAGGGAAAGTGCAGGCCTGACTGTGGCCTGTGATAGTATCAGAGGCTTCTACAGTATATCCTAGGGCCAGTGGACTCCTACCTGTAATCCCCCTGAAAAGAGCAATGCTGCTAGGGACACTCTACTGCCATTACTGAGGGTGGGCACTATGCGGCACTCTGTCTGGGAGCACTCTGCTGGCAGTATTGTTTACGAGGGTGGCACTATGCAGCACTCTGTATGGGAGCACTCTGCTGGCAGTATTGTTTACGAGGGTGGCACTATGCGGCACTCTGTATGGGAGCACTCTGCTGGCAGTATTGTTTATAATGGGTAGACTGCTGTAACTGTTATGAGGGCATTCTGCTAGCACTTTATGCTTGTAATAATGTTTCTGCAATAGTGTTTATTGGACACTATGGGGGGGCACTCTACTGATAGTATTGTTTATCGGTTAACTCTTTGGGCACTGATATTGAACACTCTCACTCTGCTGGTAGTATTGTTAATTGTATAACTCTTTGAGTACTGATATAGGACACTCTGCTAGTAGTACTGTTCCTACATATAGAGGCACATAGTGCAGACTGTTAGTGGATCCGTCAGATAAGGAAAGTCAGTAATGTATAGGTGACAAATACCTGTATATAAGTCTAAGTGCGAAAGTAAGTACATGGATACCGAGTAGTCAGCCTCCATGTAGGTCTATACTTACCCTCCTATATACAGGTATTTGTCACCTATACATTACTGACTTCGCTTATCTGACGGATCCACTAGCAGTTTGCGCTATGTGCCTCTATATGTACAGTCTCTGCCCTGTATAATTGGGGGAATATAGGGTGTCCCCCACACACCTAGCAGCACTTGTTTTTGTATACAGCGCTAGTGAGCATATTGTATCAGCTCAACACAATAGGGGAGGTTTATCAAAGGCTTTAAAATTTAAACTGGTGCAAACTGCCCACAGCAACCAATCACAGCTCAGCTTCCAGCTCTGGTGAAAGGAAAGCTGAGCTGTGATTGGTTGCTGTGGGCAGTTTGCACCAGTTTAAATTTTACACCCTTTGATAAATTTCCCCCAATGAGTTGACTGCACTACCGCATATTCTGGTAGTATTATTTCGTGGAGCACTCTATGGACACTCATATGGGCCACTCTGCCTGCATAACAAAGTAATTACAGCCTGCACATTTATTCTAACACTTGTTCACACTATGCAGTTTGCACACAGCCATGGCTAGCAGTAAATCAAAAACAGAAAGTTGCTGCAGCAAAGCGCAAGTGCCATGTAACATTTTAGTTTTTTAAGGAAATTTTTGAAATTTTCAAAAAATGTTTCAAAAATTTTCTTAAAAAACTAAAATGTTATATGGCACTTGCGCTTTGCTGCAGCAACTTTCTGTTTTTGATTTACCACTCTGCCTGCAGTATTGTTTATAGGAACACTCTACGCCAGTGCTTCTCAATTCCAGTCCTCAGGCCTCACCAACAGGTCATGTTTTGAGAATATCCCATACAAAGGACACCTGTGATACTACCTGATGCACTGACTATAATTATATCATCTGTGAAATACTAACGAAATCCTCAAAACTGGACCTGTCGGTGAGGCCTGAGGACTGGAGTTGAGAAGCACTGCTATACGCGCACTGATATGGGGCACTCTGCTAGTAGTATTAGTTCATTGGAGCTATAGGTTGCTGTGCATTATTACAGAGCGATGCTGCATGTTGTCACAAGGGGGCGCTGAGGAAACAAATATTTTCAGCTGTGTTTGGGTTCTGTGGTTTGGATGTGGATACATTCCGATCGGGTTTGTTTATTGCACTTGTTGATGTGTAATAGGGAACAGGTTTCAGTGAAAAGTCATCGTCCTTACTGAGGAAATATCCAGACTATTGCATCAAGATATTAAATCTTAAGGTCCCTCCTTCTTAAGGCTCCGCCCCTAGTGAGACCCCTCCCATTCTTGAGGCCCATCCCCTTAACAAGAACAGTTGCAGTATAAAGCATGGGAGACAGATAGACCCCTGCCTGATCCTAAGCAGAGCTAAAATCCAGAAGATATCTATAGATGAGCTGCGTAATCTGGTGGCGCTATACAAATAAATGTTATTGTTATTATTATAGAAGTGTAGGAGAAAGGGAAGAAGTGCATGCTGGGATTTGTAGGTCTTCAAGACACATTTAGACTAAGGGCCGCTACATACCTCGAAGTAAACAAGCAGTGATGAAAGCTACCTACATCTGTAACTAAAGGCCCTATTCCACGGAACGATTACTGGACGTATTCGGCCGTTACGGACAATAATCGTTCCGTGGATTAGAAGGCAACAATCAGCCGACATAGGAGCGGTGACAGCAGACTGCCACTATCCTCCATAGGCTGCCCGGATGACCTAGCAATCACCCCCCCAACCCCCCCCCCCCCCCCGCACCCCCTCTCGCACCCACCTGCTCACTGCTGAGATCAGACCTTACTAATCAAACACTGATGGTCAATTGCCTGTGAACTGGAATCACACATCAATTGTAATTGAGCAGCGGGACCAGGCACTATTGGAATAGCGGTAGCAGGGGATCAGGGGGAGGTGAGTGCAGGGTATTTGTATGGGAAAACCTCTTGTTTGCAGTTCAGTTCCTGGCATGAAATTGCAACTGTGGTATTGTGGCAAAAATTACTGTGGTATTGCAGCTAGATTCCATTGAATTGAATGGAGTTGTAATACCACACACAACCTGAGCACAAGGGTGGCGCTGGTTCTGAAAGAAAACAGCTATGTTTTTCTAACCTCGTATAACCCCTTTAAGGGCTTTATATGCAATTGTTCTAATATCTAATTGTTATGTAATGATCCTCAGCGGGCCTTGCCGTCATGTTTATGTCATCCAGCGTTCAGATATCCAGACGCCTAGATCTTGAGAATCCAGGACACGCAGTTCTCTTATCGGCCTGCAGGGATCAGCTGTGACGCCGCTGCCTGCTAAGACTTCACAGAAGTCATTCCCACATTATATCTGGAGCGCGTCATTCCGCATCTGGTTTGTGTCACTGAAGAGACTAAAAGCTAATGGGCCTGGGTCTCTTTAATTCTGTTCTACAACCTGTAGCAAAACTACAACTCCCATCATGCCCTGACATCCAACTGCTGTTAAAGCATGATGGGAGTTGTAGTTCTGCAGCAGCTGGGGATCATTACTTGATTTGTGCTTTCTTCTAAACACAGCGCCACTCATGTCTGCAGGTTACGAGTGGTATTGCAGCTCAGCCTAATTCACTTCAATGCACAACACATCAGGAGGCTCTTTAAGGGTTACTACTATGTTAGAACTGAGACAAACAATTTTTTTATTTGTTCTCAGAAAATTCATAATATTTTATTCTTTGGCAATGCCTAGTCTTTGTGCAAGAAGGAAAAAATGCTGCAAATCCAATCTATTTCTATCGATGCCCGGGACTGGAGATGATGACAGCCGGCTATATGGACCAGGGCCAGATGTGTGTTGTTGTATGCGCATAGACCAATCTGCCTTAATAATCGTATCACACTGTGTCTAAGTAAATAATAAAATCGTGCCCCACTTTGTCCAAGTAAATACTGCCATATAGTGCTCAGGTAATAAAGATATGTTAACCGAAGAACATATTATATAACAATGGCATACAGTTTTTATATAATACTGGCATACACTGTCAAAATAATATAGTCTATAGAGCCTAAATAATTGTGCCATGCTTTGCCCAAGTAAATACTGCCATAAAGTGCTCAGGTAATAGAGATACATTGACCAAATAACATATTATATAACAATGATATACAGTTTCTATATAATAATAGCATACACTGGAAAAATAATATACACTATACCGCCATATAGTGCTCAGATACACTGACCGACTAACATATAATAAAGCCTTGTTAGGCAATTTCTAAATAATAGTGGTATACAGTACACTGCCATAAAAACAGAGCCTAAGTAACAATATTAGATTGTGCCTATGTAAATACCACTATAAAGTGTTCGAATAATAATAACATAAAGTGACCTAATAACATCACCTTATGTGCAGGGCCTAAGTATTATTACCAGACAAAGCTTAGTGAAATACCGCCATACAGGGGTGTAGCTAATGTCTCTTGGGCCCTGGTGCAAGAGGTCAACTTGGGGCCCCCCCTTACCACATACTGACTAATAACACCACATACTGACTAACCACACCACTGCTATTGACTAATACCACCACATACTGACTAACACCACCGCTGCTACTGATTAACACTACCACATACTGACTAACACCACCCAGGGCCGTTTCTGCCATGAGGCGGAATGAGTATTCCGCCTCAGGCGGCAGATTCTGCGCCCCTGCAGGGGGCGGCAGGCAGAAGCCCTGCAGCCGCTCACCTGTCCTGCCGCAGCTGTCCCGTCGCCAACGCTCACCGCTGTCCCGCGCCGTCAGCCAGCAGCTGTCATCGCCCTCCTCATCATGAGTGCCCGGGGTCAGTGGGGGCATCCTCTTGTTCCTTCATCATCATACCACTACACCCCCATCATTCTCTTGTTCCATCATCATACCACTACACCCCCCATCATCCTCTTGTTCCATCATCATACCACTACACCCCTCATCATCCTCTTGTTCTATCATCATACCACTACACCCCCCATCATCCTCTTGTTCCATCATCATACCACTACACCCCTCATCATCCTTTTGTTCTATCATCATACCACTACACCCCCCATCATCCTCTTGTTCCATCATCATACCACTACACCCCCCATCATCCTCTTATTCCATCATTATATTATTACACCCCTCCTCATTCTCTTGTTCCATCATTATATTATTACACCCCTCATCATACCACTACACCCCTCATCATCCCCTTTAAAACAAAAAAATCTATACTCCCCTGAATGATTTCTCTAGTCCCCTAGTCACAGGCGCTGGCGGGCTTCCCGTGGAGGGGGGCAGAGCTTCGCGGGACCTGTTTTTTTTTTTTAACGCGATGCTCCCTGGCCGGAAGTACTCCCGCTTCCCCCCGGCACACACGGAGCTCCATGGGGTGCCGCAAGACAGTCGGGGGTCCGTCCCAGCCTGCCTCTTGTGATCGCAAGCAAAACATTGCTTGCGGTCACAAGAGGGAGTGGGAGGCGGGCAGTGCAGTGGCAAGGGGGGCCTCTCTGTGACCGTGGTCGCTACGCCACTGCCGCCATATAGTTTTTAGGTGCAATAACCAAATATTAGCTTCTTATATTACACCGCTATACAATTTCTAAATAATACTATATACATTACAAAACGGCCTATATAATATTACCGCCAAACGCATGTCCCAAAGCACTCTCCTGGTCCGGCTTCAGCAAGAACACACTGAGGACATTTGGGGGGAGCAAAAAATTATATAAGGCATTTATTATATTATTTTTTGGGGAAAAAACAGTATAAACAAGGATGACCAAAGAGGGATGATACTTGAATGGTGCAACCAGTATAAGGCATCAGAACAAGTCATGGCTTAAAATTAAGGTCAGTTTTCTCTCTACCCTACTGGACCTAAAGAAAAGAGATTGGCTCCTGCTTTGCACATGGCGCCAATGGGAATAATTGAGCTCCACCTCCCCCATAGACGTGTCACCAGTGGGGTCTTGTTCCATAGACATCTTGGTGGCATCAACCAACTAAGATCTCTTGGTTATGGCCAAGCTTGGCAGCAACCATATTTACTCATGTATGGCACCGAATATATAGCGGAGACCATGTAGCATCATTGACGTTCTGCAGACAATAGCAGCAATCTCATTACCAACATGGAAGCACATCTATTTTTGCTGGGAGATGGACGCCTCAGATCAACGCAGACAGCTGACCTGGAGACAAGTCCTGGCTGAGCGCAGCCCCCTCTAAACGCATCAGGAAATTGCTTACAAATGAGACACTGGGAAGGATAAAACAGATGCACATTTTTCGCTCTGTTCATTTTGGAAGCGTTCAGTGTCTGTTCCTAACCCGAGCGCAACGTCAACACAATGAGGTTCTGTTCACGGATAAAAGAGGAAAAAGAGAAAACAATCAGGATGGCTGCCTCGAAACGCGTCCACCAGGGATGTGACCTCTCTCCTGTTGCTGGATCTAATTACATGACTTAGGCTGGAGTTATGCACGCGTTTCGCTCTAGGCTCGTTGCTCTGACACGTCGGCCCGTAGATGTGACTGATGAGCCAGAGGGATCGAGATATGTCAGATACTAAACACTGTAAGGATGCTCTCTCTAGTAGAGTGTAAGCTCTTATGGGCAGGGTCCTCTCTCTCCTCTAGAGTGTAATCTCTTATGGGCAGGGTCCTCTCTCCTGTAGAGTGTAAGCTCTTATGGGCAGGGTCCTCTCTCCTGTAGAGTGTAAGCTCTTATGGGCAGGGTCCTCTCTCCTGTAGAGTGTAAGCTCTTATGGGCAGGGTCCTCTCTCCTGTAGAGTGTAAGCTCTTATGGGCGGTGTCCTCTCTCCTGTAGAGTGTAAGGGCCCTATTCCACCGGACGATTATCGTTCAGATTATCGTTAAATCGTTCGAATCTAAACGATAATCGTTCGGTTGAAATGCAGTTAACGATTAACGACTGAACGAGAAATCGTTGATCGCTTTATAAGACCTGGACCTATTTTTATCGTTGCTCGTTCGCAAAACGTTTGCAAATCGTTCGCATTGAATAAGACATCGTTCGGTCGTTCGCAGTAGATACAAACGCAATAGCGAATAAATAGCGAAGAAAAAACGATCGCAATTACGATCATAAGTAACGATTATTGTTCCATGGAAATGAGTGAACGTTTTCAGGTCTTTCGCAATAGCGGTCGTTTGAGATCGTTAATCGTTAACGATTATGCAAACGATAATCGTCCGGTGGAATAGGGCCCTAAGCTCCAGGGCCGGACTGGGACTGAAAATCAGTCCTGGCATTTCAGAGCACCCAGGCCCACTCGCCGTGCGGTGATAAGTTATGAGACGATGGCTACATGTTGTATCATCACGGCCATGACTGGAATTACAGATATTAACACAGTAAATGGGGTCAGAAGCTTCTGCCTCTGTACTGTGTAGCTGTGCTGCAGTTACAGGTCGTCACCACTACACAGTGTACAGAGACAGTCTGCTTCCGGCCCTGGGCACCGTGCTGAGTTTAACACCACCACCGCATACTGACTAATGTCACCACACACTGACTAATGTCACCGCATACTGACTAATGCCACCGCATTCTGACTAATGTCAGTGGTGGCATTAGTCAGTGTGTGGTGACATTAGTCAGTGTGTGGTGACATTAGTCAGTGTGTGGTGGTATTAATGTCACCACATACTGACTAATGTCACCCCATACTGACTAATACCACCGCATACTGACTAACCCCACCGCTGCTACTGAATAAGATCCTCTGTACACAGATCACTATCACCTCATCCAGTTTATAGAGGTGGACGCAGTTCTACACAGGTTTTGTACACCATATACATTACAGTGCAGTTATATTAGGTGACTCACAGGGGTCGTCTTCTCTGATCAGAGTTCTTCCCTTTTCATTTTCTTCTCCATCTGTCATGGGCCATTAGAACTTTTCCAAGCCAGGAATCCACAGAATCTGCCAGACAGACATATAAGGCTCCTCACACTGGCACCATCTTCATCTCTATACACACTGCACACTTGTATTGTCCCCTTTACACCCTCCTTTAGTGGGTAGGCTGACTCTATGTGATCCCATTTTAGTATATGGCCCTCCTCTCTGTCGCCCCTCCTTATAGATAGCCCCCCCCATGCTGCCCCTCTTACAGATGCCCCCATGTTGTCCCCTTATAGATTGCCCCCTATGTTGCCCCCCCTATAGATGGCCCCTCCTATGTTGTCCTCTTATAGATGGCCCCCTCTCCCCCTTTATTGTCCCCTTATAGATGTTCCCCTCTCCCCCAATGTTGTCCCTTTATAATCCCCCTCTCCCCCTATATTGTCCCCCTCTCCACTATGTTGTGCCCTTATAGGCCCCCTCACCCCCTATGTTGTCCCCTTATAGATGGCCCCCTCTCCCCCTATGTTGTTCCCCCCCTTATAGATGGCCCTCTCTCCCCCCTCCCTTATAGATGGCCCCTTCTCCCTCCCTTATCGATGTCCCCCTCTCTCCCCCTTCCTTATAGATGGCCCCCCCCCACCCCTTATAGATGCCACCTTCTCCCTTTCTTATAGATGTCCCCCTCCCCCCCTTCCTTATAGATGGCCTCTTCTTCCCATCCCCCCCCTTATAGATGCCCCCTCTCTCTCCCTTCCTTATAGATGGCCTCTTCTCCCCCCCATATAGATGCCGCCTTCTCCCTCCCTTATAGATGTCCCCCTCTCCCCCCTTCCTTATAGATGGCCTCTTCTCCCCCTTCCTCCCCCTTATAGATGCCACCTTCTCCCCCCCTTCCTTATAGATGGCCTCTTTTCCCCATCCCCCCTTTATAGATGCCACCTTTCCCCCCCCCCTTCCTTATAGATGGCCTCTTCTCCCCATCCCCCCCCTTATATATGGCCATCTTCTCCCCCCCCCCATTCCTTATAGATGGCCTCTTCTCCCCATCCCCCCCTATAGATGCCACCTTCTCCCCCCCCTTCCTTATAGATGGCCTCTTCTCCCCATCCCCCCCTTATATATGGCCATCTTCTCCCCCCCCTTCCTTATAGATGGCCTCTTCTCCCCATCCCCCCACCCCCTTATTGATGGCCCCTTCTCTTCTCCCCCCCCCTTTGTGGAAAGCAGGTTTAAAAAAACAATAAAAAAACTCACCTAACAACGCGCTCCCCCATCAAGCCTTTTTCCTGCAGCCTCCATCCGATGGGCGGCTGCCGGGGGTGTCGCATGTTATCCCCGGCAGTGCGCGTATCACAGAGCTCTCTGTGGGCCTGTGGCCGTGACTTCCGGCACACGTCTCTGTGCCGGAAGTCGCGGCCGCAGAACAAGCCCACAGAGAGCTCTATGATATGCGCGCTGCCGGGGATGGGATGCGACACCGCC
The DNA here is from genome assembly GCF_027789765.1 of Dendropsophus ebraccatus. NCBI lineage: Eukaryota > Metazoa > Chordata > Amphibia > Anura > Hylidae > Dendropsophus > Dendropsophus ebraccatus. Next base: position 118,973,174 of record NC_091459.1, read on the forward strand.
AGCAGCCGCGCAACAGACGGGGGCCGGGCGGAGCGCTGTGCGCCGGTCCCGTGCTCCTCCTGGCCCAGTGACTCCTTTTCCCTATGGTTGGGGAAAGGAGTCGCCGGGTCAGGAGGAGCACTGGACCGGCCCCCGGAGGCCACCGGCCCTTATGGCATTTGCCAGAAGTGCCCTATGGCCAGTCCGGCCCTGCTAAGCTCTTATGGGCAGGATCCTCTCTCCTGTAGAGTGTAAGCTCTTATGGGCAGGGACCTCTCTCCTGTAGAGTGTAAGCTCTTATGGGCAGGGTCCTCTCTCCTGCAGAGTGTAAGCTCTTATGGGCAGGGTCCTCTCTCCTGTAGAGTGTAAGCTCTTATGGGCAGGGTCCTCTCTCCTGTAGAGTGTAAGCTCTTATGGGCAGGGTCCCCTTTCCTGTAGAGTGTAAGCTCTTATGGGCAGGGACCTCTCTCCTGCAGAGTGTAAGCTCTTATGGGCAGGGTCCTCTCTCCTGTAGAGTGTAAGCTCTTATGGGCAGGGTCTTCTCTCCTGTAGAGTGTAAGCTCTTATGGGCAGGGACCTCTATCCTGTAGAGTGTAAGCTCTTATGGGCAGGGACCTCTCTCATGCAGAGTGTAAGCTCTTATGGGCAGGGTCCTCTCTCCTGTAGAGTGTAAGCTCTTATGGGCAGGGTCCTCTCTCCTGTACAGTGTAAGCTCTTATGGGCAGGGTCCTCTCTCCTGTACAGTGTAAGCTCTTATGGGCAGGGTCCTCTATCCTGTAGAGTGTAAGCTCTTATGGGCAGGGTCCTCTCTCCTGTACAATGTAAGCTCTTATGGGCAGGGACCTCTCTCCTGTAGAGTGTAAGCTCTTATCGGCAGGGTCCTCTATCCTGTAGAGTGTAAGCTCTTATGGGCAGGGTCCTCTCTCCTGTAGAGTGTAAGCTCTTATGGGCAGGGTCCTCTATCCTGTAGAGTGTAAGCTCTTATGGGCAGGGTCCTCTATCCTGTAGAGTGTAAGCTCTTATGGGCAGGATCCTCTCTCCTGTAGAGTGTAAGCTCTTATGGGCAGGGACCTCTCTCCTGTAGAGTGTAAGCTCTTATCGGCAGGGTCCTCTATCCTGTAGAGTGTAAGCTCTTATGGGCAGGGTCCTCTATCCTGTAGAGTGTAAGCTGCAGTTCCCCTTGAGGCAGCCACTGATTTTAGTATACATAGTGAACATCATTTGTATAGATCATCATGAGGAGGGGCATAGGAGTCATAAGCAAATGGCCGTCATGGTGTTGCCTACCCTGACCATTGTTTAATATGGGCAGTAATTATATATGTTATCCAGTTATTTCTGTGTTTGCTCTTCCCCCTACCCTCCATATTGAGTTATGTTTTACAGAATGCTTATATCTGATTGGTTAAGCAATGTCCAATAGAAGACATGCGTTAGTTTGATTGCTCACCTGTTGCTGGTCAGCTCCTTTATACTTCTGCCTAGTAACAGAGTTCCTATTGGTAGGATTTAGAGATGAGTGAACCGGGTTCTGGTTCGAGTCGATCCAAACCTGAACTTTTGGCATTTGATTAGCAGTGGCTGCTGAAGTTGGATAAAGCCCTAAGGCTATGTGGAAATCTTGGATATAGTCATTGGCTGTATCCATGTTTTCCAGACAACCTTAGAGCTTTATCCAAGTTCAGCAGCCCGAGCTAATCAAATACCGATCGTTCGGGTTCGGATCGATTTGAACCAGAACCCGGTTCGCTCATCTCTAGTAGGATTACACTGAGGTACCAGTATACCAGTATATATGTGTGCTTTTCGTGAGATCTTCAGCAATTAATTCAGGATCTTGAGGAGAGAAGAGTGCCCGCCTGCCTTGTGCTGTGTCAGAGCTCCTTCGTCGCGGCCCTAAAAAGTTTAGCAGGGCTTTATAGTCGCCCAGCTTAGGCTGAGTGGACTTTAAATATACTGAAAGTTTATATGTTTTATTATTAATTTAAAAGATGGTTTTATCTATGGTTTTTAACCCTGAAATAAAGAGGACCGTGGCCTCAATTTTCCACCAAGAAGTTGTAGTGTTTTTATTTCTTAGGTATTTAGTAAGTATGGTTATGGCCTTAATGGCTAGTGCAACACCATGTATTTACAGTTTATAACAACAGTATTTGTTCAAAAAAATGTAAAGAATCTTGGGTCATCTCTTACCTACATCTCCTCTGTCTCCTTTCTCGCCCTTCTCTCCCTTTTGGCCACGATCACCTGAAAGAAAACAAAGATACATTTCATGTCAATGGTTAAAGCAACGACAGTACTTGACAAACGTACACATACAGTGCCAACAGTGTGCCCCAGTAACCAATAGTGCCAACAGAGAGTCCCACAATAGTCCTAATACTTCAAATAATTTCTCTCCATGTGATCTCTTATGGGATTCCTAAAATATTTGGAAATCACCTTACTTAACAAAAATGACTCAGTACCCAAGAAAAAAGTGTTGGCCACTAGGTGTCTCTCTCCTCTGCATTCTGAGGTCCATTGTCAGTTGTTAGGAGAAATCTGTCATTAGCAACAGCCACTCCAGGACAAATTACAGAAGACGATTGCTGAAGATGATCCACACTGTTTCTGGAAGGTAAATCAAGGCTTCTTATCTATGATCACACATAAAGCTTAGGGTGGCTGTCCCATGTGTAACAATCACTTTATCTACTGCTGTATGTACTGTACACAGTGCTGCAGCGTAATCTCCCCTCCCTTTAGCTTCACAGTAGCAGCATCAATAGTAGCAGCTTGGTGTAACCCCTTCCTTGCTGTGCTGCTGTTTATTTCCTTTCTGCTCACATAACATCTTGCAAACCTAGTACATCAGTAACCTTTTCTTCCTCCACACACACCATTTGTACGGTGTAAATCATAATTTATTAAAGAGAATTGCCTGCCATATGCCATTTAGACTATAAAGCTCTAATTAAAGAATCCTTAACACTCATGTATTCCTATAAATAATTTTGCTGGCTTGTGATATCATCATGATTGTCATTTTTTCTATCTGAGAAATTCAGTTGAACAGGACCATCTGGCGGTATTATTTCCCTGTTCTTGTCCTTTTTATGAAGGCACAGTTACAGCTGGCAACTTTCTTCCTCATTTACCGTTGTATAAAATATATATCTGCCAAAGCAGTCATCATAGAAGCCAATATAATAATAGATTCATTACCTACACCCAATCTGTGCACACCACTATCAAATTCTATTGTTATATTTCTATTGGTCTCCCTATGCAGTGATGTCCTCAGCTCCCCCTAGTGGTGGTTACAGGAAGCCAGAATTATATCAGGAATGGCACCTGTCACACACCTGCTTCTTTAAATACTCAAGTAAGTGCCCCCTCATCCCCAAAACCTTCTAGGGCTTATTATAAATATAAAATATTTTCTATGTAACCATTATATCAGAAACACAATGACAATCAGGGCTTCATGATATAAAGTTATCATGTTCCCCCATCCCCTTCAGCTATGTATACATCTATCAGTACAGAACATGGGCACGTCTCCTGTGTACGGTCGGTGATGAGTATTAAAATACAGCAGGACATCAGCCAGAAGGATCAGGTTACATAACACAGAGAGTGTTGGGATATTTATGGGGAGCAGGGACTGCGCTGGAATGTGTAATGCCTCGCAGGGGACCCGCCGGGCCGCAGGCCATCGATATCAGATCCTGAACAGACTGGAATAACCAGCGATTTACAGGAAACATGCAGGAGGATTGTAATGACAGAGCTGGATTACTGAGGAACATTCCTATACATGTATAATGTGAACCTGGACCGATAGGAGAGAGGGATGAGGGGCCACATGATCCTCTGATTCATTACAACTCATATCCATCTTTCTTAGGACTCTGAACATCCAACGAACAAGTTATGTACTGTATGGCGGCATACACATGTGCTGGAACGCAAGTGATGTTATCAAGATGGAACGCAAGTGATGTTATCAAGATGGAACGCAAGTGATGTTATCAAGATGGAACGCAAGTGATGTTATCAAGATGGCAGAGCCCGACCTTGCTGCACCGAAGAGGATTAGGTAAAGTAAAAGATACAGACTGCAAAGGCAGTCTTTACCTTCATAAATAGACTTAGGAAGAGATAAACTTTCATAATAGGGACAGTAAGTTTTAGGTGATAGGTTCTCTTTAAAGTGACACTGTCACCCCCTTTCTGTATAAGGACACAGCTGTAAAGCCTAAATTCTTCAGTTTTCATGCCTTACTTCATTATAGATTTATTATTGCTTGGTCCAGTAATAAATGCTTATCAATGGTGGATTCTGCCACCTAGGCGGGGCTTCACGGCTGCAGCGCCACTTAGTCCACCCACATTTTTTCCACAGACTCCGCCCCTCTGTGATGCCCTCACTGTATAGGCCCTGCCCATCAGTCTAAACCTCTAGGCCTGCCCAATCCAATCCACCGAGGCCTAGATGGTGATGACGTCACAGAGGGGGTGGGGCCTACAGAACAAAAGTGGGCGGGGTGTCGCTTTGCCCATGAAGCCCCGCCCAAGTGGCACAATCCACCAGCGATAAAAAGCATTTTTCACTGGACCAAGCACCAAGAAATCTATTATAAAGTAAGGTATGAAAACTGCAGGATTCTGGCTTTACAGCTGTGTAGAGGAGTCCTCCTACAGAAAGGGGGTGACGGTGTCACTTTAATGACAGGATTGGACTACACTGATCGGTAAAGGGTTGTCTTCTCTGCTGGTCGGTAAAGAGTTGTCTTCTCTGCTGGTTGTAAAGGGTTTTCTTCTCTGCTGATCGGTAAAGGGTTGTCTTCTCTGCTGGTCGGTAAAGAGTTGTCTTCTCTACTGGTCGGTAAAGAGTTGTCTTCTCTGCTGGCTGTAAAGGGTTGTCTTCTCTGTTGATTAGTAGGGTTGTCTTTTCTGATGACTGATAAAGTGTTGTCTTCTCTGATTATTGGTAAAGGGTTGTCTTCTCCACTGACTGGTAAAAGGCTGTCTTCTCTGCTGGTTGGTAAAGGGTTGTCTTCTCTGCTGGTTGGTAAAGGGTTCGTCTTCTCTGCTGGTCGTTAAAGGGTCGTCTTCTCTGCTGGTCGTTAAAGGGCTGTCTTCTCTGCTGGTTGGTAAAGGGCTGTCTTCTCTGCTGGTTGGTAAAGGGTCGTCTTCTCTGCTGGTTGTTAAAAGGCTTGGCTTCTCTGCTGGTCGGTAAAGGGTCGTCTACTCTACTGATTGGTAAAGGGCTGTGTTCTCTGCTAGTTGGTAAAGGGTTGTCTTCTCTGCTAGTTGGTAAAGGGCTGTCTTCTCTGCTAGTTGGTAAAGGGTTGTCTTCTCTGCTGGTTGATAAAGGGTCGTCTTCTCTGCTGGTCGTTAAAAGGCTTGGCTTCTCTGCTGGTCGGTAAAGGGTCGTCTACTCTACTGATTGGTAAAGGGCTGTGTTCTCTGCTAGTTGGTAAAGGGTTGTCTTCTCCGCTAGTTGGTAAAGGGCTGTCTTCTCTGCTAGTTGGTAAAGGGTTGTCTTCCCAAATAAGTGACATTTTCTGCTTCATTGATCAAATCAGATGTCATGTCCGACTAGAAACATCAGAGAACAAACACCCTGAAACCATTGGTAGAAGAACAAGTTAGTGGGGGCAGAGTTATTGTCTGGGGGATGTTCTTGTGGCATTCTCTGGGTCAGTCATGCATGTGGAGATGCTCTCAGCTGGTTTGTATTATAGTAATAGTTTCACATTAACCTGTATACCACCCATGACCCCAAATAATAGAAACAGTCACTCTATCCATGTATATTACCCATAGAACCTTTATAACTAAATTGTTTAAGGAGCACATATAATAATACCAGTCAATGTACCCATGTACAGTATATTCTCCTTAGAATCTGCTTAACACACTTTATGGTGCATATATAATAGTACCAGTCACAGTACCCCCTCTTTACTATATGTGGCACCCATACTCTAAGCATCTGTACTCAACCACTTCACTTTCTACTTCTTGGCCCTGCCATCCTGGGCTTTTTTCTGCAGGACATATGGACCTTTCATGTTTCACTCAACTTTGAGGCTTACGCCAAGTGAGAGTGCAGTATGGGCAGGTATTATATCTAGATGAAGGTCTGTGATCGCTCTGCTCTCAGTTGCAGATTGTGTTGTCTCCACAACATATGGTAGCCACAGTCTCCTACACCAAGCCCGAGCAATCTCACGGAGCTCCATAAAAAGCTCTTCATTAAATATCCCAGACCCCATCAGCAGTTTTATGCTTCACTCTATATTGTTTAAGCCTAAATATAAAAACCGTAATAAAAACCTGCAGGAAATTCTTGAACTCAAAGACTCTGGGAAAGAATTGTTCTCAGGAGTCGTCCTCTTAGCTGTGCCGAATGCAGCAAGACAGCGTAGAGGCCTTGGGACCTGATGGGAAGCAGATGAGCGTTGCACCGGTTATTAGATGCTACACATTTACTGAAGGGTAATAAGTGCAGTCGGCACATGAAGGGCAGCTATAAAGCTGATAATGAACCAAATAAAGATCAGACAGGAAGGTCAGTTCTACTCCATTAGATGGCTGGATCTTAGCGTGAAATCCAAGAAGCCTTGAACGTACAACCATTCTCGTGGCTGTATTCCAAGGAGCCTACCAGAAGGTTAGAGTCACCATTATATCTTTGTGATCCATGTTTAAAACTAGTAACTTTTTTTGTTATTTTGGAATCTTCCATGGTCAGTGCTACCGAAAAGGTGCCTTTTATGGTATGAATGCATCATAGGACATTCTGCTCATTGTATGCAGGTACTGTATGTCAATACCAGGGCCACTTCCACTCCCAAGGCCTGTTATAATGTTATATTAGCTGTTATAATGGATGTACCCTAGTAGACCTAAAAACTACATATTAGTCCTCTTTCTGTCTCAGAAGGTTTTGCCCTGAAGCTTCAGCTCCATAAATCTGTTGTTGACCCCTTGCTGCACAAGTACATGAATGAGGCCTGGTGAGGGAGTGTGGCGGAAAGGAGAATCTTATTTCTTGATCTGGCAATTTTAATGTACTGGTCATGGAGGCATGGCCACAACTTAGCGAGTAGCTTGTAGGGGGATACAGAGGTTGCTGCGGCTCATGAAACCTATACTTTGCGAGGGCCTAAAAGTATCTCATCTCTATACAAGGAGAACAGTACACAATAGTTGGAGGCCCTATTGCGGATTACCCACTGGGACCCAGGAGAATAACTTAAGGCTCCATTCCCAGGGACATAAAAGTGGTGTCCATTGTTAAATTTGCAACAAGACCCCCCAACTATCATGTCCAGGCTTTTAACATTTCATGGAAAGAGGCCTAATACTGTCGGAGAATGGCAGAATTTTATTCTCTTGACTGTAGCAGAAAAACTCTAAGGGAAAATGACTCGAGGCCAAATGTTCAAACAATACGCAACATTGGGTGACGAGTTAAACCATGAAGGATTTCAGCATCTACAGCCAGCTGGGGAGGTCAGAGGCCAGGAACTCCACCTTGATTGGCTGCAATCAGAATTTGTGGATTTTCTGGGAAGAGAACTGCTTGGAGCAGTTCACTTAACTCCATGTTCATCATGTTGACTCATGACAATGACAGAACTGTCAATAAATAGACCTGGGCGTGGAGATGATGAAAATCGTTACAGTAAATTAGTTATGAGGCCGATTATTAAACCGCAGTATATGCCGCCAATCAGTGTCCCTTATCATCTCATCGCAGAGCGGATACATAATGTAGACGGCATGGAGGCTTTATATTTTTCAGCTCCTCGGACCGCATTCCTGAAAACCAACCCAATAATTCATCTAACTGAGTGGAGTTGTTGGAGTCCCATACAATGGCATCAGGGATCTATGGGCAACCTTAGCGGTGTATTGCTGGTCCAGTTACTAAGGGGTGCAGGTGGAAAGGGAAGCTCCCTCTCAGTTGGCAGGACGTTTTACTAAGTATCTTCTCTATGAGAAGTCAAGAGCGAGAGAAGGAAATCCACGGGGGCCTGCCATATAGGCATCTTGCCTCTTCAAGGACCACCAGGGCTGTTGTCATTGACTCCTTCACTAGCATAGCACACCAGAGATCTTTTACTTCTTCATTGCCCTAGACCATCAGGGAGGTTATCATAAACCCCCTCACTATGCTAGACCACCAGGGATGTTATCATATACCTTTTCACTATCCTAGACCACCAGGGATGTTATCATTTACTCATTTATTGTTCTAGACCATCAGGGATGTTATCATTTACTTCTTTACTACTCTAGACCATCAGGGGTGTTATAATTTACTCCTTTATTTCCCTAGACCACCAGGGATGTTATCCTTTACCCCTATATTGTTCTAGAACACTAGAAATTTACTCCGTCATTGGCCTAGACCACTAGGGAAGTCATCCTTTACTCCTCTTTTTCTCTAGACCACCAGTAATGTCATCATTTACTCCTTTATTTACTCTAGACCACCAGGGACATTACTTACTTCTCCCTTACTATAGACCACTAGGAATGATATCATTACTACTTAATTGCACTAGATATGTTATCAATTTCTCCTTTACTCCCTAGACCACCAGGGATGTTATAATGTATGGCTTCACTGCCGTAGACCACCAGGGATAGTATAATTTACACTATTGCCTTAGATCACCAAAGTAGATTATTATTTAATATTTATCCATCAATGCTCTAGCCAGCAGGGGTTGTTGTAATTTACACTTTCACTGCTCTAGACCACTAGGGATGTTATCAGTTTCACTGCTGTAAACCACAATCAGTGTTATTATTAACACCGTCACTGCCATTGACCACCAAAGCTAGTATCATTACCTTTTTCACTGCCCCAGACCACCAGGAATGTCACCATTTACCTTTAACTTCTAGAAAACACAAGAAATGTTACCATTACTGCCTTCACTATCATTGACCACCAAAGCTAGTATCACTACTTCTTTCACTGCTCCAGACCATCATGAAATAAAAAATGATTAATCCCTTTACTGCTGCGGACTACCAGAAATATTATTACAAATTCCTGCAGTGCCCTTACCTACCAGCAGGGGTGGACATGCAACATGTACTACCTGTATAGCTTCCCTCTCAGCCACCTTAGAGGATGCCCTAGTGTGTTAGAGCTTATGTAAGGGACACAGTTCCTGGTGAACTGTTCTAGAGACATATAGGGTTGAGGGTACTATGTAATGTGTGTAATATTTAAGGGTTAATGCAGAGTTATATTATTCACAGATTGAGAGATGTGAAAATAGTCAGATGCTCTCCGTCTAGGGGTAAGATAACAAACACGGCTCCGAGGACTCAGCAAAACATCTTCCCTTATGAAAACAGTTTACGTTTCCTATACACAAGACAGACTCAATGTTTCACATTCACAATAAGCCCGAAGTCTGAATAAACAAGAAAGGAAGAGGGACCCTGGAGATCCGGCGCCCACCGTATATTCTGTGATTCCTATTGTGCCGGAGACGACAGGGCCGCAATCGCCAAAATACAAAAATATACACGGCCTGACCCAGATTCTTCATCTCTAGGATGGGAGGGGAACAGGACACATTGCTCCAAACATCTGCAGATCCTGCGCAGATCACTCCTGCCATGAAATGGACCGTCACACTGTATATTTATATAGGATTGTAAATGGGCAAGTGCCGAGGTTCAGGGTGGGGGGTCAGGTTACAGAATAGTTAAAGACTAGAGGAATGGAAATTGTCACAGAAACTATAACTCAAAGCCAAATGCTGAGCATATTTGCTATATTCATAAACAGATGTAGCAGAGCTGATTCAGGTCATGGGACTCCATTAGGCAAGGCTTACATGGTGGCTCCTGCCTAAGGGTCCTATTCCACGGGCCGAGGAGGGCCCGATCAACGATGTGAACGAACGGCGATCTGCTAGATCGCCGCTCGTTTACTGGGCCTATTCCACGGCCGATGATCGTTGAGCGAAGGCTGCAGTGACATCGTTACCACAGGCTATGACAGGCCACACTCAGCCAATCACAGGCCGCGGCGGTCCCGGCCTGTGACATCGTTACCACAGGTTATGACAGGCCACACTCAGCCAATCACAGACCGCGGCGGTCCCGGCCTGTGATTGTCTGAGCGCTCCGTCAGCTGACCGGCCATTCTGAAGATAGAGCGCGCGGGACCCATGGGATGAAGACAGCGCGGAGAAGAAGCCTGGACAGGTAATGTATGATGCTGCTGCTTGTCAAATCGTTGGTCGCCCGCCGCGCACCGCTATTCAACTGTAGCGATGCGCAGTGGGGGAACGATGATTTTAGGTCTGGCCCTAAATGAACAATCAGCCGATGACACGATCATCGGCTGATCGTTCTGTCTATTTCACCGAACGATAATCGGACGAATCGGGACAAATGGGGCCGATCCGGCCGATTATCGTTACTGTGGAATAGGGCCCTAACTCTCACACTACACTAAATCTTCATTTGTAAGACCATGGCCTATTGTATGAGCACTACTACCAAATGACAAATTTGGCACTAAGCACATCTACACTAATAAACCCACATTTAAAAGAATGCCTGCTTATGTTAGATAACGTCTAGCTATAACGCTACGTAGATGAGCTATATTAGACACCAACATCTGTCCTTGGTAATTATATCAGGGGCTGTATCTATGGAACATGTACACAGTCGGGACTCATTATTCTAACCATCAGGACCCGGCAGGTAATATCCAGAGTGCCCTCCATGTGCAGCACGGACAGCAGCTAGACAGGCCAGGAGTGACTCAATAAAATCCCGGTAGGTATCACAGGTATCCAAAGCCACGATCAGGGTCCCACAGAAGCTCAACTGGGTTTAAATGTGGGGAGTTAGGGGCCAGGGTAGCACTGGGAAGTCTTGGCCATGCTCTTTTAACCAATGTCAGATATTTCTAGCCATTTGGAAAATCCCATCTACTCCAGGGGAGACAATCAGCATGTACAGCTATACATGATCGACAAGGATGGATTCAAACCCACATTGGCTAAGAGAGACTTCACATTATTGATTGGCCCAGAAAACATGGCTCTGCCCCCACCAGCTTGAGTTTCTCCAGCAATGGCTCATGGTGTTTTCTGACACGCCAACATCTATACAATCCATGAAGCAGAAAACCCTTTATCAATCAGCAGAGAAGATGATCCTTTGCCACCAACGCAGAAGACAACCCTTTACCAACCAGCACAGAAGAGCACTCTTTACCAATCAGCAAAGTAGACAACTCATTACCAAACAGTGCAGAAGACAACCCTTTACCAACCAGTGGAGGAGACACTCCTTTACCAGTCATCAGAGACAGCTCTTTACCAATCATTGGAGGAAACAACCCTTTACCAACCATTGGAGGAGACACTCCCTTACCAATCATCAGAGGAGACAACCCTTTACCAATCATCGGAGGAAACAACCCTTTGCCAGTCATCAGAGGAGACAACCCTTTACAATGATTGAAGGAGACAACCCTTTACCAAACAGCAGAAAAGAAGACAACCCTTTACTGATTTTTGAAGACAACAACCCTTCACCAAGCAGTGGAGAAGACAACCCTTTACCAACCAGCGCAGAAGACATCTATTTATCCACCAGCGCAGAAGACAACCCTTTACCAATCAGCAGAGAAGACAGCCCTTTACTGACCAGGAGAGAACACAACTCTTTGCCGATCAGCAGAGAAGACAACCCTTTACCAACCAGCGCAGAAGACAACCCTTTACCAATCAGTAGAGAAGACAACCCTTTACCAACCTGTGAAGAAGACAACCCTTTACCAACCAGCGTAGAAGACAACCCTTTACTAACCAACGCAGAATACAACCCTTTACTAATCATCAGAGAAGACGACCCTTTACGAACCAGCATAGAAAACCAGTGAAGGAGTAGACAAGACTTTACCAACCAGTACAAGTGACAATACTTCGCCAATCAGTGTAGGAGAAGACAACCCTTTACCAATCAGCAAAATGTTTAACCTGATACTGAACACTGAAGCCTTTTCTGCTGATTCAACTTGGTTATCTGAGTTGCAGTGACCATCTGTCTGCTCTGGAGCCCCATACACAGTAGGGATCACTGATCCGTTGGTAGCCTCCAGGATTACTATGTTGTCTTCCCTTGTAAACCTTCATAGCCAATGTTCACCTTTCACATCAATGGCAGAGACCTGTGCTCAGTTTCACTTATAATGAGGAGTAAAGGTTTGGAGTTCATCCATTTAAAGTAGGAAGTGATCATAATAACGTGACTCCACCATGTATATAATACAACAGATAAAATAGTAAATTATACAGAATGTCTTTACAATAATCCATATATTAAATTGTTTCAGGTGTCGATCAATGCCAAGCAGCAGTTTCAAAAGCAAGTACAAATATAAGGATGCATAATAATACAGCCTAACCCCCACATTGCTTTAATAATAAACCATGTCTTGAGTATAGGGGTCAAGACGTTAACTAGACTCTGATACAAAAGTTTTGTAACAAAATCCTATAAAAGTGTAACCCCACCCCTTTAAACATTTTATAAGCTTAGTTATTTGTACAACTTTATTAGCATCGCCTGATACAGATCTGCACATACTAAATTTTTTTGCATTCTGCGCTCAAAAGGCCAAAGGAAGCTTCCCTTGGCCGAGCCCCATCTGGCAGTGAAGACTGGCGGAGAGGTCCAGGAAGAATAATACTTCTCAAGTAAATAATAATTGTCAATTAATAAGAAATCACTCAGTACACAAACTCTCCGCTCCAATTTTCCCCGCGCTAATGGCTCTCAATGGCTTATAGCACTGGAAAGTTTTGCAGGTCAACATTGCTTTTCGATATTTTTGCTCCAGTCTCTTTTTGCGAAGGATCTTTTGCTTTCTGTAAAGGACAAATGGCCAGTTACAACCTTTTGAGGAAGATTAGTGTTTTGTGATATTGGGAATAAAAGCATCAAGTTCCAAAAAGTTCAAGGATTACAAGGGAACATTTGTGGTGTGGAAATATCCAAGCAGTGATGCGGCTGTGTCGAGGAAGGGGGAGATATGTTTTTATAATCAGTTACATGAGTTAAAAATCAACATTTTAGAGGAAAAGACTTTTCTGCTCACCCTCGGGGGTTGAGTTGAACTCATGGAAATTTTTGTGGTCGGTGGTTAGACCGCTATGTTGATGGAAGGTTTATCTGCTGAGCCTCCCCAGGCTGGTACCTTTTAGATAGCAAATATCTTATTCTCCTACGTGAAAGTCAGACTTTTGCGGTTTAAGGTCACTGAACCCGTACACACATGAATGAGTTTACCTAGAAGACGTATTGTCTAATCAAGCATGAGAACCCCAATCTGTATGAGCACACTGGTGGAATTTGATTACTCAATGTAGATAGTAATAACCACAATGGACTATAGATGTCACGTTTCAACCACATTTTCTAAAATACCTAATAACCGGGGTCATTATCAACAATTGTGATTACTATGGGATCATTATAGCAGGTCATACTATGTTTTGGAAATTTTTGAAAATAAAGGCAAATATGACCAATAATTGTCATTTCCATTTCAACATTTATGGCACATCCAAAGCATATTACAGTATGATAGATGTTAGACCCACCTCTCGAATAGAGGGTCCCTTGGCCACCTAAATGAAATGAAGAGAATGTCGGGGACCGGAAAAGCTTAATACCTGTACGTTTGGACTAAGGATTTGTAGGATGGTTTGGTTTTGGTTGGTAATAAAGGGAAGTCTGGTCATAGGTGTGTATTAAGAAGAAGTCTGGTCTGTACTCTTTATTAGGGGAGTGTTTTGTTGCCAGTCTGTATTATGTAGGAGTCTGGTCTAGTGTCTATATTAAAGGGGGTCTGGTCTGGGGTGTGTATTACAGGAGAGTCTGGTCTATGGTCTATTAAGAGGGAGTCTGTGGTCTGTATTAAGAGGGTGTTTGGTCTAGGGTATGTATTAAAGGGGAGTTCTGGTCTAGGGTCTATATTAAGAGGATGTTTAGTCTGGGGTTTGTATTAAGGGAGAGTTTGGTCTAGGCCTAGGGTCTCTATTAAGAGGGAGTCTGGTGTCTCAATTAAGAGGGCATTTAGTCTAGGGTATGTATTTAAGGGGGGGTCTAGTCTAGGGTCTGTATTAAGGGAGAGTTTGGTCTAGGGTCTATAATAAGAGAATGTTTAGTCTGAGGTCTGTATTATGAGGGAGTCTGGTCTGTGGTTTGTATTGAGATGTTTGGTTTAAGGTCTTTATTAGTGGTGGAGTCTGGGGTCTCTGTTATCCTTCCCCTTTCCCTTCATACATCCCCCCCTTGGTTGAACTTGATGGACATGTGTCTTTTTTCAACCATACTATGTAATTATGTAAGGGTTTAGGCCTAGAGGGGGTTCTGGTCTGGGGGCCTCTATTAAGAGGGTATTTGGTCTAGGGCATGGGTCTCCAAACTGCGGCCCTCCAGCTGTTGCAAAACTACATTTCCAATCATGCCTGGACCACCAAATCCAAAGCTTTAGCTGCCCAGGCATGATGGGAGTTGTAGTTTCGCAACAGCTGGAGGGCCGCAGTTTGGAGACCCATGATCTACGGTATATATTAAAAGGGGGTCTGGTCTAAGGTCTGTATTAAGGAAGAGTCTGGTCTGGGGTCCCTGTTTAGAGGGAGTCTGGGGTCTGTATTAACAGGGTGTTAGGTCTATGTGGTATGCATTAATGGGGGGCGGGGGAGTTTGGTCTGGGGTCTGTATTAACAGGGTGTTTGGTCTATGTGGTATGCATTAATGGGAGGGGGGGGGGGAGTCTGGCCTGGGGTCCGTATTAAGGGAGAGTCCGGTCTGAGTCTTTATTAAGAGGGAGTCCAGGGTCTGTATTAAAAGTGTATTTGGTTTAGGGTCTCTATTAGGAGGTCTGGTTTGAGGTTTGTATAAATGGGGATTCTGGTCTGGGGTCTCTATTAAAGGTGTGTTTGATCTAGGATCTATATTAAAGGTGTTCTGGTCTGGGGTCTCTGTTAAAAGTCTGGGGTCTGTATTAAGCGGGTGTTCGGTCAAGGGTATGTATTAAAGGGAGGTCTCTCCTGGGTCCTGAATTGAGGGAAAGTCTGGTCTGGGGTCTGTAATAATTTTGGGTCTGGGGTCTGTATTAAAAGGGTGTCTAGGGACTGTATTGAAAAGGAGTCTGGTCTAGGGTTTGTATTACTGGGGAGTCTAATCTGGGATCCCTACTAGTGGGAAGTCTATATTGCCTGACATTCCTTTTTCAAAAAGTTATTAAGTATGAGAAGACATTATAGGAAGCACATGGCATGGGGGGGCTCATATACATTCTGCACTGGAGTCCAGCAGATAGTAGTCATGTCTCTGCAGCGGACCACTTTCTAAATAATGATTTATAAGCAAAAATATTCTCATTTCCAAAGAACTAATGAGCAATCTCTGTGACTGGTGGACTTGCTCCAAGGTTACTGCTCAAGTGCTAAGAAGAAGGATGCGTTTGTACTTTATTCTGTCACATAACAAGAACCTCAGTGTTCTTGGGTAGAATCTCCATGTACTGAGGATTTGTACACTGACAGATCTCCCATTATTGAGGGTGAAAATTCTGCATTGTGTTGTTTGATCCTCATTCTTCTTTGTTGTGATTAGTAAAGACAATGAGCTCCAGCCAGTGCTCAGGGACCCATCTTACATTACTTTTTATTCTGTAAAAAAGCCTTCTAAAAATATATAGGTTTAACTGGTTTTTCAAAAAGATGGATTAAAGTCTCCTTTCATTCTACATGTACTATACAGACCTATGTGTCTCCATGGTTACAGACTACAAAAGTATCTTTGTAGTCTGATCAGTGGCATAGCTATAGGGGTCGCAAGGGTTGCAGCTGCATCTGGGCCTATAAATCAGGTGGAGCCCCTCACCTCTTTGAGCTTGGCTCTTTAAGGTTGACTACAGCGATACCAAATGGCTATAATTTTTTTCATGTTTTACTATGTATAAAAGGTTAAAACTTCTAAAATACTACATGTAAAACTAGCCTAAGAGTGCGGGCCATTAAGCACCCCACAATTAAGTTGCAGCGGAAGGACAACTGGAGGCATCTAACTGCCTTGAAGAGGTACTCTAGCGAAAAGTTTTTTCAGTAACTGAAACACATTACAAAAGTTATATAACTTTGTAATATGCTTTAATCACCTATCTGCCCCATTCCCTATTCCCCCCCCTCAATCCCCCACCAGGAAGTGAAGAAAACTCATTCTTATCTAATGACTGTTGACCGCAGGCTGTTCTGTGGCAGCCATTTTGTGGCAATGACATCCCCAAGAGGGAGGTGGGTCTAAGCCCTGTTAGGCCAGCCTCTCTTTGTCAGATGACTCAGGTTGCTCAGCTCTGATTGGATGAGCAAGATGTAAGCCATCTAACAGTTTTACAGAGTCAGTTAGACATCACAGGAGACAAAGTGCATCATGGGAAAGCCCAAACCAGGAAGTGAAGAAAAAAGGAAGACACAAACTGGAGCTTCAGGGACCTGCAAACAGTGGGAAATTCAAATGGAGAAAGACTCAGGAGGGATGGTAAATGTAAAAACCAGTAGCAGGAATGAGACAGGTATTATAGTCAGACAGGCAAAGGGTCAAGGCAGGCGGCTTTAGAAGCAGGTCAGACAATGCAAGTCAGCAATGAGAAAGGCCCATTATATAGGCAGGAATTCAAGCAGGACGTGTAATCTGGAGAATAAGAACAGGTCAAGATACATGAAGAAGCAGCAGGATCACAGAAGTGCACCTTTACTTAGAATGCACAAATGCAACAACGCTTGGGCAGGGAAGGGAAGGTTGAGATAGTTTACATAGGTGCAAGTGGCTCTGGATTGGCAGAAGGCACCATCAGGCAGAGACAAGCTGCTTCTAAATCCAGAGTATGTGGCAACATGCACACCCTAGTACCTATACATGTCATTGCAACAGGGACCAGATAAAGGAAGATGTCTGAGAACACGAGAGCAAGCAGGGCCAAGCGAAGCATGGAGCACAGCAAAAGAGTGGACTGGACCCGGACGGCACTGCCTAGGGTAAATGGCAGTTGCCGCCGAGTGGCACCCAGGGGCGTTACACCAGTAATATGCAGCACTCGTTGTTAGTGTGGTATTTTACATGACCTCAGTAGGTACATATAATATTTTTTTCTGTGCTGCTTATGATTCATTTAAATATTCTATAGAGGGTTTACAATATGGTTTCCCTGTAGAACCCCCCAAAAAACCCCATGAGAATCAAGAAGAATATATGCACTCTACACAGATACTGCCCTTGATTGAGGCCAAATCCAGAATAAGAAAGCCCTATAAGGCAAAAGAGCAACTTGACCACCGTATTGCCCATATGAAATATACATACGAGCCTACATCAGCTTTGTGCAGATGTGCAGAACTGGGAAATACATGTTACAATAGCATTTCATTTTGCAGCGGTGATTGTTACATTCCCTGCAGTTAATACCGGATATAATGAGCTTCCCCGTCACAGCCCATTGGGATCAGTAACCGTAAGCTCCATCCCTTGGTCTATCACAGTATTTATTTGTTTACTCAGTGGGGGCCGAGCCTCTAAATTACTGAAGCTTCTCATTATAACACCCAATCCTGATGGAAACCAAGTGTCTGATTGGAAATGTGTCAAGCAGACATCTCTTCACCCAATTTCTCAGCCTCAGTTACCACAAGAAAAGGTTCAAGCTAAGATATTGGCCAAGACTCTTCTGCATCTCCCAGGATGCCAAAACCCCCAACCCTTACTGGTCCTCCTCTGCGGGACAGTCGATCCCACCACTTATCAGACCCGCCAAACCCACTGACCTCAGGACCTTGACTCCATAGGAGCCTGTTTTTCCTTGCATGTGGTTATGTTGATTATTTCTAGAATAAGGCTGTTTATTTTCTATTTCTATTGGATCATATTTGTTTGTCCTGGCTCCCATCCCGAGCCCTCATTTCCTTTACTTTGGCTATTAAAGTTTTTCTATGAACAGATTGCTTCCAACTCTGCATAGACAATTGTCACAAACAAATAGGAACGCTATGAAAACTCCACGACTGAGTGGTTTGTATCATGTCCCAATTAGGCTGTGTTCGCATCTGCACTATTATTTCCAGTTTTTTATTCCATCATGAGAACAGGAAAAAAATGGCAGTGCCAGATGCCTTAAATGATGGACACCAATGTCACCTGAAGAACCCCACTGACTCTTTTGGTGTCTGATGGGTTTCTCTCTGTGTTTACCCAATCTACTAGGACCCGAGGTCTTATGTGCTCACCCAGCAAACAGATGGAATGTGCCATTGTCTTGCTCCATCATCCTAGAACCAATCTCAGACTCTGGTACTCTGGTACATAATTCATTGTCCTAGCACACAAGAACCTTGTCAGTAGCTCCACCACCTAACCAGATCACCAGGGGTGTTATCATTTTCCCCTTTCCTACCCCAGACCACCAGAGATGTTATAATTTACCTGTTTACTACCCAAGACCACCAGGGATGTTATAATCTACCTCTTAACTGCCTAGACCACCAGTGATTTTATAACTTACCTGTTAGTTGCCCAATACCACCCCCAGTTACTGCCACAGATGGCCACATATGTTAGAATTTACCCCTTAACTACCGTAGACCACCAGGAATGTTATAATTTCCCCCCTTCACTACCCTAGACCTCTAGGAATATTATAATTTTTCTCCCAACCTGCTGGATTTTACCGTTAACCTTCTTACTTCCCCAGACCACCAGGGATGTTCAGACACTCTCCCATAGATTACACCAATGCTGTAGTCAGTCACTCCTGGAGGTTCTGTGTTTGGGTAAGTTGCTTTATAATATGCTTATTGCTCAGAATATAGCATCTATGTGCCTGAGCTGTATACAGTCAGGTAGTCAACTCACTGCTCACAAAAGTTTGTTGCTATAAACCCCTTTCCTTGAATAGCCCACTAGGAATGTTTAATTTACCCCTTACTTTACCCAAACCACCAGGAATGATAAAATGCACTGCTTAACTGCCCCAGACCACCAGGGATGTTTTCATTTACCCTTTACTTGCCCCAGACACCCTGGATAATATAATTGACGGGTTCCCTTCCCCTATCCACCAGAGATGTTCTAATGTACTCCTAACCAACTCCAGGCCATCAGGGATACCCCCATTAAGCCTTTCACTAGCTCCAAGCCAACCTACGAGTAAAACAAGTAAGACGTACCATATACAGTAAACATAATAATACCATACAGTGCATTAATATCACCAACATATACTGTCTTTACATCGATCAGTATCAGTTTGCAGAGTCCTGATGAGGCTTTATCAGCTGTGTAACCGGGCCACACAAACTTTATGATAGTCATCCGCAAGTTCTCAGTTACAGCGGAAGACGTGCCAATACTCAGCTGAATGCTGGTCCTTTTACACTGCTAGATTATCAGCACCGAGGGTTCCTGTCTGCCAATAATCAGCCCGTGTACACGGATCCTTAGGTGTTTTCCTCTCTCTGTCGGCAGCTCAGTGTCAGTCTACCTGTTAGAAAGGTGTACCTGTCACCACATCCACTGGACCCCCTCGATGTGCAATCTATTTGCGTCTTGAAGTTTGGGTATTCATGGAGATGACCACGCTAGGTCGATACTGTTTGCGACCCACACTGGATCAGAATGTCGGTCCTGCAGAGTATTGGTAATCTCCATTGATACCTGAACTTCTGTCAACAAATGGATTCCACACTGAGTGGGTCCAGCGGATAGGGTGACGGGTACACTTCAATACACCGACCAATTTCAGCCATATAATGTGAATGGGGTCCTCCAACTCTTCCTCATCAAATGACATCAGGGGAAAGAGGGGTCGGGCGTGTTGGACTTCGATTGTCTGATCCTTTTGTTCTCAGAGATGTAAGAGATGTAAGAGTCCAGTTCTGGCTTACTACTTCTTTCTCCATTCAGAAAAGATGAACACTTCATATCTATAGGAGCAGCCAGAAAGACGTCAGTCGGCCAATCAAACGTTTGGCCAAATGCTATGGTATGTATTTGGGTAACTTTAAATCTTTGTGTATTCTATTTCTAGATAACATGACTATGAATGAAGAGCCTCTCTAAAGGTCTGTACACGTAGCCGAGTGATAAACACTTGGAGGGATGTGGACTTTTCACATATGTGTGAACCTAGTTAAAACTTCCACATCGACAGAGAAAGAAAAACTCATTGTTTCCAGGCAGGTCACTTCCACCCTGTGGATTTCCACAATAGATAAACCATGTTTGTTTCCATTCATCGTCACGCCTAGAATCAAGAACTCCAGTGTCGACCACTATCAAACACAGATGTACCACCTGCTGGGCTACAGTCCCGGGGGAGACATATTGAGCCCCAGACTTGTTCTAACTGCTCATATAACTGCACCATAACTCATGTTACATGGAGGACAAGAAGTAACCCTACGTCATTTAACCCATTGCTATCCATGTAACCATCAACAATGGGCACAATATTCCAGGTTTTCTCGTCTTGCTGAGGGACTCCCATTCTCCTATTGCGCGTTTTAATAAAGAGGTACAGTTAATCCTCATAGAACAATATCCTTAGTACACCGAGATTTCACATTAGAACATTGAGGCTCTTGTAGGTGACAGAACGAAGAACAAAACCATTCATCTTGTTAGCACTTGGGAGCGGTAATATTGGATCAAGCTCATGGTCATTCCTTATAAATTTATTGAAAATAAGAATATTTTTGCTATAAAAAATCTAGTAAGTGACTCTATATAGCATTCTGTTTATTATATGTATGTAGAATGGAACAAATAGGGGGTAGATATAGAAGAGAAGGAACCTCATGGGAGGAGTAAAGGTTGAACCTGTCATGTGGCTTGTTGGTTCTCCTCTTCCTAATAAGAGGGGGACAATTTTTAAAGCTGATCATGGTTTCTGGATGTCAAGTTCCCAACCTTTAGCTGTTATGCCAAGGAACTCCATGTCTGCCAACTGGCGCATGCTAGTCACTCATAAAGGACTTGTCTCTTTGATACCTTCAGCCGGACCACAACTGATCCTAAGAACAAGCCAGTAGTTGTGTACATAAGAGTGCTTACCAATCCTAAATTATTTAAAAAAACAAACAAAACAGCAATTATCTGACTCCACCAAACATCTGACCCCACCA
The DNA here is from genome assembly GCF_027789765.1 of Dendropsophus ebraccatus. Taxonomy (NCBI): domain Eukaryota; kingdom Metazoa; phylum Chordata; class Amphibia; order Anura; family Hylidae; genus Dendropsophus; species Dendropsophus ebraccatus. The sequence goes on from NC_091459.1 coordinate 118,994,392, forward strand.
AACATCTGACCCCACTGAACATTTGACTCCACCGATCATCTGGCCACATCAATCATCTGATCCCATTGTCTCTGCCTGACATCTCTTCACTTGAGGTCCAGTTGACCAGATTCAGGAAGCAAGACTGCATTGTGACTAAAGCCCCTATTACACAGGGCAACGGAGAGGAGCAAACAAGTGCTGTCAGCGCTCGCTTGCTCCTCGTTCGCCTCTTGCTGCAACCGCTATTGCACGCGTCGGCAGCGAGCGGGTGAGTACAGGGGCGCCGCAGGGAGCTGCCCGGGTGATCGCTTGATTGTCCGGGCAGCTGTTGCTGTTCCTGTTTCACGGAGCGACGGCAGCAGATCGCTGCAATATTAGTTGTTTGTCTTTCAACATGTTGAAAGACAAACGACAGCAACGACCAGCTGATATCGTTCATGTCAGCTGATCGTTGTCTTCTATTACACAAGACGATTATTGGCTGTAACAGCTGATAATCGATTCGTGTAATAGGGCCTTTAGTCACCCCAACCTCTCCTCTTTTTCCTTATAGAGTATGAGCTCCTATGGTCAGGGCTCTTAGGGTGGTATTACACGAAGCGATTTTTTTCAATTAACGATAAACGATCTCCAACGATCGCAATAGCGGTTGCCTAATAATCGTTCGTTTTACTACACGGAAAGATTATCGGTTGAATTGGAGCAACAAAGTTCAAGAACACTCCCCTTTCAATTTGCGAATGAACAGGGAACGACTATACGACATCTTATTCAAACGAACGATGTGCGAACGATGTGTAAAAGACAAACGATAAAAATAGATCCAAAACCTATTAAGCGACGAACGATTAACGTTCGTCGTTTAATCGTTGTCTACTATTACACTTAAAGATAATCGTTCAAATACGACCGATTGAATGATTATTCGAACGATAATCGCTTCGTGTAATACCACCCTTACTCCTTCTCTTATGCTTTATGTATTTTAAGCTCCAATTTTCAGGACTCCTCCACCCCACTCATTATTCCAAATAGATTGTAAGTTCCAATGCTCAGGACTCCTACCCTCTTCTTGTAAGTGCTTATAGTCAGGACTCTTAGGGGGAGATTTATCAAACTGGTGTAAAGTAGAATTGTCTTAGTTGCCCCTAGCAACCAATCAGATTCCACCTTTCATTTTTTAAGACCCTGTGAGGAATCAAAAGGTGGAATCTGATTGGTTGCTAGGGGCGACTAGGACAATACTACTTTACACCAGTATAATAAATCTCCCTCTTAGTCCTCCTCTTATTCCTTATAGATTGTCTGCTCCTATGGTCAGGACTCTCGTTCCTCCACTTGTATCTCTTCTTCATTGTCAGTTCCTATCACTCTCTCCCCCCATTATGTTTCCCTCATTTCTTCCTTTCTTTTTGTACCCTTCCATTGAGGCCTCCGTTCCTTTCCTCCTCTTTCTCCATCTTTATCATGTTATGTCCACAGTCACACTGTCTCAGCATATAATATGGTACGTGTAGATTTCTCCCCTCCATACTCCTTTGTGTATTTTTACAAGGTGTCTGAGAACCGTCCAGACAAGAAAAGTCCCGGAGACATTTCTAGTGACGTTCCACAGTAATGGCCTGGACTGACCCACAGGGGAAACACGTTCTTTCATGTGTAATAACTCTAAATGTTCCTATTATAGTCTACAATGTGCAATATGACCCTGAAGCATAAGAGACACTGGGATAGACGCATACATAGAGGACATGTGCAGGTTAATGACTATAGACAGCACACTCACTGTCTCAGGCAAATATGTAATGCTTACAGGTGTGGCCACAAGAGGGCATAAAAGTGCTTTCACCACTTTGCTATAAAAAGTTCTCAGAGGCTACTTTTAGGTAGTGTCTCACTTGGTGAGAGAATAGCGACTGCTAGACATGTCTCTACGATGTACTCGAAGACCATTATCCTATAGACAAATATACTTTATGGAGAAAAGTATTGGGCCTCAGCTCTTAAAGGCATTATCCCACAAAAAATGTAATTAAAGAGGTAGTGCGGCTCTAAACATTTATTCACAAAATAACACACATTACAAAGTTATACAACTTTGTAATGTGTGTTATGTATGCGAATGGCCCCCTTTCCTTCTAGTGTGGGTGGGGGGAACACGGGGAAAGGGGCCATTCACATACTTAACACACATTACAAAGTTGTATAACTTTGTAATGTGTGTTATTTTGTGAATAAATGTTTAGCGCCGCACTACCTCTTTAAGCCCTGGAATAATATGCACAGCTCTTCTTATAATATCCATGGAAAGCCTACTCAGCTTATTTCTTCACCTTTCTGTAGCTTTGATCTCTTCACTTCCTGTGGGAGGGTCCCAAAGTTATATATAGTAATTTTCTTTGTCTTTATATATACAGGCTTATAAAAGTACATAAAGAAAGTATGTCGCTCAAAAAAAATAAAGGGGAGACGTAACCAACACAACGTAACTCTGCAGGTGGTGACCACAGACCATTTCTCTGTTGTCATCCTTTCTGGCTGTTGTTTTGGTCACTTTTGCATTTTCTTATTGCTCTCACCCATAGAGGTAGCAGGTGGCAGTGTCTACAACCCACAGAAGGTGCTCAGGTAGTGCAGCTAATCCAGGATGGCACATGAATGCGAGCTGTGCAAGAAGGTTAACTGTGTCTGTCAACGTAGTGTCCAGAGCATGGAGCAGATACCAGGAGAAAGGCCAGTATGCCAGGAGATGTGGAGGAGGCCGTAGTGTCCAAAGCATGGAGCAGATACCAGGAGACAGACCAGTACACCAGGAGATGTGGGGGAGGCCATAGTGTTCAGAGCATGGAGCAGATACCAGGAGACAGGCCAGTACGCCAGGAGATGTGGGGGAGGCCATAGTGTCCAGAGCATGGAGCAGATACCAGGAGACAGGCCAGTACGCCAGGAGATGTGGAGGAGGCCGTAGTGTCCAAAGCATGGAGCAGATACCAGGAGACAGGCCAGTACACCAGGAGATGTGGAGGAGGCTATAGTGTCCACAGTATGGAGCAGATACCAGGAGACAGGCCAGTACACCAGGAGATGTGGGGGTGGCCATAGTGTCTAGAGCATGGAGCATATACCAGGAGACAGGCCAGTACGCCAGGAGATGTGGAGGAGGCTATAGTGTCCACAGCATGGAGCAGATATTAAGAGACGTGGAGGAGGCTGTAGTATCCAGAGCATGGAGCAGATACCAGGAGACATGGAGGAAGCTGTAGTGTCCAGAGCATGGAGCAGATACCAGAAGACATGGAGGAGGCTGTAGTGTCCAGAGCAGGGGTCCCCAAACTAAGGCCCGTGGGCCGCATGCGGCCCCCTGAGGCCATTTATCTGGCCCCCGCCGCACTTCCAGAAGAGACAACTTTCATTTGTGGTCAGTGAGAGGACTGCTCTTACTGACCACCAATAAAAGATCTCCCCCTTCCGGATCACGCCAGCTGTAGCCAAACTCCACCGCCGCCTATCCCTGACCCTGCCCCGCATCCATGCCGCCGCCATCCCTGGGCCCTTGTTCAGCAAAGCACTGACAGCATGTCCTACGATCCTCCTGCATGCAAGTGACAGTTACGTTTGCTCATGCACGTCCCGCAGAATGACGTCACTTGTCTCGGCATGCCGCAGTGGGACCTGCGTGAGCTTGGCTTGCCTCACTGTCATTCTGACAGAGCTGCCTCCTCCAGGCAGAACAGGGGTGAGGGGGGGAGAGGGCTGATAGAGCGTGGGAAGGGGGAGTGAGGGGGGAGTTGAAATGGGATGAGGGGGGCTTATTGAGGGTGTGAAGGGGGAGTAAAGGGGCTGGTTGAGGGGATGAAGGGGGAGTGAGGGGGCTGGTTGAGGGGGTGAAGGATAAGTGAGGGGGTTGGTTGAGGGGGTGAAGGAGGAGTGAGGGGCTGGTTGAGGGGGTGAAGGGGGAGTGAGGGAAGGCTGGTTGAGGGTGTAAAGGGGGACTAAGGGGTTGAGTACGGGCTAGGTGAGAAGTGGAAGGAAAGAGGGATGCTTTTAATTTGGGGGTGGTGGGCGGGGGTTGTGGCATTTTGCATTGGGATTTGATTATAGTTTTTTTTTTTTTTTTAATAGTTCGGCCCTCCGATGGTCCTAGGGACAGTGAACTGGCCCTGTGTGAAAAGTTTGGGGACCCCTGGTCCAGAGCATGGAGCAGATACCAGGAGACAGGCTAGTACACCAGGAGGAGGGGGCCATAGTGTCCACACCATGGAACAGATACCAGGAGAAGTGGAGGAGGCTGTAGTGTCCAGAACATGGAGTAGAGACCAGGAGACGTGGAGGAGGCTGTAGTGTCCAGAACATGAAGAAGATACCAGGAGACGTGGAGGAGGCTGTAGTGTCCAGAACATGGAGAAGATACCAGAAGACATGGAGGAGGCTGTAGTGTCCAGAGCATGGAGCAGATACCAGGAGACAGGCTAGTACACCAGGGGACATGGAGGGCCGTAGTGTCCAGAGCATGGAGCAGATACCAGGAGACAGGCCAGTTTTTCCTTTGTAAAGGAAGAACAGGGGGAGCAGTGCCAGAGCCATGCAGAATGACCTCCAGCAGCCACTAATATCAATGTCTCTGATTAAACTGTCAGAAACTCCATGAGGGTGGCATGAGGGCGCAACGTCCACAAGTCAGTGTTGTGTCTACAGCCCAACACCGATTGGCATTTGGCAGAGAACATGAAGATTGGCAGATTAGACATTGGCACCCTGTGCTTTTCACAGATGGGAACAGGTTCACATTGAGCACATGTGACAAAATGTTAGAAGAATAGGTTCCAATTAATGCAGGACAATGCTAGACCTCATGTGGTTAGAGTGTGTCAGCAGCATCTGGGACATCATGTCTCGCTCCATCCACCAACGTCACGTTGCACCACAGACTGTCCAGGAGGTGACTGATGATTTAACCCAGGTCTGGGGGAAGGTCCCTCAGGAGATGTAGGGAGGACATACAGGCATGTGGAGGCCACACACAATACTGAGCCTCATTTCCATTGTAGTTGTATCAAACTGTAATTTGATTTTCCACTTTGATGTTGAATATCATTTCACATCCAGGCCTCATTGATCATTATTATGTTTTGTTGTTCTCAATGCATTCCACTATGCAATCAATAAAGATTTGCAACTGGAATATTTCATGCAGTGTATATAATATACAAAGGTACACAGGTATCACTGCGACTGGTGCGAAGGCGAAACATTGACCCAGAAATCAGCAGAACCAGGAGCAGCAGGGGGCGCTACCACTGACAAAATGTAAGATATCTATGGATAATATATTTATTTTCATATATACTATCGAAATACACTCAATATTTTTCCTGGGACAACCCTTTTAATCATTGAACTCAAGTGATTTAGTCCCATTGCCCACCAATGCAACCGGCCTTTACAAGTATATGGGGGTCCTCTCTCTTCTAAATGGCCTGTTCGATCAGGGAAGTACCCATAATCAGGGGTATACGCTATGAGATACTGTATATTGTACAGAATGTATCTTTGACCTTTGGATTTTATTGAGTCATAGCTCAACCTGATGGGATTTTTCGGCTCTTTACAGGAGGTGACGGCTGTGAATATACGATGGGCTCGGCCCCTCTCTGGTTTATATTATGTGTATCTAATCGAGGAGAGGAAGCATTCACTCTGATGAATTATGTTGGGTTGTTAAGGAAGATGGAATGAGGCTACATGTTTCTATCCCCCCGGTGGATTCTGTTCCATGTTCTCCACCATTAAGGATTCCCAAGGGTCTCAAAATCTTTTTAGTGCCGAAACTGTTCCAAAGCAAACATTTCATCTATGTGTCATGTGACTGGCCTCAAGATACAGAGACAGAGGTATCGAGAACCTTCTAGAATTCCAATGGTTCTCATGTGTTAACCTGATACCTTATCAGGACTCGATGGGAATTGTTTGCAGGTTTGTGTCTGCCTTTATCCTTCTGATCCGCACACCCACTGGTTAATGTGCACATTTTTCTCTGACCCCCTATGGACCATTGCGGCACTAAAAAGATTATTGTTAGACATTACGACCGGATCGATTTTTTTTCCATTCCCAAGCTCGTAACTTAGTTTTACTTTTATGTCTATATAACGGCTGGAAATGTCCCTTTTGTTATCAGAGGGAATTGACTCTCATTGAAGGTGTACAGAGGATTAATGTTCAGCAAACGCTTTATGGGAAATCATTATGCAAATTAGCTCTTCTATTAAAAAGAGAAAACAGTCTAACACTAGCCAAACCACAGTCACCCATCTGCGGACAGCTGTCTTGGGGTTCTTGCCACTTGACACTGTTTGTCTAGTATTAAATATAAGATACCCTCCAGAGAAGAGCTAATCTGCTTATATTTTCGCATGAAGCATTGCCTGAAAATAAGTCTCCCCATACACATGAATATTTGGTAAGGCCAAATGTTTCTATGTTTCTAATGGGGAGGGGTAAGCCGCAGCCAGATTGCTTTGGTGGCGGCTTATAACTCCACGGACAAGGGAGGAAATCCAGACGGGAGTGTATACACATAGTATACACTCTGGCCGTGATTCCTAGCGGCGCTGCAAGAAACTGACATGTCAGTTTTCTGCGGCCGCTATTCAATGAATAACGGCTGCAGAAAGCCCTGTCAGTTTACACTATGGAGCGTGTGGCTCCGGCCGCACGCTCCATTGTGTGCAGTGGGGAATTCTGATGTGGGCGCACACTATATTAGCCGTTGTCTCTTGGTGGGTTTTCTATGTCTTCTGATTTCCTGGCGGTCACCATATACAGATGTAGCAGAGCTAAGTTTGCAGTTGAAAGCTCTGTACCCCTGTCTCATCCTCTCCTTCTCCCTGCCCTGAGATTAGCTGGCCTTATTATTTTACATGTAAGATAAATCCACCGTAAAGCCAATGCTTCCCGACAAATGTGGAAAAGAAGAGTATTCTTTTTCTTCTTCTGGAAAAAAACAATTTGTTGGTGCATAAATAAAATGTCGGTCAGGTTTCTCTGTGTATGAGAGCACGGTGTTGGCCGGAGAGCCAGTGACTGTGTGTTCTGTGGAGGATCACACATCTGCCCACTGTTTGTCTTTGCTCTCAGGTATCAAGGCTCCCGCTGGGCTCCCCCATCCTTGGCACTGCCAGCTCCAGACTCTTCCACATTAATTCACATTTCAGACTCTTGGTTTACCAGGAAAGGTTTAGAAATTACCATGATGAATGTGAGATGGGAAATAACACGCTCCAAACCTGAGGAGTTACTGGGAACCTCACCAAAGATAAGACACCATCCTGCTGTTACACCGGGCATGGAGGGGGGGCGTTCCCCAGCTAGACGTTACAATAACATGTGTGAGGGCCATGGGTGAAGAGCGGGCACAGAGGCCCCTCTGTTCTGTCTGCAGCCACTCATCACTGGAAGAGAAGAAACGCTGCCAGAAATCTCAAGAGTCTCATAAATAAAAGAAGAATTATAGAATCCTTGAAGAGGTTGTCTGGGGAGTCCACCTGCACGTGGTGAGCACCGGATGCACAATGTCCAGTGACATCCTGCAGCTATGGAGCACTGAACATCTTCAGGTTGGGTCGGTTGTCCACACACACAATGATCAATGGCAACCCCCTCCAGTTATAGATGGTATAATCCTACGATGTACAGAGGGCAGAAGAGAATGATGGGGGGCAGTATAGGTCCTTTTCTGATGAACAACCCCTTTAAGAGACCTTTGTGGCAGGGCTGCCCTCACATTGGATGCTGTTACCTAAGAGACAGCGTGTCTCTATCCTGTACCCCAAGTGCCAGCATATTATTATCCTGTACCCCAAGTGCCAGCATATTATAATCTTGTACCCCAAGTGTGTCATTATCCTGTACCTCAAGTGTCATTATCCTGTACCCCAAGTGTCATTATCCTGTACCCCAAGTGTCAGTGTGTCATTATCCTGTACCCCAAATGTCAGCATGTCACTATCCTATACCCCAAGTGTCATTATCCTGTACCCCAAGTATAGGAGTGTCATTATTCTGTACCCCAAGTGTCCATATCCTGCACCCCAAGTGTTATTATCCTGTACCCCAAGTGTCAGCATGTCACTATCCTGTACCCTAAGTGTCAGTGTCATTATCCTCTACCCCAAGCACTAGTGTGTCACTATCCTGTACCCCAAGTGTCAGCATGTCACTATCCTGTACCCTAAGTGTCATTATCCTGTACCCCACGTGTCAGCATCTCACTATCCTGTACCCCAAATGTCAGCATGTCATTGTCCTTTACCCCAAGAGTCAGCGTGCAATTGTCTTGTACCCCAAGTGTCAGCATATCATTATCTTGAACCCCAAGTGTCAGGGAACTTGAACATCTTCCAAGCAATACTGACACAATGTGGGCGGTCATTTAAAAAAAAGGTAAAAAGTTTTGACCAGTCAGGGTCTTACTGCTGAGACCCCCCCAGATCTGGAGAATGAGAATGAGAATGAGGTATACTTTAGGGCTATAACCATTATATTCCAGCTCACAGATCTTTCATCACTTTAAGTACTAGGAAACATGGCACAACCACCTACACAATACCCAGCCTGAGCCATGCAGTCAGATGGCACCAGAAGGGCAACAAAGGGAAAACCTGATGAATTTCACTGACTGGACATAAAGATCAGTAGTAAACACCAGGCATGAAATATCCTTCACTTACGTCACAGTCATAAAACTCCATCACTTCTTCGCTTTGGCTGAGATTTATGTCCAGGCTTCCAGTCATGGTGACCTAACATTCCTGGCCATCGGATCACTTTGGCACAAGATGTCCAGATCCTTCTCCATTATTTCTATAAACATTTAGTTATTTTAAGAAATGCGCCTAATTCCTACAGATTCCTACAATGGGGAGGGCGATGGGAACAACATGTCGGAACAAAGCTTTAACTGTCATGTATCAATAAGACGGAGGATGGTGGCGGCCAGTACATCCCGCACTGTGACTGAAGGGCTTGTCCAACCACAGGAACAGAGGACTCGAAGGGTTGGCTCCTCAAGATAAGGAATATGGAATGTATGAATTATATTCACCAACCAAGCTGTGAATACCGAGGACACGCTTTTTTTTTTTTTTTTTTAATAAATATAATATATGCTCCCAGTCTCTGTGCACCATATTCTAGGTCACCTATAGATATAATAGACAGTGGAGTCACTGTATACGTACAGTACATTACATTACTTATCCTGTACAGATCCTGAGTTACATCCTGTATTATACTCCTGTACTATTCTGCTGGTGAGGTCACTGTGAACATACATAATATTGCTTATCCTGTACTGATCTTGAGTTACATCCTGTATAGGGATGGTCCGAAACTGCCGAGGTTCGGGTTCGTATGAACCCGAACGCTCGGCATCAGATTCCCGCTGTCTGCCTGCTCTGTGCAGCGGGTGGATACAGGGGGAGGACCGCCAGGAAAACTGGAATACAGCCTATGGCTATGGCTGTATCTTAGTTTTCCAGGCGGTCCTCCCGCTGTATCCACCCTCTCCACGGAGCGGGCAGACAGCGGGAATCATTGCCGAGAGTTTGGGTTCGTACGAACCCGAACCAAACTCGGTTCGGACCATCCCTAATCCTGTACTATACCCCATAGCTGCACTCACTATTCTGCTGGTGGGGTCACTGTGTACATAGATTACATTACTTATCCTGTACTGATCCTGAGTTACATCCTGTACTATACTCAATAGCTGCACTCACTATTCTGCTGGTGGAATATTCCATCCTTAGACCCAGAAGACATTTGGATGCAGTTGACTATATTTCACTCTCAGCCCTCTGGGTTGTCACATCTTGGATCTTGGCAGACATCTTCATTAGATATAGGTCTTGGATCACTTAAGTCCACCAACCCATTCGTCTTAATTCTCGTCAAGCTGCTGAGGCACACGTCCTTATGTAACGGAACAGCAGAGCTTATTGTGCGTGTGCGCTCTCACTAACAGGAGACAATCCCGGCCACGATCACCAATGTTTGTTTGCAGGAACAATGTTAATAATTGCATATGTTTTTTGACTATTGTCCAGGAACAATTCTCCGGCCACTAATCCCGTTATGACTTCTTCTGACAATTTTAGAGGTCCTAGATGTTCTACTGCCTTTTAAAGATGCCTGCAGTAACCTATGTTCTCACAGCTCTAATGAAAAACAGTCATGTGAGCCTAATGTAAGGAAGCGGGAGACTGGAAAACATCGAGAAGATCTGAGACAATGAAACCTGTGTCTGTCTTATTTGATCTCATCCATGGAATATAGGACAGTCATGGCCAACCTGTGGCCCCCCAGTTGTATATAATTGCCATCATTGCCAATGGCTGTCCAGACATGATGGGAATTGGGGTTTTGCAAGAGCTGGAGGGCCACAGGTTGGACACCAGTGGTCTACGACGTCCTAGTAGTGAATTGAAGCAGAATCGAAACCCCTACTTAGATTTGGCCAGCAGCCCAAAGATCCGTATTAAGGAATTACCCCAATCCTAGTAGTAGGATATATGGTAATCTAGTGACCAGTGGGGTGCGATCTGGAAGATCAAAGGCATCTCTAGGGGAAAAGTTGCTAGGGTTGTGTTGCAATTCATTACAAACCAGGTGGCCATGAACGCCACATCACAAGGAAACACTCTAGATTCAGTGGAGACCGCAGTGAGACCCCCACAATGAGAAAATGTTGCCACATGTGATCACATACTATGGTGGAATGAAAGATAGGACCTCCTCACCCACTCCCATATAAAGAAGAAATTAATAGAGTGTACTGTACCTTTAAGCCCACGTAGACCCATACTACCCAGATCTCCTTTCTCTCCTTGATCTCCTTTATGACCTTCATAGCCTGAGGGACCTCTTTCACCTGGAAAACCTGGAAGACAAAGAGTTAGATCTGATTATACACAATATCAATCTGACAATGATAGGAGGCCAAAATGTGCTCAGACCCCACTCCCCGCCATCAATTCCCCTTGGTTAAGGGCCCCCACCTTGACCCTATGATGTGAAGGGAACTATGTATAATAATTCCAACAGTGCAGCCATCTGTAAGAGTTCTGCGATACTTTGTTGAGTTGACAGCCCATGCTTGTAGAAGACCCTCATTGTACGCAGTGTCTGGTAATTATCTTGCTATGTTATGTACCTTATACCCAATGCCAATACATAAAGCCAAGAAATCTTCCCATACTTATCAGCTGCTGTATGTCCTTCAGGAAATTTTGTTTTCTTTTCAGTCTGACACAGTTCTTTCTGCTGACATCTCTGGCTGATAGTAGGAAAATTCTCGGCACTCACGTCTTTCTACAATTATATATTCATTATTTCATGTGAATAATGGACGCTGTCCATTATTCGCATGAAATAATAAATATATAATTGCAGCAAGATGTGAGTGCCGAGAATTTTCCTACAATCTGATATCGTTTTATCTACGAGCACCACGGCACGAGGATTAAGGGTGGAGTGTCGGTATACAGATTTAGGCCAGGTTCAGACTATGTAACTGTGAGGCTGTATTTGCGGCTGTAATTGTGCGGCGGTATTTTTGGTGGTTCATGCGTACGCTGGAAAGCATAGGATATACGGCTGCACAGTGCACACTATGTATGAATCTACGGCCCGATCGTAAACGGATCCGTAAAAAATGAACAAGACCATTGTTTGCGGCTGGACATGCGGCCGTGGATTGACAGGCGGTCCGTACGGAGTACTTCAAAAATAGCCGGTAATGATGCCGAATGCCGATGCCTCTAATAGTTAATATATTAAATTAATAAAACACATTTTCGTTGTAATAAAGTCCCTTTCGTTGGTCAATAATTTAATTCTAAAAAATCCATCATTTTGCAATTAAATATACTGTTAAAATAAATAGATATATAAATAAATGTATATTTATATATATATTTGTTTTTTGACAGTATATTTAATTGCACAATGATGGATTCGTTAGAATTAAATTATTGAACAACGAAACTGAATTTATTTAATCGAAAATGTGTTTTATTAATTAAATATTAATTAGTACAGGAAGCTCCATAAGCCGTTAATTCATATGCCGGCAAAAGAGCTTTCTGTACTAATCATCACTTTACTTTAATGAAAACATCAAATGTTTCTTCTAATTATGTTATCACAATAGCATTATTAGAAGAAACATTTAGAATTATATGTGCGCTCAGCTGATTGGCTGATCGGCTGAGCGCACATATAATTAGCGGGTCCGCAGTACAGTGACTTCATTGTGCTGCGGACCAGCGAAGAGGACACATCGGGGTGAGTATAGAGCTCTCCCCACCCCCTCCCCGGCACTGCACCCCTCCCAGCAAGGAAGGGGGGGTCAGTTAACCCCTTCCTTACTGGGATGGGTGCAGTCTGACATCAGTCTGGCCCCCAAGGGGTTAAGGGGGATGCAATACATCCTCCCTTAACCCCTTGGGGGCCAGACTGTAAGCAGCGATCTGTAAAGATGCTGCATACTGTAAGGAGCACAACACTGCTCACAATGATGGGTGTTGTGCTCCTGTTTGTGTGTTTTTTGTGTATTTCTTCCATTTTGTTTTTCAGATATCGGTATCCTGTGGATTACATCGGATTCCGTGGACTACGTCGATGACCAGCGGTTGTTTGTTGTTTTTTTCAATAAAATGGTCAATGAGGGGTGTGGGGGTGTTTTTATTTGAATAATTTTTTTTTTTAACTTGTGTCTTGTCTTTATTTCTTTACTTTATAGACTTAGTAGTGGAAGCCGTCTAATAGACGGAATCCATTACTAAGTTGGGGCCTAGTGTTAGCCGGTATAAAATGGCTAACACTAACCCCCCATTATTACCCCAGTACCCAATGCCACCAGGGGTACTGGGAAGAGCCGGGTGCCAGTGGTCCCGGAGCGTCAAAATTGGCGCTCCTGGACCGGGCGGCAGCAGGCTGGTAAGATTTAGGTTGGGGAGGGCCTAAACCAATGGCTCTTCCCACCCTGGTGTTACCAGGCTGCTGTCGTTTGGTTTTTAACCCGGCTGGTTATAAAAATAGGGGGGACCCTATGCGTTTTTTTTTTAATTATTTATTTATTTAAAAAATTTTGACACTCCGGGACCACTGGCACCCGGCTCTTCCCAGTACCCCTGGTGGCATTGGGTATTGCGGTAATAATGGGAGGTTAGTGTTAGCCATTTTATACCGGCTAACACTAGGCCCTGACTTAGTAATGGATTCCGTCTATTAGACGGCTTCCACTACTAAGTCTATAAAGTAAAGAAATAAAGACAAGACACAGGTTAAAAATTTTTTTTATTCAAATAAAAACACCCCCACACCTCTCATTGCCCATTTTATTAAAAGAAAAACAACAAACAACCGCTGGTCATCGACGTAGTCCACGGAATCCGACGTAATCCCCAGGATACCGATATCTGAAAAACAAAAAGGGAGAAACACACAAAAAACACACAAACAGGAGCACAACACCCATCATTGTGAGCGGTGTTGTGCTCCTTACAGTATGCAGCATCTTTACAGATCGCTGCTTACAGTCTGGCCCCCAAGGGGTTAAGGGAGGATGCATTGCATCCCCCTTAACCCCTTGGGGGCCAGACTGATGTCAGACTGCACCCATCCCAGCAAGGAAGGGGTTAAGTGACCCCCCCCCCCCCCCCTTCCTTGCTGGGAGGGGTGCAGTGCAGGGGAGGGGGTGAGGAGAGCTGTATACTCACCCCGATGTGTCTTCTTTGCTGGTCCGCAGCACAATGAAGTCACTGTACTGCGGACCCGCTAATTATATGTGCGCTGAGCCGATCAGCCAATCAGCTGAGCGCACATATAATTCTAAATGTTTCTTCTAATAATGCTATTGTGATAACATAATTAGAAGAAACATTTGATGTTTTCATTAAAGTAAAGTGATGATTAGTACAGAAAGCTCTATTGCCGGCAATATGAATTAACGGCTTACTGGAGCTTCCTGTACTAATTAATATTCAATTATTAAAACACATTTTCGTTGAAATAAATTCAGTTTCATTGTTCAATAATTTAATTTAAACGAATCCATCATTGTGCAATTAAATATACTGTCAAAAAATAAATATATACATAAATATACATTTATTTATATATATATTTATTTTAACAGTATATTTAATTGCACAATGATGGATTTGTTAGAATTAAATTATTGAACAACGAAAGGGACTTTATTACAAAGAAAATGTGTTTTATTAATTTAATATATTAACTATTAGAGGCATCGGCATTCGGCATCATTGCCGGCTATTTTTGAAGTACTCCGTACGGACCGCCTGTCAATCCACGGCCGCATTTCCAGCCGCAAACAATGGTCTTGTTCATTTTTTACGGGTCCGTTTACGATCGGGCCGTAGATTCATACATAGTGTGCACTGTGCAGCCGTATATCGTATACTTTCCAGCGTACGCATGAACCGGAAAATCCGGCCGATGATTTACCGCCCGCAATAAAGCCGCACAGATACAGAGTGTGAACCTAGCCTAACTAGACATCTCTGGCTGAGACAGGAACTGTCCAGAGCAGGAGAGGTTTTCTATGGGGATTCATAGAAAACCAAGACAGAGTCTCGGCCAGAGATGTCAGCAGCAAAACAAAACAACATTTCCTGCAGGACATACAGCAGCTGATAAGTATGGGAAGACTTGAGATTTTTTTTATAGAAGTAAATAACAAATCTATATAACTTTCTGATATCAGTTGATTTGAAAGAAAAAGATTTTGGCTGGACAACCCCTTTCAGTAATGAATGACAGTAAATCTGGATATACACATTAGAAATTACACATTAGATTTCACTAGGAGCATCTAATGTGGGCCCTTCTGACTGCCACCAACAGCAGATGTTGAGAAGGGTCAAGCATGTCAGTTTTTGACTGCCTAATCCTTTTGCTCCCAGGGAGATTAGCTACTGCCAGAGCAGAACAGCTCAAAGAGGATGTACCAACAGGTACATCCTCTTTAATCTGACCTAGGTATAGAACGGCGCCGTCACGGGGAAGCCGGTGCCGCGGTCCGTTTTTTGATCCACGGCCCGGTTCCCGTGTACGGCGCCGTTCTATGTACGGGTACCGGGCCGGGGCTGAAGCACAGGAGGCAGGCTGGCCCACCCCCAGTGGAAGGGAATTACCCCCCCCCTGTATGACGCGGTTCCATTGATTCTAATGGAGCCGCGTCATAGAGGGGAGGGAATTCCCTCCCACTGGGGGCGGGTCGGTCCGCCTCCTGTGCTTCAGCCCCAGTCCACGGCTTTCCTGTGACTGCGCCGTTCTATACCTGGGTCAGATGTAGGATGTACCTGTGTTTAGTAAACACTCGGCATTTCATTCCTGGCATCTGGAGAAGTTAGATATTATCCTAGCCAGTCCTGGAAGGCGTGGATATAGCTATAGACTGTATTCCTGTTTTCTTCTACCCCTAGGGATTGTATCCAACTTCTCCAGAAGCTGGGAGTCAAACAAGAAGGCTAATTGTTGATAGGCAACCTATGTAACGGGGCCGGTAAGTGGGAAAATACTTGTTCGTCAACATCAATGATCCAGGGATCGTTTGTGCGGCTTGGCTGGACGACTGATTCAGCCTTGTAATAGCTCAGAAATAAGTACCAATCTGTTGGAGCATATTGGCTTTATTGCACATGATCACTAATCTCCTAGACTGATGGTTGTCCATCTTATGCGACTTAGTTTTGGGCAGCTTGGACCAGAGGAACGATCATTGGATGTCAGCATGGCCCTTTACTTCTCACGTTCATACCCCACGATCAGCTGGCAAACAAGCATTTGTTATTTTGGTTACTGGTCATGGATCAGCCAGTTACTGATCACTGATCAGCAAGTCTAGGCCAATCTTTGCTGAATACTAGAGGGCCCTAGGAAATAAGGGA
The DNA here is from genome assembly GCF_027789765.1 of Dendropsophus ebraccatus. Lineage (NCBI taxonomy): Eukaryota > Metazoa > Chordata > Amphibia > Anura > Hylidae > Dendropsophus > Dendropsophus ebraccatus. Next base: position 119,010,351 of record NC_091459.1, read on the forward strand.
GAGGATGGGGCTACACTCAGGAGATGGTCAGTGGGGGTGGGGGGTGGCTTAGAATGAAGGGAGAAGTGACGGTTCAGAGAACTTACAGAAGGAGAACTTACAGAAGGAGAACTTACAAGGTTTAAGTATATATTAGAAAAATTTCCTGGGCTCCATGCACACTCTTTATAAATTGCGCCAATTTTCGCAGACGCCTTTTTGTTTTCAGGGACAGAATCAGAGTTACAGAAAGTTCCTTTTTGAATCAAACAAAGCTTCTCGGTCTGAATTCAGAACACACAGGACACAGCACTATACACATGTGCTCAATGTACGGACTGTGCACAACACGAGCTACGGGAGGTCCGGCTGTACTAGCTCTGATAGAAAGCAGAATCCTCCGATTACATATGTGAGGGAACGGTCGGCTAGTGAGCTCTGGATTCTATTACTGTCTCATGTAAAAATACTGGAGGGCAAAAAGTCTTATGATGACTGATTGAGAAAATAGGTCAAATTAGCTCTAATAGTAATAACACTATATATATATATATATATATATATATATATATATATATACACACACACAATATGGAGGGTACTGCTCAGTATATAACTCCTAGTTAACAGCACAAACTTGTTCTTATAAGAAAGTTCTTGAAAAAATCAACTTTAAATTCTCATTTTTCTAAAATCTATGTGAATAAAAAAAGAGTTTGGGTCTACCAAATAAAAAGGAGATTGGCAGCTCTGCGAGCTACATAAACAAGTACGGAAACACAACAAATGTTCAAGGAGTCGATGGGATTTGTATATTGGCAGAAAATCGAGAAAACATTATACTCTGGATTTAGTCTGGTGTAGAAGAGATTATAGAATAAGCAGGGTAGGAGTGTGAGGTGGTCGCTGCCCCTGTGCCAGGCAACAAGTGAATGCAGCAGCTGAGCCGAGGATAAAGTACAGAGATTTATAGCAGTATTATAGTAGTTATATTCTTGTATAGAGGAGCAGTATTATAGTAGTGATATTCTTGTATATAGGAGCAGTATTATAGTAGTTATATTCCTGTACATAGGAGCAGTATTATAGTAGTTATATTCCTGTATATAGGAGCAGTATTATAGTAGTTATATTCCTGTACATAGGAGCAGTATTATAGTAGTTATATTCTTGTATATAGGAGCAGTATTATAGTAGTTATATTCTTGTATATAGGAGCAGTATTATAGTAGTTATATTCTTGTATATAGGAGCAGTATTATAGTAGTTATATTCTTGTATATAGGAGGCAGTATTATAGTAGCTATATTCTTGTATATAGGAGTTGTATTATAGTAGTTATATTCTTGAACATAGGAGCATTACAGTCCCACATTACAAAGCTATTATGAACCCATTATTTGTTGTCATGCTGTATTAGTGTAAATCCAGGATTCTAGGATTAATATCCACATCAAGGATAGATAGATAGATAGATAGATAGATAGATAGATAGATAGATAGATAGATAGATTGATGTGATATGATAGGTGACCCTTAGGATGAAGCATATAGGCTTATACTTGTGCGTTGAGCTCTCAGTATGGGGAGGGTCACTGATAATTTCCCTCTCATTACGGTGGATTACTTGCAGGATGAACGCCATCCAAGTTCTGAAGAATAGGGTGATTGATGGGAATATCACATGTGGAAGCAGTTTAGTAGTTGCTGTAATTTTACACAAAGTGCAGATCATGCAAGGTTTGTAAATTCTGTGAAATGTTGGTATTCGGATGAGGTAAACAACATGCCGTGTACTAGGGATATTGACAGATAGAAAGAGCAATGCTATGAGATGGTGATAGTGAGGTGGTGGAGGGGACACTGGTACTTAATCCATGTCCATAATACATAGAGATAAAAAAAATTGTGATCAATGGCTAAAGTGCTCCTATGATGATCCTTTATTCCCACCACCTTTTGTTCTAATATGCACCAATAAACCCTTGTGCTCTCGGTAAGGTACTATTTATATCAATTTAATTTGTACTGTTAAAACTCAAGTTTACCAAATCTACACAAGGGGAATATGGGATAGGGCTATATCTTGGGAGATTAGAAAGTCCTATGTTCAGTTGACTTGGTTTTTGAGATAGAAAGAATCGCACTGGAAGCCACATTTCGCCCATGGCACCCCTCTGTTCCGCCTCTTTGCTCCATCACTTTATGTAGGGCCATGAGGTTATCTATACACAGTAGTTAGTAAGTGATGACCACCCCTATTCAATATGTCACATGATAGACAATAAAAAGGACAGACAAGTTGTCACCTCTTTGTCCGGGGAGTCCAGGAATGCCAGGTTCTCCCTCCATTCCTTCATGTCCTTGGTCGCCCTTTGGTCCTGGTGGACCTAGAAAAGAAAAATAAATTGTGGGCAATTGTTCATGGAAATCTAATATTCTGCATAAAGTCTGGTTTTATCTAAGGCTATTAAGCTTTCCTGAGCTTTAGGCTATGTTCACACATTTGCAGTTTTGTTCCATTGTCTTTAGTGACTGTCTGGGCTTTGCCATGTGATCAGAATTACGAGGCCTCATCATGTGATCAGCATTACCAGGCTTCATCATGTGATCAGCATTACCAGGCTTCATAATGTAATCAGCATTACCAGGCTTCATAATGTAATCAGCATTACCAGGCTTCATAATGTAATCAGCATTACCAGGCTTCATAATGTAATCAGCATTACTAGGCTTCATTATGTGATCACTATTACCAGGCTTCATTATGTAATCAGCATTACCAGGCTCCATCATGTGTTCAGCATTACCAGGCTTCATCATGTGATCAGTATTACCAGGCCTCATCATGTGATCAGCATTACCAGGCTTCATCATGTGATCAGTATTACCAGGCCTCATCATGTGATCAGCATTACCAGGCTTCATTATGTGATCAGTATTACCAGGCTCCATCATGTGATCAGCATTACCAGGCTTCATTATGTGATCAGTATTACCAGGCTCCATCATGTGATCAGTATTACCAGGCCTCATCATGTGATCAGCATTACCAGGCTTCATTATGTGATCAGTATTACCAGGCTCCATCATGTGATCAGCATTACCAGGCTTCATTATGTGATCAGTATTACCAGGCTCCATCATGTGATCAGCATCACCAGGCTTCATCATGTGATCAGTATTACCAGGCCTCATCATGTGATCAGCATTACCAGGCTTCATGTGGTTTTCTTGTCCTAAATGATCTGCTGAAGCCTGGTAATGCTGATCACATGATGAAGCCTGGTAATGCTGATCACATGATGAAACCTGTTAACTCTGATCACATGATGAAGCCTGGTAATGCTGATCACATGATGAAACCTGTTAACTCTGATCACATGATAAGGCTAATCAAATGGCAAAGCCCAGACAGTCAAAATACACATAATCAATTAGTTACAATGAACATTGACACCTGTAATATAAAGCTAGAAGCAGATAACACAGGAACATACTACTGAAAAAGTAATGGAGAGATCCACCTCCTTCTTCCTCGTCTCTCTCATTGCACAGCAATCTCTGTACTGTCCTATAGAACGTTTTCTGTCTAAAACTGCAAGCGCATTATATAGAAGATTAAGGTGACTCTCTGCCTAATATATGTATATATATTATATATAGGGAGGGGGGATTCAACACAACAGAGCCCCCTAAGGGAGAGGTTAAGGAACAGTGGGTCGGTCAGGTTGGACTTCGGCAGCAACATCTTGTCTCCATTTCCTGCTTTATAATATGTAATTTTGTAAGATGTTGAGGATCTGGTATCTGTATTGCTTGATGACTATTCAACACTGGGAAAGTATTGCTTCATTTGCCTTTTAATCCAACAGCTCAAAAAGTTGTTATTGGTCCTGACGGCCAACGTTTCTCATGATTTTTTTTTTTTTTTGGCAGTAGTTTCATCCATATCTGTTAACATGGCGGCCCATAAAAACCTCCTCCACAATAACCCCCCCCCCCATATGTTTTACCATTAAAAGTCATAGAGATTGTCATGATTTGTTTTTGCAATATTTTTGTCCATATATTAATTTCCATAACATGACAGTCCATAGAAACCTCCCCCTCCTCCTCCATCTATGATATGTTTATCCGAGAGTTTCCCACGTTAAACATAATCCTAGGAGAGTGCAGAGCAGATGTACAGTGAAGACACCCTGGCATCCGCAGATGGGAAATCTAAATTAAAAAAAATTCATTATTGTAAAAACACTCTTCACTTTCTCTTGTGGTCTGTGTGAACGTTGGGAAGTAAACAGCGCTCCCCGACTGACGACAGACCCGTCATAATGTCAATGCCAAAGTGATACGTCTGGCAGAACATCTATAACCACAGTGTGCGGATCGTGGTGAGAGACTGAGACGTCTTGGAAGAGTCTCCCTCCAAGTACGAACGCATGTGACGCATGAACAAATATGAAAAAATTGTAGAAATATCATACCATAATGAGATTGTATCTTCTGTATGCAGGTGTACGCTTAACACATACTGAGATCACAGATACTATCATAATCATGAGGTTTGTTATTATTAACAAAGAGTGTCTGCAAAGAGTGTCTCCTGCTCTGGAGGACCTGTCCTGTCCTTCATTACATAGATAGACTATTGAGCAGAATTCTCACAGTGTAATACCTCATTTAGCCTGGGGTGGTGCTGCAGTGAAACTGAACACCTAATTGTTATGAAGGACCAATGGATTGTTATAGACAATGCATTGATTTAAATTAGTATTGTCTTATACCTCCTTTGGCCTGGGGTGGTACTGCAGAAAAATTAAAAACCTAGTTGCTGTTGAGGACCTGTCCTTTCCTGAATCACATAGACATCCCATTCTTTTAAATTGGCATGGTGAAAAACCTCATTTAACCTGGGGTGGCGCTGCAGAGAAATTGAACACCTAGGACCAACTGATTGTTATAGACAAAATCTAATAGATTTCTATTTAAATACATATTATGTAATACTTCATTTAGCCTGAGGTGGTGCTGCAAAGAACTTAAAAACCTACTTGCTTTGATCTTTCCTGGCCTGCATTAGTGTATGCGCACACAGAGTAATTCTGTTGGAAAACCCCCATGCGGAATCCACTGCTTGTCCACAGGTGCTTCCGCTTCCCTCTCTGCCGGCTCTATATGCTCCATTATATGCTAGTGAGGATTCCGTTGTCTGTCCAAAAAATTGACATGACAATTTTTTGGCCGGACAGCGGAATCCGCCCAAGCGTATAATGGAGTGTAGGGAGCCGGTGGAGAGGGAAGCGGGGGCGCACAGGGACAAGTGGCGGATTCCGCACAAAGTTTTCAGACAGAATTACTCCGTGTGCATACACCTTTAAGGGCCTATTCCACAGAGCGTTAATCGGCCCGATTCGGCCGATTATTGCTCTGTGGAATAAATAAAACGATCAACCGATGACAACGATCATCGGCTGATGGTTGATATAGGTTTGAACCTATAATTGTTGGGTGCCGACCGCACATTGCTACGTGTAATAGCGGTGCGCGGCAGGCGACTGATGATATACATTACCTATCCAGGCTGCAGGGCTCCTCTTGCGGTCTTCTTCTTCCCGGGTCCCTCGAGCCCCAGCTTCAGAACGGCCTGCCTCCGGCCAGTGATTGACCGAGCGGCCGCGGCCAGTGATTGGCTGTGTGGCCTGTCAGCTGAAACAGGCCGCTCTGAAGCTGGAGCAAGAGGGACCCGGGGAGAAGAAGACCGCATGAGGAGCAGCATGGACAGGTAATGTATAAAATTTAAGCAAGGGCATGCAGCCCTTGTAAAACGACAATCGGGCCGTGGAATAGGCCCGGTAAACAAGTGCCAATCTAGCAGATCTGCGCTTGTTTACAGTTATTATCGGGCCTCCATCGGCCCGTTGAATAACACCCGTACATAGACAGCCTATCTATCTGAATTGGCCTGGTGTAATACCTCATTTAACCTGGAGTGGTGCTGCAGAGAAATTGAGCAGCTTTTTGTTATGGAGGACCCACTGATTGATATAGACTGATTTGAAGTACTATTGTGAAATACTTCATTTAGCCTATTACAGGTTATTACAACATGTGTATCATAATCTCATGAGATTGTATCATCTGTAACAGGTGTAGTCTTATCACATAGAGAGATCATAGATACTTTTATCATCAGCATGAGGTTTATTATTATTGAATATTTACAAAGAGTATCTCCTGCTCTGGAGGACTTGCCCTGTCCTGCATTACCTAGATAGACCTTTGATTTGAATTAGCAGAGTGTAATACCTAATTCAGCCTGTAGGCATGCTGCAGAGTAACTGAACACTTCCAAGTTGCCCTCAGATCTCAGCTGATCGCTGAGAGTCCCACCTCAGTCCATTGACAGATGGATGGCCCCTTGTAACAAGTAGGAATTGTCCTCCTATCTGTACCGGCTCTACAGGTCTCTGAGCCTCTACAGATCTCTGCCTCCTCCCTGAATCGATGCTGAGCTCAGGTCTCCACAGTTAAATAAACCTGAGGCTTTTTTAGCAAACAGCAATGAAATTCGACCTGCTCAGCAGATAGAACATGTTTTGGAGGTGGACACCGTCCAACAACTCTCTTGTCTTCGCTCTAAGTGCCTTCAGCCCTCAGTTTGGACACACTCAGCAGAAACAATCCAAGAAAAGCTAAAATTCATTGAGGAGCAGGGAGGGAGAAGAAGCATGGCCTCAGGCTAGAGCTTTCATAGAAGGGCCGCTCTGCCACAGATCTTGGTTTTATCATCTTTCATGTAAATACAACAAAATCAGGTCACAACCCGGTTACCAAAACATATTGAGGCAGACCTGACACACCACAGGACAGAGGAGACAGAGGCAGCCCATAGGGAGGGAGGTTTTATTTATACATGTTGTTCCAAAAATTAATTGAAGACTTTAGGACATATTGACCACATGTGATTGGTGGTCCCCTGAGACGTGAGAGCAAACCATCACTAAGGAAGGTCACCATAACCTCACATGTATGGCCTGTGGTCCTTGGATGGTTTACATCAGCCTCTTCTGGAAGTTTAGTTTTGGAATCCTATTGATTCATGATGAATATTGTTGAGCGAGCATCGGTGGTCATAACCGAATTCATTTGTTGCTCAAATTTATGTAGATTTCGTCAAAAATGTTTAAACAAAATATACAAAAACAGTAGAATGCAAAAATGCAATGGGTTTCTGCAAGGCAGATTAGAACTCAAGAGTTATCATGTGTCTTACAGAAACTTTCTGCATCTTTTCGTTCTAATTTTTGTAAATTTCGATTAAACATTGGTTCAAGGGATAAAATATATACAAAAACTACAACAACAAAAAATTGGTTTAACCAGGTACCCTCTGCCAAACAGGGGGCACCTAGTTAGATGGTTTAATCACCTATTGATTTAAATGGGGTTCATTATGCAAGAACTTCTCTGTTATATGTGCCCTGTAAGGCTCTGGTATCTGTGCCCTGTAAGGCTCTGGTATCTGTGCCCTGTAAGGCTCTGGTATATGTGCCCTGTAAGGCTCTGGTATCTGTGCCCTGTACGGCTCTGGTATCTGTGCCCTGTACGGCTCTGGTATCTGTGCCCTGTACGGCTCTGGTATCCGTGCCCTGTAAGGCTCTGGTATATGTGCCCTGTAAGGCTCTGATATCTGTGCCCTGTATGGTTGGTATCTGTGCCCTGTATGGCTGGTATCTGTGCCCTGTACGGCTCTGGTATCTGTGTCCTGTACAGCTCTGGTATCTGTGCCCTGTACGGCTCTGGTATCTGTGCCCTTTACGGCTCTGGTATCTGTGCCCTGTACGGCTCTGCTATCTGTGCCCTGTATGGTTCTGCTATCTGTGCCCTGTACGGCTCTGGTATCTGTGCCCTGTAAGGCTCTGGTATCTGTGCCCTGTAAGGCTCTGGTATCTGTGCCCTGTAAGGCTCTGGTATCTGTGCCCTGTACGGCTGGAATTTGTGCCCTGTACGGCTGTTATCTGTGCCCTGTACAGCTGTTATCTGTGCCCTGTACGGCTGTTATCTGTGCCCTGTACGGCTCTGGTATCTGTGCCCTATACGGCTCTGGTATCTGTGCCCTGTACGGCTCTGGTATCTGTGCCCTGTACGGCTGGTATCTGTGCTCTGTACGGCTGGTATCTGTGCCCTGTACGGCTCTGGTATCTGTGCCCTGTACGGCTCTGGTATCTGTGCCCTGTACGTCTGTTATCTGTGCCCTGTGCGGCTGGTATCTGTGCTCTTTACGGTTCTATTATCTGTGCCCTGTACGGCTCTGATATCTGTGCCCTGTACTGCTGCTATCTGTGCCCTGTACGGCTCTGGTATCTGTGACCTGTTCGGCATTGGTATCTGTGCCCTGTATGGCTGGTATCTGTGCCCTGTATGGTTCTGCTATCTGTGCCCTGTACGGCTCTGGTATCTGTGCCTTGTACGGCTCTGGTATCTGTGCCCTGTACAGCTCTGGTATCTGTGCCCTGTATGGCTCTGCTATTTGTGCCCTGTACGGCTCTGGTATCTGTGCCCTGTACGGCTCTGGTATCTGTGCTCTGTACGGCTCTGGTATCTGTGCCCTGTACGGCTCTGTTATCTCTGCCCTGTATGGCTCTGTTATCTGTGCCCTGTACGTCTGGTATCTGTGCCCTGTGCGGCTGGTATCTGTGCTCTGTACGGTTCTATTATCTGTGCCCTGTACGGCTCTGGTATCTGTGCCCTGTACTGCTGTTATCAGTGCCCTGTACGGCTGTTATCTGTGCCCTGTATGGCTGTTATCAGTGCCCTGTACGGCTGTTATCTGTGCCCTGTACGGCTGTTATCTGTGCCCTGTATGGCTGTTATCTGTGCCCTGTACGGCTCTGGTATCTGTGCCCTATACGGCTCTGGTATCTGTGCCCTATACGGCTCTGGTATCTGTGCCCTGTAAGGCTCTGGTATCTGTGCCCTGTAAGGCTCTGGTATCTGTGCCCTGTAAGGCTCTGGTATCTGTGCCCTGTAAGGCTCTGGTATCTGTGCCCTGTAAGGCTCTGGTATCTGTGCCCTGTCAGGCTCTGGTATCTGTGCCCTGTGCGGCTGGTATCTGTGCTCTGTACGGCTCTGGTATCTGTGCCCTGTAAGGCTCTGGTATCTGTGCCCTGTACGGCTCTGGTATCTGTGCCCTGTACGGCTCTGGTATCTGTGCCCTGTACGGCTCTGGTATCTGTGCTCTGTACGGCTGGTATCTGTGCCCTGTACGGCTCTGGTATCTGTGCTCTGTACGGCTCTGGTATCTGTGCCCTGTACGGCTCTGGTATCTGTGCCCTGTACGGCTGGTATCTGTGCCCTGTACGGCTGGTATCTGTGCCCTGTACGGCTGGTATCTGTGCCCTGTACGGCTCTGCTATCTGTGCTCTGTACGGCTCTGCTATCTGTGCTCTGTACGGCTCTGGTATCTGTGCCCTGTGCGGCTGGTATCTGTGCCCTGTACGGCTGGTATCTGTGCCCTGTACGGCTGGTATCTGTGCCCTGTACGGCTGGTATCTGTGCCCTGTACGGCTGGTATCTGTGCCCTGTACGGCTCTGGTATCTGTGCCCTGTATGGCTCTGGTATCTGTGCCCTATATGGCGCTGGTATCTGTGCCCTGTATGTATGTAATATTTAATTTTTCTTGTATTTGTAAATACCAGATTACAGGACTCACTTTACCTCAGAGCTGCGCTCCTGTATTGAGGATTTTGGGGCCACATGTACAATCTATTTATGGGGTGAATAGAAAAATCTGCTGCCTCATTACAAGCCTGCTGGTGAATGGCCGCCTCCTGCCAAGTTCTGTGTTCTTAGCTTTTTGGCAGACGTCACCGTGTTATGAATATTCAACATGAAAGTGGGAAAAGTCAGCGATGGAAAAAAAAATCTCCTCCTGAAGGAAAACACAAGGAGAGGTTTCACATGCTTTAAACTCGGTGGGAGAACTTCTCCATCTTATGGCAGTGGAAATAATGTAGAAGTTCTCCACCCAGTGAGAAGCCTCAAGGAGCCGGCCAAGAAGCTGATGGTGTCTCCATCCCTGGATAAGGCTATGTTCAGACGTTGTAACAGAACGGCCGGACTCAGAAAAGATCATCCCGGCCGGTACTACAGTACCGGCCGAACGATCTTTAGCGCCGCTGAATTCGAATGTAGGCGCATTCCGTGCACGCCCGCATCAGAATTCTCCACTGCTCACAATGGTGCGTTCGGCCGTAGCCGCACTCTCCATTGTGTGAACTGACAAGGTTTTCTGTACCCGCTATTCACTGAATAGCGGTCGCAGAAAATTGACATGTCAGTTTCTTGCGGCGCCGCTAGGGATCCCGGCCGGAGTGTATATTATGGGGTAGATTTATCAAAGGGTGTAAAATTTAGACTGGTGCAAACTGCCCACAGCAACCAATCACAGCTCCTCTTTCATTTTACCAGAGCTGGAAGCTGAGCTGTGATTGGTTGCTGTGGGCAGTTTGCACCAGTCTAAATTTAATACCCTTTGATAAATCTCCCCCATAGTATACACTCCGGCCGGGATCCCATAGAGAGCAGCACAGTGTAAGGTTCGTATAAATCACGGCTGTTGTTTCAAATCAGCAACAGCGGCCATGATTAATATGAACATAAGTTGTGTGAACATAGCCTAAGCCTGCAGGATACTCAGCAGTATGGTGGGTTCTGTAGACTGATGGAAACAGTAAACATGCAGGATGGCTGGAAGTGTTATAGAAGTGCTGGTCACCTGATGCTGCTCTTTGTTCTAAAGATGGTCCCTGCAAGGGGGGTCACCAGGTGTAATACCTAATGGGCCCATGGTTTGGTGTTTTTTAGTTACATGGTAACAGCACTGATGGAGAAAACTGTACGATTAGATAGATAGATAGATAGATAGATAGATAGATAGATAGATAGTCCTCTTTTTACCTCCCTGGTCTCATCTCTATGACCATAGAGAGCACTGTAAGACCCTACAGTTACAGCTGCACAGTCCTCTCTATCCTCTCCCTGCACTCATCTCTATGATTATAAAGAAAACTGTGTGGCCATACAGTTACAACTTCACAGTTCTCTGTATCCCATCCCTCTACTAATGTCTATGATCATAGAGAGAACTGTGCGACTATACAGTTACAGCTGCACAATCTTCTCTATCTCCTCCCTGCACTTATCTCTATGATCATAGAGAGAACTATGTGGCCATACATTTACAGCAGCACAGCCCTCTCTATCCCCTCCCTGCACTTATCTCTATGACCATAGATAGAACTTTGAGGCCTTACAGTTGCAGCTGCCCAGTCCTCCCTACCCTCTCCCTGCACTCATCTCTATGATCACAGAGAGAACTGTGGGACCATACAGTCAGGGCCCTTTTAACAGCTGCTACTGAAGACGCCCCATCTTGGGGAGCCACGTGCATTTCTCTACATGTAGAAACATTGTCTGAATTGCGTTTTTCATGGTTTTTAACCCTTAGAGGACCGGGCCAATTTAAATTCTTGCGTTTTTGTTTTAGCACTTGCATTTTTTCACCTAGAAACCCACATGAGCCCTTATTTTTTGCGCCACTAATTGTACTTTGCAAAAAATTAAATGTGTGGTGAAATTGAAAAAAAAAGAAAACACATTTCTTTTATTTGGAGGGTATTTTTTTCACGCCATTCTCCCTGGGGTAAAACTGACTTGTTATATATGTTCCTCAAATCATCACGATTACAACGATATGAAACATGTATAACTTCTATTTTATCTGATGGCCTGTAAAAAATTCAAACCATTGTTAACAGATATATGTTCCTTAAAATCGCTCTATTCCCAGGCTTATAGCGCTTTTATCCTTTGGTGTCATTTTTTGCGCCATGATGTTTACTTTCTATCGGTACCTTGATTGCGCATATGTGACTTTTTGATCGCTTTTTATTACAATTTTTGTGGATTTGATGCGACCAAAAATGTGCAACTTTGCACTTTGGGAGTTTTTTTGTGCTTACGCCGTTTACCGTGCGAGATCAGGAATGTGATAAATTACCGAACATGTTTATTTATTTTTATTTATAACATGGGAAAAGGGGAGTGAGTAAAACTTTTATTAGGGGAGGGGGCTTTTTATTAATAATGACACTTTTTTTTTCTTTTACACTTAGGCTAGTAGCCCCCCTGGGGTTAGGGTTATTCCCCCTGGGGTTCAGGTTATTCCCCCTGGGGTTCGGGTTATTCCCCCTGGGGTTAGGGTTATTCCCCCTGGGGTTAGGGTTATTCCCCCTGGGGTTCGGGTTATTCCCCCTGGGGTTAGGGTTATTCCCCCTGGGGTTAGGGTTATTCCCCCTGGGGGACTTCTAGTATATGCACACTGATCTCTCATTGAGGTCTATGCTGCATAGTAATACAGCATAGATCAATGAGATAGGCACTCGATTGCTAGCAAGCGAGTGCCAAGCCGTGATCAGCGCCATTACGGCGCAGACCCTGGCCCGAGCCAGATGAGTGGATTGCTCCTCCGGGACGAACGATCCACCCCACTAGACTACTGGTAACGGCTGCATAAGGTAATCGGATGCAGCTGTCATCTTTTCATAGCCGCGGCCCCAGGCTACATGTGGCAACCAGGGTCGTGGCGGTTCACAGCACAGCCATCGCCTGGCCCTGCTCTGAACGCCCGTCGGCGGCCCCGGACGTACAGGTAAGTCCAGGGTCGCCTCGGGGTAAAACATATTTCCACATTGAATCAATGACTAGAGCCGTCTGCATATTGTCTGAGGGAATTCTCACCACAGGATTAGTAGATGGGTAGGTAATAGCTCCAGGCGTCACATTTACCACCACCACACCAAACCTGAACAACATCGCCATACTGTGACTGGATAACACCGCCACACCAGACCTGACCATACTGCCATACTATGACTTGATAATACCACCATACAAGTTTTGACCAATACCACCATACACACCCCCTCGAAAAGACAGCAGATTTAGTGGCAAGTCTAATTGGGAGGTGAAAGACAAAAAAAATTAAAACAAAAAAAAGTTGTTTGTTTCCCTCTGCTCCCTGGTGCTGCCCTAGACACCGGACCACGGGTGCCTAGTGGTAAATAGAGAAGTGTGGGACCATACAGTTACAGCTGCACAGCCGTCTCTATCACCTCCCTGCACTCATCTGTATGATTACAGGGAGAAGTGTGGGACCATACAGTTACAGCTGCACAGCCGTCTCTATCACCTCCCTGCACTCATCTGTATGATCACAGAGAGAAGTGTGGGACCATACAGTTACTGCTGCACAGCCCTCTCTATCACCTCCCTGCACTCATCTGTATGATCACAGAGAGAAGTGTGGGACCATACAGTTACAGCTGCACAGCAGTCTCTATCACCTCCCTGCACTCATCTGTATGATCACAGAGAGAAGTGTGGGACCATACAGTTACAGCTGCACAGCCCTCTCTATCACCTCCCTGCACTCATCTGTATGATCACAGAGAGAAGTGTGGGACCATACAGTTACAGCTGCACAGCCCTCTCTATCACCTCCCTGCACTCATCTGTATGATCACAGAGAGAAGTGTGGGACCATACAGTTACAGCTCCACAGTCCTTGCTATGTGGCCCAGGCTCTTATAGTTTTGTCCCTAGGCATGAGAATTCTCCTTATACAGATACAGTGTTGGCCGTAGATGACCTTTCTCAGTACACAGTGGTGTCGGTAGGACAGATATCAGATGGATAATACTCTGGGCGCTCACATTCTCCTGTGGATTACGGAGGTGACACTGAGTGCACAGACACACTGTAACAGACGCCACGTGCAGCATCTGTCCACCAGCTTGTGATAATGCTCTTCCTATCAGTCTTGCGCTGTTAGCGGCCCAGATCTGCAGCTCATGATCTCCTTATTTCAAACAACTTGTTCTTTCCTTCAGTATTCACCTCGAGTGACCCGGTGTAACACATCTCCCTGCAGAGACACCCCATATATTCCTTCTCCACCACCTCTACTAGACAGGACAGCTTTTGAAGTTCCTTTAACAGGAAAAATCCGAAGTAAATAAAAGGCCTGGAGTCGTCTTTTTCTGACAAGATGTTTAACCTTCTATTCTGTAGTTTCTGGGTTAGACGTGTTTTTGACAAAGCCGGGTGACAACCAGCATGGGGAGCACTAAAGCTCCCATAGGGATTGCTCTCCCCGACTCTACCGCACTTAATGGACATTACGTACAGAAATGAATGGCCGCCAAAATGTGTAAGTGTTTATATTCTAGAGCCCCTTGTAAAACACTAATCCCTTAATGGGATTTTAAAAAAAATATAATAAAAATAATAAAAAATCTTCATAAAAACACATTTATGTACCTACATTAAATAGAACATGACGGTCATAACATGAAGAATTAATGTAATGGATATTTCAAGTGAAACATAAAGGGCGACATTTATGAAACTTACGGCAGGGGCGTATGCCAGGGAGAAAGTGCAGATACGGTGGGCGGGCGCGACAAAGCAGGAAGGAGGCGTGGCCTCCTCCCGAGCAGCATTTATTATGATTTACGAATGCTCACTAGCTTGGGTGCCACACACTTTCTTTACTTATCAGACTCTTACACCTCACTCTTTCTAGCACTTTCCCCACCAATTGGAGGTTAGTCGTGGTCACACCTATATAGGAAAGTTGGTTCTTGGTGGGAGGGTTTTCTTTTAGCTGGAATTAGAGAGAGAACTACTAGGAATCGGAATTGGAGAGAGAAGTGTTTGTGAGAGAACCATTATGCACTGCTAAACCTAAAGGTGGGGTAACTGTCACCTGGGTCCAACCTTGCCTACACCTGGGAGTACTATACAGTCAGGACAATCCACCAGGGAGGGATGATCTCTAGTGAAGCAAATAACATAAGCTGAAGTACTCTATTGGATCTTGCTTGGCCTACTCTGGTAATCTTGAGAGGTTAGCTTCTTCAGCTACTCAACTCAGCTACACCTTCTTAACCTACTTTCTGTACTCCAAGCACCCAAAGCTAAACGTTCTTTAAGAGAAAGGACATTGTATTGCTGTTATTATTTTTGGTGCACTTCCAATGAAAAGTATTAACCTCTATTGCACTGAAGAGTATTTAAGTTAAGTGTTACTGTTGTTTAAAGTGACTCTGTACCCACGATCTGTGCCCCCCAAACCGCTTGTACCTTCAGATAGCTGCTTTTAATCCAAGATCTGTCCTGGGGTCCGTTCAGCAGGTGATGCAGTTATTGTCATAAAAAAAATACTTTTAAATTTGAAGCCCATGCCAAACGGGAGTACCTGTGCCCTAACTTTGCACCACCCCCTCTGTCCCTCCTCCCCACCCTCTTCATCATTAGGAATGCCACTGAAACATTTTCTCCATGCTGAACATTGCACAGGTCCTTAACGATCCAGTCCATGTGCCAGGCTGCCACAGGTGGGGAATATGAGACAATCTGTCTGGACAATTCCTAATGATGAAGAGGGCGGGGAGGAGGCACAGAGAGGTTGTGCAAAGTTAGGGCACAGATACTCCCGTTTGGCACAGGCTTCAAGTTTAAAAGTATTTTTTTAGGACAATAACTGCATCACCTGCCCAATGGACCCCAGGACAGATCTTGGTTTAAAAGCAGCTATCTGAAGGTACAAGTGGTTTGGGCGGGTCAGATTATGGGTACAGAGTCGCTTTAAGTGCTTGACTCCATACCCGTCGCACCTGCACCTACACACCTGGTTCCACCTTTACAAAGCCCAGTGCTTCTATACCCGGGGGTGGGCGTCACCACTCCTGGCCACCATGACAAGTGCCTAGTTGATACCACCACACCAAGCCCACTGCTAACAACACCTAGCAACCCCAGGTTACAGAAATTGTTTTACAGTAAGTATAGTAAGCACAGAAAAGTGCAAAAGAAGTGAATACCTGAGCGTTAGTGTCGGCAGGTGTCGGCTCTTGGTTCATTCCCTGGCCTTAGTCTGGACTTCAATCCCTATCTCTGCTGTATATCTTCCAATCCCTGGTCCTTAATACTTTGATTTAGTCCAGTATAATCTATTCTACCTCTTTGTATGAAGCTATTTTAAACCTGTCCATATTCACCCCACCTCCTCCATTCTGCCTCCTCACTCATCTAGTCAAGTATCCTGGTCTGTCCTGACACCTCTCGGTCATGGCCATAATTCTAAGTTCAGCATGTTTTCTGCTATCCCTGCGTAATGTAGAACCAGAAAACATAGAAGACAATTACAGCCGAATATTCACATCTGGAAGTCTGACATAACAGCGATAAGATCTAAGCAAACCATGATGTAAATGTTTGACGGCCCCGGGGCTATGAATGCTGGATATGTTTCATTGGATCTGACACAACACCAAATGACATGAAAGCGGCAACTATAGGTCATGACATATCTGAGTTCTAATGACTTAGATTCCATCAATAAAACAACAAGCTAGCCTTAAGATGCCATAATGTGTCTTGTGGGTGGGCAAAGAGGTCCAACAGATCACATCTCAAGTGGTTCAGATGGAGGGGATCATTTTCATTTCTATCTGGCATCTAGATCTCAGAAACCTCTTAGTCTCCATCTTTACTAAATGTTGGCTGGCAATGGGTTTGGGGCTTGGTCAGAATCCCAGAGTTGGTGTAATCTTACTTATGCCTGATGGTTATAACTGTAAAACACTATAGTACCAGCTATTATTACCCTTTCCTTCTAATGCATTCCCCAGGATTTCTTAACAACTATATGGAACTCAATGGTATGAAACCAGAAGCCTATGGGGGTCCAGTGAAGGTCCATATACTTGTATTGTAAGGCTTAACAAAAAGCTGATTGGCTGAATGTAACTATGCAACTAATCGGTGATTGCTGGGATTTCCTGCTGCGAGAGGGGAGAAGAGTACTGCCGGACCCTACTATTACATGAGAAAAACATTTGTATCTAACATAGGCAAAATCACATATACCTCCCGTGTAGATGTTCTCTTTTACTTTTTAGTTTCTGGCAGAATTTATAGCTTGTGTTTTTCACAACCCCATAAATAATCTTAGGAGCGCTGGTTTCTTGCTTTATTACAAACAAGGTTTGGACGATATTTACACCAATATCCAATCTAAGAGGTGCACAGAGAGGAGAAGAAGACCTACAAGATACACAGAAAGAATAAGGAGACCTACGAGGTACACAGAAAGACTAAGGAGACCTAAGTGGTACACAGAAAGAAGAAGAGGAAGGAGACCTATGAGGTATAGGGAACAGATAAGTAGAAGGAAACCTACGAGATACAGGGAAAAGATAAGGAGAAGGAGACCTATGAGAAACAAGGAAAGGAGAAGGAGACCTACAAGGTACACAGAAAGGATACAGGAGCTACCAGGTACAGGGAAAGGATAAGGGGAAGGAGACCTACGAGATGCAAGGATAAGGGGAAGGAGACCTACGAGGTACAAAGAAAGGAGAAGGAGACCTATGAGATATATAGAAAGGATAAGGGAAAGAAGACGTGCAGAGAAAATCCTAAGCATTTCAGCTGCTAGACAGCAGCCTTAATCATGGCTTAATTGAGCCATGATTAAGGCAGCGGTCTAGCAGCTGAAATGCGTAGGCCTTTCTGTTGGGGGCATGCCATTATGTGTGTACGGTGATGGAAGATTTCAATAAACGCACTTGATCCCACCTTGCCGGGAGCTGGACTCATTCATCTGTTGTATCTACTGTGGACACCTGTTGGAGTGTGCGCCAGTGTTGGGAAGCTCGGTGGAGGGGGTAAGCTGGCTTACTTTCTTTCATTACTAAGGGGAAGGAGACCTATGAGGTAGACAGAAAGGAGAAGGAGAAAAAGACCTACGAGGTACACAGAAAGCATAAGAAGACCTATGAGGTACAGGGAACAGATATGGAGAAAGGGACCTACGAGGTACATGGAAAGGATAAGGGGAAGAAGACCTATGAGATACAGGGAAAGGAGAAGGAGACCTATGAGGTACAGAGAAAGGATGAGGGGTATGAGCCCTACAAGGTAGACAGAAAGGAGACCAACCAAGTAGGGTAAGGAGACCAGCAAGGTACAGAAGAAGGAGAAGGCTACCTAGTAAAAAAAAATATGGTGCCCAGACCTGGTTCATACCATACAATATCTCCACATTCTGGGACATTTGTTCTTCTCCTACTGCTCTTACTCCATGTAGGACTGAAGGGAATTGTGACCATTAACTTGGCTCCACATCACTCGTTTGGTAATGGTATGGCAAGCCTTCTTCATTGGCTTAAAGGGGTATTCCAGGATATTTTGACATTTACTCTACAGATTAGTCTTGTAATAAAATTAATTTGTCTCATTAGTTTCTATTACGAATTTTGTCTCTTTCTCGCAATTTTTACATGAGTCACGTGGTCCTGTGACGTCACCGAACCGGAAGAGTACTGACTTGCCGACTCAGCCGGCCTCTAGTTAGTTATTCACTTAGCAGGCTTCAGAGCCTTACAAACGGCCCTCCCTGAGCACGGGACGTCACATGACGCCCTGTTCCAGAGCAAGCCTGTCAGTGTAATCACCTCAATCCTCCCGGCCCCCCTCCCTGTGTAATGATTGCGGACCCCTCAGCCCCGGCCCCCCTCTCTCTGTAAATCATTGCGGACCCCCCGGCCGCGTCCCCCCCCTCTCTGTAATGATTGCGGACCCCTCCCGGCCGCGTCCCCAACCCTGTGTAAACATTACGATATACAGATCACTCACCCCCTGGTGTAAGCCTGTTGCATCGCTGGACCCGATTTTGGCGCCTTTTTCAAGCAGCTATCCTCAGCTGACAGGCGCTCTGTGTGAGGCAGGAGAGATTCCTTTCCTGCTCCGTACAGAGCGCCTATAGATCGCCCGATACAGCTCAGCTGACAGGCGCTCTGTACGAAGCAGGAAAGGAATCTCTCCTGCCTCACACAGAGCGCCTGTCAGCTGAGGATAGCTGCTTGAAAAAGGCGCCGAAATCGGGTCCAGCGATGCAACAGGCTTACACCAGGGGGTGAGTGATCTGTATATCGTAATGTTTACACAGAGATGGGGGACGCGGCCGGGAGGGGTCCGCAATCATTACAGAGAGGGGGGGGGGGCGCGGCCGGGGGGTCCGCAATGATTTACAGAGAGAGGGGGGCGCAATCATTACACAAGGAGGGGGGCCGGGGCTGAGGTGTCCGCAATCATTACACAGGGAGGGATTGAGGTGATTACACTGACAGGCCAGCTCTGGAACAGGGCGTCATGTGACGTCCCGTGCTCAGGGAGGGCCGTTTGTAAGGCTCTGAAGCCTGCTAAGTGAATAACTAACTAGAGGCCGGCTGAGTCGGCAAGTCAGCACTCTTCCGGTTCGGTGACGTCACAGGACCACGTGACTCATGTAAAAATTGCGAGAAAGAGACAAAATTCGTAATAGAAACTAATGAGACAAATTGATTATATTACAAGACTAATCTGTAGAGTAAATGTCAAAATATCCTGGAATACCCCTTTAAGCAACCCAAGAGAAGGGAGAAGGGTCTCCTTTGTCTATTAGGGTAACATGGACACAGAAAACAGATGGCCATTTTTGGACCCCTTGTTGCCCAGCATCTCATTTGTCAAAATCTTAAGCTTCTCTAGCAGATTCTTTATGGTTAACTAATATCTAAGACCCATTGACTGTAATATCTCAAGCCTCCACAACTATCAAAAACAGAAATCTGTTGACCCTCAACTTACCAATGGCACCAATATTAAGGAGGAGAAAGATTGAAGAGGTGACCACATTAGCAAATTCTTAAAGAAGGGTATGGAGAGAGGCGACCACCTGATCACATGGTAACTTCTTTCTCTGTCTGGTGGGTTAATGCATATGAGATGGGAATACCTCCTTAGGGTAGATTCACATGTACCGTATCTCAGCAGATTTGATGGTGCGGATCCGCAGCGGACTTGATGTAAATAGCTGAACACAGCTTTAAATCTGCACCATCAAATCTGCTGCGGATCTTGTAAGTGTGAATGTACCCTTAAGGTGTTGGTGGTGGTGGTAGACCTTCCTGTCTCCATGGCATCATCGTTATCACTCACCCTCAAACATCTAGATGATGAAATTATTGATATAAGGCGTTAACCTACCTCTAACTAATGTGATGTTCTTTAAGGCTATTGAGTGTTCCCAGTCTTTCAGACGCAGATCTTCTGTCACGTTATTGATAAGGGCCATCTCATGCTTTAGCTGCTGCTCCATAACTATATGAAGAAGCCTTGTTTGTCTGGTGTCTTCAGACACGTTGAATATGAGACCCTGAAGTTCCTCTAGCCTTGAATGATGGATTCCTACGTCATAGGATAGAGTTCCATTTATCGCATTTAGGGTGACATTCAAGTCACTTATCTGCTCATTAAGTCCCTCAACTTTCATTGTTAATGTGTTTAACATGGTGTCATGGTGGTTCCGTAGATAATGACTGTTGTTTACTTCAGCTGATAGTCTATGGATGTCTAAATTGTGAGACTCACTTATCTGGTTTAGGCTGACACCAAGACTTGAAACAATTGTGTCCGTCTTGGATGCCATGTCTTGGACCCCATTGAGATTCTGCTCAAGTTTCTGCAATGATTCTGTCAATTGAAACAAAGATTCTGTATGGTTCTGGAAGAGGTCCTGCAGCTTCCAGATATGGTCCATAAAGTCTCCCTTGAAGGTGAGCTGCATGAGCTTAAACTGAAGATCCCTGTAGCTCTCGTTTAGGCGGTTGACATTGCTTGTTAGCACCTTTAGATCTTCCGGTGCACTCTGAGGTCTTGATACTGAAATAAAATAAATACAAAAGGCATTAAGAACAATAAATAATACCATAAAAAACAAGAGTTGAATACACATCTCTATAGTCATATAGCTGCATGATAAATCTAAGCAACCGTACACCACTAAGACCTCCAAAACAAATGGATCTTGGTGGTTTCAGAGCTGGAGCAAACAGGCAAGGAAATGCTATATGCATATGCGTTTTTTATTGGTTCATGTCATAGTTATATCCCATCCCATTATAAGGCATAATCCTATGTTTCAATCCTCAGAGGAAGAATCGGGTTGTTCTAAATCTGTGTGACTCTATTTTGGCTGGTCTCCCTGAGATCAGTGATCATTTTCACATATGGCTCTACTAGGCATTGCTCACACCTAGCCAGAATCCTGCTCCACACTGATGAGGGGCAGCACCCTGAAACAGCTGTCTGTGGATGGATACCTTGCCTTGGTTTGTCCCTTGTCATTATATTGACTTATAGGGCCCCATAATATGGTGGTTTTGGTGGTTTTCCTACAGGAGCCACCCCTTGGCTGGGTCATTTCCGGATGGATATCTGGCTAGTCCTGTGTTTTGATACTCTTAAACGAGGCTCTTCTTTTGCATATTTCTATATGACAATGACATTAAAAATGTATGTGAGCCATCCAAATCCTGTAGAGGTTTTGAGTTTCTATTCCAGTGTATAATGTTTGCTTTACAATATTATCCAAGACAGGGGACACCCCTTCTGGCTGTTGTCCTCTCCTCCATGTGATGTTTTCTTACTCATCTTGGGGTACGGAACGTATTATGTTCCCAATCAATAACGCATCATGGAGTCTGAACATCCGAGGTTACTCCTTGTACTTTGTTGGGAAGCCAAAAAATTAGGTTATTTAAGTTGAGATAGAAAAACACAGAAGTTAGGCCCTGAATTCCTCAGGAACATTGTCGGACCTAATACAAAGCAGGAGTCACATGTCAGCGAGCCTGGCCGGGCTCCAGGGGCAATTAATGTATATCTTCTGTGAAATATGAGGAAATTTGTACTGGAGTTGTTTCCAAGTTCCTCTGATTTATTTTGACATGTTAGGGCTGGACGTACCATGTTATCCTTGATCCTATATTCTTCTTATAGGCTATTATACGTGCTAGTTGTCCTCAAGGGGAACATAGGACGTGTTATCCAATATATGGTGGTTAAAGTCACATTAAATGTGTTTGTCAAACGAAAAATGGCTTAAAATAATAAAAGCTGTAAAAATGAATAAATAAATACATTTAAAAAGCTAAATCTGGACTAGTTATGGGTTTTGTTAATGCTGATCCTATGTCCTAAATCAGCTATTTTTGACCAATACAGAAAAGAGGCCCTAAGCCTAATTTGGCCATATTTCCATTCCTCGGGCATTAGCAGGCTTGGTCTCTGCCTCTTCGTGTGCACTACAACTAAACAGCAAACAAAACAGAGAAAAAAATATCTGAAGCTTATAAACACCCTACTTTTCAACTAGTGATATAAAGTAGAGTTTATAAACCAAGACTAGAGGGGGCTTTTTATTTACTTTCGCTAGGGGGCCCTTTTTGTATGTGAACTCCTGTTTGAACATATTGGTTGTATAGATGAGTAGAGTATAGATGGTTGAGTAGATTTTAAGGTTCTGAAATTTTCCTATTTGGTCTAGAAACTTCAAGCCATGTTTCTTAAATGTACTATAGTGGTATCCCTGAATTTGCTATGGTGCCAAAACAAATGGAAGACTATAAGCTCAATTTGACCAAATCCCTTCTCCTCAGGGGCGGAACCTATATGCGTTAGGCTTCACAAGCAATAGGCACCATAACAAAATAAGGAAACAAACCAAAAAAAGAACTAGCTGAAGGATCATATCACTTTGGAGGTGGATTATGGAGTTTATAAACCAGGACTAGAAAGGGAGAGCCTAATTTTTTCTCTTTGTATATGAATACACCTGAAAGTATAAAGTTACTTAAGTTTTTCCCTATGGACGAGAAATTTGAAGCTATGGTTCTCACATGTACTATGGAGGTGAATTAGCCAAGGAGGTGCTAAGCTATATGTGACAAATTCTTCTCTCCTCATGGACGGTACCAACATACTTAAGGCTTCTTTCTATGGGCACCACAACAAAGAAGCAAACAAAGTAAAAAAAAAAAAAAAAAATAGCTTAAGGCCAATATCACTCTGGAGGTTGATGGTGGAGTTTATAAACCAGGGCTTCATTTTTACTTTTTATGGCCCTCTTGGTACATGGACACTTCTAGATGCATAGAGTTTTCCCTTGTGGTCTAGAAACTTCAAGCTACTGTTGTCACATGTAACATGAAAGTAGCCTTGAATTTATCAAGAAGCCCATATAGAGACCCAGTTCTGCATGGTCACATCTCTATTTCTCATGGGTGGTACCTATATGCTTTGGGCTGCGTTATGCCAGCCCACTCATCGAGGGCCGTCTGTAAACCAGAGGCGGGGGGCATTGTGACCTTTGCTCAGTTTGTACATAGATCTCTCTACATAAATATTGGGGGCGCGTGTAGTCACTATCACTTCTATCCCATCTGGAGCAATACAGCTGCACTTACCATATTTAATCAGCTTTTATGGCATGTAAATGTGTTTATTTAACACCCATTAACTTACAAGGCCGGGATAATGGGATTTGTTTTGGATAGTCGGTCGGCTCAATAAAACAAGGGTGGACGACAGCTCAATAACATGAGGACCAGTCAAGGAGCGAGCGTGGCCAAGGAAAAGCCATTAAAAGCTGCAAATGGATCTGCAAATGAAGGAAAGTTGGAAGCACACTCATCATGTGGCTGCGGCGTCAAGAGGAACTGAGAATGCCATTAACCCGAGAATGCGAAGCCCCTGTAAGAGGCAACAAAGATTCTGGAAGAAGACTCCTGTTATTTCACCCTTCTCTAACAAGATAATTGGGGGGGGGGGGGGGGGGGGGGCAAAAGTAAATGTCATTGCTAATGGACCTTTCCACCACAGAGATTTTTGGCGGCAGTGTTTATGGTTTTTATTTGCAGGACGAGTTGCACTTTTTAATGGCAACCTTTATTTTCCCATAAAAAGAGTTTTGCAAAACAAACAAAAAAATTATTTTCAGGGTGGAGTCAGGAAAAACACAATTCTGCCATTTTGTGGGGTTTTGGATTGAACTTTTTTTTCCATGTGATCAATAAGAAAAGTTTTTTTTCTTTGTATATTGGGGATTCTTTACAGTAAAAGGTGAGATTCACTTTAGGCTTGTCACGCACAGAAAGTAGAATTGAACACCTATATTGTTCCGAGTTCTTTACAGTAAAAAGTGAGATCGACTTTAGGTTTCTCACAGATGGAAGGGACATATGTAATTTTTCTTTATGTTTTTAAAGATGAAATTCACTTTAGACTTGTAATGTACGTGGAATGTAAATTTGCATCTTCATAGTGTTGGGGGTTCTTTAAGCAAAAGGGGAGATTCACTTTAAGACTGTTCAAGAAGAAAAATAGATGTAAACATATATAGTGTAGGTGTTCTTTTCAGTAATAAGTGTGATTACCTTTACGTTTCTTAAAGAGGAATAGTTGATTTGAACAACAGTTTTTTTTTTTTGTTTTGTTTGTTTCTTTCCAACAATTCTTTTGGTGGAATGCGGAATCTGGAATGCGGGATCAGCCGGCCCATAGAATGGTGTCTATGGAGCCGATGGAAAAACGCGCGGCCGTACGCGCGTGCAGGCGACGGAATTCCGCGGAGTTTATCTGCGAGAATTCCCCAGTGTGAACCCACCCTAAAGGGTAAGATTTATTTTCAGTTTACAACAGATGGAAAGGGGATTTGTCTAGCACAGTGCTTCTCAATTCCAGTCCTCATGGCCCAACAACAGGTCATATTTTGAGGACATTCCATACAAGTAACACTTGTGATAATACCTGATGCACAGAGTATAATTATATCACCGGTGAAATACTAAGGCAATCCTTAAAACATGACCTGTTGGTGGCCATAAGGACTGGAATTGAGAAGAACTGGTCTACAGTATTGAGTATTATTTACAGGAACAAGTGAGATTCACTTTAAAGCATGGAGGCATATCAAAGTTTTTTTTTTTTTTTTTAAATGACGGAAATACCTGGTAACCTAGGGCAGTAAGGAGTTAATTTAACAAAGCCTTCATCTGTTGGGATATGATGGGAGTTGTAGTTTTGCACTAGGTAGAAAGGTTACAGGTTGCGGATAACTAGTTTAGGGACTCAGTGGGGTCGATGGTAAATTCAGGTTGTGGCATGCTGTGGCCCTCCAGTATTATGTGGCCCTCCAGTATTATGTGGCCCTCCAGTATTATGTGGCTTTTCAGTATTATGTGGCTTTTCAGTATTATGTGGCCCTCCAGTATTATGTGGCCCTCCAGTATTATGTGGTCCTCCAGTATTATGTGGTCCTCCAGTATTATGTGGCCCTCCAGTATTATGTGGCCCTCCAGTATTATGTGGCCCTCCAGTATTATGTGGCCCTCCAGTATTATGTGGTCCTCCAGTATTATGTGGCCCTCCAGTATTATGTGGCCCTCCAGTATTATGTGGCCCTCCAGTATTATGTGGCCCTCCAGTATTATGTGGCCTTTCAGTATTATGTGGTTCTCCAGTATTATGTGGCCCTTTAGTATTATGTGGCCCTCCAGTATTATGTGGTTCTCCAGTATTATGTGGCCCTCCAGTATTATGTGGCCCTCCAGTATTATGTGGCCCTCCAGTATTATGTGGCCCTTTAGTATTATGTGGCCTTTCAGTATTATGTACTCCTCCAGTATTATGTGGCCTTTCAGTATTATGTGGCCCTCCAGTATTATGTGGCCTTTCAGTATTATGTGGTCCTCCAGTATCATGTGGTCCTCCAGTATTATGTGGCCTTCCAGTATTATGTGGCCCTCCAGTATTATGTGGCCTTCCAGTATTATGTGGCCTTTCAGTATTATGTGGTCCTCCAGTATTATGTGGCCTTTCAGTATTATGTGGCCTTTCAGTATTATGTGGTCCTCCAGTATTATGTGGCCTTTCAGTATTATGTGGCCTTTCAGTATTATGTGGTCCTCCAGTATTATGTGGTCCTCAAGTATTATGTGGTTCTCCAGTATTATGTGGCCTTTCAGTATTATGTGGTTCTCCAGTATTATGTGGTCCTCCAGTATTATGTGGCCTTTCAGTATTATGTGGCCTTTCAGTATTATGTGGCCTTTCAGTATTATGTGGTCCTCCAGTATTATGTGGTTCTCCAGTATTATGTGGCCTTTCAGTATTATGTGGTTCTCCAGTATTATGTGGTCCTTCAGTGTTATGTGGTCCTTCAGTGTTATGTGGTCCTCCAGTATTATGTGGCCCTCCAGTATTATGTGGCCCTCCAGTATTATGTGGTCCTCCAGTATTACGGGGCCCTTCAGTATTATGTGGTTCTCCAGTATTATGGGACCCTTCAGTGTTATGTGGTCCTCCAGTATTATGTGGCCCTCCAGTATTATGTTGTCCTCCAGTATTATGGGACCCTCCAGTATTATGTGGCCCTCCAGTATTATGTGGCCTTTCAGTATTATGTGGTTCTCCAGTATTATGTGGCCCTCCAGTATTATGTGGCCCTCCAGTATTATGTGGCCCTTTAGTATTATGTGGCCCTCCAGTATTATGTGGCCTTTCAGTATTATGTGGTTCTCCAGTATTATGTGGCCCTCCAGTATTATGTGGCCCTCCAGTATTATGTGGCCCTTTAGTATTATGTGGCCTTTCAGTATTATGTACTCCTCCAGTATTATGTGGCCTTTCAGTATTATGTGGCCCTCCAGTATTATGTGGCCTTTCAGTATTATGTGGTCCTCCAGTATCATGTGGTCCTCCAGTATTATGTGGCCTTCCAGTATTATGTGGCCCTCCAGTATTATGTGGCCTTCCAGTATTATGTGGCCTTTCAGTATTATGTGGTCCTCCAGTATTATGTGGCCTTTCAGTATTATGTGGTCCTCCGGAATTATGTGGTCCTCAAGTATTATGTGGTTCTCCAGTATTATGTGGCCTTTCAGTATTATGTGGTTCTCCAGTATTATGTGGCCTTTCAGTATTATGTGGTTCTCCAGTATTATGTGGTCCTTCAGTGTTATGTGGTCCTCCAGTATTATGTGGCCCTCCAGTATTATGTGGCCCTCCAGTATTATGTGGTCCTCCAGTATTACGGGGCCCTTCAGTATTATGTGGTTCTCCAGTATTATGGGACCCTTCAGTGTTATGTGGTCCTCCAGTATTATGTGGCCCTCCAGTATTATGTTGTCCTCCAGTATTATGGGACCCTCCAGTATTATGTGGCCCTTCAGTGTTATGAGGCCCTTCAGTATTATGTGGCCCTCCAGTGTTATGGGGCCCTTCAGTCTTATGTGGCCCTCCAGTGTTATGGGGCCCTTTAGTATTATGTGGCCCTCCAGTGTTATGGGGCCCTTCAGTATTATGTGGCCCTCCAGTGTTATGGGGCCCTTTAGTATTATGTGGCCCTCCAGTGTTATGGGGCCCTTCAGTATTATGTGGCCCTTCAGTGTTATGGGGCTCTCCATTGTTATGGGGTCCTTGGCTATTACCAGCCACCAGGAACACGACTCCCATCTGCAGTTCTATCAAACTGAAATAAGTGCAGCCGCGTCCAGCCAAAGATCTTTACTGTAGCCGGGCACAGCGCCAGGGCAGCATAAAGCACCAACGTGTTATGTGATTTATAAGATTGCCTTAACCCCTGCGGCAAGTCAGCAGGGAAACTGACTAAAGACATACAGATGTAGCAGAGCTGAGAATGTCGAATTAATGACTAAGCTAAGTTTGTCAGGTGTAGAAAAGTTATGATTATTATCAGATATTGGGTTACTAAATCTGTGAGGTGCGGAGGGGCTGGACTTGCCCCAGTGTAAGAACACGAGTATGTAGATTTAGCAGAGCTGAGTGTGTCCATGTAGGACGGCTGAGTTTGTCAGGTGTAAAATGGTTATGATGAATATGGAATATAGCATAATAAAGTCTGTGAGATATAGAGAGAGATTGAGCTTGCCACATTGTAAGAGCTGGAACATGTAGATATAGCAGAGCTAAGTGTGTACATACAGGACTGCTGATGTTGTTCGGTGGAGAAGAGTTATGATTATTTAGCTTTGCACTTTGTAAGAACCTGAGTTTGTAGCAGAGCTGAGTGTGTAGGGGTAGGGCTGCTCAGGAGTTTGTCAGGTGTAGAATGGTTATGTTTCTCACATGTAAGAGAGTTTGTCTGATGTAGTTGAGATAAGGATATAAATATAAATATAATAAAGCATATTTTTTTCAGATGTAGATGTTGTCCAGGTAAATTTGTCAGGTTGAGATGTAAATTTGTCAAGTTTGCCAGATGTAGCAGAGCTGATTATGTTGTAGATATAGGTCAGATGAGATTCAGAGGTATAGAATGGTTGTGTTTCTCATGTGCAGAATGAGATGTTCTGATGTAGCAGAAGTAAGATGTAAATGTAGCAAAGCAGACTTTTTCAGATGTAGCAGAGCTAGTGTAGTGCAGCTGAGGTTTTCAGGTGTTAAAAGGTTATGACTGTTTTCAGATATAGCAGAGCTAAATTTGTGAGGTGCAGAGAGGTTGAGCTTGCAACACTGTTAAGAGACCGAGTTTTTTAGATGTAGCAGAGCTGAGTATGGAACAGCACTGGGAATACAGGGACAGTACTACGGATATAGGAACAGTACTGGAGATATATGGATAGCACTGGAGATATAGGGGTAGTACTGGGGATAAATGAATAGTAATCAGGATATATGGACAGTACTGGTGATATTGGGACAGTACTGGGGATAAATGAATAGTAATGGGGATATACTGTATGGACAGTACTGGGGATATAGGGACAGTACTGGGGATATACTGTATGGACAGTACTGGGGATATAGGGACAGTACTGGGGATAATTGAATAGTAATCAGGATATATGGACAGTACTGGTGATATAGGGACAGTACTGGGGATAAATGAATAGTAATGGGGATATATGGACAGTACTGGGGATATAGGGACAGTACTGTAGATATAGGGACAGTACTGGGGATAAATGAATAGTAATGGGGATATATGGACAGTACTGGGGATATAGGGACAGTACTGGGGATAAATGAATAGTAATGGGGATATATGGACAGTAATGGGGATATAGGGACAGTACTGGGGATAAATGAATAGTAATGGGGATATGTGGACAGTACTGGGGATAAATGAATAGTAATGGGGATATAGGGACAATACTGGGGATAAATGAATAGTAATCGGGATATATAGACAGTACTGAGGATATAGGGACAGTACTGTGGATAAATGAATAGTTATGGGGATATATGGACAGTACTGGGGATAGAGGGACAGTACTGGGGATAAATGAATAGTAATGGGGATATAGGGACAGTAAAGGGTGTACAGAGACAATAATGGGGATATAGGGACAGAACTGGGGATATAGGGACAATATTGAAGATACAGGGACAGTAATGGGGATATAGGGATAGTACTGGGGATAAAGGGGCAGTAATGAGGATATAGGTATAGTAATGGGGATATAGGGATAATAATTTGTATACAGGGACAGTACTGGGAATACAGGGACAGCAATGGGGATATAGGGGCAGCAATGGGTATACAAAGGCAGTAATGACAATACATGGACAGTAATGAGTATAAAGGGACAGTACTGGAAATACAAGTATAGTAATTGAGTATATGGATGGTAATCGGGATACAGGGACAGTAACGGAGTATATGGACAGTAATGGGGATACAGGGACAGTACTGATGATACAGGAACAGTAATATGGATATAGGGACAGAAATGAGTATACAGAGACAGTATTGGGGATATAGGGACAGAAATGAGTATACAGAGACAGTAATGGGGCTACAGGGACAGTACTAGGGATATAGGCACAGTAATGGGAATACAGGGACAGTACTAGGGATATAGGCACAGTAATGGGGATACAGGGACAGTACTTGGGATATAGGTTCAGTAATGGGGATACAGGGACAGTAATGCGGATATAGGGATACTACTGAAATTACAGGGACAGTTATGGGGATATAGGGACAATACTTGAGATATAGGGACACTACTGGTTACTTCCTATCCCAGCTTGGGCTGCTCTGTGACTCCTTCATGCTTTACACTGCAGCACTTCATGTAAGTTCTGCAACCTTCTGCTTTCTCTGCTTCATAAGAGTGAATGGGAATATTCTTCTTTACCTACAGAAAGCTGATATAATATTTCTCACAGCTGAGGGTTTGTTACAATGGTATCCAGGCTGTCCCCACAGCACAGGGTCGCTATAATACAGGGTCGCTATTCACCATTGGCTGTGACTGTCCTCGCGACCCCCGAGGATTCAGGGATGGTTGAGTTTTGGAGAGTGAGTTATTATTATACATATAATTTGTCACTTGCGCTGTATATACAGTCACGCTTCACTCTAATTGGGGCAGAGACGTTCTTATGTATTAATGGGATACAGATGGGATGTAATGGAGAATACAACCGTGGAGAGTCTTGGCAGAAGAAAATGCCCCTGAGGAGCACAATATGTAAATCATTGTAATTTATCTCCATATAGCACAAGGCCATGAATCACCAGCGTGCACCCATCGTCCTGTACCCAGCGCACATGCAGCTCATTACAACATTTATTCTTAAAGGGGTATTACCTACTAAAACTAGGACTCCTGAGACCCTGAGATCAGAAGGTCTGCAGTGTTGGTGTGTAATTCTGCTTCTCTATTCTATCCTAAATAAGACCCCAATATAAATACAGATCAGACCCCAGACCAAACCCCAGAATAAATACAGACCCCAGACCAAACCCTAGAATAATTACAGATCCCAGACCAGACCCCAGTATAAATACAGACCCCAGACTAGACCCCAGTATAAATACAGACCCCAGACTAGACCCCAGAATAATTACAGATCCCAGACCAGACCTCCGAATGAATACAGACCCCAGTATAAATACAGACCCCCACACTAGACCCCAGTATAAATACAGACCCCAGACTAGACCCCAGTATAAATACAGACCCCAGACTAGACCCCAGTATAAATACAGACCCCAGACTAAACCCCAGAATAAATACAGACCCCACACTAGACCCAAAAATAAAACAAGACCCCAGAATATATACAGATCCCAGACCCCAGGATAAATCTTTACCCTCCTGCAACTGATTCCAAGTAACAGCCACCATGTTAGCAACTGTAAAGCCATCACCCAGCCCTTAGAGAACCACACAGCCCCTGCTCCCTCCCTTCTTCCTCTGTGGTTCCTGACCCTCCCTTTTTGGCCCCTGTTTCCTCCCTCCCCTAATGCTGTGGCCCCTCCTCCCTCCCCCTCCACCTATGGCCCCTCCTTCTGTGATCCCTCCTCCCTCCCCTCTTTTCATCTGTGGCCCCCTCCTCCCTCCCCTTCCATCTATGGCCGCTCACCCTCTCTCTGTGATTCCTGCCCCCATCTGTGGCCCCCTTCTCCCTTCCCCTTTATCTATGACCCCTCACCCTCTCTCTGTGCGCCTTCCTCCCCCCATCTGTGGCCCCCTCCCTCCCACCACCCTCTGTGTCCCCTCTTTCCTCCCACCACCCTCTGTGTCCCCTCTTTCCTTCCACCTCCCTCTGTGACCCCTCTTTCCTCTTACCTCCCTCTGTGGCCCCTCTCCCCCCCCCCCCCATTTCCCTCTGTGGCCCCTTCTCTTAGGTAGACATTCAATGTCTGTCACCCTTAGGGTTAAAGCTAAAACATTATGGAAGATAGAAGCTTTATCAGTTCTGATCCAGAATTGGACATGTATTGGGTTTCTGGCCATGACTGGAGATTGTTCAGTGACGCTTTAAGCTGCCGGTCCTGATGGCTTTTACCAGTATGACAGTAAGACAATGGCCGAGACCTCCGATTCAATCTAAACTCTACATGAAGAAGCCATTGTCCTGCTTTATACATAAGACAGGCGACATATATAGCAGATGGTATTATATTGTCTATGTGAGACATTGGTGTCCCCTTCCCGGGCTATAAAGGGTGTCACTCGGCATACGTGGCCCCGATCCCTGGCACGGCTGAGTGCTGGCATCTCCCCTGTAGAATATAAACCCGCTAATTGCTCGGGATTAGAAAAGATTTGATATAAAAACAAGCGTGCGGTGGTCTTGAGCCTGGACGGGGGAGACATCACCTTCTCTGCCATCACTAATGGAGATGGAGAACAAAAGCCCATAAAATGGGCAGGAACGGCCTTGTTGTGCCAAGTGAGTCCATAAAATCATGTACCAGGAAGGTTGGAGACAGGGTTTACTGTCAGGGGAGAGGATATTCTGGCAATAGTAATATACATGGCAGGGGGGGGCCTTGGGAGATGCAGATACTGTACTTGGGGGGGTCCTCTAGAGCCTGGGGCAGTATTATTCTGGGGATCCCCTACAGACCGGTCCAATATTATACTGGGGGCCCCCTAGAGCACAGGCCAATACTATACTGGGGAACCTCTAAAGCCTAGTAAAATACTATACTGGGGTCCCCTAGAATGTGGTTCAATACTAGCTCAGTCCAATACAGCTCAGTCCAATACTATACTGGGGTTCTACTAGAGCCTGGTCCAATACTACCCAGGGGGTTCCCCTAGGGTGCGGTCCAATACTATACTGGAGTTCCCCTACAGCCCGGTCCAATACTCTACTAGGGGTCCCCTACAGACTGGTCCAATAGTATACTGGGGTTCCACTAGAGCCCGGTCCAATACTCTACTGGGGGTCTCCTACAGACTGGTCCAATAGTATACTGGGGTTCCACTAGAGTGAGGTCCAATACTATACTAGGGGTCCACTAGAGGCTGGTCCAATACTATATGGGGATCCCCTAAAGTGAGGTCCAATACTATACTGGGGGTCCCCTAGAGTGAAGTCCAATACTATACTGGGGGTCTCCTAAAGTGAGGTCCAATACTATACTGGGGGTCCACTAGAGGCTGGTCCAATACTATACTGGGGGTCCACTAGAGGCTGGTCCAATACTATACTGGGGGTCCACTAGAGACTGGTCCAATACTATACTCAGGGTCCCCTAGAGTGAGGTCCAATACTATACTGGGGCCCCCTAGAGTTAGGTCCAATACTATACTGGGGGTCCACTAGAGGCTGGTCCAATACTATATAGGGGTCCCCTAGAGTGAGGTCCAATACTATACTGGGGCCCCCTAGAGTTAGGTCCAATACTATACTGGGGGCCCCCTAGAGTTAGGTCCAATACTATACTGGGGGTCCCCCTAGAGTGAGGTCCAATACTATACTGGGGGTCGCCTAAAGTGAGGTCCAATACTATACTGGGGGTCGCCTAAAGTGGGGTCCAATACTATACTGGGGGTCCCCTAGAGTGAGGTCCAATACTATACTGGAGCCCCTTAGAGTGAGGTCCAATAGTATACTGGGGGTCCCAGTATATCAGCCTGCTGTCTGTGAATGGGGACATTTTTTCTCTAACCTATACAGACTAAATGCCTCTCACAGCTGAGGGTTTGTTACTATCATAGCCAGTCTGCACAATGCACCGTAAGCTCAACACATCAGCAGCACAAATCCCATTCAGGTGGTTTGTTACAATGTGTCATTGCAGGTAAAATGTGTCAATCTTACTTCCTGGGTGTTTATACTGGAGACAAATGTAATAATCCCGCATAGCTGTAATATCAGGAAAAGTAAAGCAGCAGAATTGTGAGTACAGCTCTGGCTGTCACTAGAGATCACTATAAGATAAGCATAGTAGATCATGCACAGAAGGATCATAGTGAATTCCAGATTGTCTCCCTCCGCCCCCATCCATCTATATACAGGGAGTTTATAGAGGAATAATTCATATGGAACGGGATTTAAAGGGCCGGTAATTGAGCAGTGCAGATGTGTATTTTCGGCTATTACCAAATGTATGCCATAAAGCGATCTGTAAAATTTTATGTGTTTTCTCTACCAAGCTGTAAAATATCCAATATTCGGGACTGGGAGAGCTGGGTGGCCACCGCTATAGCCATCATTTTACCTCCCATATGGGCTGTCATACAGTTATCCATTTGTGTAGTGAAATTGGAGCGAGGGATGTGAAAGGTTATAATCTGACATCCAGGAGTCTGAGAAGTTGGGTGAGAACCAAAATGGCCGACTCTAAGGTGTGTAAAGTACATAATGACGCATCAATGTAACTTCTGCATCTGCGTGCCCACCAACCCGGAAGACTGGAAAAGCTGGGTGACAACCTCTGTGCGAGCTGGAATGGTGGCTATAGTGTTTGTCACTTGCTTTGCCACATACAGATATGATGCAGTAATAATGGCCACAAATGGCCCATAACTGAATAACTAATATGTGCCCTATATGTGCCCTATAATGGTCCCTAACAAGGTCACACTGTGCAACGCAACTCGTTGGGCTGTTCTTCCCTCTCTGTCCGCACTGGCAGCACTTGGTGCAGGTTGTATTGCTTTGCCTTTGGGCCTTTATATTTTCATGCACTAGGGCACTTTTGCATATAGGATGAGGGAGCAGTATATCATGCATAATAGATACCAGGATCATGTATTTATCTGCACCCCAAATCTATTTGCATTAGTCTATTGAGCTCTGTTTCCCCTATTTAGGGATATAGGCAATACACCATTGCCGTTTTGGACAGAGTTGGTAGTATACCTTATCATGGATTATACTACATGTTTGTATGTTTTTAAAAAATTTTCTGTGCTCTAATAAAATTATATATTTTTGGTGAAATAACAAAGGTGTGCTGGTATACTGCTTTTTTTTTCTTTTGTTTCCATAATGTAATGCCATATCCTGCCCCCCTCAAACTTATGTTTCCGAATCACAGACCTCAGTATGAATACCCCAAACCTGAAAATAAATACAGACCCCAGAGAAAACCCCCAAATAAACACAGATCCCAGAATAAATATAGACCCCAGACTAGACCTTAAGGTACATATAGACCCAGAGAAGACCCCCAAATAAACACAGACCGCAGACCAGACCCCAAAATAAATACAGACCCCATAGAACACCCCAAAATGAGTACAGACCCTAGAATAAATACAGGCTGCAGAGTAAATACAGACCCCAGACTAGACCTCAAGGAAAATACAGAACCCAGAGAAGACCCCAAAATAAATATAGGTTCTCGACCAGATCTCAGAATAAATACAGACCGCAGAGAAGAACCCAAAATGAATAAATACCCCAGACCAGACCCCAGAATAAATACAACAGACCAAATCTCAAGATAAATACACACCCCAGACCAGACCCCTAAAAATTCCGTACCACAGATCAGACCTCAAAAAAATTACAGAACACACAGAAGACCTCACAAAAAATACAGACCCCAGACCAGATATTAAGATAAATATAGACTCCAGGCAAGACCCCAGAGTAAATACAGACACCAGACTAGACCCCAGTATAGAAGCAGACCACAGAGAAACCCCCCAGTATTAATATCTACCCTAGAGATGAATACAGACCCTAGAAAAGGACACAATATAAACAAAGACTTCAGACAAATACTATAGAAAAAAATATAAACCAAATACTAGACACTAGAAAATAAAAAGATTCCATACTAAACCCTAAAATAAACACAGACCCCAGATCGGATGTCGACATAAGTAAAGACCCCAGAATAAATACAGACCCCGGACTAGACCCCAAAATAAGAGACACCAGACTAGACCCCAAAATAATAAGAGACACCAGACTAGACCCCAAAATAATAAGAGACACCAGACTAGGCCTCAGAATAATAAGAGAATAATAACAGACCCCAGACTAGACCTCAGTAAATGCTCTCACTCTATTGCATTTGAAGTACACCACCCTTCACTCGTGCCTCATGCTTTAAAATTAATTCAGACCTCAGTATCAATCAAGATCCGAATTCTTTCTATATGACTAAAAATGAGACCCTAACTACAGTTCCCCCTAAAAAACCAAGGTCCATGTGCCCCCCCTTCATGTCCCCTAACCCTTTTTTTCGTTACATATACACTAAACATAAAGAGAACTGCAACCAGATGGCTTCTCCCACTATTCTGCAACTTTGTGGGATTACACTTGGATTAGTATTAGACGCCACAGTCTATGGAGGGACCCCGCATCCTCCTCAGTTATATACAACCCTCTCCAGCTTCTCCTTTCATGTATCTTGGTGTTTGGAGGATCGTTTTCGCTCGGCTTGTTATAGGCGTCGTGTATCATTGGAGGTAATTATAGAAGGATTTACAGAATGTACACGAGCATTGAATTGGCGCGGAAACAATTATGTGATTTTTGTGTTTGGAGCGGTGGGTGGTCCATAAAATCTTACAATTATGATGTCAGTTGGCCTTTGAATCCTATAATGAAGTGCTCAGAATAACAGCCCTACAGGGTCACATTAAACTCTTATGGACCGCATCCCAATAACTACGGAAAAGACAAAACAATTTACAAAAAATTTATAAAAATTCTGCCATATAATGCCAAATAATGCTTCCATATAGTATCCCAATAAAACTACTATATAGTATCCAAATAATACTGCCAAATTGTGCCAAATAATGCTTCCATTTAGTATCCAAATAATACTGCTATATTTTATCCAAACAACGCTTCCATATAGTATCCAAATAATACTTCCATATTGTGCCAAATAATACTTCCATATAGTATCCAAATAATACTGCCATATTGTGCCAAATAATATTTCCATATAGTATCTGAATAATATTGCCATACTGTGTCGATTAATGCCTCCATATAGTATCCAAATAATACTGCTATATATTATCCAAATAACACTTTCATATAGTGTCCAAATACTGCCATATAGTAGCCAAAAAATACTTCAATATAATGTCCAAATATTACTGCTATATATTATCCAAATAACGCTTCTATATAGTGTCTTGTATTTATTAACCAAATAATGCTTCCATATAGTATCCAAATAATACTGCCATTTAGTATTCAAATAATAGTGCCATATGGCGCCAAATGATTCCACATTTTATCCAAACAATACTGCCATATTGTGCCCAAGTAGCACTGATCTGTATGTCCCATACAAAACAGTTATATAATGCAATTAATACTACTATATTTGTGCCTAAATAGCACTGGCATATATTTTTCACACAATACCAATGAAAAAATATTGTTTTTTAAATAGTATACAAATAATACTACTAAACAGACTACTGTCTAGATAACACTGACAAGTATGACCAACACAATACTGTTATACCATGCAAAATATTTCCATACAGTATCCAAATTATACCACCATATACTACACAAATAATTCTACAGTATCTACATAACACTGCCTTGTATGACCCACACAATATTGCTGTGCAATGCCAAGTAATACTTTCATACATTATCGATACAGTATACTACCATATAGTACCCACATAATACTGTTATATATTTCCCAAAACACTGATATGCAATGCCAAATGTAACTTATACCACTGTATAGTACACAAATCATAAAGCCATAAAGTCCATACATAACACTCACTGACATGTATGTCCCACATATTACACCTATACAATGCCAAATAGTATATCCATACAGTATAGAAATAATGCTACCATATAGCATACAGATAATTCTACCGTACTGACATGTATTTATAATACAGTTATTTAGGTTAAAGTTGTTAACACCCACCTCACCCACCATGATAACCCATTGGTGCCCTTATGGATGACTTGGATGACCCTGGCTAGGAGAGAGCCACATATCAAACAATGGCTCCTAACAGGAGACAGAACGGCTCTTCCACACTAATAAAAAATACTATTTACCCAAAACACCATAACCTGAATAGATGGATTTATAATCCCTAACATGCAGATACATAATAATTGCCGCTTGACCTACTAAACACAACAACGCTCAATAGGGATTTATTAGATGAGAATTCCTAATTGGATCTCTCTGGATGGACGGGATCCAGGATGGAAGATGTTGGCGGAGAGCGCGAGTCATTCCGGAGCAGAATCTGGGCCCGCTGTCAAGTGAGACAAAGGCTCCCGAGCTCACATTATGGCTGGCCTAGGGCTGGATTGTGAAGGTGGTCACTTCAGACCTGTATAGGAAGAGGCTTCTCCTGCTACTGACCCGGATCTGTTTGCAGCTACAGGTAAACTACCCAGAATTCCCTGTTCTGACGCATTTTGGGCTCTCATGGTTTATTTCTAAGGCCTAGAAAGGCTCAAACTGTGTACTGACATAAAAACAATTAGGATTTGTTTTCTTATGTACACATGGAAACTTGATGGTTGCAGTCACTTTATGTGGCACTATATGCTTGATAGTTTCCAGAGGGCTGCCCAATACCATTGGCCCACAAGTAGGTCAAGATGGCTGATAATATTACTATGAGTCCCTGTGAGGCTGGGACTTGAAAGACAGGTTCCTAAGCAGGTCATTTAAAGCAACTCTGTACCCACAATCTGCCCCCCCCCCCCCCCCCCCCCCAATCAGCTTGTACTGTCGGATAGCTGCTTTTAATCCAAGATTTGTCCTGGGGTCCATTCGGCAGGTGATGCAGTTATTGTCCTACAAAACAACTTTTAAACTTGCAGCCCTGTGTCAAGTTGACGTGGCCTAGAGTGTCTGTGCCCTAGGCCTCTCTGTCCCTCCTCCCAACACTCTTCACCATTAGGAATACCCCTGGGCAGGATTTCTCCTATTCATCCCTTGTCTGAACATTGCATTGCATATTGCATTGACACACGCCAATTTGATACACGCCAATTTGACACGGGGGGCAGGTTGTGGGTACAGAGTCACTTTAAGGCCCTTTTACACAGGCTGATCTGAAGGAGCAAGAGAACGCCGACCTGTCAGTGCTATTACATGTGCCGACGGCTGAAGGAGGGAGTCCCCAGACAATCTCTTACACGGAGCGATGGCCAGCAGACAGTCACTATCGTTCTAGTTTTTTCAACATGTTGAAAGGCAAGTATCAGCCGATCAGATCGTTGCCTATTAACAGGAGCTATTACACCAAGCGATTATCGGCCATAACAGACGATAATTAGCCAAACACGGCTGATAATCTCTTGGTGTACTAGGGTTATCAATATCACATCGAAGATTTCTATAAATCCATCTCATCAGGTCTCGGGTTGCTGAAATGTTTCTCCTTCATGCTGAAGAGGTTGTAGACGCATCCGGGCCCTGAAGCCTGAGAAGCCCAAAGATCCTTCTACAAAATCAGTAATGGTACAAATAACATAATGATTGCTGAGTCGCTATATAGATTATACATCAGGGGCCAATAGCTTCAAGTTACACCTCTAACACCCACATTTACCCTTATATCACTCATAAAACTACAGGACCTGTAACCCCCCCCCACTTATCCCCATATTATTCATAAAAGTACAGGACCTGTAAAACCCCCACTTATCCCCATATTATTCATAAAACTACAGGACCTGTGCAACCCGCACTTATCCACATATGGATCGTAAAACCACAGGACCTGTAATAAATACTGCCATACACTCATCACTGCAAGAAGATGAATCAGACAGGATCGGGGCCAGGCCGTGTATATGTTTACTGTGTCAAGTGCCAAAGAATAGGTGGAGTCTCCTCCAGGATTACTCCATGCCGAGGGTGGAGCAGGATTCTTATCTCTGATCTCACACCATATGGCAGTGATTACACCAGACTTACTGTACCGTATTAATAATCTGCTTTACTGGAAGCCGCAGTGTATGGGAGATGTCACAAGAGGGAAGGTGATGAAATATTAACTGTGATTACTCAGCAAAAAAAAGAGAGAAAAAACAACATTACACAAAGCAGAAACAGTGCTCAAAGGCCAAAGACACAGATAATGCTAAAGGGGAAGTGTATGCTGAATGTGGACAGATCTAGGCCATTAATACATATATAACTAAGTCTATTTCCACGGTTCTGCTACTTTAACTTAACAAAAACAAAATTATTACACAATATAACTACTATTATACTGATCCTATAAACAAGTACATAGCGACTATAATATGCACTAGCCTAAATGACAGAAATGGCTGCACATCGCACCCATGGTTGACGCAAAAGCTTGTTCAGCTACATTAAAAACTAACATCAGAAGTAAGTATATAATTTGATCAAACTATATTGCCTCATGTACCACGTGCAGGTCTCTGATACACATGAGTCCCTAACCAAACAACACTGTGCCGGTCAGCGAACTCAAACCCCGCAAAGCGTGCGCAAGCAGGGAAGGGGGGCCACAGAATGGCCCAGCAACCCTGCAATGTCACAGGACCAAACCCCAAGGGCCCCCCCGAACCCCACAGGCACCGCCGGTGGAGAAAGTGGCCACCAAGCAACACAAGTGTGAACGAGCTGTTACCTCTCACCATTGCTCCTGCAGGTAGAATGGG
Organism: Dendropsophus ebraccatus; assembly: GCF_027789765.1. NCBI lineage: Eukaryota > Metazoa > Chordata > Amphibia > Anura > Hylidae > Dendropsophus > Dendropsophus ebraccatus. The sequence goes on from NC_091459.1 coordinate 119,050,681, forward strand.
AGGGAAAAAAAGGAGGTACTTACCATATGTACACAGGTGCTTCCTGCTAATTTGGATCACATGGGTCTTACAAATGAGAAAGGGACAGAATACATAAAATATGCACAAGCTTAAATGACATATGTTAAGTACCTCCTTTTGTTTTGCCATTCTACCTGCAGGAGTAATGGTGAGAGGTAGCAGCTTGTTCACACTTGTGTTGCTTAGTGGCCGCTTTCTCCACTGGCGGTGCCTGTGGGGTTTGAGGGGGCCCTTGGGGTTTGGTCCTGTGACATTGGGGTTGCCGGCCATTCCATGGTCCCCCTTCCCTGCTTGTGCACACTTTGCAGGGTTTGCGTCTGCTGACTGGCACAGTGTTGTTTGGTTAGGGACCAGGGTATCAGAGACCTGCAGGTTGATACTTGAGGCAATATGGCTTGATCAAATTATAAACTAACTTATGATGTTGGTTTTTAATGTAGTTGAACAAGCTTTTGTATCAACCATGGGTGCGATGTGCAGTCATTTCTGTCCTTTAGGCTTGTACATAACTACTATAATACTGCCTCCTATGTAAAAGAATATAACTACTATAATACTGCTCCTATGTACAAGAATATAACTACTATAATACTGCCCCCTATATACAAGAATATAACTACTATAATACTGCTCCTATGTACAAGAATATAACTACTATAATACTGCTCCTATATACATGAATATAACTACTATAATACTGCTCCTATGTACAAGAATATAACAACTATAATACTGCTCCTATATAAAAGAATTTAACTACTATAATACTGCTCCTATATACAATAATATAACTACTATAATACTGCTCCCTATATACAAGAATATAACTACTATAATACCGCCCCTATATACAAGAATATAACTACTATAATACTGCTCCTATATACAAGAATATAACTAATATAATACTGCTCCTATATACAAGAATATAACTATAATAATGCAATAATGTAGATACGAAGAACGGGCACTCACCATTCAGTAGTCGTGTCACTTTAATCGAAATGCATATTCATGGAGTTGCAGGGAGGGGAAGTGAAAAAGCAGGCACGCTCTCACTGATCGACAACGCACGTTTCACGCTACCTAGCGCATCATCCGGTCGTAAAGCTTTACGACCGGATGATGCGCTAGGTAGCGTGAAACGTGCGTTGTCGATCAGTGAGAGCGTGCCTGCTCCTTCACCTCCCCTCCCTGCAACTCCATGAATATGCATTTCGATTAAAGTGACACGACTACTAAATGGTGAGTGCCCGTTCTTCGTATCTACATTATTGCATCTGTTTCACCTATTGGAGCACCACCTTTAGCATTGCTCACCACATTACATTTCATGTACTTCGACCTGCTTACCTGAGAGCCCAGGTGCGCTTGAGACGTCCGTAGTGCTCCCCCACCCTTACTCCTTGATTGGATTGGATAACTATTATAATACTGCTCCTTTATACAAGAATATAGTGAGTGCGGCTTGTAAGTCACAGAACACCATCTTATCCCCTGTGTAATAAATGACACCAGATACATCTACTTATTTCTCTCTCCCTATTGATATCACACGTTAGCTTTGTAGGTTGGCGGGGGATCGGGGGGTTAGAGACCAGTTCACACCCATCACTTCGGACACATTCTCTCACGTTCTCTCTCTCTCTCTGACTACATATATCTATATCATGTTACATTTCTGATAAAACGCCAAGTGGAATGGTTTTGCACATTTTGCACGGTGCCTCGGGCAGTATTAGTGAGTGTTCCCGCACGTGCTCTCCTTGGCTCGTGTTCAGACTACGTGATATGCTCCATATTTTATTACAAGTATCACTTAAAGAGCCAGAAAGTAAAATAAAACAAGTCTGTGTACAACATAGAAAAGGTGGATCTGATCCCCGACCAGGATCCCAGCCCAATACAGAGCAGCGAGGACAAGCAACTCAAACCTCAGTACTACGCCACTGTATATGTGAGACCAATGGCCGTCCTGTGACCAGAGAACATGAACCACAAGAATGGAATATAAATGTAATACAGGAACGTATGCTTCATATAAAAATGTAATTAAAAGAGGATTTACTTAATAATGTGTCAATGGGCCTGGTAACAATAAGGAGAGGATGAGATCATGGGCCGCAGATCAGAGGCCTGGCGGGGAGATGTGCACAGAGGAGGCCCAGGATGGAGATGCTTACTATAGATTATTGTTATTATTATTATTATTATTATTATTATTATTATTATTATTTTCCCCTTGATTCCAGATGGTAAGGGGTTAATTTACTGGATGGAACATATTATCCAGGCTGGTGCATAGGTAAAGAGGACCCAGCCCACCAGGGCTTATATATAGAAGCGTATGTCACAGTGCCTTGGATGCTTGTCACGGTGGCCAGGGGTGGTGATACCCACCACCAGGTACACTGGCAGTAAGCTTTGTTAAAGGTAGCACTGGGTGTGTGAAGGTGCGGGGGAGAGTAATGAGTCCAGCACTTAAACAAGGATAACAGTTTACTGAGTAAATCTTCACTGCAATACAGTTAAGACTTTGGGAAGGTGAAAGTGTGCCAAAAATAATCACAAAAAATACAATTTCCTGATGGACAACACAGTACGTTTAGCCTGGTTGCTGGTAGTGTATACAGTAGGTAACTTGAGTAGGATACTGTAGGTTAAGGAGTGTAGCTTGAGTATAGTACTTAAATAATGTAGCTTGAGTAGAGTAGGTTAAGGGACTGTCTTGGGGTCTTGACTATGTAGTACAATGCTCTGCCGGGATAACTTTGTGTAGGAGAAGAAGACTCTCAAACTCACGGTTAAGAGAAGAAGAGAAGAAGAAGACCACCTTCTGCCAGAAGAGCCCACAGAGTGTCAGGTCTAGTAGTATGAGTCCTCAAGGTTTCCTGAGTAGACCGAGCAAGAATCAATGGAGTACTTCAGCTTATGCTCTTTGCTCCATTGCAGACTAATCCTGTTTTCGGATAGTTCTGACTTAGTAATAACCAAGGCTGATCCCAGGTGACAGTTACCCCAATTTTGGATTTAGCACAGCATACTTTTCTCTCTCCAACTTCAGCAAAAACTGTGTACTGTCTCTCTCTCCTTCATCCACTAAAGAAGACCCTCCCATCAGGATATAACTCTCCTAAATAGGAGTGACCGGGACTAACCTCCTGTTGGTGGGGAAAGTGCTAGAAAGATTGAGATGTGAGAGTGTGATAGGTGAAAGAGTGTGAGGCACCCAAGCTAGTGATTGGTCATCAATTAACAGCATATACACAAGATAACCATTTACCTTCAACTGTGCGCAGAGATAAGGGGGAGGGAGACACCAAGTGGTGATAGTGTACACAGCACCCATCATCCCGGAGTGTGACACCTGACAGAGATACCTTTTGACAGGTGGAATACAGGACTTAGTGGCACACCTGTACTGGGACACTACAACAGGTCATTGGTACACAAGGTGATCAAGGTGACCGGTGACATATCCGCTGGACATCCATTGGTGCAGAAGGACTTCTGGGTTTTATGATCCGCGCATGTCATCCGTCTACTATTATGACAAATTGTGACTTAAAAGACTTAAAGGGGTGCTCTCATTAAAACTTAATTGTCCTATATCAACAGGATAGGTGACAAGTAAGGGATCACGGGGCTCTGAACTCAGTGCCCTCCATGATCTCCAGATCGACTCTCAATTTCTTAGTTTTGAATACAGCTGTGAATATGTGTGTGCACTATTCAGGTATTAGAATATAGCTGCATAGTCAGAGAGACCGTATGCTATTCTACATACATAAACAGCAGTAGAATAAATATAGTATACTCTATTATATGAATACATGTTGGGTACATAGCTGTAAATATATATAAGGTGGACCTGAAAAGTCCACGGAGATCACTCATCATAATATTATATAGGGACAAGATGTCCATAGTCTAAACTGGAGCAAAAGAAAAAACACCTAGCGCAAAACCTTTTTACACTAGCCACATTTTATGTTGGGGATGGTATATAGATGACATTGTGATTTTTTGGGGACGGAACAAGACACTGTCTAGGATTTTGTCAATATTCTCCGTAACCACATAGGTAAGATGCATGTCACTTCTGTATTCAGGATTGTGCCATTCATTATCATGATCTAATCTCTATTCTGATACTATATGTGGCCTACAGCGAAGGCAGGACTGATAATATATTGGGGCTGCAGAGGGGGGTGATATTATTTGGGGTTACAAGAGGGAGAAAGATACTGAATGGGGTTGCATGGAGGAGCTAATACGCTATTTGGGGCCTGTACAGCAGGAAGAGTTGATATCAAACGCGGGCTGCACGGAGGTGGGGGGGCTTACACGATTTAGAGGATTCAGGGGGGAGCCAGGTATAGGGTCTGTAGTGGTAGACATAGTGTCATGGTGTGGCTGTATTATTTAGGCATTGTGTAGTGGTATCATAGGTCATATATTTCTGTTTTGTTTACTGTATGGTGGGAATATTTATCAGCAATAATTTTAATAAGATAATTATGTATGTATTGAGGCACTTGATACCTGTGATTCTGATGGCACTGTGTCTATAATGGGGGAGGTGGTGGTGGTGGTGGGGGTGCCCAAAGAAAATTCTGCTCAGGGAGCCGTTTACCCTAATGCTGGCCCTGATTGCACTCTAGAGCTGCACTCACTATTCTGCGAGGTCTGTGTCTGGTCTGTGAGGGTGTCGGTGTCTCTCTGTTTGTATCAGCTGGAGAGGAATCCTCCTTGTAGTCACAGAGCAGAAGACCTCTGACCATGGTGCTGAATCCAGTCCAGCAGCGAGGAGTGTTATCAGAGGAGCGGCACACACAGGGTAAGGGCTCTATTCCACCGGACGATTATCATTCAGATTATCGTTAAATCGTTCGAATCTAAACGATAATCGTTCGGTTGAAATGCAGTTAACGATTAACGACAGAACAAGAAATCGTTGATCGCTTTATAAGACCTGGACCTATTTTTATCGTTGCTCGTTCGCAAAACGTTCGCAAAATGTTCGCATTGAATAAGACGTCGTTCGGTCGTTTGCAGTAGATACGAACGCAATAGCGAAATAAATAGCGAAGAAAAATGATCGCAATTGCGATCAAAAGTAACGATTATCGTTCCATGGAAATGAGTGAAAGTTTTCAGGTCTTTCGCAATAGCGGTCGTTCGAGATCGTTAATCGTTAACGATTATGCAAACGATACTTACTCCGGGCTGTAAGATGGGAGACACCGCCTGTATGTAGATTAGGTTCAGTGATTTTTGCCCCCATGCCCGACTCTTTCCTGGAGTTACCCATACCCCAGGCTCGGGTCACATTCACCATTATGGGGAGATTAAGAGGGTCATTCGTCAGGGGGTCAGACCAAAGGGGCTTCAATATTTTATGGTCACCTATATCATGGTTAATCATGGCTATGGTGATAAAAATGTCATAGTTCTCTTTGATGTCAGCAGTATATGGCACTGCTACATTACTACAAGAGCTCTTTCAATGTATATGGCCCTATTATGATAACAAAGTGAGTATTGATTGGCAGTATTATGTAGGAACTGTACAGCAGTATTATTAGGGCACTTTCCAGCAGTTATTTTGGAACTAAATTGCAGTATTATTTTGGCACTGTATGGTAGTATTATGTAGTTACTGTAAGACTTCGTTCTTTGCTCTTATTAAGGCAGTGACAGTATTATGTAAGCACTATATAGCAGCATCATATAGGCACTATGTACCGTACTATTATGTTGGCATTGTATTGTAGTATTATCCAGGCACTGTCTGACATTGTAATGAGTTCACTGCACAGCACTTGTGAACGTGTGAACATACTGTGGCAGTATTACATCAGCACTACATACCACTATATTGTTATCACTGTATGTCAGTTTTATATGGATACTACCAGGTATCACTATATTTTCACTGTATGTAAGTATTAAGTTGGAACTGTAAGAATTAAGTATGACATTGATTTGTAGACACTATGTGGCAGTATTGCCTCAATATTGCCTTGATATTTGGTATTGTATGGCGGTATTATTTAAGCACAGTGTGGCACTGTTATTTGGGCAGAATTGTAACATAAATTATTCTACACTGTCCTAGTCCACTAGAGTAGCTGACACACATGGATGATGCCACATCATATCATCATTTATCCACAGTGTGGTCCTATGAAAAAAATATACAATATTAAGAAATTCTCTAAAGAAAATCAACTCCATTCAACATATCAGTCCCTGGCAGATATATGTGAATCACAATGAACCATTAACATGGAAGGACGACTACCACTAGCCGACTCCTAGTCATTAGCTCCTTCCGCTAGTGCAGCGTGTTACCGCCACACCTCGTCACGCTCACCGCTTCCTGCTTCCACATATTCTCCATTAACATCACTTTTCACTCCGGTCCTCAGTAAATCTCACAGTTCAGGAGTCTCCCAGGAGTCATAACCTTCATTTTAAAGGATTAAAACTAAAGAAGACTTGGAAGGAAGTCAGGAGTCTGTAAATTTATCTGGAATGAATTTCATGCACACATCATATAGTGGATATAGAATAATCACTGCCCATGGTAATAGCAGTGTATGTGCTGAGAGCAGGTACTATCTATATATTATTAAAGGAGCAAAACTCTGGACCAAGCTTCTCAGAATACTTGCACCCATACATTAACTTGGATGTGCCATCCGTCCGTCTGTCCATCTCTGATCTATCTATTTATCTATCTATCTCTTTCTTTTCTTCCATTATTTATACACAGGATGGTTGGATGTTGCAGTAGTGTCTCCAATCTCCTTGTGTATTGCAGTGTTACTGTGTATGTGTTGCTATCGGTTGTCTAGGATTTATGTCTCCGGAATATTCTTACTCCGTGTTTAATTGTTTGCTTTAGAAAATTCCACTATACACTCTATATTTAGTAGATTAGAGAGTTTAGAAGACAATTATTTTTGTTTTTGTTACAAGACACCAAATCCATCACATCCATGAGCGCATGTCTACAGGCATCACATACATGAGCGCATGTCTACAGGCATCACATCCATGAGCGCATGTCTACAGGCATCACATCCATGAGCGCATGTGTACAGGCATCACATCCATGAGCGCATGTCTACAGGCATCACATACATAAGTGCATGTCCACAGACATCGCATCCATGAGCGTATGTCTACAGGCATCACATCCATGAGCGCATGTCTGCAAGCATCACATCCATGAGCGTATGTCTACAGGCATCACATACATAAGCGCATGTCCACAGACATCGCATCCATGAGCGTATGTCTACAGGCATCACATCCATGAGCGCATGTCTGCAGGCATCACATCCATAAGCGCATGGCTACAGGCATCACATCCATAAGCGCATGTCCACAGGAATCACATCCATGAGGGCATGTCTGCAGGCATTACATCCATGAGGGCATGTCTGCAGGCATTACATCCATGAGGGCATGTCTGCAGGCATTACATCCATGAGCGCATGTCCACAGGCATCACATGCATGAGCGCATGTCTACAGGCATCACATCCATGAGCTCATGTCTACGGGCATCACATCCATAAGCGCATGTCCACAGGAATCACATCCATGAGGGCATGTCTACAGGCATCACATCCATGAGGGCATGTCTGCAGGCATCACACCCATAAGCGCATGTCCACAGGAATCACATCCATGAGGGCATGTCTGCAGGCATTACATCCATGAGCGCATGTCCACAGGCATCACATCCATGAGCGCATGTCCACAGGCATCACATCCATGAGGGCATGTCTACAGGCATCACATACATAAGGGGAATGTCCACAGGCATCACATCCATGAGGGCATGTCTGCAGGCATCACATCCATGAGGGCATGTCTACAGGCATCACATCCATAAGCGCATGGCTACAGGCATCACATCCATAAGCGCATGTCCACAGGAATCACATCCATGAGGGCATGTCTGCAGGCATTACATCCATGAGCGCATGTCCACAGGCATCACATGCATGAGCGCATGTCTACAGGCATCACATCCATGAGGGCATGTCTACAGGCATCACATCCATGAGCGCATGTCTACAGGTATCACATCCATGAGGGCATGTCTACAGGCATCACATACATAAGGGGAATGTCCACAGGCATCACATACATAAGGGGAATGTCCACAGGCATCACATCCATGAGCGCATGTCCACAGACATCACATCCATGAGCGCATGTCTACAGGCATCACATACATGAGCGCATGTCCACAGACATCACATCCATGAGCGCATGTCTACAGGCATCACATACATAAGGGGAATGTCCACAGGCATCACATCCATGAGCGCATGTCCACAGGCATCATTATGTGTGATATCATTATATATACATTACAGCAAGATGGAACTGTCAGTGTACTCATCTTATTCTGCTCCTATGTACGATTTATTGTACTGTTTCTCAGCCTGTGCTGTGTTGCATTTACATTATGTATGTTGTTTGATGACAGATTGTAAATTTCAATCATGGCCCGGTGCCCTTTTGGCCAATTCCCTCTGGTCATCTAGGGGAGGTGTTTGTGACCATCAGGTTCCTCACCTTCTTGCAGCTTTGGCTCGCTTTATAGAAAGGCAGCTGTTTATTTTCTCCCCATGGTGGACACTGGAGTTGCTGCCCAAGTGAAAGCTGGGAGCAAGTTGGACTCTCCATAACCTTCAGGAGCCTTCAATTCTGAACCCTTGTTGGAGCCTTCTGGCCCAAAGGCGAAGGAAACTGTTTGTAGGGTCATAATGGGATGTGATAGACTTTATGTTTTTTTATACACTTGGGTGATAAAGCAAAAAATTGTGCATAAAAAAATAAAGAAATAAAAAAGTTATCTACAGATCCTCTTTCTAATGGAGGAGATTCTGGTTTGGCTGATAATACCAAAGTACTGTATATTTCAAGGATCTTCCAGGGATTCAGCACTGATGTACAGACATGGTTCTTCCAATAGGTGGCACCGGAGCGAAAACTGTTTTTCTCCTGCAGAAATTCTACTTTGTGTAATCTTTACCCAGAGTGCATTGCAAGACCTATAAGACTCTATGAGACAGAAGGAGACACATTATCCTTCAAAACCTAATAGGGTTAAACTCCTTTAATTTACCAGAACTTAATGATTCTTTTTTTAAATCTAGCCAATGAACATAATATGAACTAGTTGGTGTCTTCACTCCAAACTATTCACCTCCCCCTCAGCCTCCCCTATTTGCCATGTAATTACCATAAGTCTAATTCCAGGTCAACCAGCTTATTTTACAGCTCAGCATATCTGCATCTGACCTCAGAGATTGGCACAGAAGGTTACGTAAACTGAAGGGTGGCGGACTTAGCAGCACTGGCCGGATGACGTAGTCCTGACATTGGTAAAAACCAGGCCAAACACAACGGTGACAGAGCCAAATCACAAATCAGCTTGCACAATGTTACACATCTGTGAATGTGGAAATAAAAAAGGCCACCAGGCCCGTCCACCTCGCCCCCCTCGCTCACCTATCCCACAGATCTCCCAGAAAAGAATGGTGGAAAAGTCAACCGAAATGTTACTAAAACCTGAATAAATTTTTTTTTTTATTTTACTTTTTCCGACCATTGAACTGGCCTCTTCCTGATCTTCCAGAAGTCTGTGGTTCCCATTTCCTTGCATGCAGCCTTTATTTTAATGTCCATAAAACACAGTAAGAAAGTACAGAGTAAACTAGAATAAGGGGGAGGAGGGGGCTGCAGCTTCCTACATAATATGTCAATGAAACAGCATGAGAGGGAAAGGAAAGACCTGGGAGACATCTAATTGGTTCAGAGATCACCACACTTATATCACATCAGAATAAGACCCCTACTCCACACAGGGAAATAAAATGTACTTATTTGCAGATGGTGGGGGACATTCATGAAAGTCACGGCCGGGGCGTACGCCAGGGAGAAGGCGTATGCCTGCTGTATCCCCTGCTCGCCTGATGGGGGGGCTTTGGGGGGGATGGGGGGTGGCAAGGCACCTCACTTATCATGATTTACGCCTGATTCAAATCTATACCTGCTGGAAGCAGTAGTAGATTTGTTGCATAGGGTCGGACGCACAGCCAACCGGATTTACTAAGAAGCTTGCGCCTTTTAGTGAATTCAGCCGGGGAAAAGGGGACGGGGCCTAGTTAAAGGTCTACGGACTTAGTAAATGTCCCCCGTTGTGTATAAATGCTCTCTCAGCTCTAAGCCTGTTTATTTTTCTGCCTGCTGACTTTGTCTTGACGTTCTCTCCCGGTAGACAACCCTTCCATACCCTCCCAGGGTTACTTTATTAGTTTGCGGCTTCTGACCTGTGCGTTTTTTCCATCTTTTTGCTCTGCAGATGCAGTCTGGGTCCCCGATGGACCATCCAGCTTTGCCTAGACCGCAGTGAAAAAATAGGGCCAGCCATAGACTCTGCCAGTCAGAGTAGGGTGACATATTGGTAGCTCTTTTTAACCATTTGGTTGTCTTTCTGATCAGACGTCTGGTTATTATCATTATTATTATTACTTTTAAAAGCCTACCTTTTCAACTGTGCCTCCTGTGTGGAACAATCTATTGTTATCATTAAAGATTGAAATTGCCAACATGTATAGTCTAAACCTGGCCATCACGGTTACCCCAAAACACCATGGCCCTAGAAACCTTCACAGGGTGTGCCCCAGGGGAAAGACATCACCATCATCATCTCAGTACCACCGACTGGGCCTCCAGTCACTGCACACAATACCCATGGGCTGTCACATACTTACAGTAGATGCAGTGTCCCAGAGAGGGTATGGCCCCTGATGTTTCTTGCCCACCTGTAATTATCTGCACTCTGCCTGTATTCCTGCACTTTTTATTTTATGCCACTAGATGTCACTGTGTTGTATGAATTGTATGCACAGCTGAAGGAAAAGGTTAAAAGTCTAACTGTCACTAAATGTGTGGGGTGATGTGCCCTGGCCAATCCCTGAACTGGATACCTCAGGTGATGTAGCCAATCCCTGTACAGTATTAAGGCCTTCCAGTCTGTGTCCGGCCAATCAGGGATTAGATTATTCCCCTGAAGGAAATCAGTCGATTTTCCCAGAGAGAGGACTACACTACAGAGAACTCCTGCTGAGGTTTCTTTCAATGCTTGGCTTGTGCCAGGTGTCCTGTGCAGGACTATGAAGACAAAGATTCTTTTATTTTATATTTTCTATAACTGCTTAGAGTTATTAATGTCTGGCTAACAACCTATAAAGGAGGCTGAGGGGAAAAAAGGAGTAATGGGATACCCTACCTACACTGGGCGGCCATCTTCTCTCCTAAAACCTAAGACAGGACTATAAGACAGAGAATAGGTAAAAGTGGTAAGCTGAAAGACTTTACTGAGATTTGCTAGGTTCTTTAGGGGTCCCCCCGACGGCTAGCTCTACCCACAAGGTGGGGCCTACGTTCCTGCTCTATGTCACTAGGTGCCCATAGACAGCGATAGGTGGAGGATTCATACCCATGGGCGTAGGTATTTTCTCTTAAAACCCCACAGTTGAGTACCTTAGGGTCAAGGTAGGCCCCAGTAAGCCTGTAGTAACCCTCAGTTCTCTCCTCTTCCAAAGCCAGCCAAGTTACAGTATCTAAAAAATTTGAAATTTGAGAAATACAGTATTCAAATATTATTCCTCCAGCGAGAAGCTGTGTCCAAATCTAAAGATACCCTGTTCAAGGGATTGGATTTTATATATTGTACGTCTATTTAAAGAAAGGACTTACTACAGTGTACCGAGCTCAAGGAATTACAGTAAAATTGTTTTCCTGTTCAAATTCAATGCAGACTTTGGTGATTTAGTTCACACCTACACCCATATTAAAAAAGTGTTTTGTTGGTGTATCCAGGGGTGGGCTCATACCACTCCTGGCCACCTTGACAAGTGCCTCAGGAGCACCACCGCCATCTAGTCCAGCTACACACCACCTAGCAAGCCCCTGGTCACCACATACAGTAGATACATAATACTAAATGGTGGTTTCCCAAAGAGGAAGACAAGTGACTTCTGGAGAACCTGCACTCACATATCCTGTAAGATCCACTAAGGAAGGAGGTAAGCAGACAGAACTCGGATTCTTGAGATACTTGCAATACTTTGCATTGTACATTGTGCACCATGGGTGGTGCTGCTTCTGGGGGAATCTCTTCCAGGACTGCAGACTCGGAGCGTAAGATTGTGACCCTCACGTTTCATGCTCTTATATATCCATATTTCATTATTTTCCCGGAGCATCAGGCCATTCCGTCTCTTAAAGCTGTCATGAGAGTAGGATACTGCTAACCAGCTGCAGCCATTTACAGGAACATCTGCTTTGTGTAGATCACTTACGTCAAACTTAAGTTCTAAAGTGATGTTCCGGCACCGACTGCCAAGACATAGAGCAGAGTCACACCAAACTCCACCCTGGGATCTTTTGTATCAGCGAGACCCTCCTAATGATGGATCATTCTCTCCAGTCAGGTCTGCCCAGTCTTGTACAGCACAATTTATAGCTAAGAAGATAAGCCCTGATTATGTCCATTAGCGGCCATTCCAGAACAGGCTCAGGCCTGAGCCAAAACTGGCCCAGATCGGGGAGCGTCATGTGACTGGTATCATTACTGCCCGAGAATTGATAAGGAAACGTGTTTATATTACTCATCACAGTCCGGTCACCTCATAAAGGGTGAGATAAAGATCGCTCATCTACCATAAACCAGCTGGACCACTTGCCAAGAACTGAGAACGCCTTTGGGATGTTCAAGATATAAATTGCAATCTCAGAAAGCTACAGGGTGAATCACTAGTCGGAAACACAACCCCTATGTGAAAGTCATATATTGACAGATGGTGACGTTAAAGATGGAGGAAGTAGCATACAATATGGTCTCTAATACATTGGCTATCGTTAAAGGAATTGACTTTTTTGATAAGTTATTAAGAGATACCATAAAGCTGTGTATAGGGGATCAGGTCCCAATTCTCAATCGATAGATGCAATGAAATAAATAGGACGTGAAATAATGGTTGTGTGGTCATACTGGACTATAAGAGTCTCTATGAGCAAAACAAAGTTTTTATCCTGACTGATAAGTCTGGGCCAAAGTATGTACTAGGTGTATTACACATCAGTTCTCATTGGACACCTTTCTATTTAGACACCGAATTAAGCAGCTCTCGCTGCGCCTGACCTAGCAGGAGGTCACAGCATTACCTGTATATATATATATATATATATATATATATATATATATATATATATAAACCATCATTACATTTACAGATCCTTTACAAGGCTCAACCAATCCTGCGGTCTATAAGATTCATCAATATCGGCCACACATCCGCAGTAAATGTTGAGTCTAGTATAGGGTCTGTCAACAAGCACTGAGCTCACTCATCAGGGCACATTATGGCAGTAGTGTTGGGTCAGGTAAAAAGGCCCTTTAACCGAAGGACTATATCACCTGTGTAGCTTTACCAAGTGTTGGCACCAACCTATCCACATTCGGGAGCCCCATATGTGCTATCAGTAAGTTTTCGGTGTGTAGGGCAAACTAAAGAACCTGAAGGGAACTCAAGAGAACGTGATGAAGGACATAAACTCAATGCAGATGCTCTTCTTGACACGTCCAGATCTAGGACCCCATCAGTGCTAACCACATTCATGCCATCACACCTCATCATCCTCAGAGAAAAGGGCCAGGACCCACATCACTTTTTATTAGTTGTTTTCAACACATTGTTTGCCTTTTTCATAGACCTCAGGATGCCCCTATGGTATATAGATCCATAACATGAATATAGCTCGTCTGCCTCGGATGGAAATTGGCTGGTATCTTCATGTATAAAAAGTTGGACCAGTTTCCAAACTCTGAAGATCTTGGCCCACAGATAATGATGTCTTCCCATTGACTTTCCTGTGTGTTATTTTATTTGCTAATTTATCTCCATGTTGCCTGTTGAGTAAATAAATCAGAACTAAATGAGATCTCACTCATGTGATTGTCCGATATCCGAGCAGGCCAAAGACCTCAACTATTCCCATCTTGTCTTAATCTTGGAAAATATTTAATTTCTGTGGGGTAAAGAGCGTGGATATATTCCAGGCTCCAGATGCGGCCAAAGATTTCCATGACATTGGGTCATAAATTACCAGTATCCAGCAAATGCTGCAGGGGAAGTGATACGTTATCCGACCATGGATGATGGATGTACTGGAGACACAATGGGGTTGGTTCATCCAGGCCCATCACTCTGATATCTTATCAGACCCATTACTGAGACTTATGAGGTCGACCAGACATATTTCAGGATTTACAGCAGATAATAAATCGCTATTGACAAGAAATTCTGGTGAAATTGCTCTGAGAAATTAATATTCTGTGATTTATCATTGACAAAACTCATTACGGACATAAATTATGAGCCGTGGAAGCAGTTCTTTAATTTCAAGAGATGCTCAGTACAAGTCTGGAAAGATCTTATGCTTTAACCCCTCACATTCACAATACTGGGCTGTACGGGGTTAGATATGCCTGTATGATGACATATGGGAGCAACTATGATTGACAGCTGCCACACCTGCTCAAAAGCTGAGATCAGAGATAGCTCTGATTCTGGATGTTTAAAGAGAATGTACCATCATGTACATTTGCTTTAAGTGTTAGACATGAATAGACTGGTGCGGGGAAGCCGCTGCCACAGTCCTTTTTTTGAACTGTGGCCCAGTGCTCGGTAATAGACCGGCGCCGTGATTGGGAATCGGGCTGCCGTTCTATTCATGTGTAACACTTAAAAAGTGAATGTACATTCGCTTTAACCTCGACCCCTTGATGGAACTTCCACAAGAAATCACACTGAGGTCAGTGGTCCAGAACTTGAAAAATGTATCGAATTCTAATGGGAAACCGAGGTCTCTGTTCTCAACATTGTAGTGGCCTCCAGCTCTTGGATCCCTGTCATCAGTTAGTTATCCTGTATCCCGTGGATAAGAGATAACTTTGTCAGATGGGAAAACCCCTTTAAGACCCTACATATTGGTTTTAGAGCCCCTCTATGCTTTTCCTGATCTTCAGTGCTGATTGCTCTGCCAAAACATGAGTGGCACTGATGTCGCTTAAGCTCCATGCTGACTGACCTGCGATCACATGATCAGGTACCTGCCTCTAGTCCTTAATCCTAATACGCCAATCAGAGACGTACTGTGTACATAGTAGCTGCTAGGCCTCAAAGCAAAATCTATACCCCTGCTCGCAACCTACCATGCACAATTATATGTGATCTCCTTATGTGCGAGGGAAGCTATTGAGCCCCTTTAAACACCCAGACCCAAGTGAAACTATTTCTCCCAGCCTGGACTAGCATTCTAAAAGTATTTCTATAAATGAAGATATGATCAGATCTGTGGTTACTGTATGTGTCACATGCCGAAAGTTTTTTTTAACAGCTTAAGCTCAGAAGTCAAGGCTGTATGGGTAGTTTCACCACTAGTGGTCACGGGTATCTGGTGGTATTTAGCGGCCTCTCTGCAGTAACAATATCCTACATGATTGTGTAATTTGTTTTTCGGCTGATGTGGCCGATGAGATGATATAAAGTGCAAACTAATAACATAGAAACACCAGAGCCAAGAACATATTAAGTCATAAGGAATAGAAGAAGCAGCCAAGATGCGGCAATCCTGCAACAAGATCACAGCTCTCCTCCTGCCGGGGACGGCATTCTACGCTTTTTTATTAGTTGTTGTTTTATGTTCTGTAAATGTTAAATTAATGGCCCTATAGATGTAATAATGTCCTCACAGGTCAATGATGTGATTCAGTCCATTCAGGGGAAGGAATGTGGTTCTTGATGGGACATTGTGCACCGAAACGCACACGGCTGTTTTTGTTGTTCTTGTTTTTATGGTTTTTATGTTCTTGTTGATCAGGATCTTGATTCTGTTCATGCTATAGGGTTGTCTGCTTGGATTCTCTAAATTACTATCAATATGGCACTCGCTAGACCACAGTGTGGAATCTAAAGTATCTAGTTCTTTATCCCTAGCCCATAGTTAGGCATAGTGCCAAGGAAAGTGGCAAGGGGGCCATAGGATGAGACAAGTAGTGGAACAAGGAGTAGAACCACAAGTACCAAGACATGTAACTAAAGGGCGAGACAACCTAAATCCAGAAACAAAGCCAAGGCTAGGACCAGCATCAGGAGCAAGAGGCACAATGGAATGGTCCTACATCTAAGCCATCCATAGCAGCTCAATCCCCAGTGCCAGCTGAATACTGAGAGTCAAGGCCGCAGGAGCAGAGACATCACCAAATTGGATAGAGGTGAGTCAGGTGCCTAGACGGAACGAATCTGGAAGATGGAGACGCATCAGCAGGAGCCAGAAGATAGGAAGGTCTATTATTATATTTCTCAACCGTCTGATGGTTTTGCACATTGTCTTGCAAGGGAGACCTCAGAGAAGGTCAGGACTATCCAAATGCACCACAAAGCACGTTTTTGTTGGCGTTCTGGGGACATTCCTGGCAGGTTTAGCACTTGGGCTTGGCATGTCCCATGAACAGGTATACAATTGTTGGGAAGTGTGCTACAAAGAACATGTGTCCTCAGACGACCCAAAACCTTCCCCCAGCAGCATATGTTACTAGCTGCCCGAGCAGAACACATGCACTACGGAGTCTGAAGGTGCCAGCGTTTACTTTAAGAAATATGAGTGCTCAGTCCTGTGCAGGTCAGTATGGGAAAGCTTTCCAAATGTGCCCATAGCTCTTGGAAATTCTCTCGAATGTCAGCAAAATTACGTTATTGCAAAGTCATGATAAAGGCTGCACATTATATGTATGTGTCAGCAGGAGTAGGATGCACGCTCCCTACATACTGGGATCTATGGTCCCTACATACTTGGATGTATGGGTTCTACATACCTGAATGCATGTTCTCTACATATTTGGATGCACACTAAGGCTATGTTCAGACACTGTATGAGACCGGCCATTCCGCATCAGAACTCCCCTGTGCACTGACATGATAGTTTCTTACGGCACTGCTTGGGATCCTGGCCGGAGTGTATAATATGTGTATACACTCCGGCTGGGATTCCCTCAGCCTGCAGCACAACGTAAGTTCCATACTAATCACGGCCGTTGCAACAACAGCCATGATTACTGAGGAACTTACATTGTGTGAACATGGCCTAAGAAAGCACACTACATACATGGAGACATGTGCGACGCCCTGGCCCCTAGGGGCCACTCCGCAGTATAGATGGTGCTAACAGGCAAAAACCGGGGCAGCTTTAGGATAATGTGGTCACGGTGTAGGCACGAGGGTGATACAGCTGGAAACCAGGCTCCTGACCATGCGGGAATACTGGGCATGCGATTCTTCGTTGTCCTTAGTCAGGGCACCAATTATCACACCAATGCCAAGGTTTAGAAACAACGGTAGTTGTATATTTATTGTAACGGTGGTAACTAATAGCAACAGTCTCTCCGGATGCAACCAGGAATAAGGCAATCTTGAATAAAGCAGAATAATGGGTGATGCTGCAATAGGCTGTGAGAGTAACGTGCTGAATGATGGGAGTAGTAGTAAAAATAAAGTTGAGATGCTGGGTGGAATGAGACTTGAATGAAATACTTGCTGTTGATGATTAGAGAAGATGATGATTAGAGGAACTGAAGAATGACTGAAGAATCGACACCCAGATGAGAATCTTGAGACTTGAGACAGGAACACAGCCAGTGGACTGGAGCAGCAGAGCACACGCAGGCCTCTCTCTTAGCAGGGAGAGAGGACAGACAGAACTTGTCTCCTGAAGGTGGAGGACAAGACTGAGACTGCACAGGAACAGCAGAGCAACACACCCTATCCCCTCTGGGGCAGGAGATAGACTGAGGTAGAACAGGAAGTCACATGGTAACCCCAGCCAAAAGCTTGATGACCATTGGTGTTACCATGGAAGCAGGGCACAGTCACGTGACATCCAGCCATTGCATCATCACACCATTAGGCATATACAGAGAAATATACATGAGAAGTACCATACTTGAACACTAGGAGGCGACATAATACCATTAGGCATTGATACCTGAATATACATGCAATAAATGAATGAAATAGCAGAACTGAATACTGCAGGGGTGACACAATACATGCAGTTTGCAGTGGACCATAGCTTTCCAGAACAAAACTGGTTATAATAAAAGTATGAGCATAAGAAGGGCTGTTCTGGGACACTGCACATGCTTCCTACATACATGGAGACATACTCCCTATATACATGGAGACAGTCACCCTACGTACATGGAGGCATGCTCCCTACATACATGGAGACAGTCACCCTACATACATGGAGACATGCTCCCTACATACATAGAGACAGTCACCCTACATACATGGAGACATGCTCCCTACATACATGGAGACAGTCACCCTACATACATGGAGACAGTCACCCTACATACATGGAGACAGTCTCCCTACATACATGGAGACATGCTCTCTACATACATGGAGGCATAATTCCTACATACATGGAGACATGCTCCCTAAATACATGGAGACAGGCACCCTACATACATGGAGACATGCTCCCTACATACATGGATACATGCTCCCTACATACAGTACATGAAGGCATGCTCTTAACATACATGGAGACATGCTTCCTACATACATGGAGACATGCTCCCTACATACATGGAGACATGCTCCCTACATACATGGAGACAGTCACCCTACATACATGGAGACAGTCACCCTACATACATGGAGACAGTCACCCTAAATACATGGAGACATGCTCCCTACATACATGGAGACATGCTCCCTACATACATGGAGACATGCTCCCTACATACATGGAGACATGCTCCCTACATACATGGAGACATGCTCCCTAAATACATGGAGACAGGCATCCTACATACATGGAGACATGCTCCCTACATACATGGAGACATGCTCCCTACATACATGGAGACACGCTCCCTACATACATGGAGACACGCTCCCTACATACATGGAGACATGCTCCCTACATACATGGAGACATGCTCCCTACATACATGGAGACATGCTCCCTACATACATGGAGACATGCTCCCTACATACATGGAGACATGCTCCCTACATACATGGAGACATGCTCCCTAAATACATGGAGACAGGCATCCTACATACATGGAGACACGCTCCCTACATACATGGAGACATGCTCCCTACATACATGGAGACAGGCACCCTACATACATGGAGGCATGCTCCCTACATACATGGAGACATGCTCCCTACATACATGGAGACATGCTCCCTACATACATGGAGACAGTCACCCTACATACATAGAGGCATGCTCCCTACATACATAGAGGCATGCTCCCTACATACATGGAGACATGCTCCCTACATACATGAAGACATGCTCCCTACATACATGAAAACATGCTCCCTACATACAGTACATGGAGGCATGCTCTTTACATACATAGAGGCATGCTCTCTACATAGAGACAGGCACCCTACATACAGTACATGGAGGCATGCTCTTTACATACATGGAGGCATACTCCCTACATACATGGAGACATGCTTCCTACATACATGGAGACAGTCACCCTACATACATAGAGGCATGCTCCCTACATACATAGAGGCATGCTCCCTACATACATGGAGAAAGGCTTCCTACATACATGGAGACATGCTCCCTACATACATGAAAACATGCTCCCTACATACAGTACATGGAGGCATGCTCTTTACATACATAGAGGCATGCTCTCTACATAGAGACAGGCACCCTACATACAGTACATGGAGGCATGCTCTTTACATACATGGAGACAGGCACTCTACATACAGTACATGGAGACATGCTCCCTACATACATGGAGCCAGGCACCCTACATACATGGAGACAGGCACCCTACATACATGGAGACAGGCACCCTACATACATGGAGACAGGCACCCTACATACATGGAGACATGCTCCCTACATACATGGAGACATGCTCCCTACATACAGTACATGCTCCCTACATACAGTACATGGAGGCATGCTCTCTACATACATGGAGGCATGCTCCCCACATATATGGAGACATGCTCCCTACATACATGGAGGCATACTCCCTACATACATGGAGACATGCTCCCTACATACATGGAGGCATGCTCTTTACATACATGGAGGCATGCTCCATACAAACATGGAGGCATGCTCTCTACAAACATGGAGGCATGATCCCTACATACATGGAGGCATGGAGGCATGCTCCATACAATCATGGAGGCATGATCCCCACATATATGGAGACATGTTCCCTACATACATGGAGACATGTTCCGTACATACATGGAGGCATGCTCCCTACATTCATGGAGACATGCTCCCTACATAGGGACTGATGTAAGTGTAGCTTTTAGACACCATGATGTTTGGATTTCCTCCTCTGATCACGTATTTTCAGATGATGTTGTCCTGTTGGGTTCAGAGATAGCGTTTGCACCCAGTCCTCCTAGTTCCATGCTCCTCTCTGGTAAGCGGTACACAATCTTTGGTGTGTGGAGTGTATAGTAACAATGCGGGGGGGTGGGGGGGGGGGTTGGAGGAAATAACAGGCTGTGATGCTTAGAATACAATTCTGATTGTATAATGATAATTAAAGGTAGAACAGGAGACACAACAGCTGAGAGCGATTATGGCACGGGGATAGCGGACACGGGGGTCATTAGTGGCCGCCTAATTGTATATTATTCAGGAAATCATTGCTGCTTTAATTACTGAATTACATATTTCAGGAAACAAATTCCAGTGCATGAACCTGGTGTAAACATCATAATAATGGCTATATGTATATAGAAAATCATGGCACAATCCCCAGAGTCTGTAGAGTCAATGAAGCGGCTCTAAACATCCAGACTATTGGTAAATTCCTGCTAATTCCTTATAGGACTTTTGGCATCAAAACAGAGTTAAATGGTAAGTTTTAGCTTAAACTATACAGGTGGAAAATGGTACTGAATCATTGATATAATTTAACTGCAATACCCTATTTAACCACTGGGTGTGCTATTAGCAGAGAACACACCCACGAGGAACAATGAGCATAGCTTATCACTCAGAATGATGTAGTACAATACTCTATAGCACCAAATAATATTAAAAACATTATGTGCAATTATTTATCTATTAGATCTTGGGCCAATCAGGTGCTGTAGACTCAACAAAGTAGCTCTCAACATCCAGACTATACGGCAGATTCCTGCTACTTTCTTGTGGTACTTTAACAATTTAATTTAAACAAAGGTGTTATACAGTATGTTTTAGCTAAAACTATACTGATGGAATATGTTATTGAGTCAATAATACGTTTTTAACAGCAATACCTTGTCTGACCACTTGGTGTGCTGTTAACAGAGAACACGCCCATGAGGAACACTGAGCATAGCTTATTATTGAGGATATGTGTAATACAATTTTTCATAGCACCAACTAGTGTTGGAAATGAAGCCATTACTATATTAGATCTTGGCACAATGTAGATTTAACTAAACTGCTCTCAAGAAATGGACTATTGGGTAATTTCTAATGCGACTTTACCATAAAAACGTAACCTCCAATGTTGCCTCACCTACCCACTACCTAAAACTATAGAGATGGCCAAGGTAGCCAACTCATTGATACATTTTAAATGTAATACCCTGTTTGACCACAAGGTGTGCTGATTACAGAGAACACACCCATGAGGAACACAGAACACAAAACACACATTTTAGACAGGAGTAATGCAGTCCTATAGCACCACCTAGAGTTAGAAATGCAGTAATTTCCAATTTCTGGGGGCAAATTATTACAAAGTCTACATTTTTTAAGGTTCATTTACAGAATCCCAACCTTACTTTTGTACATATGGAAAAGCTATAAAGATTCTATATCCAGGGCCCTTTATGAGACATTATTCCTTTTGTGGGTCCCAAGTGGAATAGTGCTCTGCTATACGATACTTGGAACGTGTTCACGCCTCATAGGAAAAGAGCGATACAAGATGCAAGACTGTATGGAGGAAGTTATTGCAAAACAATAGAGAAACCTCACCTATATGGAATAATGGAATCCACCTAATAAACTGTGTGTCTCCATTTCTTACCAGCTGTAAGATCTCTGCTTGTTATCAGGGAATAGCATTGAGGTTTACATCATGACCTAATGCTGCATTTACACGGAACAATTATTGTTCCAATTTGCGCAATAACGATCACACTTGAGTGTTAATCGGCTCGTGTAAACACAGGGAACGATCAAGCGACGAGCGAGAAATGGTTCATTGTGATCTTTCAACGCGTCGTTGATCTTAAAATGATCGCAATAACGATTTTTTAAACGATTTTTCACTTCGGCTAAATGCTGATGGTTAAAGAATCAAATTGTTGCTTTAAAATCGATAAACCATCGATTGGGCGAATTATCGCTCAGTGTAAATGGACCATTCGGCTGTTTAGGTATTAAGGTTTTTCATGTTTTTTTTCCCTTTTCTCTATTGGTTTCTAGGTGTTTGTTAAATTTTAAAAATAGTTTTTACTTTACTGCCAAATGATGTAATTTTGCTTCTTGTCCATTTTTTCATGTTTTTCATTTTTTAAAGTAGAGCCAGAAACATCATATCAAAACTATAACATAAAACATACAAGCTGTGATAAAAGTAAGAATTTTTTTTTTTTTAAACTGCAGCATGTGAACCCAACCTAATAATTGTGTTGTTACAATTGCATCCATTACGGAGAATCCTCTAAGAGCTCAACAAATCGACAGTACAAATATGTCTCTTGCCCTGATTTTTTGTTACAATGTATCAGTGAAGGTAAAATGTAGCGTTCAGGAATCTGTTTAGCTCACAGAGCATTGTCTAGAATGGATACAACTGTAACAAACCCTCAGTTGTGTGAATATTAGTCCGAGCTCCATTCATTCATTGCAAGTAGAGAAAAAACTCTTCAATTATTACGTTTTTTTTTACATAAGACTAGAAGAGTCCCCACTTTACCACCAACACCCCCACTACTACCTACTCCAACACTCTGCACTAACAACACCCCCACTACCACCCACTCCAACACTCTGCACTAACATCACCCCTACTACCACCCACTCCAACACTCTGCACTAACATCACCCCTACTACCACCCACTCCAACACTCTGCACTAACATCACCCCTACTACCACCCACTCCAACACTCTGCACTAACATCACCCCTACTACCACCCACTCCAACACTCTGCACTAACATCACCCCTACTACCACCTACTCCAACACCCTGCACTAACAACACCCTTTCTACCACCTACTCCAACACCCTGAACTAACATCATCCCTACTACCACCTACTCCAACACCCTGCACTAACAACACCCTTTCTACTACCTACTCCAACACTCTGCACTAACAACACCCCCACTAACACCGCTAACAGCCCCACTACCACCCCGACCCAACACCCGAGCATCAAAACCCCACTACCACCACTAACACCTCCATCACCAACAACCAGCTACCAGCACCATCTCTACTACTACCACCAACAATGCCTCCACCAACACAAAACCCCACCACCCACAATCCCCCAATACCACCAATACCCCCACTACCACCAATACCCCACCAACAACCTTACCACCACCATTATCACCGTCAACACCACCAATACTCGACTACCAACAAACCCACCAACAACAACCCACCAAAACCCCCCCTACCACTCACACTACCACCACCCCACCACCAAAACCCCAGCTACCACAAACACCCCACCCACAACCCCACCACTAAAACACCTCCACTACCACCAACACCGCCACCTCCGCCACCACATGGCCACTACATCAACTTCCACTCTTCTACTAGAAAACATGTCCATACTCTGCTTTTTCTTACTAGTAAATTGATCTTGCGACAGAGCTGCTGATGGAACCTTCTGGCATGTGGAGTTTGCAGTAAATGCACTAGAAGGCCCCTGTGTCCTGTAAATCACAGTGATCGACGCTACATTAACTGTTAATGAGGTATCAATGGGTTGTAAGCTAGCAATGCGATAAACTCCCCGTCCTGAAACGTTAACTCTGCTCTGAAGACCCAGAACCACAGAGAGCGCCATGATGTCACCTTCTCAGGCTTCCAGCCAGGCCGTCTATAAAACCGCAACCTGGAGCTACAAAGATTTACAGTGAGGACCAAAGACATCAGCTGAGATCACTGTTACTTGTACAGTAAGCCATGTTTTATCTTCTAGACAGTGTAAGAAAAGCAATTAGGTCTTCAGAATGTGCTAAGGGTCTTGTGATGAGAGTGATTATTGCCCAGTTGTTTGGGGGAGTATGGGGGGGATGGGCTTAAATGCCCACAATTTAGTCCCACTGCCAGACACAGACAGATCAGCTGTGATCTGTGGGAAAACTCAGCAGCAAGTGTTCCACTTCCCTGCAGTGCCTCCGCAGGAGAAACAAAGTATTACACCGTGCAAGGTCCTCCAGAGACAGAGATCCTTTTCATTGTCGATTTTACTCAGAAAACCAATTTAAAAGGGTTGTTCCGGGCTTAGACAAACTTGGCTGCTTTCTTCCTGAAAGAGTGCCACTCTTGTTTGAGTGTGGTATTGCAGCTCAATTACACTGAAATGAATGGAACCGAGTTATAATAACACACACATGGAACTAGAAGTGGTACTGAGATATTTGCCCAGAGAAGATGTCAGTTCTACTACCTCCCCCAGCAGTGAAGAGGAGTAGTAGTAGTCCTCATCTGGGTGGAATATTCTGAGATACTCTCTTTCCAGCATTTTAGAGACCCCAGCCCAGAGATCGGTCCAGTCTCCTCCCAGTCTTTTATCACACAGAGAATATATAACCATCACCATGTCCCTGTTACTGTGCAGATCCTGATGATGCGCCCAGAGATTACTCACCCTGTTATTA
Source organism: Dendropsophus ebraccatus (assembly GCF_027789765.1). Lineage (NCBI taxonomy): Eukaryota > Metazoa > Chordata > Amphibia > Anura > Hylidae > Dendropsophus > Dendropsophus ebraccatus. The sequence goes on from NC_091459.1 coordinate 119,075,733, forward strand.
TTGGTTACACCCCAAAATAATGACTGCATGAAGGAGGAGGAGGAGGAGGAGTATAACACTGCTCCATGCACTACAATGTGTCACCACAGAGCGGAGCTGTAACATATTTTCCATATTAGTGTATGAAAGAAGGAAAGACAAGACACATAATAGAGTGCACTCCACAAACAATTCAAAATAAGCCAAAAATATATATACAATTAATTTTATCACATGACAACACTATACAAGAAAAACAAGGAAAGCACTGAAAAGCAAGGTTAAAATCACGTAAAACATTCCCCAAAAGGGATAAATGATCAACGGTTTAAACCAAAAGGTGTGAGTGGGTACAAAACCTACAGAGGGCAGCATACAGACAATAAATTGTAACCAAGATCCAGATATGATACGTAACACAATAGCTCTATAATAAATAACCCAATAGCTCTATACAGTCCAACCTGTGGGTGTTAAAAGATACATAGGGTATAAAACACACAAAGATATAAAGCACAAGTAGAGAATAAATAGTATCACCTATAATCATGGAACCAAAAAATGTGTGCTGGAGTAAGGCTATGTTCACACTACGTAAAACTACGGCCGTAGTTCTGGCCGCAGAACTACGGACGTAGTTTTGCGGTGTGTGACATAGCCTTGTGTGCAATTGGATCCCGGCCGGAGCGTACACACATCGTATATGTTCCGGCCGGGATCTGTGTGCGGCGCCGGAAAAAACTGACAGGTCAGTTTTCTGCGGCCGGAATTCAGTGAATTCCGGCCGCAGAAAGACCTGTCAGTTCACACAGTGAAGCGAGCGGCTCCGGCTATGGTAAGCTCTGATGCGGGCGCGCGCCGATGTGCCCGCATCAGAGCCCTGCGGCCGGAAAGATCATCCGGCCGGTACTTAAAGTGACACTGTCACCCCCTTTGTTCATTTTGACATCTCTACACAGGTGTAAAGGGTAAATTTAGTGTTTTTCATACCTTATTTCATATCATATGTCATGGTGCTTGTTCAAGTAAAAAGTGTCCTTTTATCATCTGCAGATTGTATTAAGTGGGCGTGGCCTCGCGGCACTAGCGCCACATAACCCCGCCCACAACGGCACAATTGGCCCCGCCCCCTCGTCGGCCATTGGAACAGGCTGGCCGAAAGGTCTAGACTCCACCCCCTTTACGTTGGACAACCAATGGGCGTCAAGGGGGCGGGGCCAACCGTGCCGTTGTGGGCGGGGTTATGTGGCGCTAGTGCCGCGAGACCACGCCCACTTAATACAATCTGCAGTTGATAAAAGGACACTTTTTACTTGAACAAGCACCATGACGTATGATATGAAATAAGATATGAAAAACACTAAATTTACCCTTTACACCTGTGTAGAGATGTCAGAATGCACTAAGGGGGTGACAGTGTCACTTTAAGTACCGGCAGAGATGATCCGGCCGGTACTTAAGTACCGGCAGAGATGATCCGGCCAGAGACCGGCCGGGTCACGGAGTGTGAACATAGCCTAGTGTGAACATAGCCTAGTGTGAACATAGCCTAAAAGTGCAAAAATAGTGCAAAGAATACCAGCGGCTCCCCAGTGGGAGTCCCGCAATATAAAGTGCACCAGTAGCACACCTTTCAACAATAAATAAACCGTGCAAAATAGTATGAAATGTATCTGAAGCAACTAAACCCTATGTATCCGAAATGTACTGATGGTATACCCCAAGGACCTCAGACAATCATGGAGCAGTCACCCTGAAACAAACCCCACGCGTATCCTCCCTCAAGGAGACTTCGGCAGGGGTTGCTTTTCAGTGCTTTCCTTGTTTTTCTTGTATAGTGTTATCATGTAATAACATTTATTGTATATATATTTTTTGGCTTATTTTAAATTGTTTGTGGAGTGCACTCTACTATGTGTCTTGTCTTTCCTTCTTTCATACACTTGTAGTCATTATTAGACACAGAGTGGCACCCCTTGTTTGTTTGTTAGTTATTTAGGTTGAGCCCCTCAATACTAATTATAATTTTATTTTTGCCATATTACGTTGTGTTTGTCTAGTGTAGTAGTAGTGTAGTTTGGTAGTGTAGTGTCCTCATAACAATGGCAGCTATAGAGCTCTGGGATAATATCATAGTGATCCATGACCATGCATACCACATTGACCACATAACAATACCATAGTAATGCCAGTTATAATGCTCTATTACTGTGCACAATGAGGTCTATACAGCAGTGTCTCTCCATTACAGTGCTCACCATAAGTGACATTCACACGGTACACATAGCATCACAATGTACACTTAGTATCATAGTATCACAATGTACACTTAGCAGCGCCATCCATAGTGCTCCATAACAATGCCTATAACAGTGTCTATATATCAGTGCCATCTATAGTGCTCTGCAGTGCTCACATAGCAGTTTATTCCATAGTGCTCCATAACAATGCCTATAACAGTGTCTATTTATTAGTGCCATCTATAGTGCTCTGCAGTGCTCACATAGCAGTTTCATCCATAGTGCTCTATAACAATACCTATCACAGTGTACACATATCAGTATCATCTATAGTGTTCTGCAGTTCCCATATACCAGTGTTATCCATAGTTCTTAATAACAATACCTATCACAGTGTACACATATCAGTATCATCTATAGTGTTCTGCAGTGCTCACATAGCAGTTTCATCCATAGTGCTCCATAACAATACCTATCACAGTGTACACATATCAGTATCATCTATAGTGTTCTGCAGTTACCATATACCAGTGTTATCCATAGTTCTTAATAACAATACCTATTGTGGTAGTCGACCGGTGACGTGCTAAGTGACGGCACTTCTGTGGTGGTTGGTCAGTTCTGTTGTACAGCTCAGCCAAGGAGATAAGTGTTGTGACGCCAGTGCTAGTCTAGTGTGGCTGGCTGTACTGTTCCCCAAAATGGTCGGTGACCTTCCAGGTTGTGATGGGTCCCTTGGGCTCTTGTCACAGTAGTCCTGAGTGACAATCGACCCACCCAGACTATCGGTACCGCCACCCACAGAAGGGGGAAAATAACCCAAATGTGTATAGGTGCTGGTGCAGAGGAGAGGATGACTGAGTCCCAGTAATGAAAAAAATTGAATATTTTTACAAGAGTGAGAAGATACTTGTACCCGTGTATAGACTATAGTATGACCACCTTTTGCCCAACAGTGTCAAGGTAATCATCCTAATAGGGTGATACAAGTCCCAGCCTTGGTTACCTAGGTGAAGATAAGTGTCCGAGGTTTCACCCTTTCACACTGTGAGATAGAATATGTAGACCTTCTAGGAGATTTGTTCTAACCAGGCTAGTTCCACTGGTACATCAGGATACTGCCCTTCACTTTGTAGAGTTTCTCGACATGGGCTGGGTTTATCCCCAACTCTTATCCTTTTGTAGTGTTAAGCACTACATAGTAGATAGACTAGAAGAACTGAGTGTTTCTGGTTGCTTCATACATGTGTCTTAGACTAGACTGGACTGTCCCGGACAAAGGTCCTAGCAGAACCAGGCCCTGGCTTGGCTACAGCAGGGACGTCTGCTCTGTGTGTCCTTCTCCCACAAGAATCTTAGTAGAACTGACGTTACATTTCCTCCCACTCAATGACTACTTCCTACAGGGATGTGAGTGGACAATAAAAGTGCATAATACATAGGAAATAGTAACCCTTTGTTGGCTTCAGCTGTGCAATACATAAGAGCTTAAATACAAAACCCTGACATCTTGTGGTGAAACTATAAAATACCTTCATCACCACTTAACCTAGAGAAGAAGCTTTTGCGACAGGTGTAAGAGAGAAAGCACACCTGTGGTGGGACACCACACTATCACAATGTACAAATAGCAGTATCATCTATAGTACTCAATAACAATCTCGAACACAGTGTACACATAGAAGTGTTATCTATAGTGCTCCATAACAATGTCTATCATGGTGTACAAATAGCAGTGTCATCTAGAGTGCTCCATAATAATGCCTGTCTATCACAGTATGCACATAACAGTGCTATAGTTTCTTAGATACAGTTAGATACACTAGCTCAGCAGCACACTTTTCCTGAAGGTAATATTATGCAGAAATGATAGGTGATGTAGTGATTTTACTAATGTAACTATAACTTGGTAACGCCCAGGTCACCACCGCCATATGTTACAAGGTGATTCATCCTGCCTGTCCCCAAGCGCTGCCCCTCTGTAAAACAACCCCATAAGATATCATAACAGCTCCAGATACCCCGGATTATCCAAGCAGCCTGTGATCCTGGGGCGACTCCTCTCTGGGGATACAATAAATCACATTTCTCTACTTCACCCCATGGAAATAATTAAGGAATGGCTGCGAATCCCACAAACAGATGTAGCAGAGCTGAATGTGCTATTAAACTGTTCCACTTATATAATGATATAATGATTGGTATAATGATAAGGGGTACTCCGGCTAAATTACTTCTCTTTAAAAATCTCCAGTCTTCTAGTACTTATCAGCTGATGTATGTCCTGCAGGAAGTGGTGTATTCTTTCCAGTCTGACACAGTGCTCTCTGCTGCCACCTCTGTCCATTTCAGGTACTGTCCAGAGCAGTAGCAAATCCCCAAAGAAAACCTCTCTTGCTCTGGACACCAGAGTACCCCTTTAAATCAAATCATTGGGTGTACCTGTAACCTTTTGGAAACCCTCAAATATCAAATCATAATATCACATGGATCATGCAAGGTGTCAAACACAGCTCTGCTACATCTGCATATGTACCCCATAACTGTGCAGTTCACAGTGCCCCCATAACACTGACACCACAATACCCCATAAGTGTGCAGACCCCTTGTGTGACCCTCCTGACCATCACACATGGTCATCACAACATTCAAACATGATGGTAGCAACAATTACAGATGTCAACATGACAAACATGGCCGTCGTAACAATCGCATGTGGTCATCGAGACAATCAGAAATGGTTATTAAGGTTATTTCATTTGGTCATTACGTTGGTTAATATTATGGTAGTCGGTGACTGGGCCACCTGACAAGTGACATCATCCGCACTATAAAGGGGTCTTACCTGCCAAGATGAAGACTCCAACAAGGATAAGAAAGACCAGTAAGTAGAGACCGACCACTGCGTACTTCAGAGCTGCGATAGACCCCAGCTGCCCGCAGCGTCGCGCTTTCCTGCCATTTGCTGGACCTGCACATCAAGAAAAAGTGGAAACATCACAAGACTTGTAAAGGAAATAAAAATAAACCAAGAAATCCTCGGAGTCCACTGATTAGGAATACTGAGGATGATGCTAGAAGATCCCATGAACAAGTGATTGCAGGTCTTTGTTATTGTTGGGATGTATGGTGTGTTTACACAGAAAGATTTATCTGACAGATTATTGAAGCCAAAGCCAAGAATTGAGTTGAAAAGAGGAGAAATCTCAGTCTTTCCTTTATAACCTATTTTCTGTTTATAGTCTGTTCCTGGCTTTGGCTTCAATGAACTGTCAGATAATCTGTCTATGTAAACGCACTCTCACAATGATAAGCTACAATCGGTGGAGGAACCTGCTAGCAAGTGTTTATCTCTCCTGCAGCGCCACCACTGGAGACCTGAGGCATTACATTGTGAGAATTAGGGTCCTATTAGACTTCAATTATGATAAACGATTGCAAACAAGCGCATTTGCAAATGACCTGAAATCATTTAATATAATACAGGGAATGATAGTCACAATCGTTCATTTGCATAATCTAGTATACAAAGTATCGTAATAACGACCAATGTGTACAATGTGTACAAGATTTGTGAACAAATAACAAACGATTAACAATGATTTTATGGTCAGCTTAAAAAATGCGATCAGCGACAAACAAACAAATTTTCATTAATAGATTATCGCTTACATTTGAGCGATATAATGATTTTTCGTACAATCTTTCCATGTGATGAGGCCCTTAAAGGGGTACTCTGGTGAGATGTTTTTCATTCACTAGAGTGAATAAACTGTTGTCAGAAAGTTATACAGATATGTAAATTGCTTTTATTTAAACATCTCCAGTCTTCTAGTACTTATGAGCTGCTGTATGTCCTGCAGGAAGTGGTGTATTCTTTCCAGTATGACACAGTGCCACCTCTGTCCATGTCAGGAACTGTCCAGAGCAGGAGAGGTTTTCTATAGGGATTTGCTACTACTCTGGACAGTTCCTGACATGGACAGAGATGGCAGCAGAGAGCACTGTGCCAGACTGGAAATACACTACTTCCTGCAGGACATACAGCAGCTGATAAGTACTGGAAGACTGGAGATTTTTAAATAGAAGTAAATTACAAGTCTGTATAACTTTCTGACACCAGTATTTTTGATAGAAAAAAATGTATATACATGTATATATGCAGTGACAGGTGCATTGGGTCCTCCAGAACAAGACATGCTGTTTGGGTTATAAATGAGGACCCGAATGACCGACCAAACCCATAATAACTTAATAGAGTAGACGGATCCTTAAAGCAAGTACATTTCCATGGTTGAGATAAGAGGCCATGAATCGATAGTCCCAGTGTATCCTTGGATCGGGCTCTGCTTGGTATATCTCAGCATAGCAGAGCCTAATCTATGGCATAAGTCACTCGGAGAGGTAAATCCCTTCATCTGAAATTTTAATCAGATAATGAGAATTCCAATAAGTAAAAAGCTAAACTGCGCAGTGTAAATGGGCGACTGGGCTCTTGTTATGACTCGTCCTAATGAAATAATGGTGCCGAAACGGGAAATAAAATCACATTTGAACGTCGACTCTCCCCGTCTCTCTTGTTCCTCACTCCGTGTTCTTAATACATTGGCCAACCTATCAAACGCGTTGGGGTTTAAGCGAAAAACCAAAAGACCGCAAAAGGGAAACAGATGTAGAGCTCAGAAAAACCTCAATAAATTGTGGTCTGAATGTATTCGCAGTTTTAATCTATAAAAGATGTAGAGGATTCCAACCTGGAATATATGAAGACACCTTCTATGGCAGGGCCGTATATTACAGGAGGTGCGGAGAGGCGAGGGCGCCGCATGTATCGCACGTCCGATGAATCTGCTGACAAAACCACATAACTCCCTAATAACCGAGATATACACATATCAGTCAGATATCACATGGGCTCTAGCTTCACCAGACTCCCGAGTTATGGACCTACCGTGTTTCCCCGAATATAAGACAGTGCCTTCTATTATTTATGTCTTATATTATAATTTTGTTCCAAAAGAGGCACTATGGGGGACATTTATCAAGGGGTTTGCGCCAAATTTTTGGTGAATAATTGCATTTTTCACCCATTTTTGGTCTAAGTTCTATTTATGAACCAGTATTCGACAGGTGAATATTTTTAGATGCGACTTTTTTTTTCAATCTGCCTGTTTTAAGTATTCACCCAAAAGTTCGCATAATCCGGGATTAGCGCCCAATTTATCATTTGCGACTTTTTAAAAAGTCGCATAAAGAGGCGCAAGCTTATGTCTGGTCAGAACCAGGTGAATAAAACTGCGCAGTTTTTTCATAGTTGCGCCTTTTTTGCGCCTTTTTCTTTAGATGCATTTACTATGGCAGTGCTACATTTTAATGAATCAGTCACAAGATATTAGAACAAAATACACACCAATCCCCATTAGAATAGTTGCACTTATTAGACTCCTTAGTAAATGTCCCTCTATGTCTTATTTTCGAGGGATGTCTTAGTTCTTTGGAGGGGCACGGGGAAAGATGTGAACGGCACAGGGAGAGATATGAGTGGCATGGGGAAAGAGGTGAGCGGCACGGGGGGAGGGAGGTGAGCGGCACGCGGAGGGAGAGAGAGAGGTAAGCGGCACGGGGAGAGAGGTGAGTGGCACGGGGAAAGAGTTAAGCGGCACGGGGGGAGGGAGGTGAGCGGCACGTGAAGAGAGAGAAGTGAGCGGCACGGGGAGGGAGGTGAGCGGCACGCAGAGAGAGAGAGGTGAGCGGCACGGGGAGGGAGGTTAGCGGCACGCAGAGAGAGAGAGGTGAGCGGCACGGGGAGGGAGGTGAGCGGCACGCAGAGAGAGAGAGGTGAGTGGCACAGGGAGGGAGGTTAGCGGCACGCAGAGAGAGAGAGGTGAGCGGCACGGGGAGGGAGGTTAGCGGCACGAGGGGAGGGAGGTGAGCGGCACGCAGAGAGAGAGGTGAGCGGCACGGGGAGGGAGGTGAGCGGCACGTGGAGAGAGAGAGGTGAGCGGCACGGGGAGGGAGGTTAGCGGCACGAGGGGAGGGAGGTGAGCGGCACGGGGAGGGAGGTGAGCGGCACGCAGAGAGAGAGAGGTGAGCGGCACGGGGAGGGAGGATTAGCGGTACGAGGGGAGGGAGGTGAGCGGCACGGGGAGGGAGGTGAGCGGCACGTGGAGAGAGAGAGAGGTGAGCGGCACGGGGAGGGAGGTTAGCGGCACGCAGAGAGAGAGAGGTGAGCGGCACGGGGAGGGAGGTTAGCGGCACGAGGGGAGGGAGGTGAGCGGCACGGGGAGGGAGGTTAGCGGCACGAGGGGAGGGAGGTGAGCGGCACGGGGAGGGAGGTGAGCGGCACGCAGAGAGAGAGAGAGAGAGGTGAGCGGCACGGGGAGGGAGGTGAGCGGCACGCAGAGAGAGAGAGGTGAGCGGCATGGGGAGGGAGGTGAGCGGCACGCAGAGAGAGAGAGGTGAGCGGCATGGGGAGGGAGGTGAGCGGCACGCAGAGAGAGAGAGGTGAGCGGCACGGGGAGGGAGGTGAGCGGCACAAGGGGAGGGAGGTGAGCGACACGCAGAGAGAGAGAAAGGTGAGCGTCATGGGGAAAGTGGTTAGCGGCACAGGGAGAGAGGTGAGCGGCACGGAGGGAGGTGAGTTACACGCAGAGGGAGAGAGGTGAGCGGCATGGGGAGGTAGAAAGGTGAGCAGCACGGGAAGAGATGTGAGGGGCACGGGGAGGGAGGGAGAAAAGTGAGCTCCACAGGGAGGGAGAGAGGTCAGCAGCGCGGGAAGAAATGTGAGCAGCACGGGGAGAGATGTGGGAGGCACGGGGAGAGATGTGGGCAGCACAGGGAGAGAGGTGAGGGGCACGGGGAGAGATGTGGGCAGCACAGGGAGAGAGGTGAGGGGCACGGGGAGAGATGTGGGCAGCACAGGGAGAGATGTGGGAGGCACGGGGAGAGATGTGGGCAGCACAGGGAGAGAGGTGAGGGGCACGGGGAGAGATGTGGGCAGCACGTGGAGACAGGAAGAGAGGTGAGGGGCACGGAGAGGGATGTGAGCGACACGGTGGGGGATGGAGAGAGGTGAGAGGCATGGGGAGAGATGTGGGCGGCACGGGGAGACGGAGACAGGTAAGAGGCACAGGGAGAGATGTGGGCGGCACGGGGAGACGGAGAGAGGTGAGAGGCACAGGGAGAGATGTGGGCGGCACGGGGAGACGGAGAGAGGTGAGAGGCACAGGGAGAGATGTGGGCGGCACGGGGAGACGGAGAGAGGTGAGGGGGCATGGGGGAGCGATGTGGGCGGCACAGGGAGAGAGGTGAGGGGCACGGAGAGGGATGTGAGCGACACGGTGGGGGATGGGGAGAGGTGTGGGGCACGTGGAGGAATGTGAGCGGCATGGGGAGAAGGTGAGCGGAGGCAGGTGTTGGTGGATGGCCTTACTTTCGGGGGCGCCTTACTTTCATGTTGGGGGTGCCTTATTTTCGGGGATGTCTTACTTTGGGCTACTTCATAGATTAGTTGGGGTGTCTTATTTTCGGGAAAACACAGTATATTGTGATTCATATTGCATCACCCTGCTATACAGCTCTGTTCACATTGTATTTCTACATGATATATGATTGTAACCCATCATATACTTCTCCCATAGACCCCTATGCAAAAAGAGACATCTATAGAAGCCATGTATAGGGGGTGGGGGCATAGACAGACCAATAGTGATTGAGCAGATTAAAGAGGTCTTTACATCTGGACTAGTCATTGCCTATCCACAGAAAATTATATAACCATGAGATTGCGTAGGGTCCAACCTCAGGTATGGGGACCCCAAAATCCCAGCTGAAAAGAGTTCTGGGTGCCACCCCTTGATTCCTTCTAAACAGAGCCGCTATAATAATGGAACAGCGATGCACATGCTCCAATCAGTGGGGATTGCAGGGTCCCACAGAGCATGGTCTGAGGCATTACTGAAGGTGAGGTCACAGCACCTGCTGCATTCACTCCCTGTCTGCTCTTTCTGTAGCATCATTCATCACAATGAGAAGAGGGGAGACAGGGGGCGCTTCCTTGTGTAGAAAAGAGTGACCAGGTGGATGGAAGGAAGATCTGACAGGGATCCACTCACCTGGGTAGGTTGTGCAAATATTAGGCACAACTCTAAATGCAGCATGAAGGGGTGTACTCCGCAGCTGTACTGGGGGACATCACCACCGACGGTGGGAGAAGCAAATGCAGAAGTGTAGTCAAACGACTACAGGACCGAAGACCAAGTCCACGCCAGAAACGATGAGCGCAGGAGTATATACAGTTTACACACGGCGGTGCAACCAAAAGTTATCCAAAAGTAGATGACGTAGTAAATCAATGTTCATTTATTGCAACGCGTTTCGGCCCTATATTATCTAACATGGGCCTTTATCAAGCATCTGATAAAGGCTTGATAAAGGCCCATGTTAGATAATATAGGGCCGAAACGCGTTGCAATAAATGAACATTGATTTACTACGTCATCTACTTTTGGATAACTTTTGGTTGCACCGCCGTGTGTAAACTGTATATACTCCTGCGCTCATCGTTTCTGGCGTGGACTTGGTCTTCGGTCCTGTAGTCGTTTGACTACACTTCTGCATCATTCATCACAAGGCAGCTGCTGTAATCACACCTCACTCTCCCTAAGTGTCCCAATAAAGATAGGTATATATATATATATATATATATATATATATATATATATATATACCTATGTATAAAACAGAGAGATGGTGATAAAGGCTAAAGGAGCTGGTCAGTGATGGTGACATCACTCAGGGGGCGGGGCTAGAGCTAAGAGACAAGATCCAGCCTCCTGTGGTCTATTGAGAGAGGGAGGAGCCGGAGAGCTGGAGACAATACACGTTGTGTAGTTCTTCTATTTTCTCATTCCTGTAACTAGGGAATCCCACCATGCTGAGGCCAGTACTATTATTGATAACCCTATATGAGATAGTTATATGTCTTGGGGGTGATATTTTTATTAAATAAAATTTTCTGATACCGGAGTGCCCCTTTAGGAGCTGTATTATCGGCCACAATGTGTTGCTGTTTAACGCTTCTATGTAGCTGTATAGTACTTTGTCTGTGCTCAGTGCAGCAGCAGCAGGTGTACAGTGATCCAATATCCGGCTAAGCCATCACATCTTGTATACAGCCCTGAAATAGGACACGACACCTGCAGATTCCAGCACACCTCCATCCAGTCACATAACAACCAGCCCTGTGCTTCACCTCTCTGTCCCCAGCAGGCCCGGCTGGACTGGTGCTAATAGAGCAGCAATCACGGCTATTACAGAAGATGAAGATAATGGGATAGAGAATAATCAGGACATTGGAACCTCCAAAGTAACATAAGACGGGATGAACCGGGGTCTGTGCACGATCCTGTGCCAAATACTCCTATTATTGGACGGAGCGTGCTGCATGTAACCTGATCCCGAGCCCCAGAGACCCCGGCAGGAGCACAGCAAACATTACTAAAGTCCTCAACCCAACCATAAAACTCCACACGTGTTCCTGTGTTTTCCTCTGAGCGTGATCTCCACATGGCTGCCTTCATATTACCCATTGTATCCATCCCTTCCTCCAACTATGTGACATTTGGTGATTAACGCTTCTCAGGGATGAAAACATTTATACAGCTGGTAATTTGGCACCATCAGCCTCGTGGTGGAGGTCCAGGAAGACGTGCACCTTGGCACAGGAGTCGGGTCTCCCGGGAAGAGGTGGTTTCTCGTGATCGAAATATCCCTCTTAGTCAACCAGTGAACTCAGATGACACGGAACAATCTCTGCAGCTTCGGCAGCCAAGACAAAATAAGAAACCGCTGCCATGGAAGAAGAAAGAACTTTCTATACAACCTATCTGGACTATAGGAACGGTTTGTCTTCCACATAGCTACATATTCCTCCGATAGAGTCGTTGTGTCTATGGAGGCTTCCAGGGCCGGACTGTGCAGGTGCTCCGGAGACCTTGGCCAACGTCTTTGGCACCTTGGGATAGAATAACCACAATCCCACACATGAGTAATCCCTTTCCCACAATGGTCACTTTATAAGTGGAGCGAGAGGCTCGGGGCTGGGTGTGGACGCTCCATCCATTGGCACATGTTTTTATCTAGGCTCGCACCTCCTAGGGTTTTGCTATAAATTCAATAAGACGTCTTGTGTTAGGAATGATCTGATCATTGGCCATGGACATCTTTATCCAAGATTATTTATTCAGGGGGAAGACGCGGGTCACGGCCACCCACTAGCAGGACTTGGATATATACAGTCAGAATCTTTAGGGACACAATAATATTCTAGGTTACTGTGTACACACAGAAGACGTCTAACAGGACATTGCAGATAGAAGTTGTCGTTTAACACTTTGTAGAAAAGCTGGACGTATATACCCTGTTTTTTTGAAAATAAGACCTGGCTTAATTTTGCAGTTTTTTTGGAGTAGGTGTGAAATATAAGCCCTACTTCAATAATAATCCCTAGTTACAGTCAGCTGACCAGATCCGCGATACTGGGCGGCTGAGCATCAGCCAATCAGTGCCAGACTTGTTATGCCCCGCCCCCACCTGCTCAACAAAAGCTGCAGGGGAGGCAGGAGGGGTAAGAAGATGCATAGATGGGGACATTGAAATGGGGGAGGGGGAGAATGTGGGAGGTATACAGTATGGTGGAGCAACTACAGAGAGGGGAAGTATACAGTATGGGGGACTACCAGCAGAGGGGGGAGGAAGGTATACAGTATGGGAGGCCTTAGTGCAGATAGGGGAGGTATACAGTATGGGGAAACAACTACAGAGGAGGGAGGTATACAGTATGCGGACTACATACAGATGGGGGTGTATACAGTGTGGGGGGAAAACTACAGAGGAGGGAGGTATACAGTATGGGGACTACCTGCAGAGGGGGATGTATACAGTATGGGGAAACACCTACAGAGGGGGGAGGGAAGAATACAGTATGGGGGAACAACTAAAGAGGGGAGAGGGAGGAATACAGTATGGGGGGACAACAACTGAGGGGGGAGGGAGGAATACAGTATGGGGGACAACAACTGAGGGGGATGCATACAGTGTGGGGGGCCCTTACTAGGGGGAATACAGTATGGAGGCCTAACTACAGGGAAACTTACAGTATAGGAGCCTAACAACTATGAGAAATAAATTATGGCGGCTACCTACCGTATAGAGTGGGGCTACAGTGTAGACGCATACTGAGTTTCTCCGAAAATAAGACCTAGCCCTTTTCAGAGAAAAAAATAAGACCCTGTCTAGTTTTTGGAGATTAAAAACTGAATCTGATGGTTATTATACTTGATATGTCTCATATAAAACTGAATTTCATACAAATCCCAGATTAAATTATTCATACATTCTGCTGCCAAACATAAAATTGGGGGAGGAGGGTTAAGATAAATAAGGAGATATCCACATTACAGCATTGTATGCCTTGGCGGTATTCAACCATGATCCGCTGTCTGTCAATGACCTCACTGCACATGGAGACCGAGATGGATATAACCTAGTGTAACATAGTGCCATTTGCTGGACGGGGTTCTCACAACTTCAACACATTATGCCGAATCTGTCTTCAATCATGTCAACTTATGTAACACGTATCAACATTAGTGGGGATTTTACAAAGAGAACGTTTATATCTTCCCTAAGTGACGGCATCCATGAAGGAACACTAAATCACATCCATATTTAAAAGGGATTTTCCAAACCAAAAAACGAATCACAATGGAAACTGACATCTAGCACTCAGTGTTTAGTTTTATAGTTCTGTCATTATAAAGTGCTTATTTTTTAGGCAGTGCCTAATAGTATTGCACTAAGCGTGACCGAATTACAACTGTTATTCGTAGACATGTTTCTCCTGAACAGCACACCAAGAGGTCAGACAGAGTACTGCAAGTAAACAATATTTAAAGGGGTAGTGCACCAAAAAAAAATTTTCTTTCAAATCAACTGCTGCCATGAAGTGCCAGAGATTTGTAATTTACTTCTATTAAAAAATCTCAAGCCTTCCAGTACTTATCAGCTGCTGTGTGTTGAGCAGGAAGTGGTGTTTTCTTTCCTGTCTGACACAGTGCTCTCTGTTGCCTCCTCTATCCATGTCAGGAACTGTCCAGAGAAGGAGCAAATCCCCATAGAAAACCTCTCCTGCTCTCCAGACTGTAAATAATACCACTTTCTGCTGGGCATACAGCAGCTGATAAGTACTGGAAGGCTTGAGATTTTTGAATAGAAGGAAATTACAAATCTCTGGCACTTCATGGCAGCAGTTGATTTGAAAGATTTTTTTTTTGGTGCACTACCCCTCTAACTAAAATGGAAAGAATTTTCCTGCACAAGTGGCGCCTATAAGGCACCATGACTCTTACAGCTACATATTCTTTTCTCTCCTTGCATTCATATCTATCTTCAGTCCTGGGAATGAGAGTTAACTGAGGCAACACTGAGACTTGGAAGGGTGATTAGTCACTAGACACAAGCTAGTGACTTCACCAAACATCCACTTTTTATTTCTTTAGGCCCCAAGTGATAAAGGCATCAGCCCATGTATGAACCGTTGTATGCCCTAGACCACCAGGGATACAGTCATTAATCCATTCATTACTTTAGACCACCAGGGATGCAGGTAAGAACTTGTTTTATGCCGTAGACCACCAGGGATGCAGTCATTTATCCCTTCATTACCCTAAACCACCAAGGATGAAGGTATGAACCTTTTTCATGCTCTAGACATCCAGCGATGTAGATAAGAACTTGTTTTATGCCCTATACCAGTGATTTTCAACCTTTTTTGAGCCGCGGCACACTTTTTATACTTAAAAAATCCTGGGGCACACCACCAACCAAAATGGCACTTAAACAGTACATATTATACATATAGTTAGTAATATAGATTCTAAATGTATTTATACTCACTCAGTGTGAAACCTGGGCCTGTTTTCTTCTCCCCCCTGTGCTTCTCTCCACCATACTTCTCTCCTGTGCTTCTCTCCACCATACTTCTCCCCCCTACTTCTCTCCTGTGCTTCTCTCCCCCATACTGCTTCCCCCTGCTTCTCTCCCCCATACTGCTTCCCCCTACTTCTCTCCTGTGCTTCTCTCCACCATACTTCTCCCCCCTACTTCTCTCCTGTGCTTCTCTCCACCATACTTCTCCCCCCTACTTCTCTCCTGTGCTTCTCTCCCCCATGCTTCTCTCCACCATACTTCTCTCCACCATACTTCTCTCCCCCCTGCTTCTCTCCACTGTTTCTCTCCCCCATCCCCATGTTTCTCTCCCCCCTGCTTCTCTCCCCTGTTTCTCCCCCATCCCCAGGTTTCTCTCCCATTGTTTCCTCCTGTTTCACAGGGGCACCATAGTTTGGGGAACTTTCCCCGCGGCACACCCGACCATGTGTTGCGGCACACTAGTGTGCCACGGCACACTGGTTGAAAATCACTGCCCTATACCACCAAGGATGCAGTCATTAATCCTTTGGTATTGTAGCCCACCAGGGATCCAGATATGAAAGGGCTTCATGCCTTAGACTAAATACAGGTATTACACCTACCACTACCCTAGACCACTAGGGATTAAGGAATGAACATTTTCTATGCTCCAGACCACCAGGGATTCAGGCTTTATTCTCTTTAGTACAGTATTGTAATGTACTATAGATACAGTTATGAACCTGTTTCATGCCCATACCCCCTTCACTACCCTAGACTACCAGGTATATCAGAGTATGAACCTTTTTCACATCCTAGACCACCAGGGATGCAGGCATTAATCCTCTTAGTGCCCTAGACAAACAGAGATCCAGGCATAAACCTGTTTCATACTCTAGACTAGCAGGATAGAGGCATTACATCTTTGAAGTAGATCTTGCATTAACCCTTTTAAGTCCCCCTCATCAGAGCACAGTCTGGCCCCCCAGGGGGTTTACCGAACCTGATGTTTTTAGGTTAACCAGGTACCATTCTCATTGAGGTATCTGGTTAAATGCTTCAGTCTCCCATTGTTTTCAACGGAGTTCATTACTCCAGCACTGAAAAAAGCTCAACTAGAGTAACAAGCTCTCAAGCATTTTAGTGTTCGCTCATCTCTAATTATTACTAATCCCCCTTCACGAAGCAAGAGGAGACCTCTATGGTCCTCACCTTAAAGCCAACATTTTTTGTCCCAAACTGAGTACTATAAAGCTTTGGATGAACAATTAATCTCTTCACCTTCTTACAATCTGACTGATGGCGCAGTTCACACAGAAGAGACCTCTCACAACAAATGTTCAGACCTGTGAGGGATTACAGGAGGGAAGAATGATATAATTCCCTTCCTACATCTTGTTTACTACCAGTAACATATGCTCCGCGGAGTCTTTGGCTCCACCACATATTTTCTTCTCACTTGTTTTTGTGGTTTTGGCCATGAAATTTTTTGAAAAATAGTTGAATGTCTCCGGAACTGGAAAGACAATAGAGATTTCCTTATTTTTTTTTTCATTGTGTCCCGGAATAAACCTGTAAAGAGGAGAAAGGTGATTGCTGCCTTTGACCGGATGGCGCTATACGCCGGGGTCTTTCTGGTTATGATTAAGCCCCTTCTTACTTCTTCATTGCTCAGGTAATTTTCTTGCAGAGAAACAGATGGACTCGGCCTTGTATATTAGAGGTAACGGCAATATTTTACTGACATTAGCGCTTATATTGGGTCCTTGGAGAACAAAGGAAGACTTGGCTGGCTTTGCCGTAACCCGCCCACTCCGAAGCTTTTCGAGGCAGCTGTACAAGCAAAAAAAAAAAAAAAAAACCTTCCAGATTGTTAGTCAGATCCATATAAGTTAAGTCCACACTGTAACCAAGGGGGAAAAAATATTTTTCTGGTGAATATTGCAGATTCGCAGTTTCTCGGCGCTGATACGACGCGTGCCAAAATATCCATTTTCCAGAATGTTGAGGCATCTGGTGGAAGGTGCACGGGACGCTCCATATGGATTGTTAGGAAAACACTTCGGTCACATTTGTTTCCTTTTATCCCGAGTGTTGAAGTGAAATTCCGCTTTATGTTTATTTTGAGCTGCCTTTGTTTTTTTCCGGTGAGGTTATTATTATTTCAAGGGGTCATTTTTTATGCATCGAGCTTTTAAGAAGAAACAATAGGCTGGGATATGGCTTTTAGGCTTCGATTTTTGAAGCGATGAGGTCACAATGAGAACGGGAGGCAAAGCTTTTAGGATATGTCATGAAACCATTACATAGGGCATCAGGGAGTAGTTGAAGGTTCATGGCCGATTTTTCTAAGCCAGTGTTCCACGACCTGTGGCTATCTGGCAGTTGTGAAACTACAACTCCCATCAAGCCCTGACATCTGAAGGCTGGGGAAGAGCGCTCTAAACTGGCGAATAGGAAAGTAAAGTTGGTTATACACATGAAATAAGGGTCAGAAAATCCTACGTGTGCGAACGGCGCCTAAGGGACAGAAGGATTGGGCATGTTGGATTGTTCTTGGCAAGATAAGTCCCCACCAGGGAAGTTTGGCAGTGGCTTCCTCCCCATTAGGGAAACATACATGCCTGACTGAAGATATTGGGGGACATAGCTGTTAGCTGTTCAAGCATTTGGCTGACAGGTATCTTATATATTCAAAAGATCATGTATACTGTATCAGGAAGGCCCATTATATCTGACTGCATGTTGTCCCATAGGTGTAGTAATAAAGAGGAAAAACAAAGCTTGTATGATAGATAGATAGATAGATAGATAGATAGATAGATAGATGGATAGATAGATAGATAGATAATAGCAGATAGATAGATAGATAGATAGATAGATAGATAGATAGATAGATAGATATGGATGGATAGATAGATAGATAGATAGATAGATAATAGCAGATAGATAGATAATAGCAGATAGATAGATAGATAGATAGATAGATAGATAGATAGATAGTTACCTGTCGTAAGGTATTTTCTTTCCAAGTGCCACACTCTGGGCTGAAGGCTGCTGTTTACAGATTCACCACTTGGTGTCTCACTCTCCTATTCTTTTGCACAGCTGAATGTATTGTATTGAATGTAATGTATTGTGTATGTAAGGGTTAACTGTGCAATCCAACAATCCAAATCCAAACTTGGGATTTGTCTGCAGCGGTGCAAAGAGCAAACAAGCCGACAAACTCCGTTGATATCTGCTCGAGTTACTTGAGGAACCTTGAGAGGTTATCTTTGCCCAGTTGTTCAGGCCTGGGACTTGTACTACCAGACCTGACTCTATTTGTTCAAAACCGTGAGTACGAGATTATTCTAGAAAGTTGCCAACACACAATATAAGTTGCTCTGGCAGAGTTCTGTACTACTAGAAAAGGCCCCAAAACAGCCCCTTAGCCTTTTTCTACACAATTTACACCTCTTTACAGATACCTCAAGCACCCAAAGCTTACTCTTCTGTGTTCTCCACCAAGTGA
Organism: Dendropsophus ebraccatus; assembly: GCF_027789765.1. Taxonomy (NCBI): domain Eukaryota; kingdom Metazoa; phylum Chordata; class Amphibia; order Anura; family Hylidae; genus Dendropsophus; species Dendropsophus ebraccatus. The sequence goes on from NC_091459.1 coordinate 119,094,438, forward strand.
AAGTGTGGTGTAGTACTCGGCCAGTGATGGTAGTTGTTGTGACGTCAATGCTAGTAAAGCAAACAGGTGTGATGTTGGTACCTGCTTTTAGTATGGCCAGTCTGTACTGTTCCCCAAATAGTCGCTGACCTGCCGAGCTGTGATTGGTCCCTTGGGCTCCTGTCATGGTAGTCCTGAGTGGCAATTGACCCACCGAGACTATTGGTACCGCCACCCACAGAAAGGGGAAAATGACCCAAGGTGTGTGGCGAAACCGTATAGGTGCTAGTGCAGATGAAAAGAGTTCCAGTGATAAAAATAGAACAGCTTTACTGTGCAGTCTTTGAATAGCATAAAACACTTGGCAGCAAATAAATACTCTTTATACAGACTTTAGTGCTTCAACTTCACAGTGGAGATACTTGCAGAAATAGGGTACAGTAGAGGTAGTTGTAGTGGTGCTTGGAGAGTTTAGAGTAGAGTAGAGCAGCGTAGAGGAGAGGAGTTTGTCATAGGAGTGATAACCCAATGTAGTACTTGTGCTCTGCTGGAACATTAGAGAAATACTTGAGAGTGAGAGAGATACTTGTACCCGTGTTTAGCCTAATGTCTGACCACCTTCTGCCCTACAGTGTCGAGCTACTCGTCCTACTAGGGTGATACAAGCCCCAGCCTTGGTTACCTGGGTGAACCTAAGTATCCAAGACTTCCTGGGGTTACTTGCACTGCGAGATAGAATACATAGACCTTCTGGTATCTTTGTTCTATCCAGGCAAGTTCCTCTTGGCTTGTAGGATACTGCCCTGCACTTTGTAGAGTGTTTCTCGGCGTGGGTTAGTATTATCCCTGACTCTTCTCCCTTTGTAGTGTCTAGCACTGCATAGTATAGATATAGTGGATAGACTGAAGAAAGTGAGTGTCTCTGGTTGTTTCTGCATACACGTGTGTCTCAACCAACTCACTAAACACACTATATAGACTGGAATAACTTCCTGTCCACACAGGGCTAACTAGCTACTTCCCCAGGGGCTGTGTGTGTAGAGAGAGTAGGGATAGGTCGATAAAGAAAGTATCTCCTATATGTCAGCACAGAACACGTTGTACAATAATAACAGTAACCCTTTGCTTACTTCAGCTGTGCAAGGAAATAACAAGGTTTAAAAGTGACACTGACACCTAGTGGTGAAACTATAGAATGCTACCTTCATCACCACTGAACTGAAGCCATCATGACAAGTTCCTAGTGGGTACACCCCAGCACCTAGCCCACGGCTAACAACACCTAGCAACCCCAGGTTACTGTAGATAGATAGATAGATAGATAGATAGATAAAACTTCTATTGTAAAATTATTATTATTATTATTATTATTATTATTATTATTATTATTATTATTATTAATAATGTCTTCCCAGTATTCCTGAGGAATGATGGCGGCACCTGTCCTGTTACTATTATGCATAGCCATATAGCTTACTAATATCCTATATTATTTATCTTAATGTCATGTACATTATGTGGTAATATTCATCCTGCGTTGGGCTGCGTCTCTCCGTCAGAGGTTTGCGGTCTGGCGTCAGGCTTGTGGTTTGTGGGATCTGCTTGGGGAGCCATATTTTCATTGATTTTCCATTTCACGAGGAGCTTTGGACTTTTCTTCAGTTAATCTGTGTTTAGGGAGTCGAGTCCCCGAGTTCCCAGGAAGATTAAGGAGGAATGTTTCTCCTTATTTCCTGTTGGCTTCTTATATCACTAACAAGATGAGAGGCTAAAGCCTGTAGAGGAATCTACTATACAGTATAGAGTAATGGAGAAGTCACAGAGACGTGTAATTATAGTCACAGGACCAGGACTGGAGCTGTACAATGTATGGATAGTCACAAGACCAGGACTGGAGCCATACAATGTAAGCATAGTCACAGAACCAAGACCAGAGCCATACAATGTAAGGATAGTCACAGGACCAGGACTGGAGCTGTACAATGTAACGATAGTCACAGGACCAGGACTGGAGCTGTACAATGTATGGATAGTCACAGGACCATACAATGTAAGGATAGTCACAGGACTGGAGCCATACAATGTAAGGATAGTCACAGGACCAGGACTGGAGCTGTACAATGTATGGATAGTAACAGGACCAAGACCAGAGCCATACAATGTAAGGATAGTCACAGGACCAGGACTGGAGCCGTACAATGTAAGGATAGTCACAGGACCAGGACTAGAGCCATACTATGTAAGGACAGTAACAGGACCAGGACTAGAGCTGTACAATTTATGGATAGTCACAGGACCAAGACCAGAGCCATACAATCTAAGGATAGTCACAGGACCAGGACTGGAGCCATACAATGTAAGGATAGTCACAGGACCGGGACTGGAGCTGTACAATGTAAGGACAGTCATAGGGCCAGGACTGGAGCTGTACAATGTATGGATAGTCACAGGACCAGGACTGGAGCTGTACAATGTATGGATAGTCACAGGACCAGGACTGGAGCTGTACAATGTATGGATAGTCACAGGACCAGGAATGGAGCTGTACAATGTATGGATAGTCACAGGACCAGGACTGGAGCTGTACAATGTATGGATAGTCACAGGACAAAGACCAGAGCCATACAATGCAAGGATAGTCACAGGACCAGGACTGGAGCCATGCAATGTAAGGATAGTCACAGGACCAGGACTGGAGCCATACAATGTAAGGATAGTCACAGGACCAGGACTGGAGCCATACAATGTAAAGACAGTCATAAGGCCAGGAATGGAGCTGTACAATGTAAGAATAGTAACAGGACTGGAGCCATACAATGCAAGGATAGTCACAGGACCAGGACTAGAGCTGTACAATGTAAGGATAGTCACAGGGCCAGGACTAGAGCCATACAATGTAAGGATAGTCACAGGACCAGGAGTCCTGTGTGTGTTACACCGCCATGGTAAGGACCCTCAGCCAGTCTTTATTAGAGGGACATCCCAATAATAAATTGATTAAAGGGATCTCCACCACTGCGATCAGCTCTAATTTGCAGCAAGTGTAGTGCCACCACAGGTGAAATGAAGCATTACATAATGTAAAATAACGACAGGCTGGATCCTTCAGAGAAGAATACTTTTTATTTCATCTTGGGGCCTCCACCCTTTTTGGTTTTCGAGGTTTTAGTACCCCCAACACCCCACTGATAAAAGTTTCACAGTTAACTGTACTTGAGAGTTTCTGCAAATTAGCATGGCTCCAGAAAGTCCTAGAGGAAAGCTCATTTGCATTTTTTTTTGGCCAGGGAGCATTGCTAGCCTATAACACCCCCTAGGTGGTCTCCCTGATGAGATACATCACTTCCTCAAAACCTGACAGTGCTCACAGAGTTAAACTTACCTAGTAAGAGGGATAGGGAACCAGCAGCACAGAGTACATCAGGAGAAAACTATACCGATCTTGTAAAAACTCACAGACTGTGAGTTATATAGTGGGAAGACAAATGTACCAGCAGCACAGAGTGTTTCAGGAGAGGAGTGTATCAATCTTGTAGGAGGCAGTAACCTGTTCTATTTATGTGATCATGTTACTGAGGTAAGGGCTGCATGCAACTGGCAACACAATAGTGTCAAGTGGATTAAAAAGTTATATAGCGAAAGTGTAATAAGCAGTACAGAGTATTTCAGGAGAAGCTCTTACTCTCTAGTGCTGATAATGTATTGCTCCTGCCTTCTGGGTGGTGGGGCCCGCTCCCTGACAGGTTATTGGAAGGAGATGAAGTGATAAACCTGTAAAGTGTTACTCAGTCCGGGGCGATACCGCCAAGATAGAACTGAAGAACTTCTCGGGGGTTAGTGAGCATTAAGGAAAAGCCGCAAGTGAAACACGGGGCCCAAACTAGAAGGAGCCAAGATCACGAGGAAACGCACCTCCGCGCCAATGAAGGCATCTGAGGAATTCTCCTGATCGATGGAGGGTCAAATCTAAAATGTTCCGAAGGAGAAAATCAGCAAGACGATAAGAGAGTGGAAGTGACAACCCTTTACCAATCAGCGGAGTCCAACTCGTGGATATGTGTGCTGACTACCACACCTTATATACCTACTAAGCTGCTCACCACAACTCAGTCCATCATAAACTACACGCTGTTAGGGCCCAAAGTTTACCCTAATAAGTTGCCCTTTGGCAGATGTTGAGGTGACCATTTGAGCCCTAGCACAACATTCATAGAACTTTCCCAGAGTCGTAGCGGTGTCCATGGTGCTAAATAAAGAGCTCCGCTGACATATGTGAACCGCTAAGAGCCAATGCCAAAAATAAATTGGATTTACATGAAAACCTTCTGCCAACCTGAATCCTGCAGAACATCGATCATGTGGCTTTTTCTTCCTCGCTGTATTTTATCACAGACGTGAACACGGTTATGTCAGAGAACTTAATGTGAGATAAATGACACTACTAAATAATGCCCAGTTAGTCTACATATTCTGCTCTCTGTTTCCACTTACGCTGCCTGAGCCACTGCATTTGTTATACAGTACGTCTTGTCTACGACGAGTTGTGCTATGACCTCCATTTTTACATGAAATCTATGGCATGACCTGGGTTAATTTCCATTCAATGGTCTATGCAGTACTTACCTGTCCGGGCTCCCCTGTGTCCTCCAGCCTTGTTCCTGTGTTCCTGCTCACCACAGCCGCCTTTGGGACTTTTGATCCTGCCTCTTAAATGACAGGCTGCTCAGCCAATCACTGGCCAAGACGTGACAGCACTGTGGCCAGTGATTGGCTGAGTGTGCCAGAGGTGCCGGAGAACACAGGAATAAGGCAGTAGGACATAGGAGGAGCCTGGACAGGTAAGTATAATCTTTAGTTGTTTTTTTTTTTTACCTTCGAATTAGCATTAGCAGTTGGCACTCATTTCATTTCTATTGTCTCTATTACACAGAACAATATTTGCCCGAATCAACCTGATTTAGCAGATTATCAATCTGTGTAATCCTCACTCATTTAGTGACCTGTTATGGATTACTGCCCAATTCAGGCCTATATTTTAGTCAAGCATATTTCTTATCTACGGTATAAATAGGATGAATCAAAATTATTTACTGGGATTTTTGTTAAGGTAGAATTACTTATTTTTAAGGTGGATAAATGATTAATCTGGTGACTGCTGAGGCCTGAAAACAGAACAAATTGTCTTACTTCTGAGGCCTCCCGAATGTCCTGTTAATAAAATAACTGGGGAATGAGGTCACCCGTGAGACGCAGTGTAAAAATAGCCCAAGTGTCAGACGTTGTTGGCTTCACTCATGTTTACACCAGACCAGCTCGCCTTGTTCCTGAATGGCAGACGTGGGCGCTGCGATACATTCCCTCACACCAAGGCTGCAGCCGGCCAGGCCCCTGTTCATCCAGAGGACACAGCTCTTCCCTATGTGATCCTGTATCTATGGGCTGAAGAGCTCACACATTGGCTTCGGCAGTAACTTTCGCACATTTTTTTGCCTCGTTTTGTAGCCATCATGTGAATTATTGAGTAACGTTAACCAGATCCACTCAACATCAAAGGAAAAATTTATCTGCAAACATAGTGATGTGAGGTACTCCGCAACCTAATCTTATGGGACCTGTACAGCTGTCTGGGAGTCCCCGCTGATCTCATGTCACATAATACAAGAAAGGGTCATAGGTGAATTATGAAGATCTAATCGTATCAGATCACACAAAGCAGATAAAAGATGAGGGAAGGGGCCAAGAGCAGGCATTGCATCAAAAAAGTATTTGTATTATAATCCATAAGTTTTGATACTAATTGATAAATATTGACTTGCAATTCCACTCCTGACCACATGGAGCGCTGTTATGAGCAAAGCTGAGCACCAAACACTTTCGTATGTAGAACAGTACTCTAAAGCTCCACCTAATGGTAGATATATGTACTGCAAAAATATATTCAGCTGAGATAGAACCCATCACTAGTTTGGGTTATTATATGCCATGGGAAACATGAAAAATTTATTCTACCGCTTAGTTTATGGATCAAGGGGCATTGCTCTTTTCTGAGAAAAGGTGGCATATTTGCACTACTACTATTGGACAAAACCACTGATGTGAGTGAATACACTTAGAATACAATCATAGGGGGAGATTTATCAAACATGGTGTAAAGTGAAACTGGCTGAGTTGCCCCTAGCAACCAATCAGATTCCACCTTTCATTTTCCAAAGAGTCTGTGAGGAATGAAAGGTGGAATCTGATTGGTTGCTAGGGGCAACTGAGCCAGTTTCACTTTACACCATGTTTGATAAATCCCCCCCATAGTATATAGCCATATGCTGATGTTGAACACAGTAAATTCTTGAAGGTCCTTATCTGGCCAGGGGGGTCACCATTGGGTCAACCACATATTGGAAGGGGGTCAATACTTACATCCCTCACATAGATTCATCTTGGACAGGTTTTTCCCATCGAATGATTCCTCAAATACTGAGCCATTTTCTTTTTCATCAAACGTATGTAGATACATGGCCTTATTGTCCATCCCGGGTCATAAACTCGATCTAGAACGGAAAATGTAAATGGGTTATAGAGTTCTGTATGATCTCAGGGGAACATCTGAGGCCCCACAACTTGTATGTACAAAACAGAACTTATATATGAGCCCTAAGTCCAATTACACCTGAGGGTCTATTTACAGGTTGAGGTCAAAATAGTGATATTTGTTAAAGAATAGTCAGCTGGATCCAGAAAGTCATACAGATTCGTAATATACTTCCATTTAAAAAGTCTTCCAGGACTTATCAGCTTCTGTATGTCCTAAAGGAAGTGGTGTATTCTTTCCAGTCTTACACAGTGCTCTCTGCAGCCACCTCTGTCCATGTCAGGGACTGTCCAGAGCAGCAGCTCTAGAAAACCTCTCCTTCTCTGGATAGTTCCTGACATAGACAGAGGTGGCAGCAGAGAGCACTATGTCAGACTGGAGAGAGTACACCACTTCCTGCAGTTCATTCATCAGCTGATAAGGAATGGAAGAGTAGAGATTTGTAAATAGTAGTAAATAACAAATCTGTATAACTTTCTGACACCAGTTGATTTGAAAGAAAGTTTTTGTTTGACCCTCTGATGTGTCCAGCCATTAATATTCACTTTCTCATTGGTGGGACGTGTGTTAGTGTCCTGAGACAATGACATCACATGGAGAGAAATATACATTATAAGGAAGGACCAGCTGACTAAACACATTAAGAGAAATGTATCCTCTCTAGAGTATTCTATAAAAGGCGATAATCCAGAATATCCTCTGTGACTGTGACATCCTCCAAGATAAAGAGACTGAGAGTTATATCAAGTATAGAGTGTAGATCTCCTCATCACATGCCTGCAAATTTTACTTTTATTATAGTATTATAGTACTGTAGTTATATTCTTTTTTTATAAATTGTCTTTTTATTAAAGTTTTTAGTATAAACAAAGTAAGACATAGGTATAAAGGAAAAGTGTAGCAAAAATAATGAACAAACTGTCCTATGACAGAAACACAATCGCCCGCTCACGGAAAAGAAGCAGTGCGAGTAGCAGCTGTATGAATCGGGCTATAAGGCAACATAAACCAAATACAACAAAGGGAGAGGCGAGGAAGAAATCCTGCTCATAAACGTCATCCCGGAACCAAGGGAAAAATATATCATGACAAAACGTATGGTATCCTCGAGGACCGGGAAGGTGAACTTACATAGTATTACAGTAGGCTCGCCTCTATTACTAGTAAGAAAAGGAAAAGAGAAAAAAGAAAGAACATAAGATAACATAGTAAAAGAGATGAGGGAGAGAAGTACGGGGGAGGGAGAGGGAGAGAAAAAAAAAGGGGGGGGGAAGGAGGGGGGGGGGAGAGTTATCTCGAACGCCTGTCCCAGAACGCATCCCAAGGCAGTATTATAGTAGTTATTTTCTTGTATATAGGAGGCAGTATTATAGTAGTTATATTCTTGTATATAGGAGCAGTATTATAGTAGTTATATTCTTGTATTTAGGGGGAAGTATTATAGTAGTTATATTCTTGTATATAGGGAGCAGTATTATAGTAGTTATATTCTTGTATATAGGAGGCAGTATTATAGTAGTTATATTCTTGTATTTAGGGGGAAGTATTATAGTAGTTATATTCTTGTACATAGGAGGCAGTATTATAGTAGTTATATTCTTGTATATAGGGAGCAGTATTATAGTAGTTATTTTCTTGTATATAGGAGGCAGTATTATAGTAGTTATATTCTTGTATTTAGGGGGAAGTATTATAGTAGTTATATTCTTGTATATAGGAGCAGTATTGTTGTAGTTATTTCTAGTTAACATGTAACTATTGTTTTCTAGGCTCATCTGTTCCGCATTGCTGTAATGCAATGACTATAGATAATGAATTGCTATGTCTTATGTGAAAACCTCAGACACCACATTAGCGGGCAGTCAGACTTGACTTCACAATGTTACCAAAAGTTGTGCTGGATGACACGCTCGGCTCTGCTCTGTTGCTCGCTCACTTTATTATGAATTTATTTTACATTTTATACTTTATTTTCCTTCAAATCTTAAAAATTTAATTTTCCTTATTATATTGTTACTGAGAACGGAAGGGAAAAGAACATTAGACTGGACTCCATGTAAACAGAAGAGGGAACGCTTCTTGTTTGTTTTAGGAACAAAATGTAATTTTCTTCCAGTTCTAATTTGTGTTTGGTTTTAGCAACAAACCAAGGCGGACGCCAGAGGCCAATGGAAGCCGCTCTTCTGCACAAGATGCTACGTATACCAGATGCCGGACCTTCCAGGTATATGACTGTAGAGTGATCTATCAATTATTAGTCTGTGTTGGTGCACCAAGATATTAGACATTGCAGATGAGGAGGTTGCAGAAGGTGATATGGTTCTCAAGTCTTGTCGTCATGGTAAATCTTGATATAAGACCCCTTCCCCAACATGTTCTTATGGTACTTTGAAAAGTTTCTTTCAGTACCCTAACAACGAATGATTTTCCTTCTTGGAAAAGTTCCTGATCTGGTTAGAGGGACCCCTGGTTTGGTGCCAGATCTAGTTAGAGGAGAAGACTGTGGTAATGATTGAAAGATAGACCTCTTCTGGTTCGTGAGGAGGTCCGAGCGCCCAGTTTGGTGGCACATACTGAGGTTACATGTCTCTGCACTTACTGGAGTTGTAGTGTTCCTTAGGCTGAGCAAATAAACTCCTGAGGTAGAATTCCAAGAGAGAGAATCCTGGAGAGACCATATGAGTTGTCACAGACTACCATTACCTACTCCACAGTGCAGTAACTATGAGTACTTACCACCCTGCTCAGAACATTGGTCTTACAAGAGACTCTGAGTTAAGTGTATTGCCCAGACAAGAGGTTGGGAGAAAAGACTTGGGCCTCTTTACACCTGGGCCTAGCTGGATGGCTGTGGGGTACGAGACAACAGCCCTGTGGGTTTTATTAATACCAGTTTGTATGAAACATTTAGGACTGTGGAAGAATTACGGCCATCATTCTAGTTGTTGTTGTTGTCAAGACATAGTAATAACCTAAAGTTGGTTAACTGACCGTCTCCGTGAGCCTCTGTTCTAGATCACTTGCGGTCACTGGGCGTAGCCCATTAACGGGCCTTAGCTCTTCTCACTTCAAAGTAACTGTGGGCCCATCACCCACTCTAGACAGTGTCTCCCCCAAAAATTATAGGAATATCAGGGCTCTGGCACAGGACAAAATATCTATCCATAGGACAGCAGGTTCTTTTTGGTCTCACCAAGTCCTGTATGTAACCTGTCAGAGAACAGATGAACATGTAAATCATGGGTAACCAGATTTCAGCTCACAACTCTATGGGAGACCACCTAAGGCGTCTACATCTAATGTGAAAGGCATGATGGCGGCTCAACCACCAAAGTCAACAGCCAGTAGTAAAAAAACTAACCTGATTCAATCTACATTTTCTACATATCTATTGGGGGTCATCAAGGTGATGGATTGTGTCACCCTATGTGACCAAACTCACCCAACAGTAGTGCCGATAGTATCATACATGGTTAAGTGCCAGCAAGGACACAGAGTCTATGGGACTCTGCATATTTTACCCTCCACCCTGAAAAAAACAAGACTTTCCAGGTGCAGATTGCCAGAATGGTCACTGACAAGTAGATTGCTAAGGGTCATTGCCAAGAGAGAGAAAGAGTTGGATAGAAGTAACAGGAAAGATCCGAGACAAAGCATAGATCAGAGTCCAACATAGAGAGCACCAAGCGAAAAGTCATGGTGAACGTCCGGATATGGTGAAAGTCCAACAGAGCTGTAGTAACAGACACAACCAGATGAGGAGATGTTTATCAAGATGGAAGCAGCCATGTTTCTCTAAACTTAAGAGACTCTTCCCATGTGAAGGAGGTTTGGAGGGCCAGGAATAATAAAGCCTGGGCCTGTGGTGATGGCCTTGGTCTTCACTGATCACCATGGCAACTGGAGACACAGCCATGATGTGTGATAGACGAATGGTGTTGGGTGGCGACAAAATGAGTTAAAATTTACCGAGCCTGCTGAGATCTATGGGAAGTTCAGCTCTACCAGAAAAAGGGGGAAATTCTAAATTATCCACAAATTTAATTCTTTTTTAATGAAGCAAAAATAAAGTGAAAGGAGAAGTTCCTGAGTATTCCTCTGACGCCATTTATAATATCCTAATATTAAGCTCCAGCTCCAGCTTCCACACCGGGAGACGTCCATTATCATGTTATTACAGCTGCGCCGACCGATGACCGGGAAATGAATGAAAGTCAATATGAAGGAGAAAGCAGGGCGACACATAGTGTAAAGAGGGGGAACCCCAACAAACATGGGGGGTCTACACCCAAGAGGAAGACGACTCAAAATCCACAGCCTGAACCTCAATAGCATAGTGTGATCATCAAGTGTAAGGACAGGGGGCGAAACCCCAACAACACCCAAGGATAATGAGTGTCCACCTGTACCCTAGATGTCATTATCCTGTACCCCAAGTGTCAGTGTCATTATTCTGTACGCCAAGTGTGAGTTTAACTGTCCTGTACCCCAAGTGTCAGCGTGTCATTATGCTGTACCCCAAGTGTCAGTGTTATTATCCTGTACCCCAAGTGTCAGCGTGTTATTATCCTGTACCCCAAGTGTCAGCGTGTCCTTATCCTGTACCCAAGTGTCAATGTAACTTTCCTGTACCCCAAGTGTCAGTATCCTGTACCCCAAGTGAAAGTGTGTCATTATCCTGTACCCCAAGTGTCAGCGTAACTGTCCTGTACCCCAAGTGTCATGAGCCTGTACCCCAAGTGTCACTATCCTGTACCCCAAGTGTCACTATCCTGTACCCCAAGTGAAAGCATGTCATTATCCTGTACCCCAAGTGTTATCATCCTGTACCCTAAGTGAAAGCATGTCACTATCCTGTACCCCAAGTGTCACAATCCTGTACCCCAAATGTCACTATCCTGTACCCCAAGTGAAAGCGTGTCATTATCCTGTACCCCAAGTGTCATCATCCTGTACCCCAAGTGTCAGAGTGTCATTATCCCATACCCCAAGTGTCAGTGTAACTGTCCTGTACCCCAAGTGTCCTTATCCTGTAGCCAAGTGTCAGCGTGTCATTATCCCGTATCCCAAGTGTCATTGTATTATCCTGTACCCCAAGTGTCAGCGTGTCGTAATCCTGTACCCCAAGTGTCAGTGTGTCATTATCCTGTACCCCAAGTGTCATTGTGTTATTATCCTGTACCCCAAGTGTCAGCGTGTCATTATCTTGTACCCCAAGTGTCAGCATGTCATTATCCTGTACCCCAAGTGTCAGTGTCACTATCCTGTACCCCAAGCATCAGCATGTCACTATCCTGTACCCCAATTATCCTGTACCCAAGTGTCAGCGTGTCATTATCCTGTACCCCAAGTGTCAGCGTGTCATTATCCTGTACCCCAAGTGTCAGCGTGTCATTATCCTGTACCCCAAGTGTCAGCGTGTCATTATCCTGTACCCCAAGTGTCATTGTGTTATTATCCTGTATGCCAAGTATCAGTTTAACTGTCCTGTACCCCAAGTATCAGTGTGTCATTATCCTGTACCCCAAGTGTCAGTGTTATTATCCTGTACCCCAAGTGTCAGCGTGTTCTCATCCTGTACCCCAAGTGTCAGTGTGTTATCCTGTACCCCAAGTGTCAGCGTGTTATTATCCTGTACCCCAAGTGTCAGCGTGTCCTTATCCTGTACCCAAGTGTCAGTGTAACTTTCCTGTACCCCAAGTGTCAGTATCCTGTACCCCAAGTGAAAGCGTGTCATTATCCTGTACCCCAAGTGTCAGCGTAACTGTCCTGTACCCCAAGTGTCATGAGCCTGTACCCCAAGTGTCACTATCCTGTACCCCAAGTGTCACTATCCTGTACCCCAAGTGAAAGCGTGTCATTATCCTGTACCCCACGTGTCATCATCCTCTACCCCAAGTGAAAGCATGTCACTATACTGTACCCCAAGTGTCACTATCCTGTACCCCAAGTGTCACTATCCTGTACCCCAAGTGAAAGCGTGTCATTATCCTGTACCCCAAGTGTCATCATCCTGTACCCCAAGTGTCAGAGTGTCATTATCCCATACCCCAAGTGTCAGTGTAACTGTCCTGCACCCCGAGTGTCAGTGTGTCCTTATCCTGTACCCCAAGTGTCCTTATCCTGTAGCCAAGTGTCAGCGTGTCATTATTCTGTATCCCAAGTGTCATTGTATTATCCTGTACCCCAAGTGTCAGCGTGTCGTAATCCTGTACCCCAAGTGTCAGTGTGTCATTATCCTGTACCCCAAGTGTCATTGTCTTATTATCCTGTACCCCAAGTGTCAGCGTGTCATTATCCTGTACCCCAAGTGTCAGCATGTCATTATGCTGTACCCCAAGTGCCCTTATCCTGTACCCCAAGTGTCAGTGTTATTATCCTGTACCCCAAGTGTCAGTGTCACTATCCTGTACCCCAAGCATCAGCATGTCACTATCCTGTACCCCACTTATCCTGTACCCAAGTGTCAGCGTGTGATTATCCTGTACCCCAAGTGTCAGTGTGTGATTATCCTGCACCCCAAGTGTCATTGTATTATTATCCTGTACCCCAAGTGTCAGCGTGTCATTATCCTGTACCCCAAGTGTCCTTATCCTGTACCCAAGTGTTAGTGTGTCATTATCCTGTACCCCAAGTGTCAGTGTGTGATTATCCTGTACCCCAAGTGTCATTGTATTATTATCCTGTACCCCAAGTGTCACCGTGTCATTATCCTGTACCCCAAGTGTCCTTATCCTGTACCCAAGTGTCAGCGTGTTGTTATCCTGTACCTCAAGTGTCATTATTCTGTACCCCAAGTGTCAGTGTCACTATGCTGTACCCCAAGCATCAGCATGTCACTATCCTGTACCCCAATTATCCTGTACCCCAAGTGTCATTGTGTTATTATCCTGTACCCCAAGTGTCAGTGTGTCATTATCCTGTACCCCAAGTGTAAGCGTGTCATTATCCTGTACCCCAAGTGTCCTTATCCTGTACCCAAGTGTCAGTATTATTATCCTGTACCCCAAGTGTCAGTGTCACTATCCTGTACCCCAAGCATCAGCATGTCACTATCCTGTACCCCAATTATCCTGTACCCCAAGTGTCAGCGTGTCATTATCCTGTACCCCAAGTGTCAGTGTGTCATTATCCTGTACCCCAAGTGTCAGTGTCATTATCCTGTACCCCAAGTGTCAGTGTGTCATTATCCTGTACCCCAAGTGTCATTGTGTTATTATCCTGTTCCCCAAGTGTCAGCGTGTCATTATCCTGTACCCCAAGTGTCATTGTGTCAGTATCCTGTACCCCAAGTGTCAGCGTGTCATTATCCTGTACCCCAAGTGTCAGCGTGTCATTATTCTGTACCCCAAGTGTCAGCGTGTCACTATCCTGTACCCCAAGTGTCAGCGTGTCATTATTCTGTACCCCAAGTGTCAGCGTGTCATTATCCTGTATGCCAAGCATCAACATGTCACTATCCTGTACCCCAAGTGTCAGCGTCTCTCTATTTGGTACCTAAAGTGTCAGTGTCCTTATCCTGTACCCCAAGTGTCATTATCCTGTACCCCAAGTGTCAGTGTGTCATTATCCTGTACCCTAAATGCCAGCATGTTACTATCCTGTACCCCAAGTGTCGGCATGTCATTATCCTGTACCCCAAGTGTCAGTGTAACTGTCCTGTACCCCAAGTGTCACTATCCTGTACCCCAAGTGTCCTTATCCTGTACCCAAGTGTCAGCGTGTCATTATGTTATTATCCTGTACCCAAGTGTCAGCGTGTCATTATCCTGTACCCCAAGTGTCATTGTGTTATTATCCTGTACCCCAAGTGTCAGCGTGTCATTATCCTGTACCCCAAGTGTCAGTGTAACTTTCCTGTACCCCAAGTGTCATTATCCTGTACCCCAAGTGTCATTGTGTTATTATCCTGTACCCCAAGTGTCAGTGTGTCGTTATCCTGTACCCCGTGTCCTTATCCTGTACCCAATTGTTAGTGTGTCAGTATCCTGTACCCCAAGTGTCAGCGTGTCATTATCCTGTACCCCAAGTGTCAGCATTTCATTATCCTGTACCCCAAGTGTCCTTATCCTGTACCCCAAGTGTCAGCACTGACGACCACCCATCACATTCACTGACAGCGTGTGACCTCTTCAGTAATTCCCTGCCTTCGATTTATACATATAATATGAAGGTGCTACTTAAGCAATTGCCTACCACATTCTGCCAATATGTACAAGAGTTCCCCTTAAAGGGATTTCCCTGTTTTTAGTTAATAAAGTTCAATCATTGTTGTGCTTTCTCATCTCCTTGGTGCATCAATTCTTCTTTATCATCTCCAGTTATCAGTTTGCTGTCAGTGAATGGAAATATCTGTGAATGACAATAAAATCCTAATAGTTCTCACAACTGATCATGTATCTAATCCAGTGTGATACCTTGTAGCTAACTGAAGTATAGATACATATGCGCTGTACACAGCTGTGACACGGAGTAGATATGTACAGGCTTTCAGCTTCTGGATGTAATAAAGAATATTCCCAATTATTGACAGCAAGCCGAGATCTTGAAGACTGAAATATCAGGCCTTTTCATTATACAAGGACTACGATGTAAAAGTAGAAAATCCCTTTAAAGTTTCCAGGCAATCACTCCATGCATACTTGTAAGGAGCCTGCACCTGTTACACATAATGACAGGTCCTATTACACTGCTCGCTCTGGCTCCAGCAGGTCTCTGTCCTTCAGAGCTGAAATCAGCTTGTTACATTTACAGGTTCTCATACCCCATAGTAATACAAGTGCAGATCCCATATAGACCCCCAGCCCTTCATACACTGACAGAGGGGTTGCAGGAGCAGGTCCTTTACATGCAGAGCTGGATGTGATCCCAGGTCCCTTACATGCAGTGCTCACCTGCAGAGCTGGATGTGATCCCAGGTCCCTGGTGCCTTAGTGCTGCCCACTGTCCTATATAGTCCTATGAGGGGATCCAAAGCCGCAGTCCAGGGGCCAGTGTGGCTCTGTTGATATCGTCAGGTTTCAGCGTAATCTCCTCTGCGTCTCCTCTGACAAACTTTCTGACTGCTGGAATTTGGTGGAGTTTTGCGGTCACCTTGTTTTGCAGAGGGGTGAAAGAAAAAAAAGGATTTTATTTCTTATTTGACAAATCGTACAATGAAACCTCCCCCTTTCCTGAAAAAAAAAAATAGGTTGTATTGATGAGTTCTTAAAATGTGCAGATCCAAATTTCATATGTTCAACTTTATAGCAAAGTTCATGAGGATCTGTCCCATCTGGCTGGGAAGACAGTGGCCTCTAGTGGACCCTTTATAGAACTGCAATGGAGAGAGGGAAAAGGTTATTTCCATGGAATCAATGCGGGGGTGGGGGGTAGAGGATAGATAGGCCTGAGATGTTCCACATGTTCTTTTTTTGTCTATTTTTATTTTCATACTGTAATTTTTTATTTAATATTTTGTGTACGTTATTATGGGAGCAGCCATCTTGCCTGAGCTGTTTAGAGACAAGTTTATAGATTGTTAGCTCTTGTGAGCAGGGCACTTACTGAATAATTGTGTAATAATGCAATGCAAATTGTGTATATATAATTAGTATTATGGAATTTGTTAGTGCTATATAAATATTAATATTATATTAATATAATATAAGGGCAATGTGCTGTAAAAAGGGTGGCCCAATGTGTAGGTGTAGCGATAACAATAGGACAGAGTCCAGCACTTAAAGGGGTTATCCAGCGCTACAAAAACATGGCCACTTTCTTTCCGAGACAACATGATTCTTGTCTCCAGTTTAGGTGCGGTTTGCAATTAAGCTCCATTCACTTCAATGGAACTGAGTGGCAAAACCCTGCCCAAGCTGGAGACAAGAGTGGGGCTGTCATTGGAAGAAAGTGGCCATGTTTTTGTAGCGCTGGATAACCCCTTTAATGAGGAATAAGCTTTACTTGTCAGACTGCAGTGCAATACAGCAAAAATAGTACTAGGAGCTTAGCAGGTCCAGTTAACTAAGGTGCATGAGGTAGAAGAACAGAGGTTAAGGTGTAGTAGGGTTTGTCTGAAGAGCAGGTGTAGGGACTGTCTTGGGGGCCTTGTACAATGTAGTAGTGTACTCTGCTGGGATGATAGTGTAGACAAGAATGGTGAAGAAGAATACTCATACTCTTGTATAGATAGTTGACTATCTGACCGCCTTCTGCTCAACCAGATCGGAGTGTCAGAATGGGCAATAAGAGC
Organism: Dendropsophus ebraccatus; assembly: GCF_027789765.1. Lineage (NCBI taxonomy): Eukaryota > Metazoa > Chordata > Amphibia > Anura > Hylidae > Dendropsophus > Dendropsophus ebraccatus. The sequence continues at coordinate 119,111,237 of NC_091459.1, forward strand.
CCCAGGCCTTTAAAACTGAGCTTAGTCGACTTCCTGAGACCTCCCAGGATTGCCATGCACAAATCAGTAAGATACATCGGCTTGTTCCTGCACTTCGTCTTACTGGGGACCAGTTACTTGCTTTGGTATCCGTCCTGACCTGTAACAAAGGATCCCTAGCGTGGACAAGGTGTACTCTTGAGGATGATTACCCCTCCTATGGGTTTTTGCACTGCATTTTAGGGCATAGCTCCCAACTGTCCCGGATTCCGCGGGACAGTCCCGTTTTTGGGGTGCTGTCCCGCGGTCCCAGAACAACACCCAGTGTCCCGCATTATATGTGGCCCCACCGAAAAAAACAATAAACCAGTAACTCACCTGTCCGCCGCTCCAGCAGCTTCTCTCCCGACACAGCACGCACTCCCGTCATCCTCCGGGGCGGGCAGCGGGGTATACAGACACTGACTGTGCCGGAAGTGACCTGTAGCCTCTGTCATGAATTACTTCCGGCACAGTCAGTGTCTCTGTCTCCCGCTGCCCGCCCCAGAGGATGATGGGAGTGCGCGCTCTGCTGGGAGAGGAGCTGCTGGGACAGGCGGACAGGTGAGTTACTGGTTTATTGTTTTTCTGGTCGGGCCACACTAATGGGGGCATTGGCTACTATGTGGGGCACTATATGGGGGGATTGGCTACTATGTGGGGGATTGGATACTATGTGGGCACTATATGGGGGCATTGGCTACTATATGGGGGATTGGATACTATGTGGGGCACTATATGGGGGATTGGCTACTATATGGGGGATTGGATACTATGTGGGGATTGGATACTATGTGGGGGATTGGATACTATGTGGGCACTATATGGGGGCATTGGCTACTATATGGGGGATTGGATATTATGTGGGGCAGTATATGGGGGATTGGCTACTATATGGGGGATTGGCTACTATATGGGGCGCTATATGGGGGATTGGCTACTATATGGGGGGATTGGCTACTATGTGGGGCACTATATGGGGGGATTGGCTACTATGTGGGGCACTATATGGGGATTGGGTACTATGTGGGGCACTATATGGGGGATTAGACACTATGTGGGGCAATATGTGGGGATTGGGTACTATGTGGGGCACTATATGGGGGATTCGATACTGTGGGGCACTATATGGGGGCATTGGCTACTATGTGGGCACTATATGGGGCATTGGCTACTATGTGGGGCATATATGGGGGCATTGGCTACTATGTGGGGCACTATATGAGGCATTGGATACTATGTGGGGCACTATACGGGGGGATTGGCTACTATGTGGACACTATATGGAGGGATTGGATACTATGTGGGGCACTATATGGGGGGATTGGCTACTATGTGGGGGATTGGATACTATGTGGGCACTATATGGGGGCATTGGCTACTATATGGGGGATTGGATACTATGTGGGGCACTATATGGGGGATTGGCTACTATATGGGGGATTGGATACTATGTGGGGATTGGATACTATGTGGGGGATTGGATACTATGTGGGCACTATATGGGGGCATTGGCTACTATATGGGGGATTGGATATTATGTGGGGCAGTATATGGGGGATTGGCTACTATATGGGGGATTGGCTACTATATGGGGCGCTATATGGGGGATTGGCTACTATATGGGGGGATTGGCTACTATGTGGGGCACTATATGGGGGGATTGGCTACTATGTGGGGCACTATATGGGGATTGGGTACTATGTGGGGCACTATATGGGGGATTAGACACTATGTGGGGCAATATGTGGGGATTGGGTACTATGTGGGGCACTATATGGGGGATTCGATACTGTGGGGCACTATATGGGGGCATTGGCTACTATGTGGGCACTATATGGGGCATTGGCTACTATGTGGGGCATATATGGGGGCATTGGCTACTATGTGGGGCACTATATGAGGCATTGGATACTATGTGGGGCACTATACGGGGGGATTGGCTACTATGTGGACACTATATGGAGGGATTGGATACTATGTGGGGCACTATATAGGGGGATTGGATATTATGTGGGGCACTATGTGGGGGACTGGATACTATGTGGGGCACTATTGGGGGATTTGATACTATGTGGGGCACTATAATGGGGGATTGGATACTATATAGGGCATTTTGGGGGGGATTGGATACTATATCGGGCACTATTCAGTCAGCAGCATGTGGTGACTGTAGGGGAGTGGCTATAGAAGGTTGCTATGGGGGCGTGGCTATGGAGGGTAGCTATGGGGGCGTGGCTATGGAGGGTTGCTATGGGGGCGTGGCTATGGGGACCACGGCGCACATGTCCCTCTTTGCTCTTTGCAAAAGTTGGGAGGCATGTCTTAGGGTATAAACACACACACCGTATTAGCAGCGTATTTACTGCTGCGATACGCAGCAAATTAGATCTAAATAACTGAACACAGTAATAAATCTGCACCATCAAATCTGCTGCAGATCTGTTGTGTATACGGTGTGTGTGTTTGTACCTTGATAAGGAAAATCTGTATTGGATCTGTCTGTAGTCCCATTTTGAGGGCTCTGGCCTGGGCCAGACCCAGCTTCACTGCAGCAGGAATTCTTAGGAACCCAGGAGCTCACACTTTAATTTCCTATCTTACACAATGTGTCACGCCCATCATCTTTGACCCCAGGAGCTCACACTCTAATCTCCTATGATACACAATGTATCACTCCCATCATCCCTGACCCCAGGAGCTCACACTCTAATCTCCTATCACACAGTGTATCACTCCCATCATCATCCCTGACCCCAGGAGCTCACACTCTAATCTCCTTAGGGAGAAAGTTCAGTCTCAACACCTACCAATACATCCAGAATCAATAAAGAAATCACATGAAGATTTAGATATATATGCCCAAAACTTTATTGAAAACATCGCAAGAAAAAAGGGGGGAAAGGAAAGATATTAAAATCAAAACCTGGGAGGTGGGAGACTGCCGGCATCCCATTGCACCTTGGCTATCTTGCCCCCTGAAATGGAGTAATCCCAACTTATGCTACTTAATTACTCACTGACAACTGTTTGTTCTCTTAAATGCGTGGGGGTAGGCCACAGCTTTTTTAAATTTTCTTAAAACTATTTTAAACTTAAAACATATATTTGTGTAATGTGAGGATAGGACCTTGCGCTGTCGCCTTCCTGGCGAGGACACCGGAATGCCAGGCCACCGCTCCGGTGGTGGGCATGTCTTAGTTGTTCTGCCGGGTGCCTCGCCGATGCTTCTCCTTCCTCCTCTGCAAGGTCCCCCCCAGCGCCAAGCTGTGACAACAGTATTAACAGTAAATAAACACATACAAACAAATAAACTTCTTCCACAGAAAAACATTAGGGAGGGTGGGTGGGAAAGCTGTTTTACCTCTGCCTGTCACGCTGGTGTGGTGTTCTGCCACTTCCTGCCAGTTACTTTTGTTAGCCTATTTCCCCGCCCCCCAGACCGCCCCCAACATGGACCGCCTTCTAGGTGCTTGCTACGCCCCTGTCCCCGTCAGTCACAGTCACTGGCTGCTTAGCCAGCACCAGTGACCCAGACCAGGTATATGTTAACAATAAAGTGCAATGGGACATATGGAACTTCAAGTGGAGTCTGCCGCACTGTCTCCGCGTGAAATTTCCGAACGTATTCCATAGTGTGAACATACCCTCATAGTTATATATATTCTTGTGTAGGTTTTTTTAATTTGAAAAATAGGTTAAAGTAGTGATTTGCATTTTTTATACAGTGGATTCTTTTTAATTTTTTTACATCTTTTTACAGTACACTGCACTAATAATGTAAGTAGTGTCAGTGGCGTAGCCACCGTGGTCGCAGGGGTCGCCGCTGCGACCTGGCCCGGCGTCGAGGGGGGCTCGCGCCCAACAATCTATCCCCTGCTCCCGGCCGTCCTCCGCCGCGGGTTCCCGTCGCACTGATCACTCTTGTGACCGCAAGCATTCTTTCGCTTGCGGTCATAAGAGTCAGTGTCGGACGGGCCCCCGGTGATGCTCAGCTTCCCAGTGGTGTCCCCGGCATTCCCGGGCAGCATAGGCACCAGGGAGCTGTGTGCACCGGAGTTGTTACTTCCGGGTCAGGGAGCGCGTCGGGAGCATGTATAGGGGAACAACACAGTGGGGGCATCTACATGGGGGGCAGTATAAGGGGGGCAACAGAGAGGGGCCATCTATAAGGGGGAGCATCAATATGGGGGACAACATAAGGGGGGCATGTATAAGGGGGCAACACAGAGGGGCCAGCTATAAGGGGGGGCAACATAAGGAGGACAACATAGAGGAGCAATTTGTAAGGGGGGCAACACAGGGGGCTATCTAAAAGGGAGGGGGGCAACATAAGTGGTCCATCTACAAGGGGGGGGGCAACATAAGGGGAACAACACAGGAAGGCATCTATAAGGGGGGGGCAATATAAGGGGGCCATCTATAAGGGGAGGCCTTGTAAGGAGGGCATCTATAAGGGTGACATCACAGGGGGCCATCTAAAATGGGGGCAGAGGGGGACAACACAGGGGGCATCTTTAAGGGGGAATACACAGAAATGGTCAATCTGTAAGGGACACTACACAGAGGGGGGCATCTATAAGGGGGACTACACAGGGGGGGGTGTATACTATAGGGGATACAGAGGGGACCATCTATAAGGGGGACTTCAAAGGAGCCATCTATAAGGGGAACTAAACGAGGGGGAATCTACTATAGGGGACTACACAGAGAGGGGCTGCACAAAGGAGATGCACAAGGGGCCATCTATATGGAAGACTGAGCTAGGGACCATCTACACAGAGGGGGGCATCTATAAGGGGGACTACACAGGGGGGGGTGTATACTATAGGGGATACAGAGGGGACCATCTATAAGGGGGACTTCAAAGGAGCCATCTATAAGGGGGACTAAACGAGGGGGAATCTACTATAGGGGGACTACACAGAGAGGGGCTGCACAAAGGAGATGCACAAGGGGCCATCTATATGGAAGACTGAGCTAGGGACCATCTACACAGAGGGGGGCATATACTATCATGGGGATGACATAGTCAGCCTACCCACTTAAAGTGACTGTACCACCAGGCCCAGGCTGAAGCACTGGAGGCGACCGACCCACCCCCAGTGGGAAGAAACCCTAGCCCCTCTATGACGTGTCTCCATTAGAATCAATGAATCCCTATCATAGAGGTGCGGGGGTTTCCTCCCACTAAGGGTGGGTCGGCCGCCTCCAGTGCTTTGGCCTGGGCCTGGTGGTACAGTCACTTTAATGAGGGTGTAAAGGGGCCAATACAGATGTGCAGTGTGTATAGAGATGAGGATGGTGCCAGTATGAGGAGCCTAATATGTTTGTCTGTCAGATTCTGTGGATTCGTGGCTCGGAGAAGTTCTCATGACGGCCCAGGACAGATGGAGAAGAAGATGAAAAGGAAAGAACTCCAATTAGAGAAGACGTCCAATGTGAGTCACTTGATATAACTGCACTGTAATGTATATGGTGTACAGAGCCTGTGTAGAGATGGGGCTGCCTCTATATGACTGGATGAGGTGATGGTGATCTGTGTACAGTGGATGTTAGTCAGTATGCGGTGGTGTTAGTCAGTATGTGGTGGTATTTGTTACTTGTAATCTGGTACAGTGCTTTATTGGTCTTAGTATACTAGATTTGGTCAGTAACAATATGGTGGTGATGGTAGTGGTTGTGGTGGTAATATTTCCCCCTTGTATACTGGTATTATTGGTAATATCAGTCTCAGTATACAGGATTTGGTTAGTAACAGTATGGCGGTAATATGTATGGTGATAATATTTCCTATATACTGGTATTATTGGTAATATCTGCCTCTAGCTATTATCTATGTATCGCATCGCTTGGTCGAGGAACGGGGGGGGGGGGGGGCCCAAGTTGAACTCTTGCACCAGGGCCCAAGAGACATTAGCTACGCCCCTGAGTAGTGTATATTAATTTTTATGGTATTATTACAGTGTGCGGCTATAACTATGGCATCTAGGGATTTTCTATTGCTTCCCCAGTAAGGTGACTATGTGTACAGGCTGTGGGGGCGCTAGTAATACAACAGAATGCCAGTCATTGGTGACTGATAGCAGCTGGGCATAGACTGGCCTCAGCTACTGAGATCGCTCCATACTTATACAGGGCACATGTGCTGTACATACAGGGCAGATTAGATGCACACACATACACACTCACATATAAATATATATTTATACACACACACACATATATACACACACACAAATATATTCTCACATACACACACACACTGTATACACACACATATACTGTATACACACACATATATTGTATACACACAGATATACTGTATACACACACACACACATATACTGTACACACACACACACACACACATATACTGTATACACACACACATATACTGTATAGACACACACATATACTGTATACACACACATATACTGTATACACACTCACATATACTGTATACACACATATACTGTATACACACACACACATACACATATACTGTATACACACACACACACACACATATATATACTGTATACACACACATATACTGTATACACACTCACATATACTGTATACACACACACACACATATATATATATATATATATATATATATATATATATATATATATATATATATATACTGCACTTGCACTTTGTTGTTAACATATACCTGTCCTCCTGTATGGTCTCCCACCTCACAGGTTTTGATTTCAATATCTTTCCTTTCCCCCCTTTTTTCTTGCAATGCTTTCAATAAAGTTTTGGGCATATATATCTAAATCTTCATGTGATTTCTTTATTGATTCTGGATGTATTGGTAGGTGTTGAGTTAATAGCATTATCATCCAGAAACCTATGGTTTGGATATTGATCTTCTGACAACAGAATCTAGAATTTATAGGTGTAGTTCATAGAAAGCTCAGTCTGCCTCATGGCAGAAATGGCCCTGAATGTATGATTCCCATCATCATCCCTGACCCCAGGAGCTCACACTCTAATCTCCTATCACACAATGTATCATTCCCATCATCATCCCTGACCCCAGGAGCTCACGCTCTAATCTCCTATCACACAGTGTATCATTCCCATCATCATCCCTGACCCCAGGAGCTCACACTCTAATCTCCTATCATACAAAATGTATCACCCTAATCATCCCTCACCACAGGAGCTCACACTCTAATCTCCTATGATACACAATGTATCACCCTAATCATCCCTCACCCCAGGAGCTCACACTCTAATCTCCTATGATACACAATGTATCACTCTCATCATCCCTCACCCCAGGAGCTTACACTCTAATCTCCTATCACACAGTGTATCATTACCATCATCATTCCTGACCCCAGGAGCTCACGCTCTAATCTCCTATGATACACAATGTATCACTCCCATCAACCCTGACCCCAGGAGCTAACACTCTAATCTCCTATCATACACAATGTATCACCCTAATCATCCCTCACCCCAGGAGCTCACACTCTAATCTCCTATGATACACAATGTATCACTCTCATCATCCCTCACCCCAGGAGCTTACACTCTAATCTCCTATCACACAGTGTATCATTCCCATCATCATCCCTGACCCCAGGAGCTCACACTCTAATCTCCTATGATACACAATGTATCACTCCCATCATCCCTGACCCCAGGAGCTCACACTCTAATCTCCTATGATACACAATGTATCACTCCCATCATCCCTGACCCCAGGAGCTAACACTCTAATCTCCTATCATACACAATGTATCACCCTAATCATCCCTCACCCCAGGAGCTCACACTCTAATCTCCTATGATACACAATGTATCACTCCCATCATTCCTGATCCCAGGAGCTCACACTCTAATCTCCTATCACATTTTACACATTTTTAATCAACATGAAGTGACAGTCTTTACCACTAGAGGGAGCTCACTGCATATGGAATTACACAGCTGTTGTGAATACTGTATGAGGAGGGCCCCTAGTGGCCACTAGGAGCAATGCACAGCCTATTTCTGCAAATCCCAGTCCTCCTTATAAAGAGGTTAGATTAGATGTGAGAACCTGCAGCACTGGTGAGATTAAGGAGTGCACGCTCATCTTCTATATCGCATCCATGTGCTGTGTGTAAAAACTGACAACTGCTGAAATTTATTATATACGTTTATTATAATAGTCATAGTCACATACTCATTACTAGTTATTTTTAGTAAGGAAGAGGCCAGCTGGTACACAAAATAATAGACTTTAAAGTGTTTATTCTGGTTTAGAAAAACATTGCTTTCTTCCAGAAGTATTGCCACTCTTGCCAGTTAAAGTGTGTTATTGCAGATCAGTTCCATTGAAGTGAATGTAATTAAGGCGCAATACCACTCACAACCTGAGGACCAGGGGTGGCAGTGTTTATTTAAGAAAGCAGCTGTGTTTCTCTAATCCTGGAGAACCCCTTTAAAGACTGACAGGTTTCATGTGAGGTGAGTGATGGGACATGTGGTCCGGCCCCCCTCTCATGTATAGGGTGAACATGATGGATGGGGAATCATGAGTTGGTACCAGGTGCTACTGAGATACATCGGGGAAGAATTTCCTTCCACTATAAAAGGTTTCACCAAAGTCCAAAAATTTGGGAGAAAATTGAAACTTCCATGACTGGGAACATGGTGAAGATATGAAGAGACTATGGCTCCCCCGTCGCTCCTCCTCAGTAGAAGACTTTCTCCAAATACGCATTGAGGAACATTCCAGTGGGGTCCAGCTTCTCTCTGATGGATTTGAACCTGCTGAATGCCGGATACATCTTCTCAAAGTCCTTACGGGTGCATGTATGGGCCTAGAGGCAAATACAAAGTCGGGGGTCATACTCAGTACACGGAAGTGAGGGGGGGGGGTCATACTCAGTACACAGAAGAGGGAGTGGGGTCATACTCAGAATAAGGGGGGGTCATACTCAGTACACAGAAGAGGGAGTGGGGTCATACTCAGAATAAGGGGGGTCATAATCAGTACACCGAAGTGAGGAGTGGGGTCATACTCAGAATAAGGGGGGTCATACACAGTACACGGAAGTGAGGGGGGGGTCATACTCAGTACACAGAAGAGGGAGTGGGGTCATACACAGAATAAGGGGGGGTCATACTCAGTACACAGAAGTGAGGGGGGGTCATACTCAGTACACAGAAGCGGGGGGTCATACTTAGTACAGGGAAGGGGGAGAGGTCATACTCAGTACACAGAAGAGGGAGTGGGGTCATACTCAGAATAAGGTGGGTGATAGTCAGTACACAGAAGCTGGGGGTCATACTTAGTACACTGTGGGGGGTCATGCTCAATACATGGGGGGATTTACATATGAGGATCCAATGGGAACAAAATAAATTTTGAGTGGGGGGGGGGGGGGACTGGTTAATCAGGTAAAATGTCATGGGTATGGGCCATACCTTAGCCCAGTGGGGCCGTCCTGACACCCACTTCATGATCCTCTCATACTCTGCCCAGTAGTCCTGGTGGGGAACGTCCTTCCCATACGGCCTAAGGGGAAGAAACCAGTAACTGAACTCAAATAGTGACAAAAATAGTCAATTCCTTGACAGGACATTTTTTTGTGTCTTAAAGGGAAACTATTCACGGCCACATACCCCCATATTGGTGTTCACTATCCACCAGGAAACACTGGCATAAAGGTGGCCGCTAAAAAGCAACAGCTGTTCATGAGGTTGACCACAGGGGGCGCCCTATATGTGATCTGTGATGTCATGCATATGGCGCTCTTACCTGTACATGATTATGTTCATGTAGCAGCTGTCCCGCTGGTAGCATGGACTCAGCAAAATGTCGTCTCCTTTGGCGAATCGAATTTCGACAGGGAAATGTGCTACCACCTGGGGGTTCCTCTCCAGCCAGGATTTCAGCAGCATTAGAGCCTCTTTAGTCTTTTCTCTAGAAAAAAAAAACTCATCAGTCTCCCATCACTGACGTAACATCAGCTGAGGGGAAAAGTGGAGGAGGGGAAAGAGAAAACCGAGCTTCTAATTAGCAGTGGTGAGGAATCAGGGAGGTGAGTATTACTTATTTCATTTTTACAAAAATGTCAGTAAACAATTTTGGGTTCACCTTTCTGGGTGATCACAGTTTGTAGATGGGGGAACAGATTGTCCATGGTGGACATCATCCTCCATACTCAACCCCCCCCACCTCCCGAGCTGAAGCTCTGTCTGTCTGGTGATGCACATGTACTGGAGGGAAGGAGCAGACCTCACAGCCTGTCCCAGCAAATCCCATAATGATTGATGGGGTAAGAGTTTACGGAGTTTGGGGTGTTATGTGGAGAATTCATTTTTAACTTTCACTCACACGGGGATGGCCCAGTCCTGCACATGCTGCTTAAACAGGCAGTCGAAATTGAACACTTTGTAGCTGATGTCCACACGATCGCGTCTACCGGCGAACAGCAACCAGAAGAAGAAACGATTTATCCCCGGGACCAGGCGTGGAATAAAAGTGCTGATAACAGAGAACAACAGAGCAGAGTCGTGAGAGAAAACAACCATATCAACAGTAATGTACTGAGCACAGCAACAACCTCACTAACAAACTAAGAAGCCTAAGAACTGTAATATCTGCAGCACCAGATACGCTGAGCTATGTCACCCAACACGTACAGGGATCTTCTCCATATCACTGGTGGTTCATAGTTACTACTACTTGTGTGGTTGGGGTGGGGGTGGCCTCCTGTAGTGTCCTGCTATGTGTCTCTTTTTTCTTTCTTACACCTAGGCTAAAGAGTTTCTCTGTGGCATCACAGTTAGGACAGTGAGCTGCTGTACCTTACTCCAACCACTAGGTGTCATACAGTATAGCTGCAGTTACCACTGGTTTAGCTATGCACACCCCTTCCCCCTATAGTATGCACTTCCTTTAGTTATAGTTAGTGCTTGACTTCAGGCCAGGCAGGACACGCTATTCCTGTCCTCTGGGTCTAACTCCAGGCAGAGACGACGTTCTACACTTGTTCCAGACCAGCTAGTTACCCAACCTTAGACCAAACCCCTAGGGAAGCCGGAGACGAGGGAATCTCACCCCTTGCCTACGCCGTGGATTTTTCTAACTTCAGGGCAGTCAACCACCTAAAGAAAGGAGAGGACTATAAAGACTGTACCGCAGTAGAGCACGGTACTGACTTATGGTCCTTTTACACGGAACAATTTAATGCTCGTTTTTGCACGATAACGATCAAATTCGAACAATAATCGTACGTGTAAAGGCAGCAAACAATCAAACGACGAGAGAGAAATCGTTCATTTTGATCTTTCAACATGTTCTCAAATTATCGTTGGTCGTCGCAAAAAATTCGCAGATCGTTCCGTGTAAACATTCTTTCAACGATTTCACCTATGTGTGAGATAGGCTAAACGATCGGATAACGATTTTTCCATTCGATGTATCGTTCCGTCTAAACGCTGATCGTTATAAAAAAAAACATCGTTCATTCAAAATCCTTAATCGTGCGATTGGGCGAATTATCGCTACGTGTAAAAGTACCATTAGGCTCCGTGCACACAGAGCAAAAGTGGCGGAATTTCACAGCAGAATTCACCACTGTGGAATGCCTTGAGCCTCCATGTCATAATGACAGTCTATGGGAGGCTCGCGCGCCTCTTCTCTCTGCACTGAAGAATGAACATGTTCTAGAGGAATCTTCCTCATCAATTGCTCAGTGTGCATGAGCCCTTACACCCGGCTGAGACGGAAAGATACTACTAGCTAGCTCCATCCAGTGACAGGAGACCTGGGACTTGTAGTACCCAATTAGGATGGAAACCCGACACTTAGGGTCATATATGCTGAGAACACATATATATATACTTGAGTGTGATGATTACTTAAGAACACTATAGAGACACTTCACCACATCCCGGCAGAGTACTCACTAATTAGGCACGGGGGCCTTCCTATCTGGCCCATGACACCTTCTACTGTTTATTTTCCTATCAACTCATCTTTTTGTCCGTTCCTATTCCTGCTGTGGTTTTTTGCACCTGAGCCCTGTTACTGTACTAAAGATATTTTTGCTAAGTAAAGTTTGGACTTTGTTAAAGTGGGACTCCGTCATCTCTGCCGCTGCACCTGCACTTCACAGTAGTCCTAACCAAGGTCTGGTTGCCGTGTGTCCGGAGGTGGGTGTTACCGCTCATGGCCACCATGACAAGTATCCCCCAAACACCAGAACCCACCAGCAGGCCCAACACCAGTTCCAGCAATCAGGGTCACGGCACTCCTACTGTAAAGTTTTATTCTGGATTATAATGATCCCAATAGAGAAACTTTTAGAAAGATCACTTGTAAGGGAGAGAATCTCGTCTGTAAAGATGTAGAAACTCCCTTCTGGATTAAGAGCGAGGAATATGTAAGGATTGAGCTCGAGCACATTGTATAGAGTCTTCAGCGTCTTTACAGATTATGTCCTTAATGAAAGATCTGTTCAATCCTAAATAGACAGATATTTTGAATATTCAGTGTTAGAGGAGGATTATAGCTCCTGGGATGGAGGATTCCTAAACCCAGAAGGCTTCCAGTCTCCTAAAGTTCACACATACATTTCAGCAGCTTGTAGGATGTGCTCTGGATTTTGATGTTAGTATCGGCTGTTCTTCGCAATAATCCACACAAGTAAGTAGCATACAAATATCTGCACAGGAATTTTATTTATATATATATATATATATATACAGTATATGAATCATCCATAAAGAATAAAAGGTATAGGAAATAAGACATGCCATCTAAAGTATATATGGAAATATTAATCTTTTCTGGTGAACCCCGACACTAGGTGAGGACAGTTCAGACCTCAAAGAGAACATGGACCAATGGGCTTACATAGTATTTTGTATGATTGCACTCATGAACACTTTTAAAAATGGTAATGAACGTAGAGTAGAAACACATGGAAATGCATGGAATTCACTATAGTTATTTACATGTCCTGTAGATGAGAGTTCAGGGACATTGTGCACCAGCACCTCTCATGCCTGAGGTCACAGGTTTGGAAGCCCCTTAGGTTATTATAGAGGAGGAGTGGGAGAGCTGTGTATCGGGAAAGGAGACTGCATGCTAAATAGACCTGAGACATTACAGAGGACCCCTACTCAAACCAGCAAGTATGGAGGAGTACAGCCCCAATAACATAATCATGCCGGAGAACCTGTGTGTGCACAAGTCAGTTATCAGACAGTTAACTTGAAACTCCAAGTTTTCTGGTTATTATTTACTACCTGGGTCCAGTTGAGTGATTGGCGGAGTGGCTATTTCCCATATGTTGGGACACAGAAGAAGAAGTAGTTTCTCACCTGCACCTATTCAAACTAGCTCCATCTGCCCCTCCCTGCCTGAGTGTTATTGCATTTGTGCATTCCAGTTTTTAGGCACTGTGCATTCCTGTTTTTCGGCACTGTACTGCCTCTCCTGCTGACAACCCAGCTTGCTGACACTGTATACTCGTCCGGTTCCCTGGTGCCTTTCATCAACTCTGCTTTCGCATCCTGGAGTGGGATAAAGGTGAAGACCTAGAGGGCACGTAAGACTTTCCTCCCTGGTGTGGCCCAAAGCTAAACCAATAGAGGAGCCCAGTGGGTCCACACGCACTGTCTGTTACACACTTACAGTGGGGACAGACACCTTGAGAACGACACTGGCAGGGGTTCAGCAGCACATTAGTAAAGCTTTTTATGTTATACTGTAAATGTACAATTTATCATTCAGAATATCGTTTAAGCCTTGGTTGATCCATATTCTTCCAAAAATCATGAAGTTCCAACCACGAAGACTGGAAAAACCTCTTAATATCTTCATAACGTATATGTTTTCATGGGGGGTCCCTAAGCTGAACCCACTCCATTCATGGTAGGTACTGGCTGCTGTCAGTGGTCTTGATTAGAGATAATGCTGATCCTGTCCAATAGTGACCATGGGGCAATCCTGTCTCCTTGTAAATTGCCACTAATGGCCTCTGTAGCTGCCATGCTTGTTCGCCTATTACACCCTGCCAGAGGGTATAGGGTTTTGGCTTAACAAGATGAAGTAAAATGAAGGATGGCCTTAAAACATACAACTGGTCCCATAAAAAACATACAGCTCTGTAGATGGAAAAAAATATAAGTAATGGCAAGAAGAACAAAATAATAAAATAAAATAAAAAAAGCTAAATTTGCTAAAATTAGTTTTGTAGGAATGACTCCAAAAAGAGAGAACTGTACACTTGCCACCAGTTTTCCCAACAGATCACAGCTGATTGATGGAGCTGCCATCATCTGGTCAGCCTCATAGAGATTGCTGAGGGCCCCTTTGAGACAACCGGCAGTGATCAGTCAGTGACCCTGGGCATGTGGCTGGTAGCATTACTCTCACAATATCGATGTCAGTGCTTTCCTACCAGCAGGGACATATACTGTATGAGAGGCACTGGCTGTGTCATCTCGCCTCTATCATTGTGATTCATTCTCGGACTCCATTGACCGATCTCATATGTTCTCATCAAGAAGAGTTGAAGTATTATGTAAATAGAACATGACATTTCCACTAATCTCTCCCCGCGGGCGGCCGTCAGATTTCGTGGTCATCTGGTGAAGCAGATGTTACCGTCCCCAGGCCAATAAAAGATGTAAATGTCTGAGAGATTCCGACAAACCCGCACTAAGCATCCTGACAAATATCCATCCTTCACTCGACTGGGGACACAGAGCTAAACGTTAAAGGAACAGGAACTGGCTCTGGCCATATCCTACATAGGACTGACCAAGATTTAAAGGGCAACTCCATCCAAGATGAAAGTTAAGCCGCCAGGCAGTGATAACATAGTGATAACACATAATATAATGTGCCACTGACATGATGCTATTTCCTTGTGACAACAGCGGACAGACAGGCCATAGATTAGGGTTGCTACTCCTGACAACAAGGAAGAAGGTGACAACTGCAGAAAGTGGTGTATTCTTTCCAATCTGACACAGTGCTCTCTGCTGCCACCTTTGTCCATGTCAGGAACTGATAGAAAACCACAGAAAACTTCTGCTCTGGACAGTTCCTGACATGGACAGAGGTGGCAGCAGAGAGCACTGTGTAAGGCTGGAAAAAAGACACCACTTCCTGCAGGACATACAGCAGCTGATAGGTACTGGAAGACTGGAGATTTTTAAATAGAAGTCATTTACAAATCTATATAACTTTCTGACACCAATTGATTTCAAAGAAAAAAAAAATAATGACAGAGTACCCCTTTAATGGTTCCAAACCACTTAGGAAACAAATTGAAGTAATACTCATTCATGTGGAGCCATTCTGACACATTTACCTTGTTCTCCATCAATCTCCATGGGTTTTCTAATCTTTGTGTGCAAATGCTTTATATAGACCAGGATGTATCAACTACTAATTTACTCTGTGATGTAGACATGCTATGTAGACCCCGCTCACCACAGTCACTCATACACATACAGTATGCTCCTGGTGTTATCCCCTGCAGGGTTCCCATATTCTGACCATATCCTGACCTGCTTTCAAGGAGGATTGGAATCCTGGGGGGTTTAAGGGTGTACAGGGTCCTGAATGTACAGTACAAACACTGAGCTCGCTTCATAGTGGGTGAGGACCGGCTGCTATCAGCAGTCGGGTCTTTACTGGTAATGACGTGCCGCCGTGATTGCACGGCTTCATCCCATTAACCCCTTCAATGCCTTGATTGTGGCATTTAACTGACAGTGACAGGAGCTTTAACTGACTGCTCGAGGTCTAATACTTACCTCTGTGCAGTCAGCTCGGCGATCTGCTCATAGAGTCTGCCACAGGTCAATGCCATAGCACTGACCAGTGCTTAAAAAATTATATATATATATATATATATATATATATATATATATATATATATACACACATACATATACCACTTCATATATAAAACACATAAAAATAATTAAACATTATCATAGCATGCATAATTTTCCGATTTATTAAGCTATAAGATTAATATCCCAGCCCCCTCAGTAACACCCACTGCTGCTAATCCAGCCCCCTAAATACCACCCACTTCTGCTAATCCAGCCCCCTCAGTACCACCCACTGCTGCTAATCCAGCCCCCTCAGTACCACCCACTGCTGCTAATCCAGCCCCCTCAGTAACACCCACTGCTGCTAAGCCAGCCCCCTCAGTAACACCCACTGCTGCTAAGCCAGCCCCCTCAGTAACACCCACTGCTGCTAAGCCAGCCCCCTCAGTAACACCCACTGCTGCTAAGCCAGCCCCCTCAGTACCACCCACTGCTGCTAATCCAGCCCCCTCAGTACCGCCCACTGCTGCTAATCCCGCCCCCTCAGTAACACCCACTGCTGCTAATCCAGCCCCCTCAGTACCACCCACTGCTGCTAATCCAGCCCCCTCAGTAACACCCACTGCTGCTAATCCAGCCCCCTCAGTAACACCCACTGCTGCTAATCCAGCCCCCTCAGTAATACCCACTGCTGCTAAACCAGCCCCCTCAGTAACACCCACTGCTGCTAAGCCAGCCCCCTCAGTAACACCCACTGCTGCTAATCCAGCCCCCTCAGTACCACCCACTGCTGCTAATCCAGCCCCCTCAGTAATACCCACTGCTGCTAAACCAGCCCCCTCAGTAATACCCACTGCTGCTAAACCAGCCCCCTCAGTAACGCTCAGTAATGTTTTTTTTAGCGGAGTACCTCTTTAAGAGGTTAAGTGTGCAATGGCAACAAAGACTATTTCCCTATTATTTCAGTGATGGGATGTCATTGTAGTGAATGAACACTAGGTGGCAGCAGCAGACTGTTATTAAAAACGTCCGTATACAAGGTAATCAAACTATAATCTACCATAGGGTCTAAGTATCTGTCTCTAGTTGTTCAAACTATTTTAACATATTAGGAGTTTAAGGGTTACTCCGGGCTTGGGTTAGTTTTATTGTATGGCCGGGGAAGGGGTGGAAATAGAGGCCGCCGGTCACTTACCTCCCCGGTTCCAGTGCCGGGGCCCAGATCGTGCCGCCCCGTTCTCCCGTCCCGCTGCTGCTTCCTGGTCTGAGCTGTGGATCGAGACGTGACGTTGTGGGACCCCGGGACCCCGCTATGACCACTTAATCGCTGAGCTGCCTTGAGACGTCACGTCTCAGGCCGCAGCTCAGACCAGGAAGCGGCAGCAGGATGGGAGAACGGAGCAGTGCGATCTGGGACCCGGCTCTGGAACCCGGGAGATTCTTTTTAATATTAGCAGATGTCATATACCATTTATGGCCGGGTTCACACTATGTATAACACTATGTGTCACAGTACCGGCTGGATAAACTTAAAGGAGAAGTCCGCTGAAATTTTTTTATTAAAGTATTGTATTGCCCCCAAAAAGTTATACAAATTACCAATATACACCTATTACAGGAAATGCTTATGAAGTGCTTTTTTCCCTGCACTTACTACTGCATCAAGGCTTCAGTTCCTGGATAAAATGGTGATGTCACGACCCGACTCCCAGAGCTGTGCGGGCTGTGGCTGCTGAAGAGGATGATGGCAGAGGGATGCTCAGTGTCCCTCCAGTGCTGTGTCCCTCAGTACAATACTTTAAAGGACAACTCCGGCGAAAATTTTTGGGGGCTTATTTAACACACATTACAAAGTTATATAACTTTGTAATGTGGTTAAATACCCGGTCTGGCCCCCTTCCCCCACTTTCCGACCCCCGACCCCCCACCCCGGAAGTTAAAGAATATATACATTACCTATTACGGTCGTCACGGTCCTCTTCTCTGGTGTCGGGTGACGTCAGAGCTGGGGGGCGGTCCGGGTCTTCTTCCTCTTCGGCGTCTTCATTGAGAGCGAATGGGAGAGAAAAGGCTGCTGGTGCACATGCGCACCAGCAGCCTTTTCATTGGCTGGAGCGCATCACATGGCTTCCAGCTTGCTCAGCCCTGATTGGCTGAGCTTGCTGGAAGCCATGTGATGCGCTCCAGCCAATGAAAAGGCTGCCGGTGCGCAAGCGCACTGGCAGCCTTTTCTCTCTCATGGACCCGGAAGCAAGAGACATCGCTGGACGGCGGAGGCAGGTGACGGTGAGGAGGACGGCGGGCGAATGGAGTGGCGATCGTCACCGGAGGGATGGTGAGTATGGTGTCTGTGTGTGTCTGTGTTTTTTTTTTTTTTTGGGGGGTCCCGCCGGAGTTGTCCTTTAATAAAACATTTTACCAGACTTTCCCTTTAATGTCTTTTTATTTGGGATGTGGGCGCATTCCGGTGTGCCCGCATTCCAATTACCCATAACCGACAATGTAAAGTGCGGCCGGAGCCACACTTTACATTGTCTGCACTGTCAGTCTTGTGCGGCCGCTATTCAGTAAATAGCGGCTGCACAAAACTGACATGTCAGTTTTCGGTGCGCCGCACGGAATCCCGGCCGGAGTGTATACTATGTGTATACACTCCGGCCAGGATTCCATAGTAATTAAAGCAAGCCACCATTTCATAAAATAACGTTTGTTGAATGAACAACGGCCGTTGTTGAATGAAATCATACGTTGTCTGAACAGTGTTGCACAGGTACTTTAGTGCTTTGCAGGGAATCTGTTGTCTGTATTTGCTGCCATAGCTTCAGACACGCTTGTACACCTTGACATACTGGACATTTCCTAAAGCCGATAGTGGCTGACAAACTTATATAATGCAGACAAATAGCTGAAATAAGCATCAAACTCCTAGATGCCAACGCTGTCTCAGAGGAATCACAGGAACGATGATGTTAATATTTAAAAGGTTTATTTGGAATACGCACAGAGTATATATATAAATATATATAATCTCCTTTTTATTTTTAGCCAAGTGTCAAGGAGGTGGAGCCGAGCTGCTCTGCTCCACCCTCTCCTCCCAGCCTCTCCTGGTCTGATGCACTGGGCTTTAGCAGCAAATATAGACTCCCCTTATTTTCTATTTTCTTATTGCTGTGGTTTTGGAAGTGATCAGGTGAATGTCACCTCTCCTTCCAGCCACATTTTTTCTTTAAGGGTATAAACACACACACCGTATACGCAGCGTATTTACTACTGCGATGCGCAGCAAATACGCAGCAAATATGCAGCAAATACGCAGCAGATTAGATCTAAATAACTGAACACAGCATCAAATCTGCACCATCAAATCTGCTGCAGATCTGCTGCATATTTTCTGCGTATCTGCTGCGTATACGGTGTGTGTGTTTGTCCCCTAATGGTGCGTTCACACCTACAGGATCTGCAGCTTATTTTCTGCAGCAGATTTCATTTAAATAACTGAATACAGCATAAAATCTGCTGCAGATCTGCTGCAGATCCTGTAGGTGTGAACGCACCCTGAGGCTGGGTTCACACTACATATATTTCAGTCATATTGTCGTCCTCATATTGCAACCAAAACCAGGAGTGGATTAAAAACACAGAAAGGATCTGTTCACACAATGTTGAAATTGAGTGGATGGCCGCCATTTAATGTCAAATATTTGCTGTTATTTTAAAACAACGGCTGTTGTATTGAAATAAAGGCCGTTATTTACTGTTATATGGCGGCCATCCACTCAATTTCAACATTGTGTGAACAGAGCCTTTCTGTGTTTTTAATCAACTCCTGGTTTTGGTTGCAATATGAGGACCACAATACTGACTGAAATATACGTAGTGTGAACCCAGCCTAAAGGGGTATTCCTGCCTGAAGTAGTTATGCCTTATCCACAATATCCACAGGATACATCATAACTAAGAGCTATTACATGGAAAGATTTGTTCAAATGATGTGATAATCTTTCCATGTGACTGTGGGCAGTGATCAAACAACAAATGAGAAGTTGTTTGTGTGTTGTTGGTCGTTTTAAAATGTGGTGAGCGATTTCTGATCCTTCTCAAAAGTGCTTATTTAGCGATTGTTTAGCGTTGATCGGAGAACAGGGAAATTGAATGGAGCTGTGGGCCACTGAAAAGAGCCAAATGCAGCAATCATTTCTCCATTGTACTCCAGAGCTGCAATCACTATTCTGCTAGTGGATATATTTCCAGACATAAATTTACTTTTTTTCCTCCCTGCATAGCAAGAGATGCAATTTCCAGACTTTACCACTAGATGGCACTCACTCCCTGTTTGACCAATGGAGATTATCCAGGCACAGTATTAACCCTTTTACAGAAATTTTGGAGAATTTCACCATCGTTGCTGATATAACAAATAACAGGTTTTCCGCAGTCACACATAATAAGCTTAGATACCCCAGTTTGGCAGTAGAGAAAGACACCTAATAGGCCTAGACACAACAGACAGTATCACAGATGATAGGATTAGATACACAAGCTGGATAATCAGAATGGTGGTATATGATAGGTCTAGATCACAGAACCTGCAGCCTAAACAGCTTTGGCTGTCCAGACATGATGGGAACTGTAGTTTTGAAACAGGTTTGATACCTGTTGCCTTGATACACAATCTCCACTGGCAGTATCACAGGCTTAGATACACCATTTAGAACATCCCTCTACTGAAGCTTCAACCAGCTAATGACTATACAGCCTGTGGGGAGTTATAACATCCGTCCACTTGGGTCCATGATAAAACATTACTTACTCAGCCGCCATCGTCACGGCTGCTGCAGAACCTCACCAGATAGTAAATAATTTGGCAAGCCTATTCTCTGAACTTTTAAAACATATGCCCCAGCTGCTGCAGAACATCCAGTATACAGGCATATAAAAGTATGGAGGAGGAAGATGAGTTTGTTGACAGATAACACATGAGATAACGTGGCCGACGCGGCACTCGCTGTGTATTATGATTAATACGGATCTTACAAAGTTCTTTTGAAGAGTCATTAAGGGTTCAGTCTGTCGATTAAAGGCAGCGCCATCCTTTCAAGTCTCAACGCCTGTGGCGCCGTCTGCCGAGGCTTCCGAACCAACCTCCCTCCACTCATGCTTCTTCTTTCCAGCTTTGAAACAAGAACTTTTATGCTAATGAACATATAAAGCAAGGAGTAAAATGCGTCGGTCCCAGCCGGGTATGGAACTAAAAAAGACGCTCTGCATGGGGTGAGGACATCAGTGTCCTAGGACACCTAGGACAACCGGAATCTGTCAATCTACCTGCAGAGGTAATATCATGTGCTAATTAGCGAAACGCGTCAACGTCTACGAGAAATAGGGCGTGAAATGATTCATTTGTTACATTTCTCAAGAATAGAAGAAGAAGAGAGAGCCTTAAAGGGTGTTCATGTAATTGCTAATGATGATGTTACCTACGGGAGATTGTGCTGAGATCAGAGACATTGATGCCTGCCAGGGGAACAGTTGTTAGGGATGGCAATGTGCTAGGTCGGCTGACACGCAGATGTCATCTGGGGAGACGGCGATGGATGGGATAAACCAATTGTCTATGCACTAGAATCCTCTCTATATAAGCCTTATGTCTGCTATCTAAACGCCAAGATCACAGGTATCGGCACCAAATCTACCGGCACATCAGGCAACAAACTAAATCCTGCTTGTCCAGAGGACAACCCCTATCTATACAGGGTATGTGCACACTGAGGAATCCAGGCAGATCACCTGCCGCAGATTCCGCAGCTTGCCCTCGCGGCTGCATGCATCTCCGCCTGTGCCATAGACTCCATTATATGCACAGGCAGATTCTGCCATCCGCCAATTAATTTCCCTTAGTCAGGTATACAGCTCTCTAGATCTTGGGATAGGATCCCACATTTGCCCAGAAGCAGATAGGTGTAAAACATGTTTACACTGAAAGGAAGATGCAGATAATGGCAAATGGACCCAGACAAAGCAATAAACAGGATGGAAACCAAGGACGGCAGCTTTCGAGGTGGGAGCTTCAAACTTTAAACTTTCTCAAATCTCCTTCACAGGCTCTACCAAAAATTAGTTTGCTCATTCTTAAGTCTGGTAACCCATCAAACTATCATCTTTGGTCTGGCACCTACTAAGATTGGTTTCTTAATCAACTTTCTATCTATGGTCTAGAACATTAAATAGTCAAAATCTGTAGTTTTGGCCCAGAATCATTTCATGTGTATGAGATTGGGTTGCTCTAATAAGCTTTGGGTTGCTTCATGTAGTAAACTCAATCATCCAGGGTTCCTTCAGCATGTCCTTGTCTTGGGAATAAAATCAATGAAAGTTGAGGTTGCTCTGGTGCCCTATATGACCGCTATTCCCATTTTTTCCTGATTTGACTTCCTGTTCTCTTGCGGTATTGACCTGACCTGCTTTGTCCCACTTTTGAGTCCATTCTTACCTTTATTTACAGTACATCATGGCACTGCAGACCAGTACAGCCTTACTGTCAATACCCGATCCCGACTAATGTACATGTGGATGATCTACACCTCATTCTCATTGCCCTTAGTAATCTTCCTTTCTACTACAGGATTCCCTTGTATTCTGTTTTTACCTAAACCAAATTAGGTATCATGCATGAAGTTGTTTGACCAGTTGAGGACCTCAATCCAATGCCTAAAGGTGAACTGTGCCATGTCGGTTGGTTCTTCTCTGGATTATTGTACAGACTACAACATTTTACTTTATCAAATGTCCATCTTTGGTGGATAGATTCATTACAATTCTGTTTGTTCCATTGAAGTCTTGCCTTGCCAACAAAACTTCATCACGTTGTTGGTTCTGCTTACTCTTGGCTTTGTAACATAGTTTGTTTTCCCACTTTTTATTGCCATCCTTGTTTCAACACAAATCTGAACATCCCATCATGGCTCCATAACAGGGTTTTCCTGGCTCATGAACACTCAGTCACAGGTCCTTCCCATCTGAACCATCATGGATCAAATATAGGTTTTGTCATCATATGTATTCTCCATCACAGGTTCTCATTTCTAATAAGGAACCATAACCTGTCTTGTTGTTCCATCAAGACTCCAATTACATCTATCCCTGCAACAAAACCCTTGTTGTATCAATAAAACCTATTGGCTGGTCTGGCTATTCCATCAAGGCTTCATCACAGTTCTTCTTGCCCAGTCAAGGTTTGGTCACAGGACTGTCTGAATCATCATGGCTTAAAGACAGTTGTCTGTTTTCTACCTCAAGTCCTATATCCAATTATGGCCTCACCACAAGCCGTATATTCTATGATGAAAACAGCGATCTCTCACTGTTAGTCAGCATAATTTTCATGTTCTTGGCCGAAGATTACGCCAACTAACAGCATGGGACGAGCGCCAAGGAGGAAGGTAAGACACATACCTTCCTCGGAGTTCTCAGCCTCCCAGACGCTATAGGGGGCTATCAGCAGGTTAGACAAAGCTGTTCCCCTTTGGTGGAGCCTTTTTGGATAGCTAGAACTGTGCTGGAGCTTTGTTAGTGCAGCCAGACTGTGATGGAGTCTTGATGGAACAGCAAAATCTACAGTGGTTTGATCATGGGATATACGACTTATTGTGTAGTTTCCCTTTAAAGGTCATGACACACCCTGAGGCTCAAATTAAGGTTCATAGAAGATTCGTGACAAGGTTGGGTTGACTGGTGACGTGACGAAGACTTTATTATGTGTCTGTGTAACCAATGAACCAATCTATTGTAGGTAAGGCTACACTATCAAGGCTCCATTTTGGTTCTAACCTCTTATACAGATTTCCTCAATGATCATTCCACCTTGAACAGGCTCCATCATAAGGCAGATCAACCCATCAAGGCTCTTATAGAAGTCTGTCACCTCATCTGGTCCTCCCAGGAAGACACGATCATTGGTAACTCCCCTTAATCATCCTGTAGACACCCACAGTGATGTTTCTGCCGCCATGTTTTTCTAATTCTGAACATCTCATTTAAACTTCTGGAATCCGAGGCCCTGCTATATAACTAGCTGCCAGATTACATTGAAATTACAGTCCAGCCTTCTGTTAAACATGGATACGGTATTATATGTCGCTATCAATCTCCGCTAGATGTAATTCTCCAGGTGATGACTATGGTAGTCACAGCAGATTATATTCCAACACAACAGTAAATGCCGTCCCTAAGTCGCCGTCACATTATATCTAGAAGAAATGTCTGGTTCTCTACATCCTACATCATAACAGGACGTGAGAGTGACAGTAATGATCTGGAGTTATGGATGGAGCCATCATTTACTATACACTACCAGGCGGGAGACGGGAGGCGCTGAGTAATAAAGACGTAGCACAGATGTTCTAGAAAGAAATGTGTTCTGGTACAAGGAATACTACAGGATAAGAGAGAGAATTACAGAAACATTCTATCTATCTATCTATCTATCTATCTATCTATCTATCTATCTCCTATCTATCTATCTATCTATCTATCTCCTATCTATCTATCTATCTATCTATCTATCTATCTATCTATCTCCTATCTATCTATCTATCTATCTATCTATCTATCTATCTATCTATCTATCATTTATCTCCTATCTATCTATTTATCTCATGAGAAGTGACTCTCCCAGTCATCTCCTATTGGTATGGGGCTCTATGTAATGGGGGCCGGAGAGTTGTTTCTGTATCTTCCATAGTTGTAAAGCTCACTCTCTATCTTCCCCTTTCCTCATAGACACCAGAGATAAAACATTTATACCTTAGCTGATGGATAGGTCCTATATTTGATCAGAACAGCCCTTAAAGACCTTCTGTTGAAGGAGTAATGATCATGAAGGGAGATCGGCAGTGAATCCATCCTCTCCTGAGCTCACATGTCCAGCGCTGTATCCACACCTCTCATCACCACAGAGAAATGTGTCCCAGAGCCAAGGAGCAGAGCTGTGATTGATCCGCTGTCCGTTGCTCTTCCATTCACACCACACACAGATGAATCCGCTGCTCTCTTCCCCGGCCTTATACTGTATATATATATCTCCTCCTGCCAAAAGCTAAAACCCGCTAATGTCTCTATTTATCACTGTCTTATGAGATCTTCACATCATGTCTTCTACACCCCATTATTATCCATGATAGAAAACCACCAGACAAAAATGTGTTTATAGATCTTGTTAACCTGATTCGATAAAGACTGACTCTATCTATCTATCTATCTATCTATCTATCTATCTATCTATCTATCTATCTATCTATCTATCTATCTATCTATCAATCTATCTATCTATCTTATGTGTGATAGTATAAATGCAGCACTCTGGATAAGTAGGTAGGTAGGTGCCACGGGGTGTCTGTGTGTGACCAAACGGGCTGTAGCTAAATGTAGAGAGTCACCGCAGAACTCCAAAGAGTGCTGCGGTGACTCTCTACGTTTATCTATCTAACCAACAAACTTCCACAACGGAGAGCACTCAGTTCGTGATGCAGGGTGCCAGCAGCTGGAGACTGATTCCATGTCTCCCCACCATATATTCACAAGAATTCTGCGGCACTTTCTTTAGTATTAAAATTCCAAAGTGTTTTATTCCATAAGAAGTAAAAATTACAAGCAACGTTCCCACCTCATCTCAAGGCCTCGATGCTTGAGAAAGGCCTCTTGTGTTTTTGCATGTGGGAGCTACAGTAGCGTAGAAAAAAAAGGAAAAAATTGGTCAGCTCTCGTAGAACACTGTTCACACTAGGCAGGAGCACGTTGCCATGGCTGAAATTGCAAACACACAAAAACACAGAAAAATGCAACGGCTCACCGCGAAAGCAAGATACAGACCCACCATAGATGTGAAAATAATTAAAAGCAGCCCCCCCAACTGCCCAAAAAATTCCCACAAAAATAATGAGTCTCTTGGTTACTATTTGCAAACAGCGTAAACTGCCTCACCACGATAAGGTGGACTCATATCGAGGCAGACCCTACACTGTATGTACACTATGGCCTCTCCATGGCGTATAATATGCCTATGCTCTGGGCATGCAAGATCCGTCTAATACCTGCAAAAATAATTGCATCACCTGGGTGAGACAGGTGGAGTGCACGACCAAATAGAGGCAGCCACTCCCCCATGGCAACGTGCTCCTTCCTAGTGTGAACAGTGTTCTAGGAGAGCTGACCAATTTTTTCCTTTTTTTTCTGTTTTCCAGTTGGGGGAGTGGCTGCCTCTATTTGGTCGTGCACTCCACCTGTATCACCCAGGTGATGCAATTATTTTTGCAGGTATTAGACGGATCTTGCATGCCCAGAGCATAGGCGTATTATACGCCAAGGAGAGGCCATAGTGTACATACAGTGTAGGGTCTGCCTCGATATGAGTCCACCTTATCGTGGTGAGGCAGTTTACGCTGTTTGCAAATAGTAACCAAGAGACTCATTATTTTTGTGGGAATTTTTTGGGCAGTTGGGGGGGCTGCTTTTAATTATTTTCACATCTATGGTGGGTCTGTATCTTGCTTTCGCGGTGAGCCGTTGCATTTTTCTGTGTTTTTGTGTAGCTACAGTAGCGTACCACTCAGATCCTCTGTCAAGTGCTGCAATGGTACCGCAACACCTGCCAGCCCTGCGTTACACCATGTTGCAGACCCCTCTGTCACCCTGCCACCAAAAGAGAAGCTTTTACCTCTTCAAAGCCTTTGAACTCAATCTACTTGAACCCAAGCCTGAAGTGCCAGCAAAAAGGACAAACCAACGAAAAGAGAAGATTTTGCCTCTTTTGTGCCTTTGAACCTGACCAGCTTTTTTACGATTAGCAAGATAGTCAACACTGTTCCACTTGCTACATTTGCTCAGGTACAGATCTGGGCCATATACTGTACATGGTGGTGAATCACGGCATTGAGTGGAGGTAGGAAGTTTTACCCAGGACTCTCTACAGTCCACGCTTGTTTTTAGTCCAAAGAGGAAAGTCAGGAGAGGGATCGGTTCTTCGTGGTCTGTCTTGCTAAACTTTGTCAGCTTAGGTCTGAATTAGTGACTCATGTAAGCCATTTATGTGGGACTGTGTTACAACTTAACAATGGGTAAAGTCTTCCTCAGTACTCCAAATCTGAGAGTCTGATTGGACACTACTACTCCCAGCTAGCCCCCAGCGTAATGCTCATCATTCCTTGTGGCTACCACATATCTATTTTATCTTTCTATCTATTGATCATGTATCTATATATCAGTCTCCATACAGTGGGATTGGGGTGATATGGATGTGCTATTAACTTCTATTGGAATCACCATATAATTTTGCTTTATATAATGGTAAGTCCATGAACAGTCGATTACTGAGGAAACGTTACGTTCAAAGCCAAGATAAAAAGGTAAAAGTTTTTTTCATGTCACTCCTCAAAAATCATCAAAAGACAAAGTCGGAGTATCCAGCGAGTTCATTATATCCTGTTATAACCATAGAGAAACCCTGCAGGGCAGAAATTAGGAGGGCTGGGGTGGTCTGTGGAGAAGACAGCTTGTATGTACAGTGCTGTCATAGTACTGTGCAACTAACCAGCGTTGCATGAAGGCTTAAAGGGTTTATCCAGCATTAGAAAAACATGGATACTTTCAGAGGCAACACGACTCTTGTCTTCAGTTCAGGTGTGGTTTGCAATTAAGCTCCATTCACTTCAATAGAACTGAGTTACAAAAAACTCCCCTCAAACTGGAGACAAAAGTGGTGCTGTCTCTGGAAGAAAGTAGCTATTTTTACTAACACTAGTAGTAGTAGTTCAGTGTAGTCCAGAGCGGCGGTTCGGCGGGCTTACTGTGATGGATATCAAAATGTACTGTTTGATTACATTTATGGAATACTTTGGGGAGCAAGGACACTTCCTCCCCAAAGTATTCCATAAATGTATTCAATCAAAAACATACTGTATATTACATTTACATACACATCCATTGTAATTCCAATGGAGTGCCCAGCAGGAGCGCACTATATATAGAAGTCAATGGAACTCATTGATTTCTATATATAGTGCGCCCCTGCTGGACACTCCATTGTAATTACACCCCCGGTTCGTGACGTCACTTTTTTTTTTATAGAGAATCTGAAGTCTCCCTGATCTACTAAATTAAGGGAAATAGCCCTATATGTGCATTTCTCATAATTAATGTACATTAGAAAATTAATAAGTAATAACATATTAAAAAATAGTTTGGGCCGGACTTCTTTTTTTAAAGGAGAAGTCCGGCCAAAATTATTTTTTTATATGTTATTACTGATGGAAAGTTTTCTAATGTACATTAATTATAGGAAATGCTCATACACTGCTATTTCCCTTAATTTAGCAGTGACGTCGCGACGAATGGTGTAATTCCTATGGAGTGTCCAGCAGGGGGCGCACTATATATATATATATATATAGAAGTCAATGAGTAACATATATAGTGCGCCCCTGCTGGACAATCCATTGGAATTACAATGGATGTGTATGTAAATGTAATATACAGTGTTTTTGATTGAATACATTTATGGAATTAGTATTCCATAAATGTAATCAATCAGTACATCACAGTAAGGCCGCCGAACCGCCGCGGCCCGCCGCTGCCGCCGCTACTGAGCGCCCGCCGCTCTGGACTACACTCAACTACTACTCTCATCACCTGCTCATAGCATGGGAGAGTAGTAGCTGGGTTATATCTCTGAGATCGCCGCCGCCGCTGATGCTACTGATGCCGCACAGGGGAGCCGCTCATAACTGCAGCCATCATCCTCCTCTGCTCCCCCCTCCTGCTGCTACTTCCGGGATCCGGGCAAACTTTACACTATATGATGGCTGACTCCCCGCTGTAAGGAAGAAGCAGGAGGGGGATGATGGCTGCAGTGAAGAGCGGCTCCCCTGCGCGGCATCAGCAGCATCGGCAGCGGTGGCAATCACAGAGATATAACCCAGCTACTACTGTCCCGTCACCTGCTCATGCTATGAGCAGGTGATGAGAGTAGTAGTTGAGTGTAGTCCAGAGCGGCGGGCGTTCGGTAGCGGCGGGCGGCAGCGGTTTGGCGGGCTTACTGTGATGTACTGATTGATTGAAGGACACTCTCTCCCCAAAGTATTCCATAAATGTATTCAATCAAAAACACTGTATATTACATTCACATACACATTCATTGTAATTCCAATGGAGTGTCCAGCAGGAGCGCACTATATATAGAAGTCAATGTTACTCATTGACTTCTATATATAGTGCGCCCCCTGCTGGACACTCCATAGGAATTACACCATTCGTCGTGACGTCACTGCTTCTGAGATAATTCTAACACTTCCTGATACACTAAATTAAGGGAAATAGCAGTATATGAGCATTTCCCATAATTAATGTACATTAGAAAATTGTATAACTTTCCATCAGTAATAACATATAAAAAAAATAATTTTGGCTGGACTTCTCCTTTAATGCCTCTTATAACCTATGTGCTCATGGATACACTGCCCCCTAGTGGCAACAAAGATTAATATTCAATATCCCTGGTGGTCTAGGGGAGTTACAGATTCACGGTGGTCTAAGAGGGTTATTGGTTAACTCAAAATACTGGCTATGGGGTTATGGGTTATCCTCCCACTACCTCTGGTGGTTTTGGGGAGGGAGCATATGTATCTAATATTATGATGGTTTTGCTGGTGGTGGTGGTGGATAATAATAATAATTTCGTAACATACTTTACTAGTGTATAGTTTGGGATAGCAAAGGGGTCAATGGAGGTGGACTGGGGGAAAACAGAACATTGTTTACTGTAACATAACGACTGACTGATCGGCTAGGATTCAGGGCACATATAGTATGGGTGGTGACATTGCAGCCATGGGTGGTGACATTGCAGGCATGGCTGTAGATCTTTGCACAGTACCTTATCCAGAGGAGGAACTCCAGCAAGTAATATCCCACAAAACAATCCCAGAACCAGCTGGTCTTGAAGGAGGGCGTCTGCCGGAAAGAGAAACCACAGCATTAGGGGATGTCTATAGCAATTCATCAGACTGGTGGGTGTTCACAGAGAGAATGATTTCCTTATAGATTGCAAGCACTCGCGGGCAGGGTCCTCTTCCCCCATGTACCAGTCTGCCATTTGCCTTCATGTAATGTGTTTTTGATCTTGCAATGTTCCTGTTTGTTACCCCTATCGCTTGTATAGCGCTCTGGAATTAAGGGCACTTTATAAATAAATAATAATAATCCCTCATTTATAGAGAGAAATCATGACATCCATCCTCTATAGAGAGACACTATGCCGATCCATCCCTTATCTATAGAGAGAGCCATACCAATTCCGCACAGAATCCAGCCACTAAGTGGGCCCCACAGGGGCAGGGGGCCTGCACTTCCCGGGTGCTGATACCGCCTGGGGGGCCCACTACAGACATCTGCCATGCTGAGCTGACACTTTAGAGTCTGAGCCTGGTGGGCCCCTCTATTGGCCTGGGCCCCAGTGCAGCTGAACAGGCAGCACAAGGGATAGGTCCACCTCTGCCGATCCCTCATCTATACAGAGACACCTTGCCGATCCCTCATGTATACAGAGACACCATGCCGATGCCTCATCTATGGAGAGACACCTTGCGAATCCCTCATCTATACAGAGACACCTTGCCAATCCCTCATGTATACAGAGACACCTTGCCGATCCCTCATCTAAGGAGAGACACCTTGCTGATCCCTCATCTATACAGAGACACCATGCTGATCCCTCATCTATACAGAGACACCATGCCGATCCCTCATCTATACAGAGCCACCATGCCGTTCCCTCATCTATATAGAGACACCATGCTGATCCCTCATCTATACGGAGACACCATGCCGATCCCTCATCTATACAGAGACACCATGCTGATCCCTCATCTATACGGAGACACCATGCCGATCCCTCATCTATACAGAGACACAATGCCGATCCCTCGTCTATACAGAGACACAATGCCGATCCCTCATCTAAGGAGAGACACCATGCCGATCCCTCATCTATACAGAGACACAATGCCGATCCCTCGTCTATACAGAGACACAATGCCGATCCCTCATCTATACAGAGTCACCATGCCGATCCCTCATCTAAGGAGAGACACCTTGCCGATCCCTCATCTAAGGAGAGACACCATGCCGATCCCTCATCTTTACAGAGACACCTTGCCGATCCCTCATCTATACAGAGACACCATGCCGATCCCTCATCTATGGAGATACAACATACCAATCCCTCATCTATACAGAGACACCATGCCGAAACCCCATCTATACAGAGACACCATGCCAATCCCTCATCTATACAGAGACACCTTGCCGATCCCTCATGTATACAGAGACACCATGCCGATCCCTCATCTATACAGAGACACCTTGCCGATCCCTCATCTATACAGAGACACCATGCCGATCCCTCATCTATACAGAGACACCTTGCCGATCCCTCATGTATACAGAGACACCATGCCGATCCCTCATCTATACAGAGACACCTTGCCGATCCCTCATCTATACAGAGACACCTTGCCGATCCCTCATCTATACAGAGACACCATGCCGATCCCTCATCTATGGAGAGACAACATACCAATCCCTCATCTATGCAGACACCATACCGAAACCCCATCTATACAGGTCCAACAATTCAGTATATAGTCAGATGGGCGTGAACTTTATTTTGATAGTGAGCATGACTGGGTGTGGTTACACAGTCGAGGGTGTGAATATTTAACAATTAAGGAGCATGTATGCTTAATATATATACCCCCTGACTGTATAATAACTCCTATCGCCTGAAGGTCGCGCTCAATATTAAAATTAGGTTCTCGATCATCTGACTATAACCTGAATAGACAAACTATAAATCCTCAAGTCTAGGGAATAGGAGGACAGGGCTACAAACTGCATCAAGTAAGGTTTGTACTCAGGGCACCCTAAGCTATTACTTCTATTTAAAAAATCTCCAGTCTTCCAGTACTTATCAGCTGCTTATGTCCTACAGGAAGTGGTATAATCTTTCCAGTCTGACACAGTGCTCTCTGCTGCCACCTCTGTCCATGACAGGTACTATCCTGAGCAGGAGAGGTTTTCTGGTTCAATGTTTTTATTAGTTTTTTTAAGAACATATTACAAAAGAGAAAATCTATGTTAACTTTACTGTTGGCAGGAGAAGTTTTCTATGGGGATTTGCTATTGGTCAGGACAGTTCCTGACATGGACAGAGGTGGCAGCAGAGAGCACTGTGTCAGACTGCAAAGAATACACCACTTTCTGCAGGATATATAAATGTGAATGTGAAACAAGAATGAGCTCTGATTTAGGAGAAACATACAAAGTGGCATTGTATAATAAGTGCCCCCTGCCTGTGGATGACTACAATATACAGTATACCTGGTCTGCAGATAGAGAAGTTGGATAGCCGGAACTGGAAACACAGAATCCCTTAGAGAACAGACAGTGGTGGAGTAATATACAAC
The DNA here is from genome assembly GCF_027789765.1 of Dendropsophus ebraccatus. Lineage (NCBI taxonomy): Eukaryota > Metazoa > Chordata > Amphibia > Anura > Hylidae > Dendropsophus > Dendropsophus ebraccatus. Next base: position 119,143,591 of record NC_091459.1, read on the forward strand.
ATAACCGCTGATACCTTGTCTGTAGGGTCTTGATAAGTGATGCTGACATTGTCCGTATGTGGAAACCAGAGGAAGCGGAAATATTCTGTGGAGTTTAAGTGTCTGTCAAGATTGTCAAGAACCTGCAAAGAAATAAGAGAAGTGATCACAACCAGAGCAGCAAATGGGATAAAGGCTGGGGGCGGTGAATTAGTTGGTGATTTAGCAACTACATACAGACTACAACTACATCTCACTGGAGGGTGCTGGCGTGCCACGCCGGCGTATCTATAGATTGCTTAGATGCGATTTTAATGGACTAAATAAAAGCAAGTTTTAATGGTGAGTGCACTCTCGTTTCTTTTCTACTACAAGTATTGGATGGACTGTGCCTTTCTGAGTAGTTTGCACCACCTGAACTTCAGTCACGCTCTGTTTCCCCAATCACCTGCTAATCCCAAGGGAACCCTGTCCCTAAGTATCCCGTAGTGCCGACCGCTTTACCTGTATTAACTCATGTATCAGAGACCTGCACGTGGTACATGAGGCAATATGGTTTGATCAAATTATATACCAACATCCTGGCGAAGTTTTTTAAATGTAGCCGAGAGGCATTGTTGTAAACCATGGCTGTAAGGTACAGCCACTCCTCTTTCGCTAGGTCTGTATTATAGTAGTTATATTCTTGTATATAGGAGCAGTATTATAGTAGTTATATTCTTGTACAAAGGAACAGTATTATAGTAGTTATATTCTTGTGTATAGCAGCAGTATTATAATAGTTATGGACAGAGAGAGAAAGGAGCGCTGCACTTCACACCTATGGCTGACACTAATGCCTCACGGCTACATTTAAAAAACAACTCCAGGATGTTGGTATATAATTTGATTAAACCATATTGCCCCATGTACCACTTGCAGGTCCCCTGGTTCAGTAACTCACCACTGTGTCAGTCAGCGGCCGCTGACCCTGCAAAGCAAGCACAAACAGGGAAGGGAGGCCACAGAACGGCCCTGCAACCCCAATGTCAGAGGACCAATCCCCAAGGGCCCCCCAAAACCCAGCAGGCACCACCGGCGGTGAAATCTGCAACCAAGCAACAGAAGTGTGAACATGGTCTAATCACTCACTATTGCTGCTACAGGTACAATGGGAAAGATAGGAGGTACTAGTCATGTGTGCACAGGTGCCTCCTGCTGATTGGGGTCACATGGGTCTTACCAGGAGGAGTGCAAGGAGAGAAAATAGCGTTGCACCTCACACCTATGGCTGACACTAATGCTGAAACCTGCACGTGGTACATGGGGCGATATGGTTTGATCAAATTATATACCAACATCCTGGCGTTGCTTTTTAAATGTAGCCGAGAGGCATTAGTGTCAGCCATAGGTGTGAGGTGCAACGCTCCTTTCTCTCCATGTCCGTATTATAGTAGTTATATTCTTGTATATAGGATCAGTATTATAGTAGTTATATTCTTGTATATAGGATCAGTATTATAGTAGTTATATTCTTGTATATAGGGGGTAGTATTATAGTAGTAATATTTTTGTACATAGGGGTAGTATTATAGTAGTTATATACTTGTATATAGGAGCAGTATTATAGTAGTTATATTCTTGTATATAGGGGCAGTATTATAGTAGTTATATTCTTGTATATAGGAGCAGTATTATAGTAATTATATTCTTGTATATAGGAGCAGTATTATAGTAGTTATATACTTGTATATAGGAGCAGTATTATAGTAGTTATATTCTTGTATATAGGAGCAGTATTATAGTAGTTATATTCTTGTATATAGGGGGCAGTATTATAGTAGTTATATTCTTGTATATAGGGCAGTATTATAGTAGTTGTATTCTTGTATATAGGAGGCAGTATTATAGTAGTTATATTATTGTATATAGGGGCAGTATTATAGTAGTTATATTCTTGTATATAGGAGCAGTATTATAGTAGTTATATTCTTGTATATAGGAGCAGTATTATAGTAGTTATATTCTTGTATATAGGAGCAGTATTATAGTAGTTATATTATTGTATATAGGGGCAGTATTATAGTAGTTATATTCTTGTATATAGGAGCAGTATTATAGTAGTTGTATTCTTGTATATAGCAGCAGTATTATAGTAGTTATACTGTTGTGCATAGGGGGCAGAATTATAATGTTACTAGATTTACATGTTTTCCCCAGTTACATAAATCTCAGCAGTGACTGGAGTTGTCCTTTAATTAAAATCTTAATCAAAATAGAACAAGACACATGAACACAGTTTTGCCATGTAGACTATAAAATGTGGTTAAATACACCCATAGCATGAGGGAGGTGACATTAATGTAGGATCTGTCAGTGTTAATTTTGATAATGCAGGATGTCAGTGATGGGGGGATGGGCGACGCTGCAGGCGGGCGGTAAATGCTTCTTATATGTTCAGCCATACTTCTAAGTCTCCTTCAAGGAAAAGAGCATCTGTACATCGCTCCTTAAGGAAAGCATACATTTGCTCGGCATTTGGCTTCCCAGCAGGCAGAACATCACTATGGAGACCAGCAATGTAATATACAGAGATTTATAATGGAGTGCCGGGATGATTTACAAGCCTACTGACAAATGTCACGGCCATCTTAAATATTGCTACAATGTTGCCGAATGTAAAGATGAAATAAAAGGCGATTTATTGCAGCGTGTGAGATTGAAGGGCGCTGCAGGGAGATTACATTGATCTATATTATCTCCTGTCTGTTTGTTTAAAGCTTCAAGTATGAAAACAAATAAAAGGGAAAAACTCAAATATTTTGAACTTTTTGATTCATAATATTTGGATTTGGATTTTTTTTTACAGATGCTTCAAAAGTATGCCACAGATGTAGGACAAATTCAGGTTTGTTAACGGTGGTGTCTATCGATTTAAGGAATATATGGGGGGGGGTGCACTGTTCGAGGTCTCATCTCTTAGGGTCTGTTCACACTGAGGAAAACAGACGGAAATTCTGAGCGGAACCCCTTTTGTGTTTATAGCTGAGTTTGAGGGCAGGCACGTTATAGCAGCAGTGTGTATAGCTGAGTGTAAGTGCAGGCACATTATAGCAGCAGTGTATATAGCTGAGTGTAAGTGCAGACACATTATAGCAGCAGTGTTTATAGCTGAGTGCTAGGGCAGGCACATTATAGCAGCAGTGTGTAAAGCTGAGTGTAAGTCCAGGCACATTATAACAGCAGTGTTTGTAGCTGAGTGTGAGTGCAGGCACATTATAGCAGCAGTGTGTATAGCTGAGTGTAAGTGCAGGCACATAATAGCAGCAGTGTGAATGGCTGAGTGTACGTGTAGATACATTATAGCAGGAATTGAGAGGATGGGAAACACAAGGGCTGATAGAGACTGCAGGGAGCATGAAGGTATGAGCAGGGTATATGTGGGCACAGTATAGCAGCACTCTTTGTCCGGGGAGAGAGGGATTACAGCTATGAAGAGATTACCCCCACAGTGCTGTCCCCTGATGCAAGCCCCAGCCTGAGGTGGATCTGCCCTGATTTGGAAGGTGAGGGAGACTTCCTGGGTCAGAGTACAGGGCTGTAGACCCCGCTATGTAGACCATACCCCTCCCCCACTCCCTCTCCCACCCAGTATAGGGACCTCTTAAACCAAGTTACATTTTGGAAAAACTGAGCTCTTCTGGCAAAGCGTTCTCAATCCAAGTTACTGTTAAACCAAGGTAACACTGTATACTGCTAAAAGTAACAATAAATGCTGTGACTGTAAAGGCAGATTTTTTCTAGGTCAGAGCCAATCACTGTATAATATTATCAACCTAACAATAGAAGGTGTCCCCTTCCCACACTGTACATAAGTTTTTATATGCCTACATTTGGAGTTGTGCCCCCACCATCCACAGTGTTACAGTGCTATAATATGTATCCTACCGCAATGTGATAGCGATCACTGCATCAATGGCAATGATGAAAGTCACTAAGCCCCACATTTTTACCCCAGTAACCATTATCAGAGGGGTACTGGAAAGAGCCGGGTACCAGCAGACCCAAAGCATCAAAAATATGGGGCTCTTGGTCTGGGGCGGTAGCAGGCTGGTTTTATTAGGCAAAGAGGGGCCAAATAATTTCCCTTCCCTTCCCACCCTGGTATTACTAGGCTGCTGCTGTTTGGTTCATTACCTGGCTGGTTATGGAACAGAGGGGAAACCTATACATTTTTTAAAATTATTTATTTTTTCATGAAACAGTTTGGGGTCCTCCTTACACTGACAGTTTTTAGGTGTATGTGCAAATGCACGCACACCTAAATAGTAGCACCACGGATCTAGGGAAGGGACAGAGAGTGGGGTACCTCTGCCAGCACCACACAATGTAATCACGGGTGGTCACTCATATCTTGTCATGTATGTGAGATCATTGGGCTCTACTACATTCACTGCACAACATAAGTGCTATATACTACAGAAGCAATCAATAGACCACAAGTTCAAATCCCCTTTGGGTCAGAAAAATTGGGCAAATATGTAAGTATGGCAAGATATATATATATATATATAGTAATTTAATAAAAAATACACATTTGATACCGCTGAGTCTATTTCATCCCGTATCATAGATTTAATATCCTGCATGGATAAAACTAAGATCCTGAAACTAACATATGCCGGTCTTAAATAAAGCCCCACCCCCCTTCACCCTGCAGGGTTTAAGAGGCCCATCTAAATCATGATAAATAAGGCTCCCCCAGTCGACCTATCGGGTGAGAGGGCTGTACATCACCAAAAAGTGCAAACTTTTTATGTACCACCCGGTGGTACATAGTCATAATGGTTCATATTTAAAGCTTCAAATTGTCCTGCAAATATGGCTTGTGCAAAATTATTATATTATTGCTGCATTGGGAAGGAAATAAAGTTGTTTTTTTTTTAAGTAAAAAAAAAAAATAAAGGAGTTATCCGGTGAATTTTGTTTCTTTCAGATCCACTGGTGTCAGAAAGTTGTATAGATCAGCAATTTACTTCTATATCAAAATCTCATGTCTTCCCATACTTATAAGCTACTGTATGTCCTGCAGGAAGTGGTGTTTTATTTACATTCAGACACAGTGCTCTCTGCTGACATCTCTGGCCAAGTCAGGAACTGTCTGAGCAGGAAAGGTTTTCTATTGGGATTTGCTACTGCTCTGGACAGTTCCTGACATGGACAGAGGTGGCAGCAGAGAGCACTGTTTCTGAATGTAAATAAAACAACACTTCCTGCAGGACATACAGCAGCTGATAAGTATGGGAAGACTTGAGATTTTTAAATAGAAGTAAATTACAAATCTATACAACTTTCTGACACCAGTTGATTTGAAAGAAAATAATTTTTCGCTGGATAACCCCTTTAATTATCAATAACTACTGCATGCCGTCACAGGATGGCAATAAAAAAAAAAATTAGCCCATCTATGACTATGGAAAAATGAAAGTTATGTCACCCTGAAAGTGGGGATGAAAAAGTGTTAAAAATCACCCATAATAAAGGCCATAACTGGTTGCAGCGGCTATGAGTTAAAGAGGTTCTCCGCTTTAGACAACCACTTCTTAGGATCCGTTCACTATATGCTGATCACAAGGTATCACTCCTGCTAAGACCCCAGCGATCAGTGGCTGTAATCTGTGGCTGTAAAGTGTTTAGTTACCCAGCAGTGCCACACCTGGAGAAATGAAGAATTACACCATCTATAGACTGTAATGCAGGACAGGACAGACACCCTCAAAGAGTTACGCTTTCTACACTCAACTCATCACAAGCAAAATCAATGGATCCAAATTGGAATTTACCCAACATTTTAATGAATTTGCTGAGCGAGTCTATGGGTCACTTCTGGAAGGTTGGGAAATTGATTTGCCTCCTGTATCCTATGGATCGGATGAATGAGTATATCGGGCGACAGATCTGGCATCTCCCACAGCGAGCTGTGAACTTTCCCCATCGGTGGCGCGACGCTCTGCAGTTCTTGTGCATCGCACCTTCCTGGAAAGATTTAATTGACTACAGGAAATCATTCCATCTGGAGAACATCAGAGCAGAAATAATAGAGAACACGGCCTATCAGGCAGATTTACACACAACGCTGAATCTTAATTCAATTCCTTACGCACATTAAGCAAATTAAGTGGTGTGGATTCTACAATTGCATCAAGACAGGTCTCTAGGTAACCAAAAATATACGGATATGTGTATATATGAGTATATATAGAACCAATGCCGCTCCAGGCACTGAGACTGAATGTGCAGCCAAGGTGCTAGACAGTATATAAATAATAGTGCCATAGGGGGGCCACATAATTGCATCTTCACGCCTTTCATATGTGTCTTTATATTTCCGCCATGCAGTGCCCAAATGATACCGCCACATGTACACATACTATCTGAAAATGCTGGAGTGTACATAGAATAAGAAGGGCAAATATGAAAGTTCTAGAAGAAATAGAAGGACTTGAGAATTTTGATTACAGGTAAGAAAATTGGTGATTCTTAATGTCAGGTGGCTGCCGCAAAAGCTTAGAATAAAAAGAAGATATGCATCGCCATATTCTGACCCCTAGGGAGCTGTTTACATGGGCTGTCACGGGAGAGAGGAAGGAGATCAAAGCAGAGACAGAGAGAACAGCTCACAGACCGTTTTTTGTGTCTTCAGCAGAAAACAGCAGCTTAGAACTGGGAAAAGGAGACTGAATAGATTGTAACAAGTATGGAAGGAATTGTTAGGCACTAGGAGGCGGTATAATTCAACATGTATGGATTGGAATAGCGCTTTAAAATCTAGTCATGTGATCACTTATACACTACATTGTAATAGGGTACAAGATAGAGGATTGGTCATTTTACAAAGATGCAATTTTGAGAAACAGATGACTGATCTCAGGGAGACAAGCCAAAGATAACACTGTAGGCTGCTACTTAAAGCGCTCAATGCAGTGAAATCCTAGGTTCATTGCTCCCTGGGACACATGAATATGCAAAAAAGAGCCCGTGGAGCCTCATTTGAAGGACCTGGCCAAGGGGTGGCTCCTGTAAGGAAACCACCAAACCACCATACTAAGTGGGCCTATAGGTCAGTGTAATGACAAGGGAAAAACCAAGGCCAGGTATCCATCCACAGACAGCTGTTTCGGGGTGTTGCCCCTCATCAATGTGGAGCAGGATTCTGGCTAGGTGTGAGCAATGCTTAGTAAAGCCATATAGAAAACAGATCACTGATTTCAGGGCTGCCGGCTAAAGCGCTCAATGCAGTGGAATCCTAGGTGCATTGCTCCCTTGGAAACATGAATATTCAAAAAAAAGAGCCCGAGGAGCCTCATTTAAGAGTCTTGAAACACAGAACTAGCCAGATATTCCTCCGTTTTTGGTAGTTTCAAGAGGTGGTTTTGGTGGTTTCCTTATTGGAGCCACCCCTTGGCTGGGCCCTTCTGGCTAGTCCTGTGTTTCGAGACTCTTAAATGAGGCTCCACGGGCTCTTTTTTTTTGCATATTCGAGTACAATTATAGCAGACCAGGAGGCCTTCTGACTGGCAACGGGACTGTGATCAGTGCTGACACTAATCAAGAGACCAGGGCGTGTAACACCCAACACCCACCACCCACCACCACTGTTTAATAGTTCAGTCCCCGACATGGTCATGATCAGAGTTACCTCCAATCCTGAATGATGTCATAAGGAATAATAGCAAGCACCCAGCATGTATGGAGCAGGCTGAGCTGCTAAGCCTGCTCCAAATTACCCTACCACCGCCATCATGTAATAGTAGATAATATCGCTGTATCCTGTTATCCAGAGTCTCTAGGTACCCTCCTAGAAAAGGAGATGCGACTCCATATTAATATGAAATCATGTTTTAATAAAACGTACAAATACTCCAAACCAGTAAGTGCTGGACTTACTTACTTATCTTATCTATATTAATGCTTTAGCCGTGTATGAATATTTTTATTCTATAAATATTCTATTACATACTAAGATCTGAATACAACAATCGCTATCACGGAAAGAAAAGAAGAATCGTTAGGATGTTCGTCAGCTGTCCCCGCCGCTCCTTTTATGTAAAGCTGAGAAGTATTTATACGGTGCGGAGGAAATGAAGAGCCGCTCCGGAGCGCGGCATCCACACAAGAACATCTTTACAACAAAGTCATTGTTCATCCTATGGGTGGAACAGTTTTCTGTCACCATCGTACAATACGAGCTCGGCGCTGCATTTCCATATTGTTTTTTCTTTTTTTTTTTCATTTCTTAAAAGCGGCACGGCGCTGACAGCAACAGATGTAGCAGAGCTGAATGTGTCATTTAAAGGGAACACCCGAAAAGTTTTTTTTTTTTTTGTGTTAAACCATAGTTTGGGGAACACAAGTTGTACAGGTCACTGGCCATGAATGCGTGGTCACCCTACACTGAAGTAAATGGGATTTATGGAATCCAGATCTCATTTCACCATGTATAATTCCATCTCAGGCAGTAATTTTCCCTGGAGAAGGTTATTTTGGCCGCTTTGGAAACTTTCCACAGTACAAAGAGCATGAGAGATAATGTGAGCCGATCAGGGAAATCTGCACAGAACAGAAGCCGGAGGATTAACCTGCGCTCGGCATCAGACACCCGGCATTATATAGATACACGGAAGCCTTTTATCGTAATGGCAGGCACCGTGCCCTCTGCGGGATATCCTCCTGCCAATCACAGGCTGCCTCACTGAAACCTAAAAAAATCTTGTTTTATCTTTGTATCAAAGTTTTAATTTTGTTCTGATGTTTGGGCTGACCTTGAGCCTTGTGTCTTATACTCCAATCGCATCCAAAGCTCCTATGACAACTCTGTAACTATAAAACTATACAGTGGCGAGTGTGAACGCTACATCTCCCACAATGCAATACAACAGGGCAATGCTCTATTGGAAGGGCAGGGTCATGGGGGGTTATTTGAACCCATAGAAGTAAATAATGTTATGTACTGCACCACCTACTGGAGGTAGACACAGTAGTAATGAATGTATGTAAAAATTATAGGTTGGGTCCCCAAGAGTGTGAGTGGATTTTCTATCTGGCTCATCTCATAACAGTAGGTCCCTGAGGAGGGGGTCCTCACTACAGCCATAGGGCAAATGCATATTAATTGTCTTTATTATTAAACAAGACATCAGTGTTTAATATGACTCATCTGGTATATATGGTATTGTAGTATGCCCCCCTCCTTTAGGTGGTTTTCCTCCCTGTAGGTAGGACCCCCATAGGTAGTTTGCCCCCTATTAATAGAATGCCTCTTAAGGCAGTTTGGGCCTGTAAATAGGATCCACCTGAGGTAGTTTACCTCTGTAAGTAGGAACCCCCTATAAGTAGTGTTGCCCCCTGTAAGACATCCCTGTAGATATTATTCTCAATGAACAATAGGACCCAATATAGGTAGTAAGCCCCCTTTAGGTAGGACTCCTTTAGGTAATTTCCCCCATTGTAATTAGGACCCCACATTAGTAGTTAGGCCCCTTTAAGTAGGACTCCGTAGTTAACATCTACAAATTACTAGGACTCCCCCATACATAGTTAGCCGCTTTTAGGTAGAACTCCTGTAGGTGGTTTACCCACTGTAATTAGGACCCCCATATAGGTAGTTATCCCCCTGTAGGTAGGACTCTTGTAAATAGTTTAGCTCACAGTAAGTAGGGCTTCTCTATGTAGTTTTCCCCCAGTAAGTAGAAGCTCCCCCATTGGTAGTTACCTTCCTGTAAGTAGACCCTTGTAGATATTTTAATCCCTGTTGGTAGGACCCCTCTAGATAGTTTGCCCCCAGTAATTAGGACTCCCATAGATAGTTAGCCCACTTTAGGTAAGACTTCTGTAGGTAGTTTGGCCCCTGTAATTAGGACCCTCCTATAGGTATTTAGCCCTCTGTAGGTAGGACTCCAGTAAGTGAGACCGCTGTAAGTAGTTTGCCCCAAATACATAGAATCCCCCAATTGGTAGTTACCCACCAAGTAGAACCCTTGTAAATAGTTTAACCCCTGTTGATAGGACCCCTGTAGGTAGTTTGCCCACTGTAAGAAGAACCCCCTGAGCAAGCTTCTTGTTTACAGCTTGGTCATTGGCACAGTGTGTTATAATATGGCTCCCTCAGACTCCATCCGAGGTGGCCATAACTGCAAAAATTCTTATGCAGGCTGCATGCAGCCCTGGTATACACACATATTAGTTGTCTTCCTAAAGCCAATTTATTATGGTAGAATTAGTTTAAAACTTCTGATTTTGCTGTATGAGAATAAAAACAGGGAGTGCTGTTGCGTTAAGGTTAATCAGACATATTTGATGCCACCTTTGGTAAAGAGCAGTACTGCAAGTTAGAAACAACTAAATTACACAAAGGATTCTCTAAATGCGCGTCCTGCAAATGTCAGATTGTAATTGTAATCCCCCAAACAGAGATCTAGAACATTCCGACACATTCTTCAGCTATTTTTATTAGAAAGATAAGATAAATCCCCTCCAAACCAGCAGGGTGGGTGGGATTATTAGTCGAGTAGGGCAGACTTCATTTGGATGTATGACACCTCAATGTCCTGTAGTGAGAGGGATGGAAACTTGTGGGAAGATTCAGCTTTATACACATCAGAATGGCTGCGGAGCTGCGCTCACTGTCCTACTGGGAATTAATTAGGGCTGTGCGGAGCCTGACCCAGAGAACAGCTCGGAGCATTTCTTACACACATCTCACCGTGTAATCTGCCTGAAATTGCTTTATCCTAAATACCACAAGCGCCCACGTCCACCACGATCTACAGACACGACGGATGGATTATCTATTTACATAAAGACCTTTCATGGTGATAAATAAGAGAAAACAATGAGAAATGTGATAAATAGGAAGGAAATAATACACTGCTGACAGCTATACAGAGCGTATAGAGCACTATATCATACAATCCAGATCCCCTATATTAGTGACATCCCAGTGCCCCATAGTGTCCCATAACACAGATCATTACAACACCCCATATTAGTAATATCCAAGTATCCCATAGTGTCCTATAACATAGATCACCATAATGCCCCCATATTAGTAATACCCCAGTGCCCCATAGTGTTCTCTTACATAGATCAAATGCCCCAGTGCCCCATAGTGTTCTATAACATAGATCACCATAATGCCCCCATATTAGTAATACCCCAGTGCCCCATAGTGTTCTATTACATAGATCACCATAATGCCCCCATATTAGTAATGCCCCAGTGCCCCATAGTGTTCTATAACATAGATCAAATGCCCCAGTGCCCCATAGTGTTCTATAACATAGATCACCATAATGCCCCCATATTAGTAATACCCCAGTGCCCCATAGTGTTCTCTTACATAGATCACCATAATACCCCCATATTAGTAATACCCCAGTGCCCCATAGTGTTCTATAACATAGATCACCATAATACCCCCATATTAGTAATACCCCAGTGCCCCATAGTGTTCTATAACATAGATCACCACAATACCCTTATATTAGTAATACCCCAGTATCCCATAGTGGCCTATAACATAGATCACGTGGTGCCACGTGGTTGGTGCGTGACCTTGTGGAATTATACCTGTACTTTGTGTTTGCCAGCATATGGTATTAATTGTTTGTGGGTTTTCTATTTTAATTGTATTATTAAAAGTTTAAGTTTTAATGGTGTTTTCCCCAAGTATCCGTAGTAGATATTTTTTGATTTATATATGATTGCCGTAAGGGGAATTTATTCCAGCACTATAGCTGGATTTGGTATTTTTCTGTTTTGATTCATAAAGCATGGCCGGCTTTTTGGCCTCCGGAATCAATACGGAACAGTGGTTAACCGAGGCATCTGATGTATTTTCTGATAAAATCTATGCACAAAAAAAATACACACCGTCTTTGAAATCTGCTTTCAGAGAATTGACCAAGTTATACAAGGAACATACCACTTCTTGGTGGGAACTAAAAAGCTTGGAAAATTACCTGAAAAATCAAACTGTACCAAGGGGTCTTAGGATTAACCTGGTCCCCGCACCACGAATTAAGTCCCCTGCATTAATGGTTAAATGGGAGAAGGAAGCCACAGCAAGTTCACTTAGGTTCATGCAGCATTTGCTGGACGAGGAAAAAATTAAATTGGCTTCCATTGAATTGAAACTTAACGAGCAAATAGAGGTCACCAAACAATTCTCTAATGAGTCCGAGTATTTGACTAAAGAAAACCAGCTGAAGAGTAGTATTGAACGCTTTCAGTATCACTTGAAGGAGAGAAAACACAAGCAATTTGTACGAGACCGACAAGATTTTAAAGATAACAAGGTCTATAATTTCTTTAACAAAGGAGTACCAAAAGAGTCTGATATTGAAGCGTCTTCAACTGATACTGAATATTCGGACTACGAGCAAGAAGCACCAGTAAGGGGCAGAGTGAGGGGTCGTAGAGGGAGTAGGTGGGGCGGAGGAGCCTCACGGGGGGGAAGAGGGCGTGGTGATCAGCCTTTTTTAGACAAAAACTACCCAGTCCCATACCCCCTGCGGAATCGGAGACAGTTCGATTAAACGGTAATTTGCAAGTTATTAATTTGTCCAGGCGCTGTCTCTCCACGACAGAGATGTGTGTGTTGAGCAGAGGTCTGGGCTTTGTGCCCACTGGCTCTTTTAATAAATTTAATTGGGCAAAGGACCTTCACCTGTTCGCACGTAAGTTACATTGGCACAAGTTCCATCGTTTAAAAGAAAAACAGAAATGCCAAGAACTAGGCCTTACTAGAGATGTTCTGGAAGGCGCAAATATATTGGTGGATCTTTTGGTTGAGGGTGAAAGAGCTAGTGGGCTGGGGCCATTCACCACACTCAAACACAAGAGTGTGAGAATGCCTCCATCAAGTGAAATTTCTTGTGTAGACGTTTTTGTAGATCGGGTCATGAAAGACCTAGAGCATGTGAAAACTGGATATTCCCATAATTTGACTAAGATGGAGATGGATGCGGTTAAATCTCTAGAGTCAGATAGGTCAGTGGTAGTTAAACCCTCTGACAAGGGGGGGAATATTGTTTTAATGGACAGTGATCAGTATCGTATCATGTGCATGAATTTATTGTCCTGTACTGACTGTTATGAGATTTAGCGAACTAACCCCACCCAGATGTATCTACAAGAATTAAAAAATCTGGTGGAGAGAGCAAAAACCAACAATCTTATTAGCGACGAAGAGGCAGAGTTCCTGATACCCAAATTTCCAATAATGGCCACATTTTATGCTTTACCAAAAGTCCACAAGGGGACGACACCATTGAAAGGGAGGCCGATAGTGTCTGGAGTTGGGTCTCTGTCACAGAATGTTGGTATTTACATCGATAGGGTTCTTCAACCTTTTGTGACGGGGTTACAATCGTATACAAGAGATACCACTGACCTCTTGACTAAATTGGACGGTATTGTTCTGGAGGAAGGTACTCTATTAGCCAGCATTGATGTGGAGGCTCTATATTCATCAATTCCACATCAGGCTGGTTTGGTAGCAACGAAATACTTCCTTCAGACCAGAGGCTGTCAATATGATGCACATAGTTGTTTTGTGCTGGACCTTCTGGAGTTTACCCTCACAAGGAACTATTTCACCTTTGATGGACGGATCTTCCACCAGCTCAGAGGGACCGCAATGGGGAGTTCGTGTGCCCCGGCTTACGCGAATCTCCTTCTGGGCTGGTGGGAGGAGTCCTTGGTGTTTACGGAGGACAACTCTGTTTTTGTTGATAAGGTGGGCATTTGGGCCCGCTTCATTGATGACATTTTTGTCACATGGAGCGGGTCCAAAAAGGATTTCTCTGACTTTGTGGCAAGACTGAATGTGAATGAGGTGGGTCTTAAATTCACCTATGAGGTTCATGAGACTAGATTACCATTCCTAGATATACTCATCATCAAAAATGAAACAGGGGGTCTAGAAACAACGGTGTTTAGGAAACCTACCTCAACTAATGCGTTACTATCTTGGCAGAGCCATCACCCCCGTGCTTTGAAAGCGGGTATCCCAAAGGGACAATATTTCAGGATGAAAAGAAATTGTTCCACACAGGCAGAATTCAAAAAGCAGGCGGATGATCTGCGTAGCCGATTTGCCAACAGGGGTTACCCTGATGACATCCTTCGAAAGGCATACCAGGAAGCAAAAACAATAGAACGCACACAGTTATTAACACCACGCCAAAAACCAGTTAGTGAAAACACCACCAGACTTATAGCCACCTTTGATGGAGCCACAAAAGAGGTAAAGAAAATCTTAGAGAAACACTGGGACATACTTCTCCTAGATCCAGATCTCCAGGATACTGTGGCTGAGAGACCACAGGTGACCTTTAGGAGAGGTAGAAGTCTTAGAGATAGACTAATCAAAAGTCATTTTGAGGGTCCTAAGGGACCGGGAACCTGGTTGGACAGACAGATGCCTGGCTGCTTCAGATGTAGCGGTTGCATAGCGTGTACCCACATTGACAAGTGTAAATATAAGTATAAATATATATATATACATATATATATAAATTTATATATGTATACATATATAAATAAAATGTAAAATAAGAGTAATGTCAACGGTAGACGCTATGAGATTAGGGATTTTATAAACTGCCGTTCTAAGGGCGTAGTGTACAAGGTATCATGCTCTTGTGGATTGGAATATGTGGGGAAGACGCGTAGGGAATTGAGGAGGAGGGTGGGGGAACACCTCAGAGACATTAGAGTAGGAGCTGATAAACCATTGGCAAGACATGTTAACAGTGTGCACGGGGGAGATGTCAGTGATGTGAAATTTGTGGGCATAGAGCTGGTCAGGCCAAATCCCAGAGGGGGAGATTGGGACAGATTGATTTTACAAAAAGAAGCCCAGTGGATTTTCCGCTTACAAACTGTGGTACCAAAAGGCTTAAATGAACAACTAAATTTTGCGTGCTTCTTATAAACTGTCTTACTCATTTATTTTCTCCCCTTTGTCCCTCCGTGCCTTTTTCTTTTCTTTCCTCCTTCTTCCCCCCCCCCCCCGCCGCAAATCGTCCCCCCTCCGCTGCAACTAGTACCCCCGCCCCCCCCCCTCCCCCTCCCTTCCCGTCCCCTTACCCTTCCCCCCCCCCCCCCCCCCCCCCCCGCTCCTTTCTAACCCGTCTCTTTATTTTGGATTTCAGTTTTTCAAAATGATGTTTCTCATACCCGTCCGATTTGTGTTAGTGTACAGTTAGTGCTTAGGTTGATCTAATTCAGTAAATGATTTTCGGAGGATTCCATATACAAAGCCGGTAACGGCATAATGTTTGTTTATTTCTGTTGCTGGGGGCGTGGATAGACACGTCACGCGTCTCCATGGCAACAACCGACCCCATACGGTGTATGCGCACGGCCGGCCATTCTTTGTGACGTCATTGGTCACCGGAAGCCGAGCCGGCGTCCAGGGAGCGTGGATCATGGCGTCCGGAGAAAGGTAATTACATAAGGGACCCCATACTAGACGATACCAGGGATCACTAGTTCAGTCTACAGGTAGCCACTGCACCAGACTGCATCTCGGCAGGCCCCGGAGCTAATACAGTGCATCGGCTTATTACGTACCCACTGGTATAGTTTACAGCATCTGGCACTTTAGCAAGGGGATATGTTTACCTGCACAGGACACTTTTTTGTAGTCACTACTGTGACTACAATTAGGTACTTTGTTATTTATGCACTTTAATACCCAGATTAACTCATTCCCTCTTTTTCGCCATTCCCCTGATGATAATTGGTATATCCAATAGAAACGGGCTACGTCGGGAGGCAGATTTAGGGTTTTTATAGGGATTGTATTTCAAAGGATAGATCGGGGCAGGGGTCGCCCTTATTAGGGCGAGTGCCCCGACAGACCCTGTGCGAGCAGGGGTAGAATCATATATACACACACACATACTTAGGGGCATATAGGGAGAGAAAAGTAGGCCTGCTAATTGTGAGTGTATACCCCTGCTACATACTGGACCATGGAGTGACACACCATGAAGGATTTGGACAACTGAATGGGTGAGATCGTACCTTTTTGCTTTTTCTACCGCATTCATTATCTTGGTGTGGATTAGGGTCCAGGAGTGCCACGTGGTTGGTGCGTGACCTTGTGGAATTATACCTGTACTTTGTGTTTGCCAGCATATGGTATTAATTGTTTGTGGGGTTTTCTATTTTAATTGTATTATTAAAAGTTTAAGTTTTAATGGTGTTTTCCCCAAGTATCCGTAGTAGATATTTTTTGATTTATATATGATTGCCGTAAGGGGAATTTATTCCAGCACTATAGCTGGATTTGGTATTTTTTTATAACATAGATCACCACAATACCCCCATATTAGTAATACCCCAGTGCCCCATAGTGTCTCATAACCACCAGATCACTACAATACCCCTGTATTACTAATACCCAAGTGCCCCATAGTGTCTCATAACCACCAGATCACCACAATACCCCTGTATTACTAATACCCAAGTGCCCCATAGTGTCTCATAACCACCAGATCACCACAATACCCCTGTATTACTAATACCCAAGTGCCCCATAGTGTCTCATAACCACCAGATCACCACAATACCCCTGTATTACTAATACCCAAATGCCCCATAGTGTCTCATAACCACCAGATCACCACAATACCCCTGTATTATTAATACCCAAGTGCCCCATAGTGTCTCATAACCACCAGATCACCACAGTGCCCTCCAAATTAGTAGTACCTCAGAATCCCATAGTGTTGTGTAATACATATCACCACAGTACCCCCATATTAGTAATACCCCAGTATCCCATAGTGTCCTATTACATAGATCACCACAACCCCCCCATAATAGTAATACCCCAGTATCTCATGGTGTTCCATAACATAGATTACCACAGTATCCCCATATTAGCAATACCCCAGTATCCCATAGTATCGCATTACACAGATCACCACAGTATCCTAAATTACTAGCTAAATTATAACATAAAAACTGCAGGGACACTATATTAATGTTAACTAAAACTTTGGTAATTATGAAAGGTGGTAGGAGGGTGCTGCGCCTTCAGACGATTACCTCGCCAGTGAATCGAGACCACAGTTCTCATTAACTGAAGATTTTGATTTTGTGGTTTATAAGACTTTCTCCTTCTTATTAATCGTTTTCACACTCTCTGTTCTGAAGGTTTTACTGCAGGATTATAAGTAAATTATCATCATTCCTCTCTCGGCACACACCACAATCCCAGACTGCAATATGATTGGTCAAGAGGGTAACCAATACATCCAACAGTAATACACATTCACAGTAATACACATCCAGATAGTACGCGCTCCAGCACACCTTTGTCCTCCCCCCCAGGCTATGTACCACTAACGAGAAAATAAAGATTGTCAAACGTGGTGAGCAGGACCGCCATCAGGAATTTCGGGGCCCCATACAACCAAAGTGTCTGGGCCCCCCACATTAATAAAAAAAAAATTGTGTGTTCGACCCACGCCTTGCTGGGAGGTATAATTTGGTTCAGATCAATTCTAGAGAACTGGCTCATATACCCCATTTTCCCCAGTGGCTTAAAATGTAACCTCTGTTATACAGTTATAAAATTGTAGAAACTAAATGTGAACAAGGTGCAATTCAAATAGACACTTACTTGTATAGCTGTCTCTTGTGCTCTGTATGCAGTGCATTATATTCACCCTTGCAACGTACAATTTATAGCGTGTCTACAAGCCCAGCGGGGCTCATTATGACGGAGACTAAAACTTATACAAGAGTGGGGTAGGGGTTCCCCTGTATTCAGAATGCTGTTGAGCACTAGGCAATGCCCCGTCTGGGATTATTGTATTTCGAGGGTCTGGGGGGCTGTTTGATTTGTATATGTTCACCAATATCCCCCCCCCTGGTATGCTCACTAACATAGAATATGTTGATAAGGCTAATATAATGAGGCTGTTCCATGTTAGTGAGCATATACAAATCCCCCCCCCCAGGCAGACTAGTTTAGCTCACCCAAGACAGTGATAGCGAATACATGGCGGTGAGAACGCTTTCTAGGAGATCCTGTTTGTGCAGCAGAGGTGTCTTTATCCTGCTCTGCATAGACCCTCGAAATTCAATAATCCCAGACGGGGCATTGCCTAGCACTCAACAGCATTCTGAATACAGGGGAACCCCTACCCCACTCTTGTATAAGTTTTAGTCTCCATCATAATGAGCCCCGCTGGGCTTGTAGACTTGCTATAAATTGTACGTTGCAGGGGTGAATATAATGCACTGCATACAGAGCACAAGAGGCAGCTATACAAGTAAGTGTCTATTTGAATTGCACCTTGTTCACATTTAGGTTCTACAATTTTATAACTGTATAACAGAGGTTACATTTTAAGCCACTGGGGAAAATTAGATATATGAGCCAGTTCTCTAGAATTGATCTCACACACAGACACCAGCACACATGTATACAGACACCAGCACACATGTATACACACATACAGACACCAGCACACATGTATACAGACACCAGCACACCAGGGCACAATAAAGTTTGAACTTCTGCAACCTGGAGAAATCACCTGATATCACCTGCAGTCCTATGTAACACCACATAACACAGTGGTATCTCTGAGTACAGATAATGTAGTAGATTTCACCTGCAGTCCTATGTAACAGCACAGATAACACAGTGATATCTCTGAGTATAGATCATGTAGTAGATGTCACCTGCAGTCCTATGTAACAGCACAGATAACACAGTGATATCCCTCTGAGTACAGATAATGTAGTAGTCACCTGCAGTCCTATGTAACAGCACAGATAACACAGTGATATCTCTGAGTACAGATAATGTAGTAGCTGTCACCTCGGGGCACCCCTACTAAATGATGTTCTACAAAATAAGAAAAGTGTCATACAGTGACTCACAGGTGATGTCTTCTTTGATCTGAGGCGTCACTTTCCCTTTTCCTCTCCATCCGGCCCAGATCTCCAGGATGATTCCTTCCAGATATGTTTCATCTTTTCAGAACCTGCGAGACAAACAATTTAGGCTCCGCACATTTCTAGCAACTTCCTTCCCTTTCTCCCTCCTGTAGGCTCCCATAGTAACTGCGCTGTTTGGTGTTATGTGCAGTAAAGCGAGTAGGAATGTGGGATGCCCCCTGTATGTAGGATTCCCTGCTGTGCCCCCTGTATGTAGGATTCCCTGCTGTGCCCCCTGTATGTAGGATTCCCTGCTGTGCCCCCTGTATGTAGGATCCCCTGCTGTGCCCCCTGTATGTAGGATTCCCTGCTGTGCCCCCATGAGCTAATAATGCCCCCAGAGGTTCCCCATGAACTGTTAATGCCCCCAGAGGTGCCCCCATGAACTAATAATTCCCCCAGAGGTGCCCCCATGAACTAACAATGCCCCCAGAGGTGCCCCCATGAACTAATAATGCCCCCAGAGGTGCCCCCATGAACTAATAATGCCCCCAGAGGTGCCCCTATGAGCTAATAATGCCCCCAGAGGTGCCCCCATGAGCTAATAATGCCCCCAGAGGTGCCCCCATGAGCTAATAATGCCCCCAGAGGTGGCCCTCCTTTAAAAAAATAATGCCCCCAGAGGTGCCCCCATGAGCTAATAATGCCCCCAGAGGTGCCCCCATGAAGTAATAATGCCCCCAGAGGTGCCCCCTTGAACTAATAATGCCTTCAGAGGTGCCCCCATGAGCTAATAATGCCCCCAGAGGTGCCCCCATGAACTAATAATGCCCCCAAAGGTGACCCCATGAGCTAATAATGCCCTCAGAGGTGCCCCCATGAACTAATAATGCCCCCAGAGGTGCCCCCATGAACTAATAACGCCCCCAGAGGTGCCCCCATGAACTAATAATGCCCCCAGAGGTGCCCCAATGAACTAATAATGCCCCCAGAGGTGCCCCCATGAACTAATAATGCCCCCAGAGGTGCCCCCATGAACTAATAACGCCCCCAGAGGTGCCCCCATGAACTAATAATGCCCCCAGAGGTGCCCCAATGAACTAATAATGCCCCCAGAGGTGCCCCCATGAGCTAATAATGCCCCCAGATGTGCCCCCCATGAACTAATAATGCCCCCAGAGGTGCCCCTAAAAAAACACAAACATCATACTCACCTAATCCACGCTGTGTGGCTGCAGGGAGCAGCTCTCTTCCTCTTCGGGCTCCATCTTGTGAGCCGCAGGGACGGGACCTCCGGCAGGCGTGATGACGTCACATCATCACGCCTGCCGGAGAGGTCACGTCCCGGCGTCCCATAGGCTGCTGGCATGAAGTTTCGTCAGCCTATGGGAGGGAATACAGGAGGAGGACGCTGACAGGTCCTGCTCCTGCATTCTGATCGCTTTAGTGTTCAGCCCGCTCACTGTGCGGGCGGAACATCAAAGCGATCTGTGCATCCCGAGAAGCTGCGCGGCCGCAGCTTCTCGGGATGCTCAAAGAGACAAGTGGCAAGGGGGGCCGTGCGGGCCCCCCTAGCGTAGGGGCCCGGTCGCCATGTCGACCGCTGCGACCCTTATAGCTACGCCACTGGTCCAGCGTCTATACAGTCGTGTCGCAGTATTATGGTAGTTATATTCTTGTATATATGAGCAGTATTATAGTAGTTATATTCTTGTACAGTATATATGAGCAGTATTATAGTAGTTATATTCTTGTACAGTATATATGAGCAGTATTATAGTATACTTGTACTTCTATACTCCCTGCCCTGTGACATGTAGAGAATTATTTTATTCTCTGAAAGTCTTTCCGGATTTAGATCCTATTACCCATGTACCAGAAGCATCTATGGAAATGCTTTTTAAGTCTTTGGTAGAAACTATTGATCACAATGTTGTTTATGATGAGGTCACATCTTATTTGAAGTAAAAATGCGATCAATTCTCAAGGGACTTTGATTTCAGCCAATGAAATGACAGAGAGATAGAGAACAGTTATGACCGAGCCAGAGGGTAAGGGGTAATGGCCTTTCTGCTAAATTAAATGTAAATCTATGTAATGTATGAAATGAGATGGATCGTAATTTAGTAACTTATATAGCTTCACAATCACACATGACAGATTTAGATACAGCAGCTCAGTAGAGTGTATCACACATGGTCAGACAGTTGTTCACATCGCATCATAGCAGTACTCTATTTTTTATAATGTGCTTAAGCCTGATGTAAATACATGACACATGGTAGGCTTAGATACACAGGAGGGGCTGACTATGTATGGATGTATACAGCTTCTATTAAATGTGGAATATTCTACCATTAATGGAGTCAGAATGGTGGCCATATTTAAATAATATAAAGTTTTTTGTCTTTTTTTCACTTAAAGGGGTATTCCCCCCAAAATTATTTTTGCATTAATAGGTTGCCCACCCGTAGCTTTCCATCTTTCCAATCTAAAGTTATTACGGATTCTGCACAGTTTTGCCGTTATCTAGATGTAGTCACCCCCACGGAATGCATAGAATCATCAGCAATGAGTCCAACCCGACACGCTCCCTGCTCCCTGCCCCGACCCTCCGAGACGGCATCACGTGTCCTCAATGGGCCGGGTTAGGCTTCTAACCCAGCCAATCACACACTGTTTAACCCCATTAACGCCCACCCTCCATTGTGTGCTCCCCCTCGCCACGGAGCGCACCTGGCTCACACCCTGTATCCCTCCACCCGGAGCGTACCCGCACTCTGTGCTAAAAAAAAAACCTCCCCCCCCTGCAGCTCACTCGGTGGCCGTACCTGCGAGTGCAGTCCCGTCCCCAGCCGCCTGCCTCCACCGTGTAATGTAGGCAGCTTCATGCTCCACTACCCTGCGCCTGTCATCCCCATAGAGCCGGCTTCAGTGCGGGCTCCCCGCATCACACTGTGCCCCCACCCCCCTTGCTAACACCTGGTGGACGCCCGTGGACCCCCGCGCCCCCCTCCGCAGCTCACCCGGTGGCCGCTCCTGTCAGCAGTGCATTCCCGTCCCCGGCCGCCTGTCCTCACCATGTAATGTACACAGGCAGCTGCATCACACTGTGCCGCCGCCAATACCCCGCCCCCCCCCCCGCATCACATTGTGCCGCCACCAACCCCCCCCATCACACTGTGTCACCTTCTCAGCTCCGCTACAGTGATCACCTTTCCAGCTCCGCTACAACCTCATCACCTTCTCAGCTCTGCTACATCAGGACCAATCAGGCAGAAGCATTGCATGATGGGAAATGTAGTTTCCTATCTTGATTATAGACCATCTTTTAGAAAAACTTGTAAGTCAGGAACAGCAGCAGCTAGAAAGACGGGGGACGGCTCAAAATACTCAGGGGGACTTGATGAGTAAGACCAGCTAGGTTTAGGGGCATTTAATTTTTTTAGCTCTTGGGGGGAATACCCCTTTAAATCACTTGGATCAGATGTCTAGAATTGATCAGAGGTCTGGGGGACACTAAGGGGCCTATTCCACTGAGCGATAATTGGCCTAATCGGCACAATTCAGCCGATTATCGCTCCGTGGAATAAAGAGAACGATCAGTGGATGATCGGGTCATCGGCTGATCGTTCATTTAGGTTCAAACCTTAAATCGTTGGTTGCCACCCGCGCATCGCTACGTGCGGCGGGCGACCGACGATTTGAAAATATCATACTTTACCTCACCAGGCTGCAGGTCTTCCCCTTCTCCTGGCCACGGCCAGTAATTGGCTGAGCGGTCTGTCAGTTCAAACAGGCCGCTCCGAAGCTGATGCTGCTGCGCGGGACCGGAAGAAGGAGAAGACCTGCAGCCTGGTGAGGTAAAGTATGAAACAGGGGCTGCAAGGACATCGGTACCAATGTCCCTGCAGCCTTCACTAAACAATTGTCGGGCCGTGGAATAGGCCCAGTGAACGGCGCTCGTTTACATAGTTGATCGGGCCCTGGTCAGCCCGTGGAATACCACCCTAATTCCCATAGATGAGACTATGAATTACCTCTTGCAGGGTGGAGGAGTACTGTATCTCTTGCAGGTGGAAGGCAGCTTTGCATTGCAGAGTGATGGTGAGAATGACCCCCAGAGACCCTAAATGAAGTCTGGCTGCTTGGAAGATATCAGAATTCACGGACTCTGAGCACTCCATAATCTCACCCGATGCTTTCATCATGGTCAGTGCCACAACCTGTGTATAATAATAAGGAGTAAGTTTAGTATTGCGGTCATCAGTCTGTAGTCATACTGTACCCAGAAGTTTTTATACTAAGGACATTTAGCGTGTCTTCTGAGTTAATCATTGGGGGTCCTTAATTCAGGATTCTCCTTTGTTATCCTGGAGGACCCTGCACATCCACATAATACACAAGCAGCCAGTTGATTGTAATTAGAAGAGTGTAATACCTCAGATCTCCTGCGGGGGCACTGTAGAGAAGCTAAACCAAAACTGAATTTAATAGCAGTTCCTCCCACAGATTCTAGCTTATACCTGATTGTCCCAAAAAATAAACATTATATTTTTGAGACTATAGAAATGATTATTATTATGATTTTTTTTTTTCTTTCCAAAAACGGCTACAGACAGCACTTCCATACATTACAAGGATGTTCATTAATTTAAATGGGGATTAAATAATACTTTATTTAGCCACTGGTGGCACTGTAAGGAAATTGAAGGCTTGACCCCATCTTCTATCATGTGACTGTACCTGTGTAGACAGAATGCCATGCGTGATGCCCGTATTGTGGGTTCCTGTCCCGATAACTCCACCAGCTGCGACTTCAGACACCGCTCCAATACTGAGGAATAAAACAAAATGTGATGGGAGTGATAAGACTGCACCACCTGCACAAGATCCCCCAGACAGAAGACCATATGATTTCAGATTACCACTGGTTTCAAGCATAAAAGGCTCTATAGAGAAATCAGACCCCTTTGGCACCATGTATAGACTCCTCTCACTAAGAACATAGAAATCTCTGGGCTATACCAAAGGTGTCTAATTCATCCGTAGAGCCGATTCTCCAAGATCACAGCTGTTCCAATGAGATCTTTGCAAAAATCTATTATCTATTAGATCTGGATTTCCCCTTTAAAAAGGTACTCGGACAAAAAAAGAAACCTTTCAAATCAATTGGTTTCGGAAAATTACCGTATTTTCCAGCATATAAGACAACTTTTTAAACCCCCAAAAATCTTCTTAGAAGTTGGGGGTTGTCTTATACGCCGGGTACGTTCGCCCCATACGGTTGGGGGGCCAAAAATGGCCCCATCCCCACAGTATGGGGCGACCACTATAAAAAAGAACCAAACATTTAACTCACCTGGGGCCATTCCGGGCATCGGTGCTCCTCCCGTACGGTTTCCGGCGCAGGCAGTGAACAACGTACAATACCTGCGCCGGAGACAAAAATCATCAAATCTCTCCCGGGCAAACGAGCGTCTCATCGGAGAGGCTCGGAGACGCTTGGCTGCCGAAAGAACTTCGGGCGAATAAGTGAGGTCCTTGAAAGTTCCCGAAGCCGCTCTCATTCTTCCGAAGCTCTCCTGGCAGCCGAGCCTCTCCGAGCCTCTCTGATGAGACGCTCGGCTGCCCGGGAGAGGCTCGGCAATCTCCGGCACAGGTAGTGTACGTCAGGGGCTGCTGTCAGGGAGAGGTTAACATTTTCTGGCTATGAGGTGAACCCCTGACAATCTTCTTAAGAGTCAGCGGTCGTCTTATATGCCCAGTCGCCTTATACGCCGGAAAATACGGTATATGGATTTGAAAATTACTTCTGATTAAAAAAAAAAAAAAAAGGTGCTGTATATGCTGCAGGAAGTGGCCAGAGTAGTAGCAAATCACCAGAGCAGTAGCAAATCCCCATAGAAAACATCTGCTGCTCTGGACAGTTCCTGACATGGACAGAGGTGGCAGCAGAGAGCACTGTGTCAGACTAGCAATAATACACCACTTCCTGCTGGACACACAGCAGCTGATAAGTACTAGAAGACAGGAGATTTTTAAATAGAAGTCATTTAAAAATCCGTATAACTTTCTGGTACCAGTTGGTAACAGTTGATCTTTTGACAAATTACCCCTTTAAATGCTAACAATGTCTTTGCATATGAATCTATAGAATAGAATACGAAACGTTGTTGTGTTATGTTTCCACGTCCAATCACTTTCTATCACCAGTGAGCTCTGGACAACTGTCACCCATTCAAGACCTTGTAGTCTTCCAACAGCTAGAAGGATTTGGAATGATATAAGATCTTCATAGTAAACCTAAACTTACAAACTTTTTCCAGTACAAAGTCCATATAGTGGCCACAAGATCTCACAGCTCGGCCCAAAATGATCAGTTGGCAATTTGATATGCAAATAGCGACATATGACAAAGAACACCCGTCCGCGGATCAGACAACCTCATCAATATTCATTCCTCCAAATACTGCAACACTGTGTCACCTCCGTTCCCATGAGATGGAAAATTCCATCATCTCAGGTGTTGGAAGTGACGTTCACGGCGCCGCGCCAATTCATCAAATGTCAGTGGCAATTAAAATCTCGTGTCAGCCAGCTGGGCCCGCGTCTCCTGGGAAAGTCTTGTGTCCACACTTATGTCCTTAGAGAACTACCCAAGTTTTGGTAAAGTTCCTCACATTTGCATAGAGATGGCTATCTTACCAAACTACAGGATCAGAACACTCCTCTCCTGAAATACTCTGTGCTGCTGGGGATCCTGCTCCTCCCACTATAAATCTGTCTGTGACTATCCAAAACATCAGCACACTCTCCTGAAACACTTTGGGGGAGATTTATCAAACTAGTGTAAAGTAGAACTGGCTTCAGATTCCACTTTTCATTCCTCATATATTCTTTAAAATATGAAGGGTGGAATCTGATTGGTTGCTAGGGGCAACTGAGCCAATTCTCCTTTACACCAGTTTGATAAATCTCCCCCTTTGTGCTACTGCCAACCATGCTCTCCCTTCTCTAAACTAGTATGCCTGTGGCCACCCACAAGATCAGCAAACTCCTCTTCTGAAATACTCTGTGCTGATGTACCTGGGTACCGACTGGAAAATCTTGGGACTAGGAGAGGAAACCATACTTGGGGACCATCCTTTAACCCCCACACTTTGTTGCAACAGCATTGTTAGGACATATACACATTAGCATTAACTGTGTGGTTAACCCATGCAGAAACTATTTCTGTGCAGCTCCAATATAGTAATCGGCCTCCTCTGTTCTGGCCCCATATAGTATTAGACCCCTCTGTACAGCCCCCATATAGCATTAGATCCCCTCTGTGAAGCTCCCATATAGTATTAAGCCCCTAAGTGCAGCTTTCCTATAGTATTTTTCCCTATGTGCAGCCCCCTTAGTATAAGGCCCCTATCTGCATCTACCTTATAGTATTAGACCCTTTGGTGCAGCTCCCATATTGTATTAGGCCCCTCTGTGCAGCCTCATATAGTATTAGGACCCTTTGTGCAACGCTCATATAATATTAGGCCCCTCTTTGCAGCTTCCATATAGTATAAAGCCCAGCTGTGCTGCTGCCATATATTATTAGGCCCCTCTGTGCAGCCCCCATATAGTATTAGGCCCAGCTGTGCTGCTCATATATAGTATTAGGCACATCTGTGCGTACCAATATACTACTAGGCTCCTCCGTGCATCCCTTATATACAAGTAGGTCTCTCTGTGCACCCCCATATAGTATTAGGCCCCTCTGTGCAGCCCTGACACAGTATTAGGTCCCTCTGTGCAGCTCCCCTATAGTATTCGACCCCTTTGTTCTTAATTTCCCAGAAGATTAGCACACTCCTGTCCTCAAACACTCTGTCCTACTGGGGACCCTGCTCCACCCACTTAATAATTCTCAGGCTATGACCTCTCACAAGAATGACTGCTCTCCTTCAAAGAAAATTCAGTGATGAAGGTGAACTTAGAAGGTCCCTACAGATTAGCATCTGCTGCCCTGTACTTTCATCTCTAACATCAGCATAAAATATAAAGAATAGAAAAGGGCCCGACGCATTTCAGGTCCTTGTAGCCCCAGGGCAGATTTTTTTGGCAGCGACCATCAGCTTTTTATCTTGACTTACAAGAGAAATGATTTTGTACAAAGAAGGACGTATAAAACTCCATCGCGCTGTAATCACTTTCCCTGTTCTTCTCAGTAACTTTTAGAGAACTTTTCATGTTTCAGAAATGGAAAGATGAAGAGAAAGTTTATCAACAGGAAACTAAAATGTCATCATAAAAACACTATGGAAAAGCGAGTATTGACTTTTCTATAAAACAAGAACAATCCACACAACATAGAAACAGTTTAATGGGGGCGTCTGCGTCTTGAAGCCAAAAGCTTCAGAAAGTCCTTCAGAACAAGTCCTTGAAACGTCTCTTTCTCATTTATGTTGCATCTGTTGTGTCAGGATTACAAGCAATATGGCCACCAACATACATGGAAATGTATGTTCAGCCAGGAGCTACTACTCCAGCTGATATATATATATATATACTGGCCAGTTCAGCCGGAAAAGAGTAAAAAGCTATGGGCAGACTCCTCTATCTGTGGCCTTGTGGTATCCCACCATGGGTGTTTCTAGTTTGGGCACCTGTCGCAAAAGCCTTGTACTTTAAAGTAAAGTGGTGATGTAGGTGTATGAAAGTTTCACCACTAGATGTCACTATGTATCACTTTGTATGTATTGCAAAGCTGTAGTCATTCAAGAGTTACTGTCTTATTATGTGATTCAGTCAGTGCACCAATGAGAAATGCCTACCCATCTCTATTCTCTTCTCTTCTGCACACTCTCTTCTCCACCACTCACAGGGACTGTTACACACACACCATGTAGAAAGTAGTCACATGGTCACCTTTAGTTAGTTCTTCTTTGAGGAGTTGGACACGCATAGATCAGGCAGCCCTGCTGTACTTAGCCAAGAGCCTTGCTCTGCAAGTTTCCCTGTCCGGGAAAGACCAGCTGTGGTAGTGGACACACGTATGGAGAAAGCAGAGACTCTTTTCCTAGCAACTACACTTACAGTCAAGATGCAGTGCTAAGTACATAAGGAGGAGAAGTCAAAGAACACCCCAACCCACACCGTGAACCTCTCTGTACAGAGCAGGGCAGTATCCTAGACAGAGGAACTAACCCGGATAGAGAAAAGCAGCCATATGTAAGGCCTACGTACTCTTATCTTGAAGCGCAGGTGCCACCAGGACATGCTCGGACACTTAACTCAACTCAGGTAACCAGGACTGGGACTTGTGTCACCCTCGTAGGGCACTGCAGGGCAGAAGGTGGTATAGCAACACTCAGGTCAAAACACAGGCACAAGTATTCTCTTCTTCTCAAGAATCTTCCAAGTATTTCTTCTCTCAAGTTCCAGCAGAGCTCATTACTAAACTTGGTCGGGGCTCTTCCGACAAAGTCCTCTCCACTTCTCTGAACTCTTCCCTTCTCTACTCAGCACTCAACTAAATCAGAACTCCTTTATTCTGCCTCAGCACCTCGGCATCTCTCAGCACAGATTCAGTGAACTTAAGTTTGTATCTCAGCTTATTTATTTTACTGGGACTCCGGGTGGGTCATCTCTCCACTCCAGACCACCGTGATAAGAGCCCAAGGGCCCAAGTTGTAAATCTGTTTAGGTCCTGCAGGAAGTGGTGTTTTTTTTCTAGTCTGACACACTGCTCTCTGCTGCCACCTCTGTCCATGTCAGTAACTGTCCAGAGCAGTAGCAAATCCCCATAGAGAACCTCTCCTGCTCTGGACAGTTCCTGACATGGACAGAGGTGGCATTAAAAAACACCATGTCAGACTGGAAAGAAAACATCACTTCCTGCAGGACATACATCAGCCGATATGTACTGGAAGACTGGAGATTTTTAAATGGAAATAGTTTGCAAATCTGCAACTTAAGGCTATGCTCACACAACATATTTTTTCGTATTTCTACGGCCGTTGTTGCCGATTGCAACAAAGGCCGTAGTTAATACGAGAAAATACGTTGGCCAGGTGTCTATGGGATCCCGGGCGGAGCGTATGCACATAGTATACGATCCGGCCAGTACCCCTAGCGGTGCCCCAAACAACTGACATGTCAGTTTTCTGCAGCCGCTATTCAGCGAATAGCGGCCGTAGAAAACCGTGTCAGTGCACACTATGAAGTGAGCGGCTGCTGGCTCCATAGCATGCAGAGGGGAGTTCTGATGCCGGCGCACACGGATGCACCCGCATCAAAACTCTGCGGGCCAAAAGATTATCCGGGCGGCGATGATCTTTTCAGAGACCGGCCGATCCGTGACCCGGCCGGGTCATGGAACGGCTGGTCTCTTACGCCATGTGAACATGGCCTTAATCTGTAATTTTTTCATTTACAACTTTCTGACACCTGTAGATTTAAAAGAAAAAGATTTTCGCAGGCGTTCCCCTTTAAGCAGATAACATCTACTATCCCTGGCTTTTGGGGAGAATCTGCATAACTGCTTTAAACTCACTGAAAACTACATAGAACAAACCCAGATTGTGCCAACATATCTTGATTCCACAAATATTACAATCTATTGGCAGAGCCAATTGCTCCCCACAGACCCCAAAGTCCATGACGCACAATGTAACATTGATCACAGCATCAGATCACTGTGCCGGTCAGAATGTAGGGATAATGGGGCACATGATCCAAAGATCCCGACTCCCGGCTGAGCGGACATTCTGCCCTCGGCTGTAATCATGGCGCTGGCCGGGTCTCTGCTAATCATTTACTTTGATTTTTTCCTATTATGTCGCCATGTTGTGTAATGGCGCTCTACAGATTTCCAGGAAAGGTGAGCGCCGCAACACGTATCTCATTTTACCGGCCCCGAAAAGTGACAGCCAATCAATAGGAAGAGGTCAAAGACGTGACAACACAATCCCAGCCCAGCTGAAGCTGAGATATAAATCAACAGCGAGTGCTGACAGCTGACGACCAGACCATGTCACATGGAGGAGACCGGCGTCCCTGAGATTCCCAGATACGGAGGATTACTACACACTGAAGTCCTATGTGACCTGCAGTCCTATGTAACACCACAGATAACACAGTGATAACTCTCTGAGTACAGATAATGTAGGAGATGTTACCTGCAGTCCTATGTAACACCACAGATAACACAGTAATAACTCTTTGATAATGTATATCTCAGCTCCTCTACATCTGTATCGTGTATAGCTGAACTGTATCACCCCGGTATATAGTGCAGAAAGCTGTGTCCCCCCTCTGCAGTAATATTTGGGGGCTCCCATCTCCTGGATGTTCCTATATTAGCTGAATTATTTATTGTCCCCTATTAAATCCCTTTGTGGCTAATCCCCGGCCTCCTGACATTGGCCTCACACCGAGGGGGGGCACTGCTGTAAACACTTCAGCCGATCAATACTCAATCAATGGCCGCAGACATTTATCAGCACATCTCGTGACCCCTGTCAGACAGGATAGGGACGTGCAGTAAAGTGAGGAGCTGTCACTGCTGCAGCTTAGAATTATTCTCCGCTGTAATGGCAGTCATTTCTCCAAGCACTGACTCCACATATACAGCAGCTAATGGGAATGAGCAGAACTGCAGTGTAAAGCATAGGGGGGACTGGTGTCAGGAATCTCTGATAAGAAATAAGGCAAGGAGCAGTAAGTGAGTGAAGGGGGTCTGGGCTGCGGTTTGAGGGTCCGGTCTTGAAGTCTGGTCTAATGGTCAAATTAACTTGGTCTAAATTCTGTAGTTTGGTCTGTGGTCTCAACTATCAGTGGTCTGATCTGGGGTCTGAATTCATTTTGGTGTTTGGTTTGACACCTGAAATTTTTAGGGGTCCAGCCTGGAATCTTGTTAATATTAGAGGTCTTGTCTAGGCTAGTGTGTCATTAGGGCCCGCTCACACTACAAAATCGGTGCCGAGATTCTGTACGGAACCCCCCGCGCGGCCTTGGCACTGAAGCCTGCCTTCTATCTGTTTGAATGGGAGGGCTCGCGTGCTTCTGCTCTCCACACCTCTCTGCTCAAAGAAATGACATGTAAATTCTTTGAGCAGAGAGGCACGGAGAGCGGAGGCATGCGAGCCCTCCCATTTAAACTGATAGAAGGCAGGATTTGGCGCCAAGTCTGCACGGAGGGGTTCAGCAGGGAATCTCTGCGCCAATTCCGTAGTGTGAACGGGGCCTTAGTGGTCTGGTCTGGGGTCTCATTACTGGGGTCTCATTATTGTTAGTGATCTGGTCTGGGGTTTTATTACTGTTAGGAGCCTGGTCTAGAGTCTTTTTATTGCTAGTGATATGGTCTGTTAGGGGTCTGGGGTCTTATTACTGTTAGGGGTCTGGTCTGTGGTCTCAAGTTACTTAGTGCTTGATCTGGGATGAATTGATTTCGGGGGGTGTTTGGAAATAATTTCGGGGGTTGGTCTAGAGTCCCAGATTATTTAGCACACATAATTCACACACACACACACACACACACACACACACACACACACACACACACACACACACACACACACACACACACACACACACAGATTTATCAAACATGGTGTAAAGGCAATTGGCTCACTTGCCCCTAGCAACCAATCAGATTCCACCTTTCATTCCTCACTGACTCTTTGGAAAATGAAAAGTGAAATCTGATTGGTTGCTAGGGGCGACTGAGCCAGTATCACTTTACACCATGTTTGATAAATCTCCCCCACTGGGGGCTATTAGGATTTTGTTCTAGGTGGTGGAACAGGAGGGGCCCTTACTGAGCCTTTTTGACCAACCGCAACTACTAGAACCATGAGGAGAGCAATACAACATACACAGCATACAGGACAGGATTCCCACAGTGCCACCTGCTGGAGATACTTACTTAGACAAGGCCATCCCATTCCTGGCGAGCACCTCATTCACCTCGGTCAGGAGAATCCCGGCCTCCACTGTCACCTGCTGCTTATCCTTATCCATCTGCGGAAGGAGACAGAAGAGCAATGAGAACAGGAGGGCAGTCACAAGAGCCCAGACCATCCCCAATAACTCACACAGATGTACAGGACAGCCATGTCCTGAAATACTCTGTACTGCTTCTACTTCTAAAGTCTCAGACTGTGACTCCCCCACAAAATCAGCACACTCCTCTCCTGAAATACTCTGTAGGAATTGATCCTACTAATATGTAACTGACAGTCTGTTAACTTCCATAGCCATATTCTGAAATACTCTGTGCTGCAGGGAGACTTGCTCTTTCTGGTAGTCTATGACTTCCCACAAGAAAAGCACACTCCACTCCTGAAATTCTCTCTGCTGTGGGGGGCGCTGAGACTTCCACTATGTAATCCTGAGTCTTTGACCTCCCACATGATCGGCATGAAATACTCTGTGCTGCTCTTTCTATTACCACATGTTATCTCCTTGCCATCCTCCCTTTATATGCAGCCATGTCTAGAGGACAGGTCTGGACTGTATAGTCCAGTGCTGAAATGCTCTGTGCTGCTTGTAAAGTACACTCCTGATGTGGTGGGAGCCGGGGCGCAACAACCCAGGGGGGCAGATCTTGGGGGCACCACAAGGGCACTTATCATGATAGCCAAAAGTGGGACCAGCTGGCCACCCCTGGATACACTGGCTTGGCAGCACTGTGCACTACTACGCATTGTAGTCAGGGGCGCCGCAATGATGAGGCGACCTGAGTCGTCTGCCTCAGGCGGCGCCACCAGCTATCTTCATGGGGGCGGCATTCAGGGCTGCTTTAACCAGAGGGCACATGGTGCACGTGCACCGGGCCCACTGGTTAAAGGGGCCCCCCCCCCGAGCAGGCCGGCCGTTGCTATGTGCGACCAATGCGGTCGCACAGGGCTCCGGCCACCAGCCTGTCAGGGGGGACCGCCATGGATGGGTAATCTACTTACCCCTCCATGGCGCCCCCTGCAGGGCCCCCCCGTCCGCCGCTGCCCCCGTCCGCTGCTGCTGCGGCGCTTCAGCGCTGCAGCAGCAGCGACACTGACAGAGAGAGAGCGCCATTGGCTCCCTCCCTGTCAGTCACTCACTCTTGTGGCCGCACTTCCTGCGGTCACAAGAGGCCGCACTCTCCCTCTAGCGGCCGACGTCACTGGAGCGTCGGCGCGAGGGTAAGGGGAGTGCAGCCTCTTGTGACGGGAGGAAGTGCGACCACAGGAGGGAAGAGAAGAGGAACGCGTGGACCCAGGTGAGTAACAGTGTTTGTTTTTTTCAATGTTATATGGGAGGGGGAGCTATATACTACGGGGGGGGGGGGTTTAGGGGGGGCACAGGGGGCTATATACTATGGGGGAGGACGGGGCTATATACTATAGGGGAGGACAGGGGGCTATATACTATGGGGGAGCACAGGGGGCTATATACTACTGGGGAGCACAGGGGAGCTATATACTATGGGGGAGCACAGGGGGGCTATATACTATGGGGGAGCACAGGGGGCTATATACTATGGGGGAGCACAGGGGGCTATATACTATGGGGGAGCACAGGAGGCTATATACTATGGGGGAGCACAGGGGAATATATACTATGGGGGAGCACAGGGGAGCTATATACTACTGGGGAGCACAGGGGAGCTATATACTACTGGGGAGCACAGGGGAGCTATATACTACTGGGGAGCACAGGGGGCTATATACTACTGGGGAGCACAGGGGGCTATTTACTATGGGGGAGCACAGGGGGCTATATACTACTGGGGAGCACAGGGAGCTATATACTACTGGGGAGCACAGGGGGGCTATATACTATGGGGGAGCACAGGGGACTATATACTATGGGGGAGCACAGGGGAGCTATATACTATGGGGGAGCACAGGGGACCTATATACTATGGGAGAGCACAGGGGACTATATACTACTGGGGAGCACAGGGGTCTATATACTATGGGGAGCACAGGGAATCTATATACTATGGGGGAGCACAGGGGGCTATATACTATGGGGGAGCACAGGGGGGCTATATACTATGGGGGAGCACAGGGGGCTATATACTATGGGGGAGCACAGGGGAGCTATATACTATGGGGGAGCACAGGGGAGCTATATACTACTGGGGAGCACAGGGGAGCTATATACTACTGGGGAGCACAGGGGAGCTATATACTACTGGGGAGCACAGGGGGCTATATACTACTGGGGAGCACAGGGGGCTATATACTACTGGGGAGCACAGAGGGGCTATATACTATGGGGGAGCACAGGGGAATATATACTATGGGGGAGCACTGGGGAGCTATATACTATTGGGGAGCACAGGGGACTATATACTATTGGGGAGCACAGGGGAGGTATATACTATTGGTGAGCACAGGGAGCTATATCATATTGAGGAGCACAGGGGTCTATATACTATGGGGGAGAGCACAGGGGGGCTATATATTATGGAGAGCACAGGGGGGCTATATACTATTGGGGAGAGCACAGGGGGCTATATACTATTGGGGGGAGCACAGGGGGGCTATATACTATTGGGGGAGAGCACAGGGGGGCTATATACTATTGTGGGAGAGCATAGGGGTCTATATACTATTGGAGAGCACAGGGGGACTATATACTATTGGGGGAGAGCACAGGGGGGCTATATACTATTGTGGGAGAGCACAGGGGGGCTATATACTATTGTGGGAGAGCACAGGGGGGCTATATACTACTGGGGAGAGTGCACAGGGGGGCTATATACTAATGGGGGAGCGCACAGGAGGGCTGTATATAACTGGAGGAGCACATGAGGGTCTATATACTACAGGGACACCTTAAAACTATGGAGGCACAGAGGGGTGTAACTATGTAGGAGTACAGAGGGGTGTAACTACTGTATAGGGGTACAAGGGACCTAACTACTGGATGTGTTGGAGCCTAAAATATTTGTCTGGCAGATTCTGGAGAGAAGATTCACAGCCAGGAGAAGACTTCAAGGTGGCCCAGGCTGGATGGAGAGAAAAAGAAAAGGTGACAGACTCTGATTGGAGAAAACACCCCCGGTGAGTCACTGGATGTAACTGCACTCTGTTATAGGATTGTAGTGTTAGGGGTCATGATGTGGCGGTATTATGTAATGGTATCATTGGTAATATCTTTCTGTTTTGTTTAGTGCAGTTTTTATGTAATATGTAATCACTGTATTGTGGAAATAGTGTTATAAGGTAACTACTGTATGTATTGGGGCTCTTGATACAGTGTGGGGGCAAATTCAGTACATTATACAATGTGCAGAAAGGTAAGGGGGGGGCCACTCTTGAGGGCTGTGCACTGGGCCCACCAATGTATTAAAACGGCTCTGGCGGCATTCAGTGGCAGATTATAATATGGGCGGTTCGGGCGGCCGCCCACATTATAATCCGCCACTGATTGTACCATGTACTGGAGTCCCCCCGCGCCCGGGCAGTATCTGTAATGAGATGCTGTGAGCGGGGGAGACTGTATTCATAAGCGCCCCGCTGTACTAAATCAGCCACGCCGTGCTGATACTACAGCGCGGCGCTTATGAATACAGTCCCCCCCGCTCACAGCATCTCATTACAGATACTGCCCGGGCGCGGGGGGGGGCTCCAGTACATGCATTCCACGTCCGTGATCCGTCAGGATCACGGAACGTGGGAATGCAGCCTTAGTCCCCCGGGTGATGTGCGGCTGCCGGGGGTGTCCCGTCCTGTCCCCGGCAGCGCACGCATCAGAGAGCTCCCTGTGCGCCGGAAGTCACAGGCGCACGGGGAGCTCTGTGATGCGCGCGCTGCCGGGGACAGGACGGGACACCCCGGGCAGCCGCACATCAGCCGGGACCAGACCAGAGAGGCTCGACGGGGGAACGGAGGGTAGGTGAGTTGTGTGCTGTTTTTTGTTTTTTTTTTTTTATCTGCTGTGCAGGGGGGGGGGGAGAGGGGGACCATCTATAAGGTAGGGTGGAAAGAGGGGGACGATCTATAAGGGAGGGGGGAAAGAGGGGGACGATCTATAAGGGGGGGGGCATCTATAAGGGAGGAAGAGAGGGAAGAGGGGGACCATCTATAGGGGGGGAAGGGGACCATCTATAAGGGAGGGGGGAGAGGGGGACCATCTATAAGGGGGGAGAGGGAAGAGGGGGACCATCTATAAGGGGGGGGGAGAGGGGGACCATCTATAAGGGGGGGGGAGAGGGGGACCATCTATAAGGGGGGGGAGAGAGGGAAGAGGGGGACCAACTATAAGGGGGGGGAAGAGGGGGACCATCTATAAGGGGGGAAGAGGGGGACCATCTATAAGGGAGGGGGGAGAGGGGGACCATCTATAAGGGAGGGGGGAGAGGGGGACCATCTATAAGGGGGGGAGAGGGGGGACCATCTATAAGGGAGAGGGGACCATCTATAAGGGGGGGAAGAGGGGGACCATCTATAAGGGGGGAAGAGGGGGACCATCTCCTAAAAGATCAGCACCCTCCTCTCCTGACATCCTCTGTGCTGCTGGGACTTCTCCTATAGGATTAGCACCCTCCTCTCCTGACATCCTCTGTGCTGCTGGGACCTCTCCTATAGGATTAGCACCCTCATCTCCTGACATCCTCTGTGCTGCTGGGACCTCTCCTATAAAGTCAGCCCCCTCCTCTCCTGACATCCTCTGTGCAGCAAGGGACCAAACATTATGTTTATTGGGGACAGCAGTGGGGGGGGGGGGGGGGCAGTAGTGGATTATAATGTGGGCGGATTGACCGGGGGGGGGGGGGGGGCGTCATTATATAGTTCGCCTCGGGCAGCAGAGAGGCTAGAATCACCCCTGATTGTAGTTGCTGCAGCTGAGTAAAGTAGTGAGTGTTGTACGTGGTGCAGGTGCTGTGTAGGAGGAATGACAGAGTCTCTGATAAAACTTAACCACAAAATAGTTTACTGAATCGCTTGAAGGACAGTACAAGATCACAGTCTCTGAATACAATAGGAAAATGCAAAGTAGTAGAGGTGGTCAGCGCCCAGTAGAATGGATATTGTTTCCTTATAGCTCAATTTCGGAGCCCGAAGGTATAACCCCTGGATACCGGGGTGTGCACATTAGAAGAAAGAACTGGATTCCTTCAGCTCACGTAAAATCATTAAATTTTATTTCAATAATTCATTAAAACGACAGCCGACGCGTTTCGAGCCTAGCCTGGCTCTTAATCATGGCATCTGGAATTTGTGCGATCATTGGAGAAAGAAACAAATGCCTCCCATATCAAACACAGAAAGTCTCTGAACGGGAATGGGACAGCAGGAAAGACGCTGGTAGCGCCGCAAGGCATGGCTAGCATCTCTTTAGTTAGAAGAAATAAAGAAGCAGTCCTGCACAAGGCACCAGGCGTCAGGCCTGGAAGAACACTCTTAGCAGGCTCTGTGTATACTCTTTCTCATATACTGACAAGAATAGCAACAAGAACTGAGCCTATTAGTCCCACCCCATTATAGATATATAAGGCTAACAGGGGGGGGGGGAATATGATTGGGCAAAAGACACAGGATAACCCTCTCTGATAGGGTAAAAGCCCCTGAGGTAGCTAGCTCAGTGATTGGTTAGTAGAAATCATCAGACAGTGGCAGGAAATAGGCATCATCAATCAGTTAACCCTTACATACTTTTGGACCATCAGCTGTGCAACACATTAGTGACATCTCTCAGCGCGTGCACCGGGCTGCAGCGGCTGAGATCTTCATCACCCGACCACCTCCAGAAGCGGGACCCGGCGGGATTAGGTGAGTATAGGGGGCTCTAACGGGGTCGGGAGCCTGTCACCCCAGCACGGGGGGTGACAGGTTCCCTTTAAACATAGATATGGTACCGACCTATATTTGTTAGGAAGAACAGTGGACCCCGCTCTGGGACACTGCACTGACATCCTCTGTGCTGCT
This sequence comes from Dendropsophus ebraccatus, assembly GCF_027789765.1. Taxonomy (NCBI): domain Eukaryota; kingdom Metazoa; phylum Chordata; class Amphibia; order Anura; family Hylidae; genus Dendropsophus; species Dendropsophus ebraccatus. Next base: position 119,181,423 of record NC_091459.1, read on the forward strand.
GGGAGATGTTGCTTTCCTTTACTGCCCCCACCCCTCCCCTCTTTCTTAGAATTAATGACACTTTGACTCCTCGGGTCTTTTCTAGAGGAGTCGGATTCCCAGCCTCTTACTGATAAGGCAGCGGCGCACGCAGCTCTGAGGGAATAAGCAAATCTTCCTCCAGGCGTGAGAAGCTCCTTCACATCAAGTATGACATCTGCCCAATTACAAGGCCCTGATGTTCGGCTGAGGTTTACAGCCTGCGTGCCGAGATAATAGAGAGTGCTTCCTGAGTGCGGTAATGGCTGCACCTGGATCCAGTGCCCTCCATAGTGCGAGGAGGAAAACAAATAAAACGCAGAGAGACAGCGGGGCAAAAGCGACCTCCAACAACGGCCATGGGTAACAATGAGGATTCAAAAAAAAAAAATATATATATATATATATATATATATGACATATAGGTGACCACCACTGATAGCTGCCATGGCACCTGGGGCAGCTCTGCGTGTGTCAGTCTTTACAGCCGTTCTGGAATTCCATTCAATTCTTATATACTTCCATATTTATAATCACTTATATAGCACCAACATATTGTGCAGCGCTGTACAGAGATGGGAGAGTAATCAGGCCTTGTGTAGCGGAGCAGTGTCCCGTAGCAACCAATCAGATTCAAGGTTGGAATTTGATAGGTTGCTATGGTAACTGCTCCACTGCCCCTCTGCATAAAATTTGATACCTCTCTCCAATCACAATTTGTCCCCATTAGGAGGGTAAATCCTGAATTAAAGAGGTACTCTGAAAAAAATTCCTTTTTTTTCCTAATTAACTGGTGTCAGAGAGTTATAAAGATTTGTAAATTACTTCTATTTAAAAACTCTCCCATCTTCCAGTACTTATCAGCTGCTGTATGTTCTGCAGGAAATGGTGTGTATTCTTTCCAGTCTGACACAGTGCTCTCTGCTGCCACCTCTGTCCATGTCAGGAACTGTCCAGAACAGGAGAGGTTTTCTCTGGGGATTTGCTACTATGCTGGACATTGAACTGTTCCTATAGAAGGTCCCCTTTAAGAGATTCCTATGTAATATCAATGTCATATTAAGCCGTCACTGGCCCTTTAAGGTCGACAATTCAGCCCCAGTCCATTAAATTACTGGAACCAGTGATGTCAGTGAAGCAGAAGGCAATCTGTGTCCCAGCATGGGGGTGCAGAGCTTCGAGGCAGAGGATCCTCTCCGGTGTGCAGCGGGAGAGACACCATGAAAAATCTGCTTCGTTTTACTTTTACAACTTTGTCGTCACAAATCAGAAATCTCAAGGTGATCTGAGACATAGAACCCCAACCGGGACCGTCTTGTTATACCTCTGGCTGCTACAGTCAGCTCTGTCAGATGGTCCTTAAAGGGGAAATACTTACAAACCCTATGGGATAGAGTGTGCATAGCAACAGACATGGTATTAACTCAGGACTGCGTTGTTAAAGTAATTATCCAAACCTGGAAAAACATGGCTGCTTTCTTCCAGAAACCTTTTCTGTGGGTCATTGTATGGATGTAATTTTGCTCCTCAGTTCCATTGAAGTGAATGGAGAGTGATTGTAATGGAATACCTAGTATGTTCTCCAGGAAGTGGTGTATTCTTTCCAGACTGACACAGTGCTCTCTGCTGCCACCTCTGTCCATGTCAGGAACTGTCCAGAGCAGGAGAGGTTTTCTATGGGGATGTGCTACTGCTCTGGACAGTTCCTGACATGAACAGAGGTGGCAGCAGAGAGCACTGTGTCAGATTGGAAAACATACACTACTTCCTGCAGGACATACAACAGCTCATAAGTATTTGAAGACTGGAGATTTTTTTTTACAAAGAAGTAATTTAGGAATCTGATAAAATAGTTAAGGAGTCGGGGTTCACATACTTTTGTCCGTGTGTTTATAAGCCACAGATGAGCGCTAGATCGTCTCTCCGTCCGTATTCCTATCACCTCCGCGCAGAGACATAGGGCTTTGAACATCCGAAATGATATTTCTAAAGAAGCTATTGAGCTCCTTTGTGGCGGCAGACGCGTCCGTGAGGCTTTATTTCCTAAGACGGATTTATCCCCGAGAAATGATTTATTTATCCGGCCAATGTAATAGAATAAAAGGGCAAATTAAATGGGACTTTGTGTTTGAATAGAATTTATGTAGAAGAAGAATCAGGACGGGAGCGGTGTGAATCATATCAGGCTCCAGGGGGAGGAGGAATGAGGTGGAGGATTATTAATGCCCGGAGTGGTAGATGGGGGGGGGGGGCGGACGCTCTCCAAGTGTCTTCTAACAAGTAGGGCCAGCGCCTTCTCCCTAGGACAGACATGAAATGACACTAAGCTGCGCTACCAGCGGATACACTTTATATAAGAGGCTGTATAGCCCCGGGATCTTATAGAGAAGTAATAATGCACCCCCTATGCTGATCAGGGTATGGGGCTGCACTTCTCTACTCTGCTTATAGGTGGAGCCACTGAGGTAGCTCAGAGAGAAGTCTTGTCCTAGATAGCTTGGACTGTAGGTTGTGGCAAATCCTGTACCTATCATAAGTGTCTATGGGGATACTATTTTAAAGAGTACCTGCCTGGTTTTTAACCCTACAGAGGGGTGACAGGTGATGGTAGTGCTGTCACTGCTGTTATTGAGAGTCCCTTCCATGGTTTACAGCTATTTTTCATTCCCAGGGGGCAGACCCAGAGCTAGGCTGTTTAGTAGTAGTACACACAGTATCCTTTCCCTTACTTCTCTGGCCAATGACAGCATATACTCCTCTCTGCTACTCCATGACATAGTGCTGGTGAAAGTGCAGTGGATACTCTAGCTGGCACTGTGCTGGGATGATGATTTATACAGTACACACTACTGCTATCCAGCTAAAGAAAGGGTGATGATATACTGCAGCCATGCGGACATGCAGCCTAGATAGACTAGCATCACACATGGGGCAGCTGCCCTAAGCTTTATAGGTGGTGAGATTAGAGCAAGCTTAGATTTACCTTTGAGGAACAGTGTGGATCATCTTCAGCAGGGAAAATGGCTCAGCTTGCAGCTACACAGCCCAGACTTTCTCAGGCTCTCTTCTGCACAGAGCACATGCTACGCACCCCCCCCCACACACACACACACACACAAACAGGTAACGCACACCAGATTGCAAAAAAGTGAGACACAGTGATGAAGACTGTGACCCCAAGTGGTTAAAGTGGACCCCAAAATACAGGGCCTAGGTTTTATACTTGTCCAGCCCTTAGTTTACTAACATGGACAGGCTGTGCATTCTACCACATTGTTATCTATAAATTAGATTGAGATACCGCCACACTGCCCCTTGTGGTCATCAGTGGTACAAAACTAAAAAAAAATCCAGTGTGTGCAGTGGGAACCAAAGTTGTACTTCCCGCCCCCTCGCCATTAGTTTGCTCTCACCCTCTGGTCTCCAGTTACTCCCGGGTCCCTGTATCATCACATGGGCATTCCTGAGTCGGTGAAGTTGCAGGAGCTGCAGGAGGCTGGCGGGGGTCCATGAGCAGTAATGCATCGTCGAGGGTCATGAGGACCAAAAATCCTGTGCTTGAGTTTTCCCTTTTCCTTTTACCCTGAACGCCCCCCCCCCCCCCCCCCCCCCCGTATTATACACCAAGGGGGGGGGGGCAGCCTTCTCTATTGCTCCCTTACATTCCTTTATTTCCCCATTGCCCTAATGTGTAAAGCAGGACGCCGATAAATTCTACTTTAAAGAGATATTTCCAGGACGCCGCTGCTTGTTAAGAGGATTAAATATTGACTGTGTATTGTCCCAGCTCCGTCCGCTATCGATCACATCAGTTACTCCGTCCTTTCTTTTATTCTGCATTTTCTTGACTTGCATGTAAAGCGCTATACGCAGAGAATAATCAGCGTATTGTGAACAGCGGCAGCGTGTAGAGCCGGCAGTGATGGCACCAGCAACGTCCAGCCTGGGGATTGTGGGGGATGTTATTCCTTAGGGTCCTTTTTTATAGCAGATAGTGGGCCGTGTATGGAGTCAAGCGAGTAGCGATCAGCGAGATTAGTGCTAACTTAAAAGTGTGATTAATCGTACAGCCGGGCCACACAGAGTAGGACAGATCTAGATTATATACATGCTGTTCACAGCAATGTGTGGAGTTTAGACATAGTCAATGCTGAGAGGACAATTCCACTCCAAGAGGATGTTTCTAATCCAAACAGGGAAAACTGGCAAGTCAGGAGAGGTAACAGATCCTCAAGGACTCTCTTGCATCATCAAACCCTTTATGGGTTTTTAGTCGCAGTAAGTGTACGCCCCTCTAGGTGTTTTACAGTAACGTTACCATGAGTCTTCCTCAGTATACCACAACGCAACTGCTAATGGGAAATGGGACCAAATGCTTACTGTAGCGTTAATTGCTCTGGAGGACGAAATTCTGTCCCGTATTACATAGACAGGACTCCGTCCAAAGGACTCTTCCAACAAGTACGGATTGTTTAGAATCCCTTAATGGGTCAACCTGAGCTCACAAATAGTGTGGACAATGTATAGAGCAGTGTTTCTCAACTCCAGTCCTTAAGACCCACCAACAGGTCATGATTTGAGGATCTCCTTAGTATTTCACAGGTGATACAACTATAGATGTTCTTTTATTTGGGAAATATTCAAAACATGACCTGTTGGTGGGTCTTGAGGACTGGAGTTGAGAAACACTGGTATAGAGTATTAACAGGGATGGTCGCACTTCATTATGACATTAGGATGGTCTATACCTTTAAGACTTTGTTCATTTTATCCATTCGGATCATGAAATCGTCGGTACAGGCGATGTCCGAGGGAGAATGTCCTCCCCCAACCACCTTCACCCTCTTACTCCTCTGCCGTGCCAAGTCCAGGATCTGAGGACAAAGAAGAGAAATCCCATCACTATTCAGGCATCACTATTCAGGCTATAGTTTTACTTTTATCGACCAGCACTTTGCTCTAAAAGCAGTGGTCTGACTAATATATATATATATATATATATATATATATATAGTATGCATATGTATATGTATTATAGAGTATATATACACTATGGGGGACATTTATGGAGACCAGCATACTCGTACACCGGTCTAAAATTAAGCTCCTCCTCCAATTACTCCCTGGATTCAAACCAACCTGACCTGCACCTGCCATATGGTGGGCGCAGAAGTCTACACTTGCACCTGTGCAGGTATAGGTTTCTGACATGATTTACGCTGAGCATGGTAAATAAATCTATTGGGCGAGCAGAGGATACAGCTTGTGTACGCGAGGGAGAAGAGGAGATTCTGCGCCTTCTCCCTGGTGTATGCCAGTGGCGAATATTTTATAAATGTGTCCCTATATATCTTTACATCTGCACTTTATTGATGTATATACTGTATATATCAGCCAGACCACTGCGTTTAGACCAGAGTGGTGGTTGGAAACCTACAAAATTATTGGAGGTAAAGAGCAGCCTATCAGGAGAAGGAGACAGGTTTGCTGTATGAATGTATTTGCAAAAATGTTCAACCTGACGAGTAGTACAAGTATGACTATATGAGCTGAGATGGAAATATCCCTTTAAGTATATCAGCAGCAAACCCTTCCCTGCTGTCACGTTTGTTACAATGTACCAGCGCCGGTAAATTGTATCAGTCTGGAGTCTAGAGGATTCCGCTGACTGGATACAATTGTACTTAACCCTTAGCTGCCAATAATAGAGATTTTCTTCAGCTGGAGCAGGCAGAGAGGAATGTGGAGCCCTGGGAAAGTTGGGTCTTGGGGTATAGGCTCCCAGTCATATAGGAGAGTATGTACAGCAGACATTGCAGGGCTAGACAAAGAGTTTTAGTATTACAAACATTTGGCATTAGAGTGTGGCATTAGACTTCCATTAGAATTGCTCATAGCTAGTGATGAGTGAACTTGCAGAATTTTGGGGTTTGACTAAACCCAAACGCTCAGCATGAGACTCCCAGCAGCTGGAGAAGTTGGATGCTGCCCTAGGGAGTCATGGAAAACATGGATACTGCTATAGGTGGAACTCGAACGTTTAGCAGGATCGCTCACCTCTACTCATAGCACACAGGATAACATAACATTGGGGTTTTATATGACCGCCCATGGTCATTGCACTCACTTCTTTAACCTCTTCCGCACTTGTTGGTTGGAAGTAAAGTTCAGGGCTGGACCCGTAGGTCTGAGCCCAATTTTGGAACTTGTATCCTCCCCGACCCAGCACCTAAAATAGACAGAAATGTCAGTACAATATAGCATAAGGAAAGCAAGATTCTGCATGGCATGTAGTAACTGACACCTGCATAATATAACTGTAGATGAAAAACTGATTGCAGTAAAACTTTCCACCAGGTGGTGGCACTCTACTATACTACCACATGGGCTTGAACTCTCTGGTCTCTGTGGAGCTTATGGACTCTTTTTTACACCATGTGGGCAAACCTGGTACTGCAAGAAGCAAACTTACCAAAGATTTTCCATGCTATGAGGTGAACAAACTCTGTCAGAAGACAATCTTCCTATCATTAATCACAGTAGGCTATAGGTATCGTAAGCACAGCATCCATATTAAACAAATCCAACCTTATGGGGTCAGAAAAAAAAAGAACCGCCATACTATGTATATAAAAATATGTCTAAGCCTAAGCTATCCTTCCCTGTCTTTGGCTTGTATATCCAAGTGCAAGTGGCTCTTCATTATATGCCACAATAAAGGATGGCCTCGGTTCTGACATAGTAAATAATACCGCTGCATAGACTGAAGTACATGTAGTAGTAAGGAAGGAAGGAAGGAAGAAGAGAGCAGTGCAGAACATATACTGTGGCACAGCTAAAGATCAGTGTAGTGCATGGAGTACAAGAGCAGTACAGTACCTATAGTACAAGTAGAGAGCTGTACAGTACATGTAGTCCAGGTACAGAGCAATACAGTACATGTACAGGTAGAGAGCAGTACAATACATGTACAGGTAGAAGTCGTTCAATACAAGTAGTACAGGTAGAAAACAGTACAGTATATGTAGTACAAGAAGAGAGCAGTATGGTACATGTAGTATAGGTAGAGAGCAGTACAGTACATGTAGTCCAGGTAGAGAGCAGTACAGTACATGCACAGGTAGAGAGCAGGTACAATACATATACAGGTAGAAAGTCCTTCAATACAAGTGGTACAGGTAGAAAACAGTACAGCACATGTAGTACACAAAAAGACCAGTATGGTACATGTAGTATAGGTAAAGAGTACAGTACATGTACAGTACAGTATAGGTAAAGAGAGTGCAGTACATGTACAGGTAGAGAGCAATACAATACAATACATATACAGGTAGAAAGTCTTTCAATACAAGTAGTCCAAATAGAAAACAGTACAGTACATGTAGTACAAGAAGAGAGCAGTATGGTACATGTAGTATAGATAGAGAGCAGTGCAGTACATGTAGTCCAGATAGAGAGCAGTACAGTACATGTAGTACAGGTAGAGAACAGTACAATACAATACATGTACAGGTAGAAAGTCATTCAATACAAGTGGTACAGGTAGAAAACAGTACAGTACATGTAGTACAAGAAGAGAGCAGTACAGTACATGTAGTACACAAAGAGAGCAGTATGGTACATGTAGTATAGGTAGAAAGAATCACAATCTATGTAGTACAGATAGAGAGCAGTACAGTACATGCAGCACTGGCAGGCAGCAGTATATGTGGTACAGGTAGAAACAGATAATAGGTGAATGCATTTAGTCATACAGATGTGTCCCAACAATTCATACGCATCCCATAACAACAATCCATGGTATTGTATAGTGAATGTGGTTTACAGTGAGCAGAAAAGAACATTATATGTTAAAATTAATACAATTTGAGGGGCACATGATGTCTTTATAAGAGTCTGAGCCTGAAATCCTCTTTCTTCAGAGAGATAAATAATAAAATCCTGGCTTATACCCACCACTAGAGGGAGCTCACTGCATATGGATGTACAAGCAGAAAGGAATTACTATTACTTTCTAAGGGGCATTACTAGCTTTATATTCACATCTTTAGTGCGTATTACGGGGACTTTAACACATTACTTTGGGCAGTTCCCCTTTAAGAGCACTGAGAATCTGGTCCCTGGTCTAATTACTTTAAGAGACCCGGTCAGCCATATTAAAGCTCTACTTACAATATTATCATGACAGGTCTGAAGATAAACTGGGGATGCAGAATTACACTGCCAATCACTGACTATTGTAAAATCAATGTCTGCCTGAATACATATATACTGCTCAGGATAACGGATGGGGGGCAATGTCCGACCTTTATGCTGAAGACATAATTCAGTGGTTCATTCCCATCATAAACCCAGAGTGTGACAGAAAACACAGCCAGGCCCATATATTAAACTAGTTTTACACCAGGTGCTTCCAGGAGAACTGCTGACCGTCTATAGCTGCAACCATCAATTGTGAGACGTGGGGCAGGAGCAATCTGTTATAGGCCGCGCTCCAAAGACTTCACTGACGTTACTAAGAATCCCAGCCATGGACTCATTTATAGGAAGAAGAGGAAGAGATATACAGCTCAATGAGATGTATTCAGTCTCCTCACATCAACAGCTGTCTGGTTTGGCAAAATTGTTCCAGACAGTATTGCCATTCAGTGGCGATGCTAATGCTGTGCAAAAAGGACATGGTACTGTTGTGTGGGGGCACAAAAAGAACATGATACTGTTTGGTGGCGGCACAAAAAGGACATGGTACTGCTGTGTGAGGGCACAAAAAAGACATGGTACTGCTGTGTGAGGGCACAAAAAGGACATGGAACTACTGTGCGAGGGCACAGAAAGGACATGGTCCTGCTGTGTGGGGGCAAAGAAAGGACATGGTAATACTGTGTGGGGGCAAAGAAAGGACATGGTACTACTGTGTGAGGGCACAAAAAGGACATGGCCCTGCTGTGTGGGGGCACAGAAAGGACATGGCCCTGCTGTGTGGGGGCAAAGAAAGGTCATGGTAATACTGTGTGGGGGCAAAGAAAGGACATGGTACTACTGTGTGGGGGCACAGAAAGGACATGGTCCTGCTGTGTGGGGGCACAAAAAGGACATGGTACTGCTGTGCAGGAGCTAAAAAAACCCATGATACTGTTGTGTGGTGGCACAAAAAGGACATGGTACTACTGTGCGAGGGCACAAAAAGGACATGGTAGTACTGTGTGGGGGCACAGAAAGGACATGGTACTACTGTGTGGGGGCAAAGAAAGGACATGGTAATACATTGTGGGGGCAAAGAAAGGACATGGTAATACTGTGTGGGGGTAAAGAAAGGACATGGTACTACTGTGTGGGGGCACACATAAGCACTTTTGCTTACTAGGACATGACCATATAGACTGATATACAATGCAGGGATGAAGCATGAAAGTGGCAAATACAGATGTGAAAATGGAGGCAGCACCTTATTAACTATTATATACAAGGCAGAGGACAATATGCAATGCAGGGAGTAATATTATTCTATTAAAGGATTGTCTCTATCTATGAATCCATGAGCTGCACTCCACCCTCAGCCCTGCATTAGGCATAGCACATTGTATGAGTTGTATCTAGATTGTTCCAGCTCAATGAAGGATATTGACCAAGTTAGAGTAGCAATAAGTCTTGATTTTAAAAACATCTAAAGTTTTGTGTCTACAGCTCCATTGCAGACCTGTGTGTCTCCATGGTTACAGACTACAAACAATCCTGCAGTCAGGGGTTAACTCTCTTCCATCTGTCTGTTCTACTACTGTCAGGTCAAGAGAACAGAAGGAGCCGAGTAACACATGATGAATTACCAGACTACATAGGATTTGCTTGTAGTCTGTAACCATGGAGACACATCGATCTACACTGGATCCCAGTATGATTTCATGCTGGAAATGCAGTGACAATGATTCGTACAACATGTATAAGTTTCAGTGACACTATGGTCCACCTTCATTCTGACTGCTATCAGGATTGAAGTAAAAATTTTACATGCAGTAGTCAACAAGTATCCTAAAGGATGTGTTTGTCATTGGAAGGGATGCTGCAGATATAGTTATCTGAACTATGAGAAACCTCCAATCAAGAGCACGTGGAGGTTTCTCAGATGGTACATGGTTGATCAGTTATCCACTGGAATTTGGTCACGTTATTACCATGATCTATGAAGGTTCCAATACCCAATGGGTAACTGGTAAACTGTGTACCTCTAGGAGGTTTCTTTACTGACCACACATGGTTTGACACTTAGGGCCCTATTACATCAACAGATATCTGACCAATTTATCTGACAGATTTTTGAAGCCCAAACCAGGAATGGACTATAAACAGAGAACAGGTCATAAAAGAAAAACTGTGATCTCTCCTCTTATCAAATCCATCTCTGGCTTTGGCTTAAAAAAATCAGATAAATTGGCCAGAAATCTGTTGGCCACTGTGATGGGACATCTTCTTTCTTAGGATCTATGGAGGTTCAAATACTCAGTGGATAGCTGGCCGATTGTATAAATCTGGGAGGTTTCTGAGACTGACCACACATGATTGTTCATTTATACAGTAATATGGGAAATCTTCTTTCTTGGACTCCATGGAGGTTCCAATCCTTTTGGATAAGTGGTCTATGGTGTGCCTCTTTAAGGTTTTTGAGGCTGACAGTACAAGGTTGTCCACTCGTGCATTGGGTTTGGACATATTTTTACCTGGGAAACAATGCAGGTTCCAATACCAGTGGATAAGTTGTCAATCAAGCAACATAGTTGTCAGAAACCTTTAACTGCTCTAGATGGTTGCTGAAAGGGTGGACCACTTTCTGCAAAGACTGGGACACTTTCTTGTCTGGGATTCATGTAATTTCCATTCCCCTGTAGATAAGTGGTCAATCTGTATCTCATGGAAGTTCCTGAAACTAACCACACGTGTTTGGCCACTTATCCATTAGGTTTCCGATTTCTTTTCACCTGGGATCCATGGAGGTTCATTTTCCAATGGAAAAGTAGTCAAACCTCTAGATGCTCTAAAAAATTGTTGATGGAATTGGCCATGTATGAATTTGAAATGGGAAACCTTCTGGATAAGTGGTCAATGATGTTTTGGTGTAAGGTGTATGAAATGGGAAACCTTCTGGATAAGTGGTCATTGATCTTTTGGTGTAAGGTGTAAGAAATGGGAAACGTTCTGGATAAGTGGTCAAGGAAGATTTGGTGTAAGTTGTATGGTTATCTACTTACCCTTTGAATTTTAAATGCCTTTCAACCTGGGGTTCATGGAGGTTCAATTCCCAATGAATAAGCAGTCAATCGGGTAACAGAGGTCTCAGAAGCCTCCAAGTGCTATAGGATGTTGCTAACAGGGTTGACCACTTATCCATTAGAATAATAACATCTCTTCATTCAGGATCAAGATGCACCATCAATATTCTGGCAAAGTCTTCTATTGAAAAGCCTACCTAATTCCAGTTTGGTATCGTCACTTACCATTGTGGCCCTATGAGTCCCTTAGATGATCCGGCCTGGTTATCCTGGTATTGGGATGTCTAGTTATGATAAGAGAGGGTGACCTTCATCTCAGGGGTATTTTATCAGGTAGCATGAGGTTGTCGACTAAGCAGATGTCTCGTAACACTTGAAGGCACCTGAGTTACAGATTCATGGTGCATATTAAGAGCAGGGTAATGTATAACCTACTAGAGGCTGCTGGCCCATATCTACAGGGATTCCCCGGACTGGCTCCATCATTCACCAAAATGGCTTTTTAATGACAGCCGGTTCTCTGATAAATATCCAGACTCTCGATTCGAGAGGGAAAAATATTGTGCAATGTCAAATATCTGATGAGACGTTATGACCCCTCATATATTATCGAGAACTCAGAGTCCTTAGAACCAGGGTTCTGCCATATTAAATGTAGATTATAGGACCGTCTATCCTATATCTTGGTTTCTGTACAGCTGCTTATAAAGTTTATGTTTATGTATCTATATAACATTTTCTGTCACTAGAGAAAGATTTTGAGAAATAACTGGTTTGGGCAAAGAAAAGGAAAATTAAGCACCAGCAGTTATAAATACAGAATAAAGTCGAACATGTGGGACTGGGAAAATGTCCGTATTACTATAGGTGCATTAGTCAGGGTTGCAACTCCTGGGGCCTCAGGGATTCTTACAAAAAAGAGGACAATCACCTTAAATTATATTCTCATTCTGAAGGCGGCATCCACCACCATTAAAGGGGTTATCCAGCGCTACAAAAACATGGCCACTTTTCCCCCTCTCTTGTCTCCAGATTGGGTGGGGTTTCAAACTCAGTTCCATTGAGGTAAATGGAGCTTAATTGCAAACCGCACCTGACCTGGAGACAAGAGTGGGGCAAAAGTGGCCATTTTTTTGTAGCGCTGGATAACCCCTTTAAGTGGTTGGAGTTACCTAAGTAGAACATTGCGGCAAACACGGGGGGACATTGGAGCTGTCGTTGTCTGTCATAAGTCTGTTGTCTGTCATAAGTCTGTCGATAAGGCTCCTGAAGAGGGGAAGGTAGTTTCTGTAGAGGAACCTGTGGCTGTTTATTAATGCTAATAATGGGGAATACAAAGAATAACCCCTACTACACAACCTTAAAGCGAATATACCAGCAGGTACATTACTTTAAGATTTTTACATCAATAGACCGGCACTGGTGCGGGAATGCCGGTACTGCTGTCCTCTTTTTTGAACGGCAGTCTGGTTTCCAGTAGTCTGGTCACCGGCCCGGCCTGGAGCACTGGAGGTCCCCCAGTGTGACGAAATTGATTCTAATGGAGCTGTGTCACAGAGGAGAGACAAAACGTCACACTCGGGACAGTGCTTCAGGCTGGGCCGGTGACCGGGAATAGACCGGCGCCGGCATCTCCGCACCAGTCTATTGATGTAAAAATCTTAAAGCGGTGTACCTTTTGGTACATTCACTTAAACTCTTACCCTAACTCCCCCAACCTGCTAGAGCCCTAGTCTCAGGTCGCAGGGATGAAGCAAAATTGGTTATGAGTTACGCCCCTGAGCATTACATAAGGTGGGAAAACACCAGGTGAAAGTGAAGTATAAAAGTAGACAAATATTAATGGACAGAAAACTGAAAAGTACCAACCAATGCCTGAGATATACATTGCATTCTTCCCACTTCTCATCTCTTACTCCCTTTAGTGTCCTAAGGAGTCCCCATTGTTTTTACAGTCTAGCAATAATAATAACTTTTATTTATATAACACCAACAGATTCCACAGCACTTTACAATTCTGGGGGTACATACATAGACAAAAATCAGACATTACAGAGATATACATATAATTATCCATACAGTACATGAGGAGTGAGGTCCCTACTCGCATGCATGAGCTTACAGACTATTAGCAAATCTCCTCAGGGGCAGGGAAGGGGAGGAACTAAATTATTTAGTCCTGAGTTACGCCCCTGAGGATTACATAAGATGGGAAAACACCAAGTAAAAGTCAAGTCTAAAAAGTCCTGACAATATTATTAGACAGTAACCTGAACTGGATTAACCAATGCCAGGCAGCTGCTAACAAGACAAACAAAATAGTCGGACGCCTGTGGCATAATACAACTTTGCCTAAAATGTTAAGGCCGACACAAGCCCAGACTGACTAAAACTGCAAAAAAAAAATCCTGAATCCCGAAATGTATGGCAGAATTCTTCACTTTATCGCTAAGGCCTCTGCGTACCCGCAATCTGATAACCAGGCAGAATCCCTTCTGACAAGTCTCTGTACGCGGCTAAACAGCGATGGTATCCGGCCCAACGTGATCCCGATCTGCACTCCATTCAAGGATTTTACATTTGCGCTTGGACAACAGAATGAAGGCTTTTAACTTAGATCTGGATTAGCCGCTATAATACAATTTCTAAATGGAAAAAAAATTGTTCAAGCCGCAGGCGAGATGGCGGCGTCTTTTCAATCAGCTTAAACTTGTTGGTATCTTTTCAATTTAGCAGTGTAAAGATTTGCCAAGTAAATGGAGAATGCCGGCCGTGCTCGGGAAGTAAAATACTGCACTGCTATTCTGTGTCTTCTGTGTTCTAATAACTGATTGAGACTGAGAGCTAACAGGAAAACAGCAGAATTGTGAATGCAGCTCTGGAGGTAGCTAGAAAACATGATGTAAATCAAAGTATGTTATGCTGCGTTTACACGGAACGATTATCGTGCGAATTTGCACAATAACGATCAAATAATAATAAATAATAAACAAATAATAATCGTACGTGTAAACGCAGCGAACGATCAAGCGTCGAGCGAGAAATCGTTCATTTTGATCTTAGAACATGTTCTAAAATCGTCATTCGCAAAAAATTTGCAGATCGTTCCGTGTAAACAGTCGTTCACTGATTTTTCCTATGTGCGAGATAGGCACCCTTTAAGGACGGGGCCAATTTTCGTTTTTGCGTTTTCGTTCTTTCCTCCTTGTGTTTAAAAGGCCATAGCACTTGCATTTTTCCACCTAGAAACCCACATGAGCCCTTATTTTTTGCATCACTAATTGTACTTTGCAATGACAGGCTGAATTTTTGCATAAAGTACACTGCAAAACCAGAAAAAAATTCAAAGTGTGGTGAAATTGAAAAAAAAAAAAGCATTTCTTTTATTTGGGGGGTATTTGTTTTACGCCATTCGCCCTGGGGTAAAACTGACTTGTTGTGCATGTTCCTTAAGTCGTTACGATTAAAACGATATATAACATGTATAACTTTTATTGTATCTGATGGCCTGTAAAAAATTCAAACCAGTGTTAACAAATATACGTTCCTTAAAATCGCTTTTATCCTTTGGTCTATGGGGCTGTGTCAGGTGTCATTTTTTGTGCATGATGTTTACTTTCTATCGGTACCTTGATTGCGCATATACGACATTTTGATCGCTTTTTATTACATTTTTTCTGCATTTGATGCGACCAAAAATGCGCAATTTTGCACTTTGATTTTTTTGCGCTTACGCCATTTACCGTGTGAGATCAGGAATGTGATTAGTAAATAGTTTGGGCGATTACACACGCGGCGATAGCAAACATGTTTATTTATTTATTTATTTTTTTACTTTTATTTAAAACATGGGAAAAGGGGGGTGATTCAAACTTTTATTAGGGGAGGGGGCTTTTTACTAATAAAAATACTTTTTTTTTTTCTTACACATATACTAGAAGCATATACACTCTGATCTCTCATTGAGTACTTTGCTGTGTATATATACAGCAAAGATCAATGAGATCGGCACTCGTTTGCTTTTGGCTGCTGCGTCGGCTGGCACCAGACACGGAGATCGCTCCTCCGGGACAACGTCCCAGAGGAGCGATCTCCGCCGCTAGACACCAGGGAATGGCTGCATACGATAATCGGAGGCAGCTGTCAACTTTGACAGCTGCCTCCGATTACCTGATTAGCCGGCACGGCGATCGAACCGTGCCCGCTAATAGCCGCGGTCCTGGGCTACACGCGGCACCCGGGATCGTGGCGGTTCAGAACACCTCCTGGGGACATATGACGTACGGGTACGTCATATGTCCCTAAGAGGTTAAGCGATCGCAAAACAATCGCAAAACGAATTTTCTGTGCGATATATCGTTCCATCTAAACGCTGATCGTTATAAAAAAAATTGTTACTTCGAAATCGTTAATCGTACGATTGGGCGAATTATCGTTCCGTGTAAACGCAGCATTATACACTCAAGTATTATGCATTGGTGTCATGTAATTTCACTTTATGGGTGTGGATACAAATGGCGCCACCATGCAACTTTGCTCTAGGTTACTAAAAGACATATTGCATAAACATTTTTTACCACAAATAGTAAAATTATAGTAAAAAGTATTATGCATGAACCATATATGGTTGCCATATTTTCCTATTGTGTTTAGCCAACCTTGCAGATAAAATTGGCGCCAACATGCAACTTCTCAATGAGCTACTCACATCTCATGACAGTGTTTTTAGAAGAATTTTTTTTCCTGACAATACTGAAATGTTGCAATATTGGGTGTGTTGTTGTCTCCAAGTAAATCAATATTAACACAGTCTCAATACTTTCTGCAGAAAGAGCCGCACTCCATGTTTCCTCCCGGTCATACTTCATCTGCATCGGCAATCCTCGTACTCAGCACCTTCTGCCCTGTTGTCTACAAATCCTGCAAACATAGTGACATCAATTACTGGGGACTGTACAGCTGAGTGGAGCAAGACGGATGATATAAAATCAATCTACAAGAATGAAAACATAAAGCCACCTGTAAAGCCTTATATCATAGCGCACAACAAAGTGCATCTGAGAGACTTAGAAAAATAAGTACGAGCAGGAAAGAGCCGAGGCCACACTCATATACCTAATACTATACAGTAACTACATATCCAATATAGTAACCTACACTACAGAAACACTCATCAGTGATAAAAATACTTTCATACCACAATGTACAAATATTTACCACTATGTAGATATAATACTGCTCCTATATACAAGAATATTACTACTATAATACTGCTCCTGTATACAAGAATATTACTACTATAATACTGCCCCTATATACAAGAATATAACTACTATAATACTGCTCCTATATACAAGAATATAACTACTATCATGCTGCTCCTATATACAAGAATATAACTACTATTATAATACTGCCCCTATATACAAGAATATAACTACTATAATACTGCTCCTATATACAAGAATATAACTACTATAATACTGCCCCTATATACAAGAATATAACTACTATAATACTGCTCCTATATACAAGAATATAACTACTATAATACTGCTCCTATATACAAGTATATAACTACTATAATACTGCCTCCTATATACAAGAATATAACTACTATAATACTGCTCCTATATACAAGAATATAACTACTACAATACTGCTCCCTATATACAAGAATATAACTACTATAATACTGCTATATACAAGAATATAACTACTATAATACTGCCCCTATATACAAGAATATAACTACTATAATACTGCTCCTATATACAAGAATATAACTACTATAATACTGCTCCTATATACAAGAATATACCTACTATAATGTATAAAATAGAAAATAAGTCCAAGCACTCACCGGATGAAGGGATCTCTTTGTGCGTTTATTCAGACATCACAGGGAGGGAGCGGTGGCAAGGGTGCGGGAGCGTGTAGCAGACAACTGTTTCGCGCCTCAGCGCTTTGTCTTTGTCTTTGGTAAGACTTGACAAAGCGCTGAGGCGCGAAACAGTTGTCTGCTACACGCTCCCGCACCCTTGCCACCGCTCCCTCCCTGTGATGTCTGAATAAACGCACAAAGAGATCCCTTCATCCGGTGAGTGCTTGGACTTATTTTCTATTTTATACATCGTACTGCCCTTGTCTCTGTTCGAGCACCGCGGCTACTTACCAGTGCAGTTTATTAGCCCTTAATCCGACTCCAGCGCACAGCTACTGATTGAGCAGTATTCAGACAGTGCCGGCACCTGTATCTTCCTGAAGCATTATACCTACTATAATACTGCTCCTAAATACAAGACTATAACTACTATAATACTGCTCCTATATACAAGAATACAACTAGTATAATACTGCCCAATATACACATACACAATCGGAAACGGGATTCATCAGAGAAAATGACTTTACCCCAGTCCTCAGCAGTCCTCTCCCTGGACCTTTACCCCAGTCCTCTCCCTGTACCTTTTGCAGAATATCAGTTTATCCCTGATGTTTTTTCTGGAGAGAAGTGGCTTCTTTGCTGCCCTCCTTGAGACCAGGCCTTGCTCCAAGAGTCTCCGCCTCACAGTGCGTGCAGATGCACTCACACCTGCCTGCTGCCATTCCTGAGCAAGCTCTGCACTGCTGGTAGCCCGATCCCGCAGCTGAAAAACTTTTAAGAGACGGTCCTGTCGCTTGCTGGTCTTTCTTGGGCGCCCTGGAGCCTTTTTGGCAACAATGGAACCTCTCTCCTTGAAGTTCTTGATGATGCGATAGATTGTGGACTGAGGTGCAATCTTTCTAGCTGCGATACTCTTCCCTGTTAGGCCATTTTTATGCAGTGCAATGATGACTGCACGTGTTTCTTTAGAGATAACCATGCTTAACCCCTTAGCGACCCATGACGTATCTGATACGTCATGGTGCCGCGGGGGGTGTTCAGAGCGGGGTCCCGCCGGGACCCCGCTCTGAACGGCGCTGATCCCGGCTGACATGTGCAGCCGGGCAGTGCCTCTGTTAGCCGGCGCGGGTCCCGTTGCCGCACCGGCTAATTAAGCACTTCAATGCAGCTGTCAAACCTGACAGCTGCATTGAAGTGCTGTATGCACACTATCCCTGGTGTCTAATGGGTCGGGAGATCCATTCTTCTGCCCGTGCCGGGCCTCAGCGTCGGAATGACGCCGATCCCGGCTCGGCAATAGATTGCTATGGCCTGCAGCAGGCCATAGCAATCTATGACCGATCTCATGGATCTTTGCTGTGTATATACACAGCATTGATCTGTATGAGAGATCAGTGCTGTCTATATACAAGTCCCCCAGGGGGGCTTCTAGTCCATGTAAAAAAGAAAGTAAAAAAGTGTTTTTATTAATAAAAAATCCCCTCCCCTAATAAAAGTCCAAATCACCCCCCTTTTCCCATTTTATAAATATAAATTAATAAATAAACAAATAAATAAACATATTTAGTATCGCCGCACACGTAATCGCCCGAACTATTAATTAATCACATTCCTGATCTCGCACGGTAAACGGCGTCAGCGCAAAAAAATTCCAAAGTGCAAAATTGCGCATTTTTGGTCGCATCAAATCCAGAAAAAATGTAATAAAAAGTGATCAAAAAGTCATATATGCGCAATCAAGGTACCGATAGAAAGAACGCTTCATGGCGCAAAAAATGACACCTCACACAGCCCCATAGACCAAAGGATAAAAGCGCTATAAGCCTGGGAATGGAGCGATTTTAAGGAACGTATATTTGTTAACAATGGTTTGAATTTTTTACAGGCCATCAGATACAATAAAAGTTATACATGTTTCATATCATTGTAATCGTAACGACTTGAGGAACATGCATAACAAGTCAGTTTTACCATGGGACGAACGGCGTAAATGCAAAACTCCCCGAAATCAAAACAAATTAGTTTTTTTTTCAATTTGACAGCGCAAATGATTTTTTTCCGGTTTCGCAGCATATGTTATGGAAAAATAATGCCTGTCATTACAAAGTACAATTGGTTTCGCAAAAAATAAGCGCTCATATACGTCTCTAGGTGAAAAAATGCAAGCGCTGTTGACTTTTAAACTTAAAATGGAATAAGCAAAAGCGCAAAAACGAAAATTGGCTTTGACCTTAAGGGGTTAACAGAAGAGAAACAATGATGCCAAACCAAATAATGATGCCACAATGTTAGCTGGTCCTTTTAAGGCAGGGCTGTAGTGATATTGAAATGTGTTTTGGGGGATAAAGTTCATTTTCTAGGCAAATATTGACTTTGCAAGTAATTGCTGTTAAGCTGATCACTCCTTATAACATTCTGGAGTATATGCAAATTGCCATTTTAAAAACGGAAGCAGTAGACTTTGTAAAATTAATATTTGTATCATTCTCCAAACTTTTGGCCATGACTGTACATATTAGTTCTATCACATAGGAATGAGTAGAAATCAGAAATCTGTAAGTAATTGAGGGATCTCATATTCTATACTGACTGAAGTCAGGGATTCTGGGAGATATGCAGAGGTTCCAAAGATCAGTCAGTATTGTGAATTATTAACCAATGTAGAATAACACTCAGGTATTTTATTAACCCAATTACAAGTAAAATTAGGTAAGTGTCCAGGTAATGTAGCTGCTAAATAAGCCGCATGTAGGTAAATCTACTTCTGGATACAAAGAACTCGTATGACCCCAGTATAATTTAAAGCAGAATAAAGAAAATGAATCATCTCTATTGAGGTTTTCACAGTGGACACAGTGAGCTGATGTTTGCTTTGCTGCATAGACTAGGACAAGATAAGCAGAGCCATCTCATGTCAATAGAGAGTAGGCCAGATAAAGAATTGCATAAAATGTTGAATATTTGACAGTGTTGTTAAGATTTGAAAAAATATTTATAATACCGCCATAGTGTATGTCACAGTCAATCATTTGTAGGGGGAAGGGCAACAGAGGCAGTTGTTCTTATTGCTCAAGTTCTGTGAATCTCCTTGAAGAAGACTATTGTCTTTTCTCTGTATTTGTGGCTTAGATGAGTATATACCGCTATATAAACTCTTCCATCGCTGCACATAATTAACAGAGGGTTCATTACATTTCTCAGTGCATTATGAGTTCTGCTGCAGTCACTGGGAGGCAGGAGGGCGGATGAGCCGAGAAGGTCGTTGAGTCCAGTTTTATTTCCGTCCTTGTGATTAATTTCATTGTAGATATTACTCCAATTCAACTGCTGTAAATAAAATCTCAATGTCCTGACCCAGAAATAATGCCGCCATCTCTGCAGCATCAATGAGCTCTCAGTACTGACAATATATTATCTATTCTAATCAGTATCAAGAATGTTTGCCAATTATTTACTTGTTTGTTGCTTCTCTACCAGCTTCAGGGTGGGCAACCTGTGTGGTCTCTCGTTCCTTAAAGGGAAAACATCTGAGACTTATGACCACAAATCTGAATAATAATTGTATTGCATTATTTTTTAGACCTTGCTATAAGGAGATGTTATGTATGGAGCTCTAATTTAGTCATTAACTGTATGTTGGTATCATTTGTGCAATGTCTAGAGACATTATTGTTCAGTGTATAGTGTGGTGGTTCATTATATGGTGGTAATATTACTGCACTGTTCTAAGGCATTATTTTTGCTGTATATAATATAGCGGTATTATTTGTACACTGTTCTAAGGCATTATTTTTGCTGTATATAATATGGCGGTATTATTTGTACACTGTTCTGATGTTTAACCTTTGCTGTGTATGAAATGGTGGTTTTATCTGGTCTGATCTTCAAAAAGGGCTCTCGAACTTCCCCAGGTAACCATAGACCCGTAAGCTTAACGTCCATTGTGGGGAAACTATTTGAGGGGCTTATAAGGGACTACATCCAGGAATATGTAGTGGCTAATAGTATTATAAGTGATAACCAGCATGGTTTTACTAAGGACAGAAGCTGTCAAACCAACCTAATATGTTTCTATGAAGAGGTAAGTAGAAGCCTGGATGGCGGCGCGGCTGTGGATATCGTGTACCTGGATTTTGCAAAAGCGTTTGACACAGTTCCTCATGGACGTCTGATGGGTAAGTTAAAGTCTATCGGTTTGGAAAATTTAATGTGTAACTGGATTGAAAACTGGCTTAATAATCGTACCCAGAGAGTGGTGGTCAATGATTCCTACTCCGAATGGTCCCCGGTAATAAGTGGTGTACCCCAAGGGTCAGTACTGGGCCCTCTTCTGTTTAACTTGTTTATTAATGATATTGAGAATGGAATTAACAGCAATGTTTCTATCTTTGCAGATGACACCAAGCTTTGTAGTACAGTACAGTCTATGGAGGATGTGCAGATGTTACAGGATGACTTAGACACACTGAGTGTTTGGGCGTCCACTTGGCAAATGAGGTTCAATGTGGATAAATGTAAAGTTATGCACCTGGGTACTAATAACCCGCATGCATCATATGTCCTGGGGGGAGTTACTCTGGGAGAGTCACTGATGGAGAAGGATCTGGGTGTACTTGTAGATAATAGACTACAGAACAGCACACAATGTCAGTCAGCTGCTTCTAAGGCCAGCAGGATATTGTCATGCGTTAAAACAGGCATGGACTCTCGGGACAGGGATATAATATTACCGCTTTATAAAGCTTTGGTGCGGCCTCATCTGGAGTATGCCGTCCAGTTTTGGAACCCGATTCATAAAAAGGATGTTCTAGAGCTGGAGAGGGTACAAAGACGGGGAACTAAACTAATAAGGGGAATGGAGCATCTTAGTTATGAGGAGAGATGAAAAGAATTACATTTGTTTAGTCTGGAGAAGAGACGTTTAAGGGGAGATATGATTAACTTATTTAAATATATAAATGGCCCCTACAAGAAATATGGGGAAAAGATGTTCCAGGTAAAACCCCCTCAAAGGACAAGAGGGCACTGCCTCCGCCTGGAGAAAAAAAGGTTCAATCTCCAGAGGCGACAAGTCTTCTTTACCATGAGAACTGTGAATCTGTGGAACAGTCTACCACAGGATCTGGTCACAGCAACAACAGTAGAGGGCTTCAAAACAGGGCTAGACAAGTTCTTAGACCAAAATAATATAAATGCATATGTATAGAACCTATCACCCCTCCCCCTTCCCTGTATCCATCCCCTCCTTGGTTGAACTTGATGGACATGTGTCTTTTTTCAACCGTATTAACTATGTAACTATGTAACTGTTCTTAGACATTATTTTTGCCGTATATAATATGGCCCTATTACTTGTACACTGTTCTAAGGCTTTATTTTTGAAGTGTATAATATTGGCATTATTATTTGTACACTGTTCTAAGGCTTTTATTTTTGCTGTGTATAATATGGCGGTATTATTAGTGCACTCTTCTTAGGAATCATTTTTGCCATATATGATATGACGGTATTATTTGTACACAGTTCTGATGCTTTATTTTTGCTGTGTATGATATGGTGCTATTATTTGTACACTGTTCTGAGGCTTTATTTTTACAGTGTATAAAATGGCGGTATTATTTGTACACTGTTCTGAGGCTTTATCTTTCCTGTGTATGATATGGCGGTATTATTAGTGCACTGTTCTTAGGCATTATTTTTGCCATATATAATTTGTCGCTATTACTTGTACACTGTTCTGAGGCTTTATCTTTGCTGTGTATGATATGGCGGTATTATTAGTGCACTGTTCTTAGGCATTATTTTTGCCATATATAATTTGTCGCTATTACCTATACACTGTTCTGAGGCTTTATTTTTGCAGTGTATAACATTGGCAGTATTATTTGTACACTGTTCTGAGGTTTTATTTTTGCTGTGTATGATATGGCAGTATTATTTGTACACTGTTCTGAGGCTTTATTTTTGCAGTGTATAATATGGCACTATTATTTGTACACTGTTCTGAGGCTTTATTTTTGCAGTGTATAATATGGCAGTATTATTTGTACACTGTTCTGAGGCTTTATTTTTGCAGTGTATAATATGGGGGTATTATTTAGCACTGTACAATATATCGTCCTGGCCGGTACATCGCACCGGCTGGTGGTTGTTACCTCGGTGACACTGATTTTCCCGCACTGGTAGTAATGTCGGATTCTATAGCCTGTTTTTTCCAAAATATCTTCACCGGAATAGAAAAATGTAAAACACAAAGGAAATTGGATAGGAGTTGAATAATGGGAGTCTAATATCTTGTCGGTAATACGGTATTATTTGTCCAATATTACCCTTAGACGGTAGTTTTTACTTCTTGTCTGCCCCGGCCCTCTTTAGTGGTTACATATTCAGTAGACATCAGGGATCTGCCCGGAGTTTTTTGTTATCGACTTGATATTAATGGAGCCGCTCAGTCTTCTTGTTCAAACATAAAATAATTCCTAAATGGGATGTAATGAGTCGGAGAAGAACGTGAGCGGAATGATGTAACGCTGAGAGCGTGTGTTATATCTATAGCTATATCTTAGCGTTACGTTATACAGCTACAGTATACTGTATACAGCTCCACATCTGCTACAGCTACAGTATATACTGTACAGTAAGCTCCACATCTGCTACAGCTATAGTATATATAGTAAGCTTCATATACTGTACGCTACAGATACAGTATAGACAGTAAGCTTTACATATGCTATAGATACAGTATATAGAGTAAGCTTCACATACGCTATAGATACACTATGTAGAGCAGGAATGGGGAACCTTCGGCCCTTCAGCTGTTGCAAAACTACAATTCCCATCATGCCTGGACAGCCAAAGGCTGGAGGACCAAAGGTTCCCCATCCGTGATATAGAGTAAGCTTCACATACGCTATAGATACAGTATATACAGTAAGCTCCACATCCTCTATGATCTTTCCTAGATAAATCCTTTACAAGCTATTGCAAGGAGTTTTTTTTCTCAGAAGGGTCGTGTAATGGTGCGTGTGCGGAGATCCCCTTTATATCCGTAGTGCAGGCAGGGGTCTGTATGGAGGATATTAAAAAGACAAACGTCTGCTCTAGACTTGGACAGTGCTGAAATGTTAAATGGATGTTAATTCATTTTCGCGAACTTTGCAGGGTTAAAGTAGTGCTCAGGAAGGTTGAGCTGCAGTTTCCTATCAGAGGATGCAGGTCTGTATAATATGACCGCCATGAAACCTGAATTTAAAACTGTGCAGGTATAAGGGGAAAACAAGCAGAGAACTTTGTGAATGTTATCCTCTTTCTTTCTCGGTAATGATTCTCTCTTGGAGGCAGTACACTATGGGGGAGATTTATCAAACATGGTGTAAAGTGAAACTGGCTCAGTTGCCCCTAGCAACCAATCAGATTCCACCTTTCATTACTCACAGACTCTTTGGAAAATGAAAGGTGGAATCTGATTGGTTGCTAGGGGCAACTGAGCCAGTTTCACTTTACACCATGTTTGATAAATCTCCCCCAATAACTACATGTGCTCTAGACTAGGACGTGGCTAGGACTCAACTAAACCAAGTCCTGCCCTTATCTAAGAAGTGGGCTGTGCTAATGAGGCTTCACACATATAATCTAGCTAATTCTGCATGCCTTGCACTTTCCATTAAAAAATCTTAACTATTTCAGTATTAATCTATGTCTTGCAGGAAGTGGTGGATTCTCTTCAGTCTGACAATGCTCTCTGCTGCCACCTCTGTCCATGTCAGGAACTGACCAGAGCAGTAGCAAATCCCCATAGGAAACTTCTCCTGCTCTGGACAGTTCCTGACATGGACAGAGGTGGCAGCAGAGAGCACTGTGCCAGACTGGGAAGAATGCACCAGTTCCTGCTGGACATACAGCAGCTGATAAGTACCGGAAGACAGAGATTTTTAAATACAAGTACAAATCTGTATAACTTTATGACACCAGTTGATTTGAATTTTTTTTTTTCCTTTGGTGTACCCTTAAAATGTTTTTCATATTATTTACTTAGTGAAAAAAAATCTCTACAATTCAAATTTTACCCCAGTGTAAAATATTTGTGCCACTTAGGCCACCAGTTTGTCATCCATCATAATAAGTGTTATAAGGAACTATTGCAAAGTTAGAAAACTTTACTGTCATTCTTCTTAGGAAATCTCCCGAGGACGCTCTTCACGGCTAATCGCATTACCGACATAAGGTAACAGCACGCAGCAATCTGCTAACAACGCTAATTACAGAGGCGGCTTATCTGACAATAACAATTCCTGTTTATCTTCATTGCCAGGGACGTGCGCGCAGCCAGGGTGAGCGTCCTTACAGGGAACCGATCCCTCGTATCAGTGACAAGATAATAAGTGACTGCGCAAATCGTATCGTAATAAAGAAATCCACAGTCACAATGATTTATCACATAGCAAATCCAGGAGCAGACGATACTGTGAGCACTAATGAAAATCCGGGAACTAACAATAACTGGTAAGACTCTCAAAGCTATGTGACTATAAGTAGACATCTGTAACCCAACCAGCAGAATAGTGAGTGCAGCTCTGGAGTATAATACAGGATTTAACTCCATTTTGTATATATTATAAATACATTGGTGGTAACTGTTACTGTATAGGTCAATGCCATTTTGTATATCAGTCAGTGGGCACAGAATCTTCTATTCTTACATAGCGCAGCATCATATCTCTGTAGTGACAGCTGACTCAGCTTAGTCTCTTCATACAGACGACTGAACAGGAGCGATCTCTGGATCTGCATTGTTCAGCACCTGCACTGTTCTTGTCACAGATCCAGAAATAACTGCACAGCGATGCTGTTCCTTAAAGTTGGCTACAGGATTGTGTTTCTACCATTTAAAGGATCAATAGACCAGACTGAACCTTTCCATGTTTCCACTGAAGAACACAGCAGTCAGTCTGGAATGGCTGATAACAGCCAACAATAGAATGTCACCAGCACAGCAAATGAGGAGGAGGCAAAATGTAGGTGTAGTCAGGGGTGCTTCTGACATGAGGCCAGTTGAAGTGGCTGCCTCAGGCGGTGCCACCTGCTGTCAGGGCCACTTCTCCCATAAGGCGGAATGAGGAATCCATGAGGATTCTGGGGTCCCGGAGGGGGCAGTAATTGCACAACTCTGGCTGCTCTATGTAATCTGCTAAACTGCTGCCTGCCTCCTCCCCCATCACAGTCTGTACTTGGAATAAGCTAAGCTGCTGCCTGAATCCTCCCCCTGCAGCACAGTGCCTTCTGGGACAGGCTAAGCTGTTGCCTGGCTCCTCCCCCTGCAGCACAGTGCCTTCTGGGACAGGCTAAGCTGTTGCCTGGCTCCTCCCCCTGCAGCACAGTGCCTTCTGGGACAGGTTAAGCTGCTGCCTGGCTCTTCTCCCATCAAAGTGCCTTCTGGGACAGGCTAAGGTGCTTCCTGGCTCCTCCCCCATCACAGTGCCTTCTGGGACAGGCTAAGGTTCTTCCTGGCTCCTCCCCCATCACAGTGCCTTCTGGGACAGGCTAAGCTGCTTCCTGGCTCCTACGCCATCACAGTGCCTTCTGGGACAGGCTAAGCTGCTGCCTGGCTCCTCCCCCATCACAGTGCCTTCTGGGACAGGCTAAGCTGCAGCCTGGCTCCTCCCCCATCACAGTGCCTTCTGGGACAGGATAAGCTGCAGCCTGGCTCCTCCCCCATCACAGTGCCTTCTGGGACAGGCTAAGCTGCAGCCTGGCTCCTCCCCCATCACAGTGCCTTCTGGGACAGGCTAAGCTGCTGTTCCCTGATGAACCCCTAACTTCCTGTGCTGTGCTATGGGCCTAAAATTAGTCCACACTGAAAAATACCCCCAGCCACCCTGTTTATATGGTACACACTTGCCTACTTGCATCCTGTCACTGTCAGGGCAGCAGATGCATGAGCCCCGTCACTGCCTCTCTAAGCCCCGCCCCCTAATTGTAGAGAACTCCTTACTCCAGAATACAGGAAATTAGACAAGGTAAACTCTGGGCCTGCAGTATATATTATAAAATCAGTCTGCCATTTGCCTTCGTCAAAATGAGGCAGTTGACGAAGACAAATGGCCGAAACGTGTTCTGCTGTTCACACTTTTATGGTTTATGGAACCGAATAAAATTACATGATGATGAAAGTGGTGAGTGCTGGGATTTTCATCTAATTTGCTGTACGCTACTTTCCTCGTGCACCACCTGCATACACGGAGTGCCGCTCTGATCTTTTTCCTGCAGCATATATTATGACACTGGTGAGGAATATGAGGAATGTCGGCTGGTCTTTTCTACCTTCTTCTCTCTTCTTGTGCAGCTTCTTAGTAGTACTGTCTGCATATATTGTATACTGTATATGTAATGTACATACATGTGACTGAGTGTATGATAATGTGCATACATGTGACTGAGTATATAATAATGTGTGCATACAGCATGCATAAACTGTATAGTCAGAATATATGTTGTTATATCAGCATTCCAGAGGCTCCAGAAGACGCTAACCAGGGAGTCTCAGCATAAATTAGGTATTAGGATGACACTTTCTCTGCCACCGCTCCTAACAGTGCTCCCAGCCAAAGATTAGGACAACTAACAGCGTGGGACCAGTGCTGAGGCGGAAGGTTAGACACCTACCCTCCTCCTCAGCTTCCCGAGTGTTATAGGACACTATCAGCAGGTTAGATTCATCTAACCCCTTTAACTGTAAATGCCACTAATGAGCACTTAGTTATATGTGATACTCTGATTGACAGAGTGATTAGCCAGTGGATCCTCGCTCTGCCAAGTCGGTAAACTTTTCTTTATGGCATCAAGGGAGTAAATTATACCTCTGTATGTCTATCCTGCCCGTTTATATCTCTGACAGAAAACTCAATTGTAATGCGACTTCATCCGAGATACCGACTCATGGAGCACACCCACAATTTATTATTGTCACAGAACCCTTATTTATGGATCTGGATGGGACAAAACATGGCTGCAACGCACAGGCAACTCTCCAAACTTTCCTTATGTCTCTACAACACTGAGTTTTTAAAAATGTTCATTGTTCCTTTCTGAATATGCAGTGGTTCAGATTACATAGAAAAGCAACAATTGTGTAGAATTCATCCCGGAGAATAATAAATCATAATTAAAAACAGCTGCCAGCCGCTTCTTATTTAACTAATGAGGGTTGTCTATTAGTATTGAGAAGAATTACAATTCATATACTATACAGAACTAAAAAAGAAATGATTACTATTAAACTGCCTCTTACTGACTCCTGAATACAGGAATACTACAATAATACTGTATAACTACTATAATACTGCTCCTATATACAAGAATATAACTACTATAATACTGCCCCTATATACAAGAATATAACTACTATAATACTGCTGCTATATACAAGAATATAACTACTATAATACTGCCTCCTATATACAAGAATATAACTACTATAATACTGCTCCTATAAACAAGAATATAACTACTATAATACTGCTCCTATATACAAGAATATAACTACTATAATACTGCTCCTATATACAAGAATATAACTACTATAATACTGCTCCTATAAACAAGAATATAACTACTATAATACTGCTCCTATATACAAGAATATAACTACTATAATACTGCTCCTATAAACAAGAATATAACTACTATAATACTGCCCCTATATACAAGAATATAACTACTATAATACTGCTCCTATATACAAGAATATAACTACTATAATACTGCCTCCTACATACAAGAATATAACTACTATAATACACGAACTGGAGAGAATGGAACGGCTGCACATCCCATCTATGGCTGATACTAATGCCGCTAGGCCTATATTAAAAATCAACACCAGAGTGTCTGTATATGAATTGATCAAGCCATATTGCCCCGTGTACCACCGCACAGGTCCTCTGGTCCACACTGGTCCCTACGCTAACTCCACACCGCAGGGTTGGTGGCCACTGACTGGCACGGTGTGGACTTAGTGTAGGGACCCATGTGTATCAGATACCGGCACGAGGTACATGGGGCAGTATGGCTTGATCAATTCATACACAAAATTCTGATGTGTTTTTTATTTAGCCTAGGGGCATTAGTATCAGCCATAGGTGTGAGGTGCAGCACTCTTTTTCTTCCCTGAACCGCATAACTACTATAATACTGCTCCTATATACAAGAATATAACTACCATAATACTGACCCCATGTACAAGAATATAACTACAATAATACTGCTCCTATATACAAGAATATAACTACTATGGCCTCCCTTCCCTGACTGTGCACGCCTGCGGGGGTGGTGGTCACTGACCGGCACAGTGTGGACTTAGTGTAGGGACCCATGTGTATCAGATACCTGCACGAGGTACATGGGGCAGTGTGGCTTGATCAATTCACATACAGAATTCTGATGTTTTTTATGCAGCCGAGAGGTACTAGCATCAGCCATAGGTGTGAGGTGCAGCACTCTTTTTCTTCCCTGAACCGTATTTTGTTTCTCTCTTTTCTCCGTGTTTTGCACTCCTCCTGGTGAGTCCCACATGACCGCAATTAGCAGGAGACACCTGAGTGCTCATGGTTTTAATCCCTCCTGTCTGTCCCATCATTTCCTAAACCTCAATAGATCCGGACTGTCCCTTTGGGCCATGATTGATACATCTCTTCCTATACCCAGAAGAAAGGTCTATCATTCAAGGCTTAGGATGTGCGGCCCCAGGGATGTTCAGGTTTTAGCAGGTTTGGACAAACCCAAAAAAAGTCATTCTACCCTGAAACATATTCTGTACTATTATAAGTCCTGGGGGTATCTAAGTACTGGGAGCCATTGTTAGGACTGCTATAGGTGAAGCCCGGGTCTGCAGTCTAGTGGCCCGCCAGCGTCCTAACAATACTGTTTTATTTCTAATGTTATCAAAAGAACGAGCAAAACCTGATAAGTCTCCACTGTACTCACTATAATACCGCTATCCGGGTCACTAAATATTATCCATACAGACTGCAGCCATCAGTCTATGGGCATCAGAGTTATTATTGAGATTTATTGGATGATTTTGTCTTTGGGGAGAAGAAGCAGGCGGTTATTATGGGATTTATTGCAGCGTCTATAGCGGTATGTATTCCAGGATATTAGTGTGCGGCACATTGCCGATCCTCACACTCACACAGACTGTTCTGTTTTCAGTTTCGGATCATCTTTGGGGAAATATATTTTTCATTATACACAGAGGCAAAACTTCTCATTGTAAGAACACTGGGGAGAGGCAAATAAATAATTTATTATCTAGTATTACATACATAGCGGGCGTCAATTACTGGGAAAATTATTCTCATGCTCTGACATCACGTGTGTTAAAGTCTCTGTTCACATCAGAAACTTCAGAGCTGTAGGAAGTTCACAATATTGCTTCACATTTTTCTACCATTGTCTCGCTGTGCCTCTGCCTGAGTGATGGTGATTTCTGTGGACAGCACACCAGGTGGCTAGGTGGAGTACTGCATGTAAAAAAATACATATAAATAAATATGAACTCAAACCATTAAAAGTGTATAATTGGTATTTGCTCACCTTTCTTTTTCTTTTCCCTCTAGTGTGGACGGAATCTGTCTCTGCCTAGAATGGAGTCTATGGCACAGGCGGAGATTCCGCGAGCAGCGGCCAGCGACGGAATCTGCAGCGGCCTTTCCACGCATATTCCGCAGTGTGCATGCATATGCTTCACATTCATCTGAAGTGGAAGGAGTCTTTCTATTGTCGTTTATGTCTATGATGCTTGCCATAAAGCATGTAACTAAATGCTGTTAAAAACAGCTCAGGCAAGATGGCAGCCCCCATCCCCCATTTCCAAAAAGTGGAATTATTTTCAGGAAATAGAAACAGATTAGGAAAAAAGTATTAGTATCTGACTCTAATCGGTAAAAGAAAATCTAGGTAAAGCATTCCCTTTAACATACCGCCCCCGTAAGTAGTCCCTGTGGTAGCCCTTTAAAGTAGATAATTTCCCCAATGTAAATAGTCCCCCTGTGGGTAGCCCTCCATGTAGATAGGCCCGCGTATAATTAAAAAACTCAACTGCCTTGCAGCTCTGCACACTTCCGACATATGTCAGTGCTGCATTATGTAACTGTGAGTGTTTCTTACAATTGCTCACAGTTAAAGAGCCAGGTACAGGTTCGATGAGCGCTCTTCCAACGGCAGGGGACACCACCTGAGGCCATGACTCCATGTGGCTTCATAGCATAGGTGCCCCAGCGTGTGGCCTACCAGACAGTGGTGTGGCCCATCGTAAAATCCATGTAAAATAGGAAGAAAGGGGTGTGGTCTATCTAGATAGAGCTGTGACACTTGAGAAAAGGGGTGTGGCCTATTGGGATAGAGATGTGACATTGGAGGAAAGGGGTGTGTCCACCCAGGAAAGGGGTGTGACGTGGAGGAAATGAGTATGGCCTATTGGGAAAGAGATGTGACATGGAGGAAAGGGGTGTGCCCTACCAGGAAAGGGGTGTGACATGGAGGAAATGAGTATGGCCTATTGGGAAAGAGATGTGACATGGAGGAAATTAGTTTGGCCTATCAGGAAAGAGATGTGACATGGAGGAAATTAGTTTGGCCTATCAGGAAAGAGATGTGACATGGGAAGGAAGGGGTGTGGCCTACTGGGAAAGGAATATGTAAAAAATGATGGTATGTTACCTTTGCCTTAAGGAAGCCAATGGTTGGTATAAACTGAAACTTAACAATGAAAATTTAGGCTCCATTACACCCAGCAGGCCGCTTGCCCTGGTCATTTTAAAAAATGGAGAAAAGATCATCAGTTGTTGCCCTCAATTGAGCCTGAAGAGGTAAATAAATGCAGGCCTAATCTGAGCCCTGAAAAGCTCCTATGTCAGGCCTAGGTCTGTGTCTATTCTGGGTCACATGGTTGTAATTTTATTATCTTCAGGGTATTTCGGGAATGTAAACGATATATAACCGCCCAGTCTATATGTTATAAATTATACACAAAAAAATTCCACAAATCACCATAAATTCTGTGTCTGCATCTTTTAGGGAAAGGAAATCCTATAAGATTATCCCATCAGAAAGCAATCAAACCCCTGAATGTAATGTATATATATATATGTATGTATATATGTATAGGTCAGTATTTTTACTAGATATTCATTTTATTTCAATCTCTTTCCTTTGCAATGTGATAGCCCTCGCGGGGCCTGTAATTCCCCTCTGGCGCTCGGCTTCTATATAAAGGAAATTGCCCTCCCATATGTAATAATAGCCGCATTATCAGTTATAATGAACGTATATGAGGATTGTGGTTTCTTCCTTGTAATTTGTGCTAATCCGATATCCCTCGTGTTTCATACCATTAATCACCGACACACGGAGCCGCAATATCCAACATGAAGGATTCCAGCAGAATCCCGGTCCCTCCGCCAGCCGCATCTCGTTCTGTGATATCGGTAAAAGCTTTCTGATGGCTTTTGAGCGTAGATCCTCGGATACATTAGACGCCGCCGCTCGTGCGCACCGATAGAGGTAATGTATCTCAGGACGTAATGAGCTTGACTCGTAGGCAGAATCACATTAATGTAAAAGCAGGAGACAAACACAAGGGTCAGGAATTCTACCTGGGGAATATAAAGCGGTAGTGTCTACTGAGGAGCCTGTCTTATCAAGGGGAGAATCAGGTATAGGGGGAAATGATGAGAGGATGAAGGGGTCACGGATTGTAGCTGGCCAAACACATGATTTGGAAGACATCTAATGTGCGTCAGAGCAATGTTCAGCCTTCAAACATCATTTAACAAGAGTTCCAGGGGTTAAGAGAAATTCTAGGACCCAATTTATGTCACGTACACAGGGCTCGCTTTATCACGTGACTCGGGTGCAACTGCTCAGAGTCGATCTTTCACGCTCTCAATCTCTCACGCCCCTACACTCAGGCCTTAGATTAGAACAAGGATCACCCTGACTCAGCCTTCCACACACCCACCAACACAATATGCTGCCACCACCCTATCTATTACGTTATTGGGGAGACAGGGAACCCCAATAGTGTTCCACTTGCAAGCAGACACACCCACACGGTAGAGTAAGCCAACTGGTCATACACATGCACTCTTGACGGAGCTACCTAGGTTCGTTTTAGGCTACAAGACAAACCATCAAACTTTTAGGTTTAATGAATTAAAATGGACAGTACTTGGTTACAAAAAGAAGGTTAACAAAAGATATACAGACACTGCAAACAATGAAAACAAAAAGGATAAAATAAGAAAGTTCTAATACTTAGCACAGGATGCGTTGTATAGGTTCTTCCTTCCCAGGGGATATGGGCTTACAACGTGGTGCACAAACCAATTCGATTGGATCCCCATCCCGCTGTACCCTGCCGTCTAATCTGACAATCACTATCAATGGCTGCACTCTGTCCCCTGTCCCCTAAGTCTACTGCCTTGGGGTCACCTTTGACTCTGCCCTGTCTTTTAAACCGCATATTCAGGCCCTGACCACCTCCTGCAGCTTTCACCTCAAAAACATTTCTAGAATCCGCTCTTTTCTCACCCCTGACTCCACCAAACTGCTGGTGCATGCTCTCATTATTTCCCGCTTGGACTACTCTAACATCCTCCTCTCTGGCCTTCCATCTAACTCCCTTGCTCCCCTCCAGTCTATCCTTAATTATGCCGCTTGACTAATCAACCTTTCCCCTCGCTTTGCCTCAGCCTCTCCCCTCTGCCAATCCCTCCACTGGCTCCCCATTGCCCAACGTATTCACTTTAAATTATTGACCATGACGTACAAGGCAATCCACAACCTGTCCCCTCCGTACATCTCTGACCTTATATCCTGTTACCGTCCCTCACGCCACCTTCGATCCTCCAGTGACCTCCGTCTGCGCTCCCCCCTTGTTTGTACCTCACACAACTGCCTCCAAGACTTTGCCCGAGCCTCCCCCATACTCTTGAACTCACTACCCCGACACATCTGGCTCTCACCCACCATCAAGTCCTTCAAAAGTAACCTAAAAACCCATCTCTTCAAACAAGGCTACAACCTACAATAACTCTGCATCCCACTTGAATGGCTGCACTTTACCTCCTGTTTCTCTCCCATTACCTTATAGATTGTAAGCCCTCGCGGGTAGGGTCCTCTTCCCCATGTATCAGTCTGCCATCTGCCTTCATGTAATGTGTTTTGATCTTGTAATGATCTTGTTTGTTACCCCTGTCGCCTGTATAGCGCTCTGGAATTAAGGGCGCTCTATAAATAAATAAATAAATAAATAAATAAATAAATAAATAATAATAATAATAATAATAATAATAAAGGGCTTCACGCCAGGACTGGTGATGAAAAGTGCCTACCACTGTGATGTGCCTAATCTTTGGTGTTCTGTGGAACAACAAGAATCAGGAGTTCCTCTTAGGAGCCATCTGGTGAGCAACCTTCTCTTTTTGAGACAGTGAGTATACAGTATGCAATCCTTCAGAGACTGAGCAGGAAACAAAATGAAAAACGTCACTGTAGTTAAAAATAACTTTTGACCTGGACTGACGCGTTTTGGCAGTACAAACCTTCCTCAGTAGTGTTGAGCAAACCTGTCAAACTTTTCAGGTTCAGCAATGTTATTCAAACCCAAACGCCCTTTGTTCCTCGCGGCTGCCAGGATGTTCCTTGGATGCTGCCCTAGGGCTGCCAGGAAAACATGGAGACAGCCATAGGCCATAGGTTGTATCCATGTTTTCCAGGACTCCCTAGGGTGGCTTCCAAACTTCTACAGCCACAGGGAATCAAACACTGAGTTTTTGGGTTCGGATAATATTTGACAGGTTTGATTAGCACTACTCCTCAGCTGTCTGGCTTTTACTGTCGGAAAATGTCCTATGTTATTTACATGAAACTGTGAACATGTGATTCTACAAATAAATCTGCTGGAGAGTGCCGGGTCTTCTACTAACTTCATGTAGGATTCCTTTACCTCATGCACCACCGGACTATGGAGTGCTGTCTCTACACAGGTACTCCTTAAGGACCTTTATAGCTCCTAAAACTCAGGGACTCCCCTTGCTGTTTTTTACACCAGTGGCTCAGTCCTCTTTTCCTGTGGCCCCTGTGCAGCCCTTGGCATCGGGGCCCCATTGTCATCCTTGCTTTCAGTCACTTTTACAGTTCCATCTGCTCACCCAGCCTGCTGACTACATCCATTCATCCTGTTACTCCATTGCTATGCACCAGCACCTTGTGTGTCAGGACTGGCCACTACCCATACCAGGACCACCTTGTGTAGTGACCTGGCATCTTCCGGCAGCGGAATTCCAGCTCATACGTCCTGTAATGGGACAAAAGGTGAAGACCTGGTGGGCAGTTAAACTCCGCTCCCCGACCTGGCCCGAAGTTAAACCAGTGAGTTGCAGTTTATTGAAATCTGGATTGTCTGCATTCACTACTGTTACTCCTGTTTGTTTGTTTTTTAGTTTAGTTTTTTTTTTACTAAAAGACTTTTGGTGAAGTTAAAGAGTCACTGTCGTATTTTTTTTTTTTTTGCAGAAATCAATAGTCCAGGCGATTTTAAGAAACTTTGTAATTGGGTTTATTAGCCAAATCTGCCATTATCTGCATGTAAAAAGCCTTTTCCCAGGTCCCCCCCTCCTTCCTCTTTTTCATCCACTCTGAAAAATCTGAAAATTGTGACTTGTTGCAGGAGTCGTACCCTGTCTGTTCTAGGGAGAGGGGAGGGGGGAGGAGGAAGGAGGGAGTTAGCCGGCAGCAGAAAGCAGATAACAGAGGATTACAGGCACGGAGCTGGGTGACAGCTGTAATCCAAGCTCAGACAGGTCACTGGTGACTGTCACAGGAGATATCCCGTGAGGGATTTGTAGATTAACTCTTTGTTGTCCTGTTTTGGTCTTTTCTTTAGCTCTCTCCATAGGAGAACAATGAAGACAGGGGGGAGAGCTTCAAACTGCTTTTTCATGATAAAAATGCATTTTTTCGGATAATAAACCCAATTACAAAGTTTCTTAAAATCGCCTGGACTATTGATTTCTGCAAAAAAAAAATTCACGACAGTGACAATTTAACATCTGGCTACTGGGGACCATAAGAGATGAGGTGACTGGCCAACCACTTACAAGTTGGGTAAGGAGAGCTGAGATCAATATACTGTAGACATGGCAGTGCCCAAATAATAGAGCCCATAGGTGAGAGTTATGGCTGTGCCATATGCATGTCGGGTGGAGCATGGAGCTACATGGCCTCAGAGGACTTCAGTTTTGTATGGAACTCTCTTGGCTTCTTGTTCCTCTACATATACTGTACATAGTGTGATGGAGCATGCCATCATCCCAGTTCTGTTGGACTGGTATATATCCCTCTATTGTAAATCTGAACTATCCAGAGGTACAGCAGAAGCCCTATTATAGCTGTGACCATGTCCTAACCGTGAACTGCAGGGACCATACACGACGGACCATGGATTCTAATAATGCTTCTACATATGTGTATATGGGGGCACATACCCAATCCTTGGGACCCTCGAGGAAGTCACAGATTGTTCTGGGGACCCTGTCATGTGACCGACTCCACGCTTCCCATCCCACAGCAGGGCCTCCTCTCTGTACACAGATATCCACAGCCGCTCCACTTCCCAGGACTTCATCCTCTTTGATAATTGAAATTAGTTGCATGTAAATCCTGGGAAAAAAGAGACAAAGGAGGCGAATAATTGGATCAATATGAGAATAGGAGAAGAGCGTCTTCAGGGGGGAGAGATCTCACAATGAGAGCTTCATTAAGGGAATGCTCCGGATTTACATTGGTTCAAGTTCATTCTTTAACCCTTTATTGCCTGCAGCCAGCTGAAGCTTTTATGTCGCTGCTACATTTTATAATAATTTTTTCCATGCGTCCAGGAAGCCAAAGCTTTCAGATTTCTCTCTCCGCGTCGTCCTCTGAGGGTTTGTTTTTATTTCTGTCATTTTAATAACATCTAAATATAATGTGTTAAATATGTTTTATTCGTTTTTTGAGAACAAACAAAAATTAAATGATGATTCCGCAATTTTTTATTTTTTTTTTACTCTTAGGCTATATTTACATAATGTATTTTTTTATGACAAGAACGACCATTGTTTGCAATGGAAACAACGGCCGTTCTTGTCATAGAAAAATCTATGCAAAGACTGGCCGTTCACACAATGTATTAACAGGTCAATTATTTTTGGCCGTTGTGCATTAAAATCAATTCCATTTTCAGTGCAACAACTGCCGTTGTTCTTACATTGTTTAAACATGGTCTTACAGTGATGCCCAGTTAATTTTTTTTTTCATTATTTACTTCTTTGGGGCCAGTTCACACGGAGTAAAACTGGCAGAATTCCAAAGCGGAACTTTTCGCCGCGGTATCCCGCCAGCCTCTGTGTCATACTGGCAGTCTATGGGAGTGCTCGCACCTCCTCTCTCCTCGTGGAAGAATTGACGTCAATTCTTCCGAGCGGAGATGCAATGAGAGAGGAGGTGCCCAAGCCCTTCCATGGACTGCCAGTATGACATGGAGGCTGGCAGGATTCTACCAGTTTTACTCTGTGTGAACTGGCTCTTACACCTAAACATGTAAGAAAAAATATATTTTTTTAGTCGCTTAAAGGGGTATTCCCCTCAAACATTACTTTTGATATTTTCCTGCCCATGGTTCTCAGCTGCTGCTTCCTACTGAAAACACAAAAATCTGTGTGTGAGCTTTACTCTCCGTCTCCCCCTCTTCCCCCTCCCTTCTGAGACAGCTGGCAGGCTTTATCTGCAACATTGTAGCTTCTTTGTAATGCTGAGAGGATTAATCACAGTTAGTTCATCAGCAACTAGACCTCAGATAAACTCTCACAGCATTACAAAAAAGTTACAATGTTGCAGATACAGGCTGCCAGGGACTTGTTTACATCAGCCGTCTCAGGGAAGGGGGAGTAG
Source organism: Dendropsophus ebraccatus (assembly GCF_027789765.1). Lineage (NCBI taxonomy): Eukaryota > Metazoa > Chordata > Amphibia > Anura > Hylidae > Dendropsophus > Dendropsophus ebraccatus. The sequence goes on from NC_091459.1 coordinate 119,219,580, forward strand.
GGGGAGACAGAAAGAAAAGCTCACATACAGATTTTTGTGTCTTCACCAGAAAGTAGCAGCTGAGAACTGGGGGAAGGATACTGAATAGCTAATAATAGTATGAAAGGACTATGGGTAGCAACATATGAAATGTTATGTTTGAGTGGAATACCCCTTTAATTCAAAGAACTAAAACTTTTACCTTTTTATTGATGTAGCTGTAGGATAGTTCATTTTTTACACAATGAGTGGTAGTTTTTTATTACCATTTCATTTAATATTCTTATGACTATTTTTAGGGGCATATGACTTTTTGATCAGTTTTTGTGTAAGTTTGGGGAGCACATCGGTCTGTATGATGGCGGCAGCAGCCATTCCTTATAATGTTATTGACCATACATGATGCTGCTGCACCAGGGGAATAACTTTTCACCCCCACCTGTGATTTACTGACGTGACCCGAGACCATTAACCTCCCAGCTCTCTCGGTAACACACAATATGGCTAAAATATAGGCTTTCAAGTTTATTGGTCGTCCTCCAGCAGGATTAATGCATTTTATGTTGCATTATCGATAGAAGTAGTTGACCTTGGTGATGGCGGGATACGCGGAGGTTACAGAAATGACGGTCGGGTCTATGGACTTAAATAAGGGGGTGACGAGGATGCAGGAACTCTATTAAGGAATTCATTATACTGTCGGGAATGGTCATGTGTATAAAGCAGCTGCCAGGCTTATACTAGAGAGACAATTCCTATTAAACTGTACAGAAAAGGAAAAAATATCTACTGCTGCAACAAATCATCTCATCCCTAGCAATAGATAGATAGATAGATAGATAGATAGATAGATAGATAGATAGATAGATAGATAGATAGATAGGAGATAGATAGATAGATAGATAGGAGAGAGATAGGAGATAGATAGATAGATAGATAGATAGATAGATAGATAGGAGATAGATAGATAGATAGATAGATAGATAGATAGGAGATAGATAGATAGGAGATAGATAGATAGATAGATAGATAGATAGATAGATAGATAGATAGATAGATAGGAGATAGATAGATAGATAGATAGATAGATAGATAGATAGATAGATAGATAGGAGATAGATAGATAGATAGATAGATAGATAGATAGATAGATAGATAGATAGTTATGGTAAATAGAAATAATATAGAGGCACTCTGAATTTGATAATTCCTTTTCTTTAGAAGGATACACCAGCTCGTAGTGAGTGATATATCTCTTCCAGGGCTGCAGTCACAGCTTATACTGATCAGTACTGCTCTATAATGTGCTCCATGCTGTTGCTTCTGATATAGAGATATAGGGCGGCAGGATCTCCTCTTCTGTATTTGTGCAGCATCATAACAGTTAGTCTACACCCACTAGCACAAGGACAATTATCTTTAGCAGAGGAACTGTATATTTTTCCACTTTTGTTTTTTTTCCTAATTTCTGACAAGGACTGCCACATGTCACTAAGGAAGGGTAACAGAAAGCAATTTTTAGACAGCTTGTAAATGGTGAACTTTTATTGTTGGGGCAAATTTATTTTTTATTAATATGATTCTTTAAAGGGAATCTATCGTTAATGTCACAGTGCATACCCAGTATACTCCCCTGCAGAGCATTGTGTGATGGGCACGGTTCAACTCCGCTCCCCCTGCATGCACTATGTTACAGAGCATGCCCACACCACTCTCCCGTAGATCAGTATATGGCAGGTACACCTCAGCTCTCCTCCCCCTTCCTGTACTATGATCTCTGTCTATGTTACAAAGCATGCACACACCACTCTCCTGTACAGTGGCTTAGCTATAGGGGTTGCAGGGGTCGCCATGGCGACCAGGCCCCTACGCTAGGGGGGCCCGCACGGCCCCCCCTTGCCACTTCCTCCTGTGCTCCCACAATCCGGGGGGGGGGGGGGGCGCGGCAGGGGCGGGCGGGGCTGGGGAGCATATGCCCACCGACTCAGTCCCCCCCGTGCAGTTAAATTGCCGCGGTCGCCGGACCTCTTGTGAATTCAGTGAGCTTCCGGGACGCCGGCCCCGGACGGAAGCTCACTGATGCAGGACCGCGGCGCCCGGATTTCTCCTCGCTCCTCCTCGGCAGCTGACATGTGACGTCATCACGTCCTGGCGCCGCGGTCCTGCATCAGAGAGCTTCCACCCAGGGCCAGCGTCCCGGAAGCTCACTGAACTTAAAAGAGAAGCTGCCAGGCCTGAGGGAGATCAAGGATCCAGGTGAGGTGAGTTTATTTATTTTATTTTATTTTTTCATTTTTTACATAAATGTTGCAATGTGGGGGGCTGCACAAGGGGTCTATACAGGGGGGGGGGGCTGCACAAGGGGTTTTTACTATGAGGGGGCTGCACAGGGGGTCTATACAATGGGGGGCTGCACAGGGGGTCTATACAATGGGGGGCTGCACAGGGGGTCTATACTATGAGGGGGGCTGCACAGGGGGTCTATACAATGGGGGGGCTGCACAGGGGGTCTATACAATGGGGGCGGCTGCACAGGGGGTCTATACTATGAGGGGGGCTGCACAGGGTGTCTATACTATGAGTGAGGCTGCACAGGGGGTCTATACAATTGGGGGGTGGCTGCACAGGGGGTCTATACTATGAGGGGGGCTGCACAGGGGGTCTATACTATGAGGGGGGCTGAATAGGGGGTCTATACTATGAGGGGGGGCTGAATAGGGGGTCTATACTATGAGGGAGGCTGCACAGGGGGTCTATACTATGAGGGGAACTGCACAGGGGGTCTATACTATGAGGGGGGATGCACAAGGGGTCTATACTATGGGAGGGGGGCTACACAGGGGGTCTATACTATGAGGGGGGTTACACAGGGGGTCTGTACTGTGGGAGATCTACACAGGGGGGCTACACAGGGGGTCTATACTGTGGGGGGCTACACAGGGTGTCAATGCTGTGGGGGGCTACACAGGGGTTCTATACTGTGGGGGGCTACACAGGGGGTCTATACTGTGGCGGGGCTACATAGGGGTCTATATCTACATTATCTGTACTCAGAGATATCACTGTGTTATCTGTGCTGTTACATAGGACTGCAGGTGACATCTACATTATCTGTACTCAGAGAAATCACTGTTATCTGTGGTGTAACATAGGACTGCAGGTGACATCTACTACATTATCTGTACTCAGAGGGATATCACTGTGTTATCTGTGGTGTTACATAGGACTGCAGGTGACATCTACTACATTATCTGTACTCAGAGATATCACTGTGTTATCTGTGGTGTTACATAGGACTGCAGGTGACATCTACTACATTATCTGTACTCAGAAGGATATCACTGTGTTATCTGTGGTGTTACATAGGACTGCAGGTGACATTTACTACATTATCTGTACTCAGAGATATCACTGTGTTATCTGTGCTGTTACATAGGACTGCAGGAGACATTTACTTCATTATCTGTACTCAGAGGGATATCACTGTGTTATCTGTGGTGTTACATAGGACTGCAGGTGACATCAGGTGACTTATCCAGGTTGCAGAAGTTCAAACTTCATCGTGCCCTGCTGACAGTTTATTATGGGAGTTGTAGTTTTGCAGCATGTAGCTCTTCAGGTTGCAGCACTACAACCCCCATTGTTTCCAACTGGCAGTTTATGATGAGAGTTGTAGTTTTGCAGCTGGAGAGTCAAAGATTGGAATACAATGATTAGACAATGACACAGTACAGTCCATTAATTATAGGGGGCAGTAGTGCAGTACATGAGGTGGAGGCAGTGACAGTGCATTAGAACATGGTGGCACATTAGAGTAATTGGATATAACATTAGATATGACTTTGCCTGATCGGGTGAGATGGGGGGCCCCAAGCTAACATTTTGCACCAGGGCCCATCAGCCTTTAGCTACGCCCCTGCTCCTGTAGATCAGTGTATGGCAGGGACACCTCAGCTCTCCTCCCCCTTCCTGTAAGTAATTTCACGACTTTAAATTAGTAAAGCGAAAAATCATGGCCCCTTTCTTCCAGAGACAGCACCACTCCGATTTCCAGTTTGGGTTTGGTTTTGCAACCCAGTTCCATTGAAGTGACTAAGCCTAATGGGAAAACCCTGTCCGAACTGGAGACACAAGAGTCATGCTGTTTCTGGAAGAGAGTGACTATGTTTTCTAAATCAGAATAGCCCCTTTAATGTATATGGTACTATACACTGCATGTGTGTGTAATATGAACCCATAAAACTCTATGGTCCCTTCTTGTGGCACGATGAACATCTATAGGCCTGTAATATGAGCCTGTAGGGAACATGTGGCTCTTTGATGAGATTTGTTGGCAGTGACTACACAATGTTATTGGTCAGTATCCGGCATCTGGCACTAGTATATAATCTGATGTATACAGCAGCACGGTGGAGCTCTGATCCCTGCTCAGGAATAAGTGCTGATCTGTAGGTATCCCCCCGGGCTGGATTTGCTGTCCAGGCACATAGTATTAATCACTTAGCAGATGGAAAGGTTACGGCTTATGTTGGTCAGCACTCACCTACCTGTGAATGATTACTCCAATCTCCTGGATTGCTATGCGGGTCCAGCGGTGCGGAGCACCAGATGTAAATGCCAAAGTCCGGGGACGGAATGAGAAAGTGCAGGATTCATGGAACATCCAGTAACTGTACAACCATTTCTAGCTGCTGGTTAATAATCATTTCCCTCGGACATTTATAACCATTATAATATGGAGATAATGACCCTAAGTACAAGTGTTATAATGGCGATTAGACATAATGGTTGATCTCGCTGGCAATGCTGTCATCTGTTCTTCTCTCCGCGGGTTATATGGGTGATACTCTTCTCTATTCATGATCTAGGTGAGGAGTCTCCCTCTAATGGTCATGGGCAGATTTCTAGCCAATCACAGACTAGGACAGGCTTGGTGGCCACTATGGGGCCCTTGTATAGAAAGGGGACCCACCCGTAGTTGTTTTGTCCCTTTTGGTGGGTGTCTCCCATAGTGGTGAGAACCTGTGCAACTGAGAGGAGTGTGTCAGACTAGAAAGAATACACCACTTCTTGCTGGACATACAGCAGCTGACAAGTACGGGAAGACTAGAGATTTTTTTTTAGAGGTAAATTATAAATTTATATAACTTTTTGACACCAGGTGATTTGAAAGAAATAAAAATCACTGGAATATCTCTTTAAGAATTTAGATATCAAATAAGGCTGCCAAAAATTTGTGCATTGGGGTACGATAGGATATGGATAATGTGAAATAGGACATCAGGCAGGGGTTATATACTGATGTACCTTAGTGATGTTCGTGAAGGAAAACCCTAGACAGACTGCAGTTCCTAAACAGACTGCTGACAGTCTTCTTCTGCTATAGGGGAAACAGCTGCCATGAAGGGTTGACCTTGGTCACCACTAGAGATGATCGAAACAGCGCTAATTTTCAGGTTCGGACCATCGGCAATTGACTCCCCTTGCCTTCCTGTTCCGTATCTTACAGGACAGGGATACAGCCTAGGTAAAAGGCTGTATCACTGTTTTTCAGGCGGCACTCGGGCTGTCTCCACCTTCCCCACGGAACGGGAAGGCAGCGGGAGTCAAATGCCAATGGTTTGAGTTCAAACGAACCTAAAAATTTGCGCTGTTCGATCATCTCTAGTCACCACTAGTGATGAGCGAACTTACCGGAAGTTTGTGCTTGGCAATATTTCTCTAAATCCGAATGCTCTGCATTTGATTCATGGTGGAGAAGTTGGATTCCACCCTAGGGAGTCTTAGAAAACATGGATACAGTCATAGATGGTATCCATGTTTTCCTGGCAGCCCTATTGCTGCATTCAACTTCTCCACCAGGAGTCAAATGACCAGAGTTCAGATAAACGTTGCAGAACACAAACTTTTGGCAAGTTTACTAATCACTATTCACCACCATGTTTTGATAAGCCCTACATATACATATAGCCACAGTTATTAGGGTACTCAGGGTGCACCAAGAAAACATTCTGCTCACCATTACTTTTCCTCCACCAGCCTGACTTGTTGACTGGTGCTTGTGCGAAATTCTAATAATTCTAAAAATGACACAAAAACTCCAAAACCATCCCTCCCATTCTTATGATTCGGACATTGGCTGCGTTCTGTGTTCTATACTGATTCTTTTCTAGAGTCCAATGAACATAAAATCTAGGAGTAAATGAACCTGTTAATAATAAACTCCTCTTGGCCGGTGAACAGGATAATAACAATTACAGTTCTACACAAAAATATTACACCTAATGAAGAATGTCACCATGAATTATAGAGGGAATCCATTCTCATCTGGAAGCCGGTAAAGACCAAGACATTTCCACGACTGCTGACTTGGTTGTTTGAGCCTGGAGTATTTGTTGGAGTCAGCAAAGTAAACAAAACTTATGAAGAGGATCATAAACTATAGTCATCCACCGCAATGGAGCACTAAATTCCTTAACAAGAGGAATGGGAGAACAAGAAGAACAACAAATCCATGAAGATGTCACCATCTACACCAGGGGTGGTATACAATGGAGGAGACCAGCCAACTTAATGAAACCCAAATCTGGGGGGATAAACTGAATTTAGGCAAATTTGGTTAAGTTTAGACTAGAACATTTGGAGGAATTCAAGAGAAATGGAAGATTAACATATCAGCAAAGGTATCAACATCTAAACCACATGTGGGACATAATGGAGGAGACCAACCAACATGCCAGTGCCCAAACATGGGAAAATAAATACAATTTTAGGTAATTCCACCAAATTTGCTTTGCTTTAGACAAGAACATTTGGATGAACTCAAGAGAAACAGCAGATCAATAAGGACAACGTCAGCGAAGGTGTCAACATCTAGACCAGGCACTGGTGGAATTACCAATATATAATAGTCATGTCTGTACATCAGAGTAGTGTAGTAGTGTCCGTACATCAGAAGATTTTTTTTTTTCTTACCATCAAGAGCCTAACACCACAGTGGGGTCTGTTCACCGCTGCAGCCACTGAATGGCAGAGTGGGCTAAATCTTACCTGTTTGTGACATATCCCAAAGCCAGGAGAAGATAACATCCAGCAGGATACAGGAGCCCGGTGATGCGGCCCAGTGCGGGCATAGGGGCCAGTAAGCATACCTTCTTTATTATATTCCCCCAATTCCTGTGGGTAATGATTTTTTACCAACTGGCCAGACTTCTCCTTTAAGAGTAGTCAGTATAGATGGTCATATGAAGGACCCAGCACAGCATTTTGCCTGACATTGCCAAATCCATTGTTTTTGACATGAAAAATAGCAAGAACTGCAACCAATCTGCAAGTCCAACCAAAGAATAGACAGATTCCAATATAACACAGTGAGGTCCATCGGCCACTGTTGTTGTCTGCTGTGTGATGTTTGGGACTGTTGGGACTATTGGAAACCACAATACAAATGTGAACAGAGTTAGAGGGGATTCATAAGATATATTGAATATAATGACTCCATTCCTAGACACACACGATCGCCAGATCAGTTTGTTTGTAGTCTGTAACCACAGAGACACGTGTAAACAAATCGGCAGAGAATTCTTAAACAAGACTTTCTGCAGTGCATGTAATTACAGGGCTTAGGATAATAACCGGGTGATAACATAGAGACTGTCTCTCCCGGTGTCTATACTTGAGAAAAAGTTGTGTTCTCATTAGGAGAAGAACCGTCAGTGGAAAATCTGACTCCGCTCGGTTAATTGATGCTGATATTTCATATGAGAGGAGGAGAAAAGAGCGGAAATAAAGCCTGTAATCAGCATTTACCTAATTATACGGCTAAAAATATAAAGCATGGTGGGAGCGACCGACACTCCGAGGAAACAGGAATAAGAAGAGTAAAAGCAGAAGTTGTATTTATAGATTTCCCTATTTTCCTTAATATAAAATGAGTCACATATAAAAAAAACATCAACTTTTATAACTAATATAGTAGTAACTGTATAGGATGTGTAGTATTATACTATTGTAAAGAATAGAGTCTTGGATTCCCTTGACCTCCGCTAGTGATGGTGTAAGCTGCACCAGGGATCGGAGTCTAAGGGTACTATTACACGGAACGAGAATCGGCCCGATTCTGCCGATTATCGTTCCATGTAATAAATACAACGATCAGCCGATGACAACGATCATCGGCTGATCGTTGATATCGGTTCTAACCTATTTTCGTCGGGCGCCGACCACGCACTGCTACGTGTAATAGCGGTGCGCGGGCGGCGACTAACGATATACATTACCTATCCACGTTCCAGGGCTGCGGTCTTCTTCTCCCCGGGTCCCGCGCTTTGTAACGTCAGAGGGGCCTGTCAGCTGACAGGCCGCTCGGCCTGTGATTAGCTTAGAGGCCTGTCAGCTGACAGGCACCTCTGACGTTACAGCGCGCGGGACCCGGGGAGAAGAAGACCGCAGCAGCAGCCCTGGAACATGGATTGGTAATTTATGCAGTTATGCAAGGGCTGCAAGGACATCGGTAACGATGTCCCTGCAGCCCTTGTTTAACGATTATCGGGCCGTCTAATAGGCCCAGTAAACGAGTGGCGATCTAGCAGATCGCTGCTCGTTTACAGGTATTATCGGGCCCTGCTCGGCCCGTGTAATACCACCTTAAGGGGTTGCTGGTCTACACTTTGCGCAGCAGGTGACCCCCAGGTCGCTTACCCTGGTTTGGCTTGATAGGGGGGGAGGGCGAGATGCAGCTGGAGACACATAGACAGGACAGCAAGCGGGCACACAGCAGGAAGCTCTGCAGGACTCCTGGACAGGAACCAGGAGTCATGGTCAGGAATCTCATGTAGGACAGCTGGGACCACAATGCTTAGGGAAAGGGTCCATTTACACAGGAAGATTATCTGCCAAAGATTTGAAGCCAAAGCCCAGTACGTGAGCTCTGGTGTCCACTGCGAGAGTAGAGGAGAGGGAGTGGATGTGGTGGTGGCCTGGGAGATAAGATGCTGCAGCAGCTGTAACAACTAGCTTTAGTATTGGAAATAGTAGGTATATTCTTGTATATAGGAGCAGTATTATAGTAGTTATATTCTTGTATATAGGAGTAGTATTATAGTAGTTATATTCTTGTATATAGGGGCAGTGTTATAGTAGTTATATTCTTGTATATAGAGGCAGTATTATAGTAGTTATATTCTTGTATATAGGAGCAGTATTATAGTAGTTATATTCTTGTATATAGAGGCAGTATTATAGTAGTTATATTCTTGTATATAGGAGTAGTATTATAGTAGTTATTCACGGACTGGAGAGAGTGGAACGGCTGCACATCCCATCTACGGCTGATACTAATGCCGCTAGGCCTATATTAAAAATCAACACCAGAGTGTCTGTAAATGAATTGATCAAGCCATATTGCCCCGTGTACCACCGCGCAGATCCTCTGGTCCACACGGGTCCCTACGCTAACTCCACACCGTGTCGGTCAGCGACCGCCAACCCCGCAAGGCGTGCACGTACAGGGAAGGGAGGCCATGGAACGGCCCTGCAACCCCAATGTCACAGGACCAGACCCAAAAAGCCCCACCAAAACCCAGCCAGCACCACCGGCGGGGAAGGCTGCCCCCAAACGACACAAGTATGGATATGGTATTATGGTAGAATGGTATTCTGCTCTCACAGAATGGGGAAGACATAGGGTCCAGACATGTGAGCACAGGCATATCCTGCTAATTTTGGTCATGTGGGTCTTATAAAGGAGTGCTAGCTGTTCAGAGAGGGAGAATTGTGAAACACGAACTGGAGAGAGTGGAACGGCTGCACATCCCATCTATGGCTGATACTAATGCCGCTAGGCCTATATTAAAAATCAACACCAGAGTGTCTGTATATGAATTGATCAAGCCATATTGCCCCGTGTACCGCGGGGTTGGTGGCCACTGACTGGCACGGTGTGGACTTAGTGTAGGGACCCATGTGTATCAGATACCGGCACGAGGTACATGGGGCAGTATGGCTTGATCAATTCATACACAAAATTCTGATGTGTTTTTTATTTAGCCTAGCGGCACTAGTATCAGCCATAGGTGTGAGGTGCAGCACTCTGTTTCTTCCCTGAACCGCATTTTGCTTCTCTCTTTTCTCCGTGTTTTGCACTCCTCCTGGTGAGACCCACATGACCGCAATTAGCAGGAGACACCTGAGTGCACATGGTTTTAATCCCTCCTGTTTTTTCCCATTCTGTTTGCTGCAGCTATGGTGAGTGTAATTCCTTATCCAGACTTGTGCTGCTTGGGGGCGACCTTCTCCGCCGGCGGTGCTGGCCGGGTTATGGTGTGGTGTTTTTGGGTCTGGTCCTGTGGCATGGGGGTCGCAGGGCCGTCCCATGGCCCCCGTTCCCTGACTGTGCACGCCTGCGGGGTTGGTGGCCACTGACTGGCACGGTGTGGACTTAGTGTAGGGACCCATGTGTATCAGATACCGGCACGAGGTACATGGGGCAGTATGGCTTGATCAATTCATACACAAAATTCTGATGTGTTTTTTATTTAGCCTAGTGGCACTAGTATCAGCCATAGGTGTGAGGTGCAGCACTCTGTTTCTTCCCTGAACCGCATTATAGTAGTTATATTCCTGTATATAGGAGCAGTATTATAATAGTTATATTCTTGTATATAGGGGGCAGTATTATAGTAGTTATATTCCTGTATATAGGTGCAGTATTATAGTAGTTATATTCTTGTATATAGGAGCAGTATTATAGTAGTTATATCCTTGTATATAGGGAGCAGTATTATAGTAGTTATATTCTTGTATACAGGAGCAGTATTATGGTAGTTATATTCTTGTATATAGGGAGCAGTATTATAGTAGTTATACGGTTCAGGGAAGAAACAGAGTGCTGCACCTCACACCTATGGCTGATACTAGTGCCCCTAGGCTAAATAAAAAACACATCAGAATTTTGTGTATGAATTGATCAAGGCTCACTGTCCCATGTACCATCGTGCAGGTATCTGATACACATGGGTCCCTAGACTAAGTCCAAACCATGCCAGTCAGTGGCCACCAACCCCGCAGGCGTGCACAGTCAGGGAACGGGGGCCATGGGACGGCCCTGCGACCCCCATGCCACAGGACCAGACCCAAACACACCAGACCAGAACCCGGCCAGCACCACCGGCGGAATTATAGTTGTTATATTCCTGTATATAGGAGCAGTATTATAGTAGTTATGACCTGGAGTAGAGAGAGCGGTTGCCGGCACCACGTAAAACACAGGCGTCTCGGACCACTAAAAAGTGGCACGCGTAGCTCCCACGTTTGAAAAACAGACCCATGGAGGTGCTCAACTGAATTGCAGAAAAACGCACAGTGTAAATACTGATAAAGGAACAGAAGTTGGCACTCACCGCTTGGGGTCGTGAATATCCTTTATTGGAAGAACGTGGTACACTCAGCTGGGAAGGGGGAAGATGGTCACTAGTGCAACGAACGTTTTCGCCCTGTGATGGGCTTCGTCTGGTTGTGAACACGTCAGAGGAAGGGGAGGTGCTCTTATAACAATTGAATACAATGCAGATCTTTTTTGCTACAAACATGTTAACAAAAAACACTAAATACATTAAGGCAGTAGTACGTTCAAGTCATTTCTCTCATTAAGCCCCAGAGGACCAACAGCATTCAACTTTGTAATCCATAAAGTTTCTCTCACTAATAAGTTTTTTAACCAGTCGCTGCCATCGTTTGGAGGGTTAACCTTTTCAAATCCGATATATTTCAGACATTTAGGGTCGTTAGCATGTGTTGTACGAACATGATCTATTAGTCGGGGAACCCCCTTCCCTGTTCTAAGGGAGTAGAGATGTTCTTTGAATCGGACCCATAGTGCCCTTTTGGTTTTACCCACGTAAAAATAGAGAAAGGGGCAAATGATGGCGTATACGACATGTGTTGTCTTGCACGTTATCATTTCTTTGATGAAGCACTCCTGGTCTCCCAATCTAATATACGCTTTGGTGAGCAATTGCGGGCAATACTGGCATTATCCACATTTCTTATTGCCCTTTGGTAGAGAGCGTTGTAACCAGGTCTGTTTAGTTTTAGGGGAGGTGGCTTTGAGGGAATCGCCTATAGTCACGTTTTTCCTAAACGTGAGTATCGGCTTTCTCGCAGCTACATCCCTGAGATCAGTGTCTTGTTCCAATAGGAACCAATGTTTGTAAATTACATTACGGATGAACTGATTCATGGGTGAATTTTGTAACGCAAATGTGAACCTTTTGCCCATTACATCATAATTATTAGATCGTGTCTGGCTATGTGACTTGCGAAGGGAGGGGCGACTACGGGCTGCAGCTTTTTTATATGCAATGTCTACAATATTTTCTGGGTAGCCTCTAACCAAGAGGCTTGTTTTAAGTTCTTCTGCTTGCAGGTGGAATGCCTCATCCGTGTTATTGATCCGGCGGAGGGGGACCATCTGACTGTAAGGAATAGATTTTTCAACGGTGTCAGGGTGGGAACTGGAAAAGTGGAGAAGAGAATTAGAGGCGGTACTTTTACGGAAGACTTTAGTGTAAATCTTGTTATCTATGACGTCAACTTTTACGTTAAGAAACTCCAAGGATTGACCCCCAAAGGAAGAGGTAAAAAACATATTAACCTGGTTAATGTTGTTAAGAAAAGAAACAAACCCGGTAAATTGCTCTGGGGAACCGTTCCAAATAATAAAAATGTCATCAACAAAACGAAAAAAAGAAACAATGTGTTGTATAAAGGGATTTTGAGCAGAAAAAACATATTTATGTTCAAACCAAGATAGAAAGAGATTGACATACGTACAGGAGACCGGCGTGCCCATCGCAGTGCCGGTCATCTCCCTCGTACAAGAAACAATTGTTGCATAAAACAAAAAGCAAAGCCTCTTTAATAAAACCTCTAAAGGGCATAGATTGTTCTGCACGCCCGAGGACGTGGTCGATAGCCTCCACACCCGCATCATGAGGGATGCGGGTGTAGAGGCTCTCCACGTCCACGGACGCCAGAGAAAATCCGGGGAGCCATACAACTTCATCCAAGGCATCTAGAAAATCATTTGTGTCTTTCAGATATGTTGGGAATAAAGGAAGGAGGGGACGTAGAACCCAATCTAGATATTGGGATAGCCCTTCGGTCGCAGACCCGACCGCCGAGACGATAGGACGTCCCGGCGGCCGGGTCTGCGATTTGTGAATTTTGGGCAATAGGTACCATTTTGGGAACCTCGGGGAAGCCGGTATGAGCTTCTCAGCCGTTTTTATGTCCAAAACCTTGTTGGACACAGCAGAATGCAGCAGTGTCCTGAGTCCCTCCTTTATCTTGACTGTGGGGTTGCAGTCCAATTTGGCGTAAGTCCCACCATCTCGAAGTTGTCTGTTTGTTTCTTCCTGGTAGAGGATCCTTGGCCAAATTACGGTTGAGCCACCTTTGTCGGCTCTAATGGTAATTAGATCGGGGCGATTCTTCAGCCAGATCAAGGCCCTTTGTTCTTTGGCCGACAAATTGGCGGGGGCTGTAGGATAGAGTAGTGCCTTGGTGTCTTTCAGTACGGATTTGTAGAAAAGATCTATTGCTCCTCCCGGTTGGATCTGGGCTGCAAACGTTGAGGGGTTGCCTCCCATAAAGGGTCCTGTCGGACCTACGTGGGTAGTGGCTTGTAGTTCGTCTGAGCTGTTATCCAGTGTTGCTAATATTTTAATATTTTGCAAATCTGTCGGAGATGCCTCCTCGGGTCCGAAAAAGCCCAGTGGTCCGATTTTATATTGAGGTTTGGTAGATTGCTCTGTTTCTCGACTGAAAGTATGAATAGAAAAATATTTATGTAAGTTGATTTTGCGGACAGATTTATATAAATCCGCCTCAAACAGTTCATATGAAAAATCTTCGTTTAGCCCAAAATTTAACCCCTTAGACAGGAGTGATAGACAACCCTCTGGTAGTGTAATGTTAGTAAAGTTCACTACGTTAGGTGGTAATTGGTCCCCATCTATTGTCTCCACGACACCTGTTTCCTTTTGGGGTTCCTTTGGTTTTGCCTGTTTTCTCCTCTTCGTGCCCCCCCCCGGTGGATCGGGCGTCTAAAGGGGCCGACTGTGGTCGATTGGACTGATATTGTCCTGTTGTGTTATCGGACTGACTAGAGTCTGAATCAGTGGTGCCATAATCCATTGCTTTTTGTCTAAAACTTGTACTTCTCTTGCTTTTAGCTTTTTTGTGGTTCCAACTGAATATACGATTTTGGTCATAATCCGTTTTGTCACGGAGGAATTTAGACTTTTTTATTTCCTTGATTTCCTCTTGGAATTTTGATAGATGTTTCTCTAAGTTGTTGAAAAACGTTGCAGCTGCAGTGTCACCCACTCTGGATCGATATTCACACTTTGCTTTGCCTAGTTGCTCATTCACAAGTCCGTATTCAGACCTGTTCTTTTTAAGAACAATTGACATTAAGTTCATAGCGTGCTGGTGATGGGCCTCCTGCCACTCTTGAACAAAACTTTCATCTTCCTTGTATTGAGAGGGCATTTTATAGGTGCGTAACCCTCTAGGCACCCTTTTGCTGATGGCATATGACTCGAGTGAGTTAATAGTCCAGAATATTCGCGTTTCTCTCTCTGCCAGAGAGGAAATGCGATTCTCTAAGGATTTCAAGTTAATGACTTGAACTTCTTCCTTTGTATTGCAATTGACAAAAAACGCTCCTGCATCCACCCTTCCAGCTATTAGTGAATCACCTGCTACTGATGTGCTAATGTCCATGAGAAATCCGTCTTGTGAACTGCCGTGTGCCAAGGCAGGAGAGGTAGTCATTATGACCTGGAGTAGAGAAAGCGGTTTCCGGCACCACGTAAAACACAGGCGTCTCGGACCACTAAAAAGTGGCACGCGTAGCTCCCACGTTATAGTAGTTATATTCTTGTATATAGGAGCAGTATTATAGTAGTTATATTCTTGTATATAGGAGCAGTATTATAGTAGTTATATTCTTGTATATAGGAGCAGTATTATAGTAGTTATATTCTTGTATATAGGAGCAGTATTATAGTGCAAATTTTTTCATACTTAATTTACTTTCTTCGAGTCTAAAGGCAGCACAATAGGGTTATTCAGCTCCTCCTTCCATCCTCCTAGGAACGCCCACCTTAAAAAAACTGATTAAGCAGCACCAATACGGTAGTAATGTTCCCTTTAAATCACTCCCACTCACTCACTGACACGTGTAATAACATAGACTCCTAGATGATTCAAGAATTTAATAGGGTGGGTATATTTGTGCTGCCTTTAGACTTGAAGAAAGTAAAATTACGTAAGTATGAAAAAATTTGCACTTTCTTCTTCGTCTCAAGGCAGCACAATAGGGAGCTAAATAGCTACTAAAGGGTGGGTCTTACTGCTGCACACAGAACCGCCGTGCTAAAGGCTGGACCTTTACCTTGCATGTCTAGTCGATAATGACTGATGAAAGTAGATGTCCAGGATGCGGCATTACAGATGTCGGCTATAGGCACTTGTGCTCTCTCTACCCACAAAGTTGACGTAGATCTTGTCGAATGGGCTCGGAGTGCCTCAGGCAGAGGTTTTCCCTGAATCTTGTATGCTTCTTGAATAGCTGTCTTCAGCCATCTGGCTAAGGTATCGAAACTCGCCGACCTTCTCCAAGTAGATCTTCAGCGCTCTGGCTACATCGAGCGTGTGTAATCTCCCCTCTTCTTCTGAGGCAGCATTAGGGATGAATTTCTGAAGAAAAACTTCTTTATTGATGTTAGTGGTCGATGAGACTTTAGGCAGGAAGGACGGAACCGTTCTCAACAGAACACCATCTGGAATAAATTTCAGAAATGGCTCCTCCGAGGATAGTGCCTGTAAGTCGCCTACTCTTTTCGCCGACGTTACCGCTGTCAGAAAAACTGCTTTACATGATAGCCACTTTAGATCTGCTGACTCTAGCGGTTCGAAAGGCGGGCCTGTTAAGGCATTCAGCACTGTAGTTAAATCCCACGAAGATACAGGTCGTTTTACGACTGGTCTCAAATTCCTCAAGGCCTTGAAGAAGCGGATAATCAGCGGATGTCCTGCGAACTTCCCATCTGTGAAGGAGTTAATGGCAGTCATGTGAACACGGAGCGTGTTGGCCTTTAATCCTTTCAGGAACCCTTCTTGGAGGAACTGCAAGATCACAGGTAATTCTACAGCGGGAAAACTCTTTTCCTGTCTCCAAAGAGTAAACTTCTTCCACAATTTGGCATAGACTCTGTTTGTAGAATGCTTCCTAGCCGATAAGAGAGTATCTATTACCTGCTCTGAAAGACCTGATTGTCTGAACTTAGACCTCTCATATTCCAGGCAGTCAAGTGGAGATGGGAGAGTTGTGGATGATGCAGACCGTCCTGGCTCAGCAGATCCTGAACTTGAGGCAGTTTCCAGAAGATCCCCTTGGATAACCGGAGCAGTAACGGGAACCATACCAAACGGAAATGAACCTGCCTTTCCATGACGCTGAGAATGCATCGAGGATATCCGGTTTGTCTTTGCGATTCAGTGATGCGAACTTGTGAAGTTTCCGATTTTGTCTTGTCGCCATCATATCCCAGTGTGGTTTGCCGCATTTGCTGACTATTTGGGCAAAATAAGCTGGATTGAGTTGCCATTCGTTGGGGCTCAGGGTCCTGCGACTCAGAAGATCGGCTAGAGTATTGCTGGATCCTCTTATATGCAGCGCTGAGATGGACGTTACTGTAGCTTCCGCATTAAGATCTTGCATTCTCTCTCTAAAACCGGACTCCTGGTTCCACCCTGTTTGTTGATATAAAATACTGTGGGTGCATTGTCCGACTTCACCAGAACTGTCTTGTTCTTCAGCTGAGGCGTAAAGAATTTCAGAGCCAACCTCTCTGCTTTGAGCTCTTTCGCATTGGAAGACAACTTCTTGTCCACAGTTGACCAGGTTCTCTGAACCCACGGATCCCCCAGATGAGCCCCCCAACCCATTGCTGAGGCATCCGTGGTCAAGATCACTGGCTCGCTGGGACGAAAACTGCTGCCCTTGGTCAGATTGTTCATCATCAGCCACCAACGTAACTCTTTCTTCGCCTGCGTAGATAACATCATTGTTGATGAAAGAGAAGATGTTCTCCTGTCCCACGCATACAGGATCTCTTTCTGAAGACATCTCATTCTTGCTTTGGCCCAAGGGACTGCTTCTATGACAGAGGTCAATAAGCCCAAAGCACTCATAGCTTGCTGAATTGATACTCGAGGAGTCTTGATCAGAAGTAATATTTGAGCACGAATCTTTGTCACTTTGTCCGGCGGAAGAAAGAGGCTCATCTGTGACGTATCTATCTGAAAGCCCCAAAATTTCTTCCTCATTGAAGGGGAGAGGTCTGACTTCTTGACATTGATCAAAAACCCCACGGATTCTAGTAGCTGAAGAGTTAGAGACAGGTGATATAGAAGACGATGAGATGTTGTGGCTATGAGGAGCCAATCGTCCAAGTATGGGACTATTTGGACCCCCTGTAGCCTCAGGTGAGCTACCAGGACCACCACCACCTTGGTGAATACTCTTGGGGATGAGGTTAGACCAAACGGTAATGCTTTGAATTGGTAATGTTTCACCTTGGCTCCCACTTGGACTGCCACTTTGAGATATCTCCTGGATGCTGGATGAATTGGAATGTGGAGATATGCATCCATAAGGTCTATGGACACCATTACGTCGTCTTGCTGGATCAGACTGATCGCTGAACGAATAGACTCCATCTTGAACCTTTCTTTTCGGATGAACTGGTTCACGTACCGTAAGTCTATGATCAGCCTGGACTTTCTCTCTGGTTTGGGCACAGGGAACACCCTGGAATACACGCCGCTTCCTCTCTCCCCCTCCGGTACCTCTTCCAAAGCATGTTTTATCAGGAATTCTTTTAGTAATGATGGTACAAGGCTGCAACTTGGTTTGTTGACTAAGAAACGAGGTCTTGGCTTGTGGGCAAAATGTATTCTGTAACCTGTTCTTACGATATTTAGCACCCATTCATTGGTGGTGATGTCTTCCCAAGCTTGCCAGAACTTTAAAAGCCTTACACCTACCGGAGGAGGGGGGTTGGCGTCACAACTCATTTTTGGATTGTCTTTCGCCCTGTCTTCCTTTGAATTTGTTTTGGCTTCCTTTTTTGTCTGATCTGTACTGGAAGCTCTTGCGCTTAAAGGTGTTGCGGCCTTTACCTCGAAAAAACTTAAAAGGTTTCTTCTTCCCAGACATCGGAAATGCAATTCCTTTACCTTCCTTTGTGGGTTCTAAGATCTTCTCTAGTTGGTCTCCAATAAGTTGGCCGGGCTCGAATGGAAGACCAACAAAATTGTTCTTAGAGGCCGCATCTCCCGGCCACAGCTTGAGCCAAATTGCTCTTCTGACAGAATTCACTAGAGCTAGTGTTTTAGCTGAAATCTTCAGAACGTCAACCGGGAAGTCACACAGAAAATCGGCCACTGTTTTAAGACTCGAGACTTGTTCCAGCAGTTCGTCTCTCGGAACTCTGTCTTCTATTTGCCTGCTTAACTGGCTGAGCCATACACGTAAAGCTCTGGAAACTGGCACTGTGGCCAAGGCGGCTTTACTCAGGTCTGCGGCATTATAGTGAGCTTTTTTCAAGAGAACATCCGACTTCCTGTCCATAGCGTCCTTAAGGATAGAAGAATCCTCAGAAGTGAACAGAGTGTTTTTGGACAATTTGGCCACAGCAGTGTCCACTTTGGCTGGGGCTTCCCACGTTTCCGATTCCACTGGATCTAGACGATAAACCGACTTGAAACGCGTGCCTAGAACTACCCGTTTATCGGGCTTCTTTCACTCTTTCTCCATGATAGTCTTCAGCACCTGGTGCCCCGACAACCCGCAAGATTTCTTACATGGAAAATAATAAAGACTATCTTTATCTTGTGATGAAGACTTGTCTTTCTTTACTTCTACAATCTCTTTGACCGCCTTGATCAGTTTGTCAGCATGTTCTTTTTTAAAGAGGTAATAGTCCTCTGTAGGCGGCTCCTCTGCTTCTGAGGACTCAGAAGTATCTGAAGAAGAAGATGAAGAGAAAGACTCTGAGGATGATTTTTCCTTCTTTTTGCTAGACTTTCTCTTCTTTTTTGCGAAGTATTTTAATTGTACATTATCTTTGAACCAACTAAAGAAGGATCTTGCATCTTTAAGAAATACGGATGTTTCACTTTGCGTAACACAGCTAGCACATAGCCCAGACAAATTTAATGGCGCATACTGCTGACAAGCAGAACAGCTTTTATCCCTTTTGCACTTATTAGAATGTCTATCCTGAGATGAAAACACTTGTCAGATGGAATGCTTATAGTCGTCTGGTAATGGCTGCTCACATACTCTGCACATTCTGTGCTTTGCCTTGCTCCTCCTTCTCCCCACTGCACGACTAGACATCTGTAAGGGAATCACAACACATAGTTAGTGGGCTGGTTCCCACCCCCCACCTATGCGCACCAGCTGCTCCACAAACCTTCGCAAGAAGAGAGTCCGGCTGCCCTGCACAAAGGGTGCTGCTCGGCCAACTCTCTCAGCTTGAATAACCCGGCTAAGTCAGGCGCACGCGCAGACTCCGGGACCCCTCTGACGACATCCGGCCGCGTCACCTGATGAGCTGGACCAATCACAACTAGCGCCGCTGATCATGTGACACGATAGAGCTGAAACCGGAAGTGACGCGGCCAGGGGCGGACTTACCGTGGAACGCAGCCTCGGCCCTTGGAACGCACGCCCGAACGCTGCACCAAGGAACCGGACAGGAGAGCAGCTGAGCTTATGGCAGCACCGAATCCCGCACCACAGTTCTGGGACAGGTATGTCTCTCCTGGCAACTAGGTCAGGAACTACTGACCGATGCCGGCAGGTACCCTAATACACCCCAGCACCTAAGGCAGGGTACCTGCAGCAGCATATAGCCGCAGTGCTGAGGCATAACAGCCTCTCTGGAATAAAAACAAACACAAAAATAATGTTAGAACATGGTGGGCTAATTTAACCCTTAGGGGACACAGCCAGTTTTCATTTTTGCGTTTTCGTTTTTCCCTCCTCGTGTATATAAGGCCATAGTGCCTGCATTTTTCCACCTAGAGACCCAAATGAGCCCTTATTTTTTGCGCAACTAATTGTACTTTGCTATGGCAGATGTAATTTTTGCCTAAAATGTGCCGGGAAACCAGAAAAAAATTATATGTGTGGTGAAATTGAAAAAAAAAATGTTTTTTTTTTTATTTGGGGGGGTGTTGTTTTTACTCCGTTCGCCCTGGGGTAAAACTGACTCGTTATATATGTTCCTTAAGTTGTTACGATTACAACGATATGTAACATGTATAACTTTTATTTGATTTGATGGCCTGTAAAAAATTAAAACCTTTTAAAGAAAATATATGTTCCTTAAAATCGCTCCATTCCCAGGCTTATAGCGCTTTTATCCTTTGGTCTATGGGTCTGTGTGAGGTGTCATTTTTTGCGCCATGATGTGATCTTTCTATCGGTACCTTGATTGCGCATATACGACTTTTTGATCGCTTTTTATTACAATTATTCTGGATTTGATGCGACCAAAAATGCGCAATTTTGCACTTTGGGATTTTTTTGCGCTGACGCCGTTTACCGTGTGAGATCAGGAATGTGATTAATTAATAGTTCGGGCGATTACGCATGCGGCGATAGCAAACATGTTTGTTTATTAATTTATTTATTTATTTTTATTTATAAAATGGGGAAAGGGGGGTGATTCAGACTTTTATTAGGGGAGGGGATTTTGTGTTATTAAAAATACTATTTTCTTTTACTTTACACATATACTAGAAGCCCCCCTGGGGTTAGGGTTATTCCCCCTGGGGTTAGGGTTATTCCCCCTGGGGAACTTCTAGTATATGCACTCTGATCTCTCATAGAGATCCATGCAGTATAGTTATACTGCATGAATCCTTGAGATCGGTGTTCTATTGCTTTTGGCTGCTGCAGCCAAAAGCAATAGAATGCCGAGCCGGGATCAGCGCCATTACGGCGCAGAGCCCGGCCCGGGATGGATGCGGGGATCGCCCCCCCGCAATCGCGCCGCAGGGGTGCGATCCCCCCACTAGACCACCAGGGATGGATGTGAGCAAGTATTTAGAAGCAGCTGTCAACTTTGACAGCTGCTTCTAAGTACTTAATTAGCGGGCACGGCGATCGGACCGTGCCCACTAATAGCCGCGATCCCGGGCTACATGTGGCACCCGGGATCGCGGCAGTTCAGAGGGGGGTCGCCGCACGACCCCCCTCTGAACTCCCATAGCGGCACGAGGACGTTCAGTAACGTCCTGGTGCAGCTATGGGTTAAGGCATATACTTGGTATATATATATATATATATATATATATATATATGGTGCTGCTTAATCAGTTTTTTTAAGGTGGGAGGATGGAAGGAGGAGCTGAATAATCCTATTGTGCTGCCTTGAGACGGAGAAGAAAGTAGTTATATTCTTGTACATGGGGTCAGTATTATAGTAGTTATATACTTGTATACAGTGAGCAGTATTATAGTAGTTATATTCTTGTATATAGGAGCAGTATTATAATAGTTATATTCTTGTATATAGGGGGCAGTATTATAGTAGTTATATTCCTGTATATAGGAGCAGTATTATAGTAGTTACATTCTTGTATATAGGAGCAGTATTATAGTAGTTATATTCTTGTACATGGGGTCAGTATTATAGTAGTTATATACTTGTATACAGTGAGCAGTATTATAGTAGTTATAGTCTTGTATATAGAAGCAGTATTATAGTAGTTATATTCTTGTATATAGGAGCAGTATTATAGTAGTTATATTCTTGTATATAGGAACAGTATTATAGTAGTTATATTCTTGTATATAGGAGCAGTATTATAGTAGTTATATTCTTGTATATAGGAGCAGTATTATAGTAGTTATATTCTTGTATATAGGAGCAGTATTATAGTAGTTATATTCTTGTATATAGGGGGTAGTATTATAGTAGTTATATTCTTGTATATAGGAGCAGTATTATAGTAGTTATATTCTTGTATATAGGAGCAGTATTATAGTAGTTATATTCTTGTATATAGGGGCAGTATTATAGTAGTTATATTCTTGTATATAGGGGGCAGTATTATAGTAGTTATATTTAGAGATGAGCGAACCTGCCGAGGTTCGGGTTTGTTTGAACCTGAACTCTCGGCCTCTGATTCCCGCTGTCTGCAGCCTCCGTGAAGAGGGTGGATACAACCGGAGGACCGCCTGGAAAACTGGGATACAGCCTATGGCTATGGCTGTATCCCAGTTTTCCAGGCATACCTCCGGCAGGTTCGCTCATCTCTAGTTATATTCTTGTATATAGGAGCAGTAGTATAGTAGTTATATTCTTGTATATAGAAGGCACGCCAGCCCTCTGCGCTTTAAATATGCTTGGGGCGTTGAGCAATGCATGTAGTGCCGCACGCAAGGGGATGACGCAATTCCGGTCCGGCCGCGGACCGAAAGTAACTTTTCTAACTAAATAGACCTTGGAAAACCAGGGGCCAGCGTTCCTGCAATTGCACATGCCTTCAAGGAAGTAAGGA
This sequence comes from Dendropsophus ebraccatus, assembly GCF_027789765.1. Classification (NCBI taxonomy): domain Eukaryota; kingdom Metazoa; phylum Chordata; class Amphibia; order Anura; family Hylidae; genus Dendropsophus; species Dendropsophus ebraccatus. The sequence goes on from NC_091459.1 coordinate 119,242,209, forward strand.
ACAGCCGCAGAATACCATAAGTAAGAAAGAATTACTTACATGACTGTGCTGGCGCTGGCGGAGCGTCGGATGACGCACTTCGGGTCTGTGAAACGCAAACCGGAAGCAGTATGGCCACCGTCTGGACCGTAAGCCGGAACAGAGCGCCTGCCGGGGTGTGATGCGCAGGACTACACAGACACAGGGAATCACATAACCCGAACTCTGTGATATACTACTAAAAGGTATGGAGAACAGAGAAAGTACAGACTCACCATTTATTTGCAGGCCCGCATGGTCAGGAGCCTGGCGCCGAGGCTACAAAAAGCCCTGCTGAGCACTGTACAAGCAACATAGCCAGGCACAGCCACTGGCCGATGCATAAAAGGGGCCATATAATTGCCAGAGCACGAAAAATGGTCATCCCTTAGGCCCCTTTACACGTCCGGAAAAAGCACCCGGATTTCCGGACTCATACACTTCAATTAGTCACGGACACCCTTCCGGATTTTTCCGGAAGGGTGTCTGTTCCAGAAAATTGATCCGGAAAAAATAGGACATGTCCTATTTTTGTCCGGAATTCCGTCCCGGACGCCCCCATAGAAGTCTATGGGAGCGCCAGAATCACGGGCACTTTCCTGATGTACTTCAGGAAAGTGCCCATGATTCAGGATTGTTTGAGAGCCTGCCGGCACCCCCGCAACCTCAGCCCAGCACCTCTCTGCCCTCGCTACCCGCTGATCACCCCGCCGGTCTTCTGCACCTCCCCACTCTTCTGCCACCCGCACCCCCCACAGCCCCCTTCCCCCCCCCCGGACCTAAGCGCCGCTGCCCCCAACTCTTCAAACACCCCACGCCCCTCACCTGCCCTCCTGAATAGGGGGACAAAAAAAAACACAGTGTATGGATGATGCGGATCCGTACTTATGAGGTGTCATTAAGTTTAATTGATAAACCTGTTGTCAGGGATTTTTTGTAGGTGGGCGGTTCTGAAAGTAAGTAGGAGGGACCTATATCCCATGTGTCCTCCCTCTATACGAAGAAGAAAGTATTCTTGTATATAGGAGCAGTATTATAGTAGTTTTATTCTTGTATATAGGGGGCAGTATTATAGTAGTTATATTCTTGTATATAGGGGGCAGTATTATAGTAGGTATATTCTTGTATATAGGAGCAGTATTATAGTAGTTATATTCTTGTATATAGGAGCAGTATTATAGTAGTTATATTCTTGTATATAGGAGCAGTATTATAGTAGTTATATTCTTGTATATAGGAGCAGTATTATAGTAGTTAAGACACGAACTGGAGAGAATGGAACCGCTGCACATCCCATCTATGGCTGATACTAATGCCGCTAGGCCTATATTAAAAATCAACACCAGAGTGTCTGTATATGAATTGATCAAGCCATATTGCCCCGTGTACCACCGCGCAGGTCCTCTGGTCCACACGGGTCCCTACGCTAACTCCACACCGTGTCGGTCAGCGACCGCCAACCCCGCAAAGCGTGCACGTGAAGGGAAGGGAGGCCATGGAACGGCCCTGCAACCCCAATGTCACAGGACCAGACCCAAAAAGCCCCACCAAAACCCAGCCAGCACCACCGGCGGGGAAGGCTGCCCCCAAACGACACAAGTATGGATATGGTATTACACTTACCATTGCTGCTCTCACAGAATGGGGAAGACATAGGGTCCAGACATGTGAGCACAGGCATATCCTGCTAATTTTGGTCATGTGGGTCTTATAAAGGAGTGCGAGCTGTTCAGAGAGGGAGAACTGTAAAACACGAACTGGAGAGAATGGAACCGCTGCACATCCCATCTATGGCTGATACTAATGCCGCTAGGCCTATATTAAAAATCAACACCAGAGTGTCTGTATATGAATTGATCAAGCCATATTGCCCCATGTACCACCGCGCAGGTCCTCTGGTCCACACGGGTCCCTACGCTAACTCCACACCGTGTCGGTCAGCGACCGCCAACCCCGCAAAGCGTGCACATGCAGGGAAGGGAGGCCATGGAACGGCCCTGCAACCCCAATGTCACAGGACCAGACCCAAAAAGCCCCACCAAAACCCAGCCAGCACCACCGGCGGGGAAGGCTGCCCCCAAACGACACAAGTATGGATGTGGTATTACACTTACCATTACTGCTCTCATAGAATGGGGAAGACATAGGGTCCAGACATGTGAGCACAGACATATCCTGCTAATTTTGGTCATGTGGGTCTTATAAAGGAGTGCGAGCTGTTCAGAGAGGGAGAATTAGTATAGCATTAGTATCAGCCATAGATGGGATGTGCAGCCGTTCCATTCTCTCCAGTTCGTGTTTCACAGTTCTCCCTCTCTGAACAGCTCGCACTCCTTTATAAGACCCACATGACCAAAATTAGCAGGATATGTCTGTGCTCACATGTCTGGACCTTATGTCTTTCCCATTCTGTGAGAGCAGCAATGGTAAGTGTAATACCATATCCATACTGGTGTCGTTTGGGGGCAGCCTTCCCCGCCGGTGGTGCTGGCTGGATTTTGGTGGGGCTTTTTGGGTCTGGTCCTGTGACATTGGGGTTGCAGGGCCGTTCCATGGCCTCCCTTCCCTGCGTGTGCACGCTTTGCGGGGTTGGCGGTCGCTGACCGACACGGTGTGGAGTTAGCGTAGGGACCCGTGTGGACCAGAGGACCTGCGCGGTGGTACACGGGGCAATATGGCTTGATCAATTCATATACAGACACTCTGGTGTTGATTTTTAATATAGGCCTAGCGGCATTAGTATCAGCCATAGATGGGATGTGCAGCCGTTCCATTCTCTCCAGTTCGTATTATAGTAGTTATATTCCTGTATATATGGTCAGTATTATAGTAGTTATATTCTTGTATATAGGAGCAGTATTATAGTAGTTATATTCTTGTATATAGGAGCAGTATTATAGTAGTTATATGCTTGTACACAGTAGCAGTATTATAGTAGTTATATTCTTGTATATAGGAGCAGTATTATAGTAGTTATATTCTTGTATATAGGAGCAGTATTATAGTAGTTATATTCTTGTATATAGGAGCAGTATTATAGTAGTTATATTCTTGTATATAGGAGGCAGTATTATAGTAGTTATATTCTTGTATATAGGAGCAGTATTATAGTAGTTATATTCTTGTATATAGGGGGCAGTATTATAGTAGTTATATTCTTGTATATAGGAGCAGTATTATAGTAGTTATATGCTTGTACACAGTAGCAGTATTATAGTAGATATATTCTTGTACACTGTATATAAGAGATATATTCATATCTGTAGAAATGGAATTGTACCGCTGTGTATTGTTTAACACTGATCATATATAATCTACATTATAGCTAGCTAACATTTTTATTTGCATACACAGCACAAGGTTAGAAGGTCGCTGGTATTTTACTGTGTATTAACCATGGCCCAAAAATATAATTTGCCTTCAGGATTAGTTTTATTGCCGGTTGTTAACAATCTTGTCAGTTGTATTTCATTTGAGTATGGAAAGCAGGCCGGATAATAGCCGTCATTAATCTTATGATAAAACATGACCATAGCCGTGGGTCATATCCAGCCCCACGTTGACACTTCCATCTCTACACCTGGGTCTTCATTAGTACGGAGGGAATTATTGACAAGGAACCGGCTTCACATCACGCTGCTAAAATAAATGAGGCTCCCGCATTGTGCGGCTGGCGGAACAGCGGACTCCCCCACAAAAGAAACATGGACAGGGGGGCTTTAATTATATGCACATTAGATGGAAGTCCTCCAGTGATGCATTGACGTTGTATCAGATGGGATTGATTAGAATGCTTTATGGAGGGCATTCCGCGGAGCCTGCAGAGCTATATACAATGCATTATGTTGTCAATGTGCAGAAACAGAAATATGGAATACTGATAACAGAAAAACAGCAGCCAATGTTATACCGTCATACAGTGACACATACGTCCAATATACCTTTTGATCTACCTGTACATACATCAGGGATAGGGAATCATTGGCCCTCCAGCTGTTATGAAATTACAATTCCCATCATGCCTGGGTGGTGTGTGCTCGACCGGTCACTTGTTAGATTATACAGGGTGACTTCTCTGACTCTAACTCCATACTGACTGACTAAAAACTGACTTCCTTTCCTGTCACAGTCCACCCCTTGCTAGAACCTTCCGCCCAGCTAGAAGCGGTTCCCTTTTGAGACGGCTGATAGGAACACAGTTTACACAACATGACAATACATTACATCAGTCTAAAGGCCCTATTCCACAGAACGATTATCGTTCATAAACTCGCTCCAACGACCGCTTGTTAACGAGAATCGCTTCATGGAATTGGTGTAAACGAGCAAACGACAAAGGTGAAATCGTTCAAAATTTTTTTCAGCATGTTGAAAAAAAATCGTTGGTCTTTGAACGATAATTAGGGTACTGGGAAACAAAAGACAAGTGCAATCCTACAACTCGCACCCACCACAGCTATCCCTACCTGCTTGCCTCAGACAGTTACTAGGGACACTGCGGACAACTAGTCGACGTTCCTTACACTGACGCAAGTGAGACACAGGACGAGACAAGACAAACAACACAAAAGAGAATAGTCAGGAAAGCTAAGTCGGCAACAAACAGGCAACTACAGTACAAAATCAGAGTCCAAAAAGAATAGTCGAAGTCCAAAAGTCAGAGGTCAGGAAAGCAGGATAAACAGGTCAGAGGAATGCTAGCTCAAGATACACTAGGGTTACTAGGCTCTTTCACAGGCAGTGGACCTAGGAACCTAGGTGCTGACAGCTAACTGATCAGATCAGCTGTCAATCAGAACACAGACAGAAGTGAGTAGCCACAGCAAGGAAGGTGCAGGGAAAGCCGAAAAACATGGACCGGATCACAGAAGACACAAACAAAGAACGCAACAAGACCAGGAACGGACTAAGGTAAAAAAGCATTGCAGCGCACAAACAGCAGGCCGGCTGCTAAGGACGCTGTCGGCGCGCCCTCAGCAACCGGCCCTGCCCGTAGCCAGAGACGCCATTGCCAGAGGCAGGGTTCCTGACACTCGGCTTTTGATTGCCGCTGGCTGCCCGCTCCGTGTAGAGGGTGGATACAGGCTGAGGACCGTCTGGAAAACTGGGATACAGCCATAGCCATAGGCTGTGTCCCAGTTTTCCAGGCGGTCCTCAGGCTGTATCCACCCTCTCCACAGAGCAGGCAGACAGCGGGAATCAGAAGCTGAGAGTTCAGGTTCATATGTACCCCGAACCTCGTCCGGTTCGCTCATCTCTAAAGATAACTCGCTAATTGGTTTGTAAAATTAGAAATCTTTCAGTCGTTAGTAAAAAGGTTTAAAAAAAAGTAGAAGTGTCGTATGGTCATGATCACCCTGTTACACTACATATATCGTTCATGTTCCCACGTTTGTTATGTGTTATCGTTCGCTAAAAAAAATCGTTTAGTGACCATTAACGAGCGGTCATTGGAGCAAGTTTATAAACGATAATCGTTCTGTGGAATAGGGCCTTAAGCCCAGCCACTTAAGCTAAACACCAGTATACCGCACAGTCTGGTGCTGGATGTCTGTCCATGGTTCAATTCATGCCAAGGATCGGGAACAGCCAACAGGATTGGCACCACACTTCTGGGCACCAACAGTCTGACCACTCAAATCACATCTCAGGACCTTATACATGGGCCAATGGGCTTCACATAAGGATTGATGATCTTGGTGATGGATGGTAAATTGCAGAACCTTCACAAGGCTCAATCAATCGTGTGGTAAAGGATACCCGTCATAAAGGTAATATTTCCCAATGTAGGAGAATCGGGCTGACGTGGGGCATATTCATCTAATTCCCCCCCCTCCCCAAAGTCCGTTTTCTACTCCAGCAGTGTCTCTCATGACTCATGATGTCACAACTCCTTCTCCATTGGTGTCCTTTATAGCAAAGTTGAGATCTCACCCCTTCACTGTACATCAGACATAGGGACTTTACTGAAAAGCAAGAGTTGTGAGGTCACAGGTCATGTGACTTTCCTCCGCAGCAGAAAACAGACACATTTTCAGGGTAGAAGGTAATGAACTAGTCTGTTATGGACAAGGAGGGAGAATTATAAATACAAGAATATATTGGACGACCAATTTAGCATGGAAATTCCACAGCAGATTGAGTATGTGCGAAAGTGATCTAACGATAGCAGAGATGGCGGAAATATGACTATATCGGAGCTATTGGGCAACCAAAAGTAAATATTTTTGTCCATCTTTAGACCCTAGGGATTAAATAAATTAAAATTATCGACACCTTCATGCGATTTTGCGTGGAACTTATTTCCACAAAATAAATATACTGTGGAAATATACTGTGCAAAAACGGTAAGATGCAAAGAGTTGAGACGTAACACACAGGTCTATGTTCTCATAGATGCTAAAATTGCAGGTAGGCGTCAACTGAACTAAAGCTCCAGTTGGTGTCTTCATTTTTTCTTCACTTCCTGGTTTGGGTTTCCCATGATGCACTTTGTCTCCTGTGATGTCTAAATGACTCCGCTAAGCAACCTGAGTCATCTGACAAAGGGAGGCTGGACTAACAGGGCTTAGACCTCCCTCTTGATGATGTCATTGTCACAAAATGGCTGCCACAGAACAGCTTGGGGTCAACAGTCATTAGATAAGAATGAGTTTACTTCACTTCCTGGTGGGGGATAGAGGGGGGAAAAGATAGGGAAGGGGGGCAGATAGGTGATTGAAGCATATTACAAAGTTGTATAACTTTGTAATGTGTTTCAATTACTGGGAAAAAGCTTTTCGCTGGAGTACCCCTTTAATAGTGAACTGAGGGAGAACGAGGCAGCCATATTATGGACGCTAAAAATTGGCCACATTATAACTGTGATGGTTCATGGGCTGATTTGTGTTGTGATTGTATAAGCTCTGCTACATTCATCTATGTAATATCTATGATTTCAGGCTTTCCAATGGCTCAGTCATCAATGGGGCTATGACAAGTCATAAAGGTCCAGATGAGTTACCGGAGAGCAAGGACCACCAGTTCATATCAGTCAATATATAATCTATCTCCAAAATAGTCATGGATGAATCCACGGTGGTCTTTATTAGCTTACAAGAAATTAATTTAAAATTATTTACAAATATTTATTAATTTACAAAAATATTTACATGACAACAATTAAAAAAAGAATAACAAAAAAAAAAAAAAAAATGTTTTCCGTTCGATACGATCTTCAGAAATAATCTTGACCTCAGTTGAACTCTCAGTCACATATCATGTATTTTGCATGAATGGCACTTTCATAATTGATAAGCCGTACAGGAACCGGGCCCCTAAGGTGAAACATTTTGTGCTTTGTGATATTCTGTTCTGATTTCCCATCATGTGAATAATTACTGCGTCCCTTGTCGGCCTTGCGCTGACACCGGTGTATGCTACACACCCGACGTCTTGTCTACTCAGGTGGAAAAAGCACGGAATTCAACATTTCCATGTATAGACTCATAGACTGACACTCACTAAAATTGTGACCAGTAGACAGAATAGTAATAAAAATTTAATGAATAATAATATTAATAAGAAATTATCATGAAATAACATCTAGGCAGTCAGAGATGTGTCAATTTTTACCTTTCTGCAAATTTTATTAATGACTCCAATTTCCTGAATTCAATACACTTATGGGAAACGCAGGCTGCAATTCACATCACAACCACTGGGTGGCCACATACAGAAACATGTATGTCCTGAGGAGACTGACCAGCAGAAGTGTGAATTTATACTAATAGTGAGTGCAGCTCTGGTATAGTACATGATGTAACTTAGGATCAGTACAGGATAGTACATAGTGACTCCACCAGCAGAATAGTGAGTGCAGCTCTGGAGTATAGATAGAAACATAGAAGATTGTCAGCAAAAAAGACCGCTTGGTTCAGCTAGTCTCCCATTTTAGTTAATTCCTTTCTTATTAGCTTAGGATACATATATGTTTATCCCAGGCATCAGGGTCGTATCTGCCATGAGGCAAAGTGAAGTCTTCACCTCAGGCGGTAGATCATAGGACCCTGCAGGGGGCGTGCTCCTGCACAGTGAGCAGCCATGCATATATCCCAGGAAGTCTCCCTCAGCTTCCAAATCATAGCAGATCCATTCAGGCTGGGGCTTGCATCAGGGGACAGGACTGTGGAGGTAATCTCTTCATAACTGTAACTCCTCTATGTGCCCACATCTGCCCTGATCATTCCTTCATGCCTTGTGCAGTCTCTGTCAGCCCTTGTGTTTCCCATCCTCTCCATTCCTGCTGTACTGTGCCTGTACTTACACTCAGCTTTACACACTGTAGGTGCTATAATGTGCCTGAACTTACACTCACCTATACACACTGCTGCTATAATGTTCCTGTACCTACACTCAGCTATACACACTGCTGCTATAACGTGCCTGCACTCACACTCAGCTATACACACTGCTGCTATAATGTGCCTGTACCTACACTCAGCTATACACACTGCTGCTATAATGTGCCTGCACTTACACTCAGCTATACACACTGCTGCTATAATGTGCCTGCACTTACACTCAGCTATACACACTGCTGCTATAATGTGCCTGTACCTACACTCAGCTATACACACTGCTACTATAATGTGCCTGCACTTACACTTAGCTATAAACACTGCTGCTATAATGTGCCTGCACTTAAACTCTGCAGCTGCTATAATGTGCCTGCACTTACACTTAGCTATGCGCACTGCTGCTATATTGTGCCTGCACTTACACTCAGCTATACACACTGCTGCTATACAGTGCCTGCACTCACACTCAGCCATTCAAACCGCTGTATAGAAAAGTTTCTGTCACTGTACTCCTGCACAGCTCTGTGATTCTTACTTCCTGATTGGTCCATGCTGAACACACACCCCTTCCCCATTGCTGTCATGTGACCACACAGACCTCTCACAGCAGCCCTGCTTCTCTATTCTAGCCTGTTGTACTACGCTACTGCATTATGGGGATCTGCAGTTCCATTCTGTACCTACAAACTGCTGTTGTTTTACCTGGTTTTTGCATCTACCATACATTATACACCACATGCCGATTGCTATTCTGTACAGTAACTTATACTATGACATATTCAGCTCTTTCTAAATGTTTGTTTCATTTGTTTTACATGTTATTGAGAATAAAAAATCATTATTTTTACGGTGTGGAGCCAATTGTCTGCATTCCATTGATTTCTTATGGGAAAATTTGCTTTGGTTTAAGAGTGGATTTGGATTACAAGCGCCGTCCCAGAACGAATTATGCTCATAATCCAAGGCACTACTGTATATATAAAAGTTAATTTTAATAAATTGGTAAATAACCTATGGAAGGTAAAGTAATAAAATCTGCAGATAATTGTAAAATAATTGATAAATAATTATAAATAGAGATTCCTGAATAAGCGTCCGGTCACACAATACATGAGCCGCAGCCGGAGACGTTAATGACACCAGAACAATTAAGGAAATTATACTCTGAACATTTACTTTTAATGAATATTTTTCTAGTCCATCCTCCTGGCTGGTAAAGGCTTCTGGATGGACCCCGGGGCCCTAAACACTCAATCAAAGAGCGAAATTCAATTTGGAGGCAGCACGGCTTGGGTTCTGCACTCGGCAGACAATTCCAGCAAGGGCGCCGCATTCAAAAGGACAAGTGTCACTTAATCTAGACTATAAAAGCAGCACAATTGCCGAGTGCCCTTCAGCGCTCACCCCCTACAGATCCTTCGCTGGTAATTACACAGTCATTTTTCTTAATTCTATTCAACTATTATGGGAGCTGCGTCCTGGGGAAAGCCTCAAGATTGTGATACTGGGGGCTGCGAGGAGCAGATAAAGAGTATCCGGGGTTGTGGTCCAGACGGGGGATGCTGGTGTAATAATTCTCAAAATAATTGCCTCTAATAATTATTCAAAGCAAATTTGGACTTTTAAGATTGCAAATAAATAATTCAAAGGGGCAGCCCTTATGGGTAAGCTGTGTGGCCCTAAAGCCTCCATTTCCTCAGGACTAGAATTAGTCCCTAATGTGTATAGGGGCCGTCTGACTTCCAACAGTAGTGGAACCCTCAATGATTAGCTGTAACCTGTGGGGAAACCTGGCAGTAAGTTATCAATTCTCCTGCGGCGCCGCCACAGGGGATATTAGGTATTACAAAGTGACTAAGTGATTTAAATCAATAGCTTGCCTGTGTCATACAGGACAGGACCGGTCTCCTGAGGACGAGACGCTCTTGTATTTGCTCAACCCATGGCACTATGGGCTCTTCATTGTTTATTTAGGCACATTTTCTCCTTCTTCATGTCTTTGACTAGGTTAGACCCCCACCAATTATTATTATTGGTCTACAGTCAGACCTGTATTTAGAGTTTGTGCTGCCCTAGGCACTTTGCACGCTGATGCCCCTCCCCCTTCCTGTATACTGGGGTACTGTAATATACAGAATTCCCCTCCCGCCTTCATGTATACTGTTTACTAGGCCCTAACCCCCCCTTTTAGCATTTCAGGGCCTGGTAAACAATGTACATTGAGGGGGAGACCTGTATGACATAGTACACCAATGCACATTACAACAACACCATCAGCCCCCAATCCTCTGCAGATACCCCCACTCCCCCTTATTTTGCTTACCTCTGCCGGGCGCAGGCTGGCCCTCCTTCTTCAGTGTGGCACAGACTGTCCAGCAGGAAGAGGAGGCGGTACAGTCTGTCTTTACACTCTTCTCCAGTTTGGCAGCGGGTGAGCTGTCCCTTGTGGCAACTCCTTCTCCCATTGGTGAAGCAGCTTGTTCTCTGCTGTTCCATTAAGGAAGGAAGGAGGAACAGCAGAGAGGTGCTGCATTTCCGTCTTCTCCCCGGGTCCCGCGCGCTCCAGCTTCACAGCGGCTTCTCTCAGCTGACAGGCCGAACAGCTAATCACTGGCCGCGGCGGTCCCGGCCTGTGATTGGCTGAGCGGCCTGTGAGCTGAGACAGGCCGCTGTGAAGCTGCAGCATGCAGGACCCAGGGAGAAGCACAGAGGAAGAGGAGCCCTGCAGCATAGATAGCGATGTATTCCTCTTTTCATATCGTCAGCGTCGGCCGCGCACCGCTATTACACGGTGCATTGCGCGGTCGGTGCCCGACGATTATAGGTCAGAACCTTATCGTTGTCTTTATTACACGGAACGATAGTTGGCCGGTTTGGCCGATTATCGTTCCGTGTAATAGTACCCTAAGTTGTCTGATCCCAATCCTGAATGAGAAACAGATTCCGAGGTAGTTAATATAATGGTGATCGGTGACGAGCTTTGTCTCTGCTTTTAAAATAATTCAAAGTTACAAATCACTGAAAAAGTTGGGGGCTTTTTCCTCATAGGGATGAGTCTTGTTGTTTGTTTTTGTCACTGTGTCGAAGCTTCTGTATTATTTCAAAATTTTAAGAAAGCATTAAAAAAATAAAAGTTTTACCAGTATTGCTCTCTTGCATACCCAGAAGTCACACATTTCAGCACAAGGCTATTTCGTCGACCTTGTGAACCGATTGTCCTCCATTTTTCCACTCTCGTCGCCCCTGACTTGTTTGAGGTCTTGGAGCTAATGGTCAGTGTCGGCCGAGTTCATTCTCCGTGACTCGATGAAGAGGGAACTCATGTTTTATAAAACGCATTAGAAAATAAATGTCTTTGTACATTAAGTCACTGTAAAGGATCATTCTGGATATTGAACCTGACAAGCCCTACACTTGTAAATGTTGAATTATTGAGTATTTGTAGCTCTCAGTCTGTGAGTTAAAAAACAAGACAAGATACCTATAAAATGAATTGTTTTGTTGCTGTTTTGGGGTTTTATTTTTGTTTAATATATACAGTAAATAAGAAAATTCCAAATAGTCACATTAGAATTTGAAAAAATTTAATTTTTATGTTGAGTGCCTCGGGCATAGTGCCATGTGCTGATGCCAGTGGAACGTGGCGGCATGTAAAGCAAATGAAGGTGGTCCAAGCTAGGATTTGTGACCCTACCTCCAGCTCTACAGGGATCCGCAGCATAGCCCCACTTAATAGAGTAAAGTCTTGATAACTAATGATATATACACTGTATTAGAGCCTCCCATCTAGTAGTGTGTTGGTCTTTCTTTAGTCTATGGACCTGCAGAAATTAATTGTGCCGTAGATAAAACTATGTAATCATACCATTCTGTAGGTTTTTGGCCCATGTGCAGCCAGGACGCGTTGCCATGGAGCCGGCCAAGCTATTCCAGCATGGATATAGCGACCACCACTCCTTCCGGCAGTGACCGCCCCCACTGATGGAAACACAATGCCCATAATAATACACTAATGTCCAGTACAACCATGCTCCCAGTCCAGTGTACTGGTAATGGGAGCAAAAGCTGTCTACCTATGTGCATATGAATCTAGTGCCTACGTAATTACCGCATGTGGTCTGAACAGTGTCACCCAATTATAATGAATAAGCTAAATTTAATTAGTGATGACGTCAATGTGTATATACAATGACATAAATAATGTGTGAATAATAATGTGTGAATTATTGAAATAAATAGCAATAAAATATAAATTTGATGAGAAGTGTGTATGTGAATGCAAAACATGAAAGATGATAAATAAACATGTGTAATTATGTGACAAATGTTGGTGAATAAAATAGTTATGATTGTGTGTGTAAAAATATCAATTGCTAAAGTGCAAAAGTAAAGGTGCCAGCTAGTGCATGTGAAAAAAATCATGACATGTGAATAAAAATCAAAACGTGACCTCTAACCTTTAACAATGTCGCGTCACCTCCATGTACCAGCTTGATGGGTTTCAGTTGGTGTATGTCTTCCACCTCCATGGCTCGCCGGATGTCATGTACATGTTCACGCACTCTCATTTTCAATTTGCGAGATGTTAATCCTTTGTAAATAAGATTACAAGGACAGGTGGCATAATATATAACGCCTACAGTGCTACAGGTGATATGCTGGTTGATCTTAAAATTTTTGCTACCATCGCTGGACTTGAAATCAGTTGCCCTCACCACGTTAGGGCATGCCATACAACCGCCACATGGGTAGCAGCCCCATTTTGGGTCCTTGGAACCGAATACATTTCGGATGGCAACGCCCCTGTAGTAGCTCTTTACCAACATGTTGTTAGGAACCGGACAGCAGGACAAGACAAGACAGTGAGCCCTAAGCTCAGCCCCGCCCACTGTCCTCTATCTATTTGCCACAATCCGCCCTAAGATGGCGGCGAGCAACTTGGCGGCGGTCCCTGCACTGGCTAGGTGGGACACAAAGACAAGACAGACAGACAAAACACAATAAAGAATGGTCGACAGTCCGGGTCACAACAATCGGGCAGCGCAGTACAAAAACACAATCCAAAAAAACAAGGTCAATAAACAGGCAATATGGTCAGGGGCAGGCAGCAAGCAGGGATAGTCAGAATACAAGGCAAAATAGTCAGAATAAACACAGAGCTAAACAGAAGCAGAAGCAGGCTGAGACAAGCTCAATAACCAGCACCAGAATGAGCCGCAGCCAAACACTTATAGGGAATAAGGGGAAACTCCCAGCCCCTATTGGACAAGGCTCCTGGTATCAACTAAATCACCTGTGCACAGAACTGGCAGCAGTGTAACTCCTACATGGCCAGAGCACACAGCAAACGGGTGGGGCTGAACATCCTGATAGAAACAGGCCAGTGTTCAGACAGGGTTCAGGTTACAGCACAACACATACAAAACACTGAGTATCAGCGCCATCTCAGTCGCACAGCACGAGCCGAGGGGGCACACGGAACTCAGCACAGGCACATTCATGACACATGTCTTTAAGGTTTTCTGCCCGTTTATATGTAATAGCTTGGCCGGCTCCATGGGTCACGTGATGACATCATGGCGCCATGCCGTGTTGCGGGTCATGTGACCAGGAGTGTGGAGGCACCGGATACCGCGTCCTTCCGTAGTTACCGCCAGTGGTATAAAAAGGGACAGAGACACAGGGACAGCCATCCTCCTGGAAAAAGGGAACGCGAAACGTGCGTTGAAGGGGAGCTGGCACACATCCATACTTCAGGTATTATGATTCTGTACTGTATCTCTCTGTGTCTCTGTGTATCTCTCTATATCTCTCTGTGGGTCCTTATTGTATTTATTGGGCATTATGCAATATTTGTACTACTATTTATTACCCTGGGAGTAGTAGCAATAGTGTATAGTGTTTACAGACTCCTGTGCAATACATGAGATTTGTGATTGCTACTCATTACTTCATATTCTGTTATTACCCTGAGTGTGGATACCCCTGTGTGCATGGCTACAAATTTTAAAACTCCTGATTATGTATATTTTTATATATTGTGATTAAGAAAGGTGACTATTCTGATTACAAATTCTGGTCTGGTTTATAGGAACTGCTTTTGGCCATGAGGCAGGATGGCTTCTCACAGTTTCCTCCTCTATAGAATTAAAATCTGGGGACTGTGAAGGTCAAGGAAATTCTTCCCCCACCCACCAGCAGTGTTCCACAGAGACCTGGATCCATCTGACTGGCCATGTTACTTCACAAAAATATGGATCCATTTGACTGGTTAAGTTTCTCCACAGAGATTTAGACCTATCTGACTGGGCCATGTTTCTGCACAAAGATCAAGATCCATCTGACCGGACCATATTTCTCCACAGAGATCTGGATCCATCTGATCAGGCCATGTTTCTCTACAAAGACCTGGAGCCATCTGACCAGCCATGTTTCTCCATAGAAATCTGGGTCCATCTGACCAACTATGTTTCTCCACAGAGATCTGAATCCATCTGAACAGCCATGTTTGTTCATAAATGTCTAGATCCATCTGACCAGTCATGTATCTCCACAAAGATTTGGATCCATCTTACTGGCCATGTTTCTTTACAGAGATATTGATCCAACTGACTGGCCATGTTTCTTCACAGTAATCCGGATCCATCTGACCAACCATGTTTCTCCACAGTAATCTGGATCCATCTGACCAACCATGTTTCTCCACAGTAATCTGGATCCATCTGACCAACCATGTTTCTCCACAGTAATCCGGATCCATCTGACCAACCATGTTTCTCCACAGTAATCTGGATCCATCTGTCCTGCCATGTTTCTCCACAGTGATCTGGATCCATCTTAGGGGACATGTTTCTCCACAAAGATCTGGATCTATCTGAGGGGCCATATTTCTCCACAGTGATCTAGATCCATCTGACTTGCCATGTTTTTTTCCACAAAGATCTGGAACATCTAATGGGGCCATGAATCTCCACTGAAATCTGGATAAGAGATTGATGCAATTCGAGCATGCATGCAAGTGTATGGCATTTAATTACCGGTGGCTTTAGAAGTTGGATTCAGCCCTAAGGAGTACTGGAAAACATGGATATAGCCTATGGCTGTACCCAAGTTTTCCAGACAGTCTTAGGGCCGCATCCAACTTATTTTTTTATTTTTTTCCCCAAGAAGTCTCACCTTTTTTTCCCTTAGAGACAAAAGCGATAGAGCTGGTTGTCTGTTGTGGCTTTAGACACATCAGCCGGACCCCACTATTGTAATCAGCAATGGTTTCCTTACTGTGCTCCTCCTATTCATCAGAATGATTTCAGAGATCTTCCGCTGCTCCTCATTTAAGATTTGTTTTTTCCATCTACAGGATCCTCTTTCACCCACACCATCACTTTTATACTTTCCAAACAATAGCAAAATGTTGGCAGTGAGATCCTGGCTCGGCTAATCTAGCCTTGATGACCAGTTGCTCAGATCACTGGATTTTCACCTTATAATGTGGATTCCCACAGGGTCAGCATGTATGAGTGTTCTTTGACTGTATGTAATAGAGACTGTGAGGGTCTCCATAACAAATACGCCTCCCACCAAGAACAGTCAAAATATCCCTGGATGGAAATTCACATTCCAAATGGCGTCCCTCCAGTCTTGCCCATAGAGTGCAGCTTACAGCAGTTGCTATTCACTATATGGGATATACACCCCCATCAGCCATAATCCACAAGTGCACAAACATATTTCCCATTCGTCACACAGCAAGTGGGCTTGTGAAATGCCATGCTAGCCGGACCCTGGATGATGCATTCTCTACAATGGAGCCTTGATGGATGCTGCTCTCAGAAAGAGGAATAGACCTTCATTTAGTCAATGATTTGCTGGTCTCGGGCCCAGGAGAAGTTTAGCGGTATTAGGTTTAATTGGAGAACTAAATGATTCATAAATAATTCCATTTATAAAAGGCATTATGATGATAAGAATCCTTTATATGTATTTTCTAGATGGCTGCTCTGTGTATTAGTAATCTTCTTGTCCATTACTTATACTCAGCCGTATAAGTCACATCACTCCATGCATCAATGACAGAGAGGAAAGAAAGAGGAACCTAGGCGGCCATGTGTGATTGCCGGGAGGGTCAGGATTCAGCACACAATACAGAAATCAGAGATGGTTTTAACCACCTAAATGGGTACTCCCAGCTCAGCTTTTTATCCCCTATTCATAGGATAGCATATAATTCAGCTAGTATTACCTCAATTAGTTGTTCCTATATACAGTAGGTCAAAATTCCTGGAATCATCTCATTCAGTTGTGTCATGTGATCTCATGACCCCCTTAAAATTATATAGGTTTCTGTGCTTGCTTTCTGTGAGTCACCATCTCAGCCAGCAGGAGGTTCTCCTGTATGATGAAGTGGCATGGACTATTCTTCACTTCATCAGGTACTACAGATTATTGTACAGTTCTTTTCACGGTTAGGCTATGTTCACACTGCGTATCAGACCGGCCGTTCCGTGACCCGGTCTGTGCCCGGACCATCGCGGCCGGTACTTAAGTACCGGCCAGATGATCCATCCGGCCTCAGAGCTCTGATGCGGGAGCATCAGCGCGTGCCCGCATCAGAGCTTCCCATAGCCCACAGTGAGCCGCACAGCCGGAGCCGCTCGCTTCACTGTATGAACTGACAGGTCTTTTTGCGGCCGGAATTCACTGAATTCCGGCCACAGAAAACTGACATGTCAGTTTTTTCCGGCACCGCATGGGATCCCGGCCGGAGTGTATACGATGTGTGTACGCTCTGGCCGGGATCCCATTGCACATAAGGCTATGTTCAACTCCTCAAAACTACGGCCGTAGTTCTGCGGCGAGAACTACGGCCGTAGTTTTACATAGTGTGAACATAGCGTTATAATGGATTTCTTGACAGTGCTGATGCATCGTATGATGGCAGACCTGATGGGTAGAAAATGCAGTTTGAAATTTGAAAGTTAAGATGGTGGCTGATCGGAGGTCACATGACAGGGATATGGTAATAAAATGTATGGATGCAGCAGAGCTGGGATGAATCAGATGACACTGCAGCAATAGTGCAACTGGTGGAGAAGGAGAATGTCTGGTATAAGTTACCATTGCTTACTTGGCACTAACATATTTCACTGCACTGCACAGAGATTGCATACCTACCAACCAGGATGGGCTTTAGGAAATATGGACCATAAATGGAGAACTAAAATAAGCTTTTGTCACCACTCACACTAATCCCTTTTAGGGATCACAATCTAATTGCCCTGGCTAAGGCAAAAACCCTGTGACCATCTCTATAGGAAACCATTTAACCTATCACTAACAGGAAATGGTACACAGGGGAAGATTAGATTACCCTGGGCTGTCCACCCATCCTAGCCCCCCCCCCCCTTATGCTTGCTTACATCCCCCCATAGTAGATAGCCCCCTTTGTAGGTCCCTCTATATTAGATGGCCCCCTGTGTAGGTCCCCTTATAGTAGATGGCCCCCCTGTGTAGCTCCCCTTTAGTAGAATGCCCCCAGTGTAGTCCCCCTTTAGATGACCATCAATGTAGACCTCCTATAATAGATAGCCCCCATGTAGTACCCTATAGTAGGTGGCCCCACTGTGTAGCCCCCCCTTTCACAGATGACCCACTGTGTATGTCCACCTATGGCCTCCTGGCCTCCTGTATAGCCCCTTTGTATGTGTATGTCCCCCTATGGCCTCCTGGCCTCCTGTGTAGCCCCTCTTTAGTAGATGGCCCCCTATGTAGTCCCCCTATATTAGATGGCCCTCTGTATAGTCCCTCTTTTGTAGATGGCCATTAGTGTTGTCCCCCTATAAAAGATGGGCCTCTGTATAGGTCCCCCTATAGTAGGTGGCCCCCCCTTTAGTAGATGGCCGCCAGGGTTTTTCCCCCTTTAGAAGATTGTCCCCAGTGTAATCCTCCTTTAGTAGTAAAGGAAGAAAACAAAAAAGAACTCACCTATTGCTGCAGCTCTACTGCCCACCAGTCAGCTGCACATCACTCAGGGGCCCACTGAAGGAATCTCCACCTCAAGTCATGTGCAGCAGCAGGACAAGATCACATGTGGGCAGCTTGGATGGCTGTGGGCCCCGGGTGGCTGCCCAAACCACCTACATTATAATCTGCCACTAATGGTACATACGGTACTCTATAGTCTTACGCTGCTGCATATTCGAACCCAGGTCTCCAGCTTTGCATCTCACCACCTCCATTGTTTTTCTAAAACAAACTTCAAATTTCCAAAACCTTCTAAGATGAAGGAACCGCTACACTGAGGTGTCGTAAAGATTAATGTTGAGAAACAAGAGTGTGTGTATATAGAAAAGCTTGTAATTCTACGGTTTACTTTGAAAGCCAATCTCTCTCCTACTTGCAAAATTCCCAATTATGCCCATCAAAACCACTGAATACGCTAAAAACCAATTTCTTTCAAGTGCTATGAATAGCGGCTTCAATCATCTTTCCGGGCCCTCCAGGTGATGTAAATCCAAATGACTATTTGTGCTTTTTTTCGGATAATATCCTTTTTCGGTGTAGCTGTAGCTGTAACTCATTTCCCATTATAGTCGTGGAGCTAAATACGAGGCCGTGTTCGCATGTTTTCCTCTTCTTTATATCCACTGTCAGAAACAATTACAGCGATTGAAGTGATTGTTAAAGAAGGAGCTTTTAGAGAGTCTCCTCCATTACTGTAAATAAGAGCGTTTCACCCAGACAGAAACCTTTTCTTCTGTCAACTAAGAATATGGATTTACCTAAGAGCATTTTATTAAAGGGGTTGTACAGGACAGCAAAAAAAGTGGCTGCTTTTGTCCAAGAACAGTGCCACTCCTGTCCACCACAGGTTGCGCGTAGTACTACAGCTTGACCTCATTTTGGTTTTTCCATCTGGTGAAGGTATCCCTAATCTACAGGACCTTTCCACAGGATAACTGATCACAAGGGGTCTGATCACTAGGGCAGCACATGATCCTCAGAAGAGAGACCCACCACTCCATTCTGACCGGAGACTGGAGTTACTTTACAAGATTCCAGGAGCCTCAGTATTAAGATGTCAGTTTCCAGATAACAAGCAGTCTATACTTACCATCCACACTGCTTGTGATCTGACATTCTGCTCTCCAGTCCTCAGCCGCTTCTGTATCTTCAGGCCCCACCGCCTCCAGAATGAATGACAGCTGAAGGAGAAGGGGTTTGAAGATACAGCCAGTGAACTGGAGAACAGGGTGACGGATCACAAGGTGGTAAGTATAGACTGCTTGTGACCTGGAAACGGACAGCAATACATTTTCTATATACATACTGTACCTGTGCTGTCAATTTCCAGGGCTGCACAAACAATACAATGATCGTTCATGCCGCCCGGCAGCTTGATTTGTTGTGCTGCTTAAAGGCCCTGCAAATAAGCGCCGATCTCACTTCATTTGCGGCCCCCATGGCCATCAAATCTTTTAGTCTAAAACGACATTGGTGCATTGGGCACTGAGGTCGTAGCACATGCCCAGTGTTTGCCGGATAGGTGACGGATTCTGAAGTTACATTCTAGCAGGTTATTTGGTAGAGTTTCTTTTTATTTTATTTATTTTTTTATCCACAATGTCCGGATTTCATCATGTAAACCCCAGAACACACTCCTGAAAGAGCAAATAAGTCAAGGAAATGGATGGCATTCATCAGTCTGTATAGCACTTCATCTTGTGCCGTGTTGTAGGTGCATTACTATTCACACATTCCTATAGCTTTTCATGTATTTTCCTGCGCAAATAACTTTCATCCGTTACGTGTCGATCCATGGAGCTTGTAACATACGAGATTCAATTACGTCTTACAAGAAATGCTGCCAGCACCGAATAAAACTGCACGTCCTATAGAATACGCAGCGCCTGAATGCTGAACATTGCCGGGTGAGACAATAGCCAAACTTACCATTAAAAGCTGAATTATTGTCAGTGATGAGTCAGTGATTCTCTGTATATTTCCTGTATATTGTGCATATTATATATTGTGTTTTGTATACATTATATACTGTGTGTATTGTATATATTATATATTGTATGAATATTGCATGTATTATACAGTATACTGTTTGTGTATTGTGTATATGATGTATTGTGTATATAACAATATTAAAGTTTCAGCGGAAATTTTTTTTAAAAAAATATTATGTTGTACAAAGAAAATGGAATACTGGCCTTGACGGGAGCACCTAGAAATTGTACTGGTGGTTGTGATGGGGGTGACAAAGACTGTCATAAGTGATATGTGATGCATTTATCCTATTGATGCCAGTCCTCAGAATTTTCATGTGAATAGGGCAATGACTAGGGTTACAATAGACGTGGGTTGTCATCCGGTTTGATGTGTATTTCTTGTGGACTCTGTGATGAAATCCAGGTTAGCCAGTAGTACTGGGGAGGTCGTCAGTGTAGTCAGCATAGTATTACATAATCGGTCAACGAGAGGCTTATTATTACATCATCGGCCAACAAGAGGCTTACTATTACATCATCGGCCAACGAGAGGCTTACTATTACACCATCGGTCAACGAGAGGCTTACTATTACATTATCAGCCAACAAGAGGATTACTATTACATCATAGGCCAACGAGAGGCTTACTATTACATCATCGGTCAACGAGAGGCTTACTATTACATCATCGGTCAACGAGAGGCTTACTATTACATTATCAGTCAACAAGAGGATTACTATTACATCATAGGCCAACGAGAGGCTTACTATTACACCATCGGTCAACGAGAGGCTTACTATTACATCATCAGCCAACAAGAGGCTTACTATTACATCATCGGCCAACAAGAGGCTTACTATTACATCATCGGCCAACGAGAGGCTTACTATTACACCATCGGTCAACGAGAGGCTTACTATTACATTATCAGCCAACAAGAGGATTACTATTACATCATAGGCCAACGAGAGGCTTACTATTACATCATCGGTCAACGAGAGGCTTACTATTACATCATCGGTCAACGAGAGGCTTACTATTACATTATCAGCCAACAAGAGGATTACTATTACATCATAGGCCAAACGAGAGGCTTACTATTACACCATCGGTCAACGAGAGGCTTACTATTACATCATCGGCCAACAAGAGGCTTACTATTACATCATCGGCCAACAAGAGGCTTACTATTACATCATCGGCCAACGAGAGGCTTACTATTACACCATCGGTCAACGAGAGGCTTACTATTACATTATCAGCCAACAAGAGGATTACTATTACATCATAGGCCAACGAGAGGCTTACTATTACATCATCGGTCAACGAGAGGCTTACTATTACATCATCGGCCAACAAGAGGCTTACTATTACATCATCGGCCAACGAGAGGCTTAATATTACATCATCGGTCAATGAGAGGCTTACTATTACATCATAAGCCAACAAGAAGCTTACTATTTCATCATTTGCCAACAAGACACTTACTATTACATCATCGCTCAACAAGAGGATTACTGTAATATTATCGGTCAACAAGAGGCTTAAGCCCCTATTCCATGGGCCGACTGACAGGAGCAAAGGAGTGCTATTAGCGCTCATTTGCTCCTCGTTCCCCGCTCGCTGCCACCACTATTTCACAGCAGCAAGCGGGTGAGTGCGGGAGGGGCGCAGGAGGGAGCAGGGAAGCTGCCTGGGTGATTGCTAGGTCGTCCGGGCAGCCCATAGCATGCAGCAGCGGTCTGCTGCCACTGCTCCTATTCCACAGAGCGGCGGTAGCAGATTGTTGCTGTAGAATCGTTTGTCTTTTAACATGTTTGAAAGACAAACGACGCAACGATCAGCCGACATGAATGATGTCTGCTGATCATTGCCTTCTATTCCACGGGACGATTAACGGAAGAATAAGGCCGATAATCGTTCCGTGGAATAGGGCCTTTACTATTTCATCATCGGCCAACAAGATGCTTACTACTACATCCGCGGTCAACAGAAGAATTACTACAAAACAAAAGGTTAAAACTTGTCTAAAAAAAATACAAAACTGTGAAGGACTGACAACACTGATGTTGTCCTCACTATCTTCTCAGGTATGAATACAGAATAAGCCATAATAAGAAATAAAATAACACACAGAGTGCACAGTGTACACTCTTTCTGTAACTAATAGACATCAGGAATCACTGGGGAGCGAGGCATCTCTGGGAGAACGTGTCGGCTCTACCTTCGGCTGCTCTGAGAAATGCGCTTGTTATACGGAGAAAAACAAGAGTCTCAGCTTTCCACATGAAGCCGGCAATACCTTTAATCTTGTAAACACATCTCGCTGTGTCCCATCGGTGCGCCTCTTACAAGCTCCCTCAAGTTTACACGGATGACTTGTACCAAATCTATCATTAGCCAATGTCTTCCAGAAAGATCGAATGTACATGGCAAAAGAATGAAACTATTGATTGGTAGGGGCTCATCTGAACATGTGAATCCCAAGACGTGAAAAAGAAATAAAGGGAGTCTTGTAGGATCATCCAATGTAAGCTGGTGCACAAGGTCAACCACAGTCATGCATATTCCATAGATGATCATTGATAGAAGCATGACTGGCATGACTGTTTTTCTACACTTGGAAGGAACTTAAACCCCCATGGTCCACATTTGGGATGACTTGAATCAAACATTGAGACAGGCCATCACATCCAATGCTCTATTGTATGAATTGGCACAATTTGTTTTCCCAGTAGAGCCTGTTATAGCCACAGAACCCAACTCCTTAATCACCCCCTATGGTTTTGAAATGGTATCTACAACAAGCTCATAAAGATATGATGGTAGTGGTCCGGGTGGCTGTATAGTGTACAAGATGCTTTAATATCCGACATACATGTGTAGTGTCCTGGTACAGGTCGTCCACTATGTCTTATGTCACCCGGGTAAAGGTAACTCGGTCAGGTGTCACACTCTAGGATGATGGGTGCCTTTAGCACGTTCACCACTTGGTGTCTCACTCTTTCTGTTTTAAGCACAGCTGAAGGCTAAGGGTTAACTATGTTATTTGCTCTGTTCACTGTTTAACCAATCACAGGTGCAGGTACCTCACACACTAGTCTACCAACTGCGAGTCATTGTCTGAGGGGGCTGTAACCCTTAGAAGAGTTCTCTCGGAAGTGGTGGCGGGATTGCTCACCTGAGGACCCAAACATTATATAGGAGGAGTTATGTTATACCCATGGGCATCAACCTATCAAAAGTTATTTTTGAGCAGAATACCCCCTGAAGACAACCTATTAACAAGTCTTTGTGTGTGTACAGTGTTACGTCTGGCCTTATCTAGGCCTCTGCAGTACAACAGTTTTCATTGACTCCTTCACCAGTTAATGAAATAACTGTGCTGTCTCTGCCTGATTCTATACAGCAAAGCTGAAAAGTGTTCAGCAGGAAACAGAAAGTGCCAGGATGTTGTGTCCCCTCTAGTGGCCAGGTGGATAAATTAAATATACTTATTTTGGTTAGTTTTTGATGATACTTTGCCCTTTTTCCACTTGACCACACTGTAGTCTTGGGATCCCCGAGATGCCTGTGATCACTTTTTATTATCACATTTTGAGAGACCAGAATTATGGTAGTAACATAAAAAAAATCCTCCAAGAACATATAAAGGTTTTCTCCCTTTTTCTGATTATTTTCTATCAATAAGCAACCTGTGCATCCACCTCAGCACACACACATATATCAAACTTAGAAAGCAATTATAGGACCATGGCAGCCAGCCAGGCGAGGTGAAATGAGTTCTGTGGCTTAATGGAGTCCAGCTGATGGGGGTGCGGGTGGTCGCTGTGTAGCCCACCTCGTAGCCTCTGTAGCCTTCTCTCTCATGGAATTTGTTCAGAATTGTGGTGACGCTACACGCTTTGGTATCCCATATATATTCCATGCAGTGCATGGGTTATTTATTGAATGCTTCTGTTTTACATTTCACTACAATAAAAAAAATCTGCAACCCCAACATATATATCAGGGGGGTCAAACCCCTCCAGCTATTTGACTTCTGTGATATATATTAAACGAAACCAAGGAAGGATGCCACCCTAGGGAGTCCTGGAAAACATGGATACATCGATAAGCCATAGGCTGCATCCATTAATGATCGTACTCGAGCATGCTAAAGTTGTGCTCATCTTTAGTCACTTCTCCTTCTGGTTTGGCTTATTAAATCCTTGGTCATGTTCCTTAGTCAAATGTACCATCAGGTCTATGTTAAAAGAAAATAAATTTCAGTACCTTATCGGCATCGAGACAGAGATCCTGGTGGTGTAATATCTTTTTCAAAACGCTGCCTGGTTCCCGTCACCGTTTTCTTGTTGTGCAGCGGTTTGGCTCTATGTACTGTACTGAAGGTGGGCCTGGCGCCCATAGTATGACAATAACCCCTCCCCTTGGTGACTGGGCCCTGTTGATTCTAATGGAGGCGTGTCATCAAGGGGAGGGGATACTGTCACACTGGGGGTGCCTGGCACAACTTCAGTGCAAAGAGCTGGGCCGGGGCACAACCAGAAAAAGGCGCCAGGTGCGGGAACTGGGTGATGTTTTAAAAAAAAGGACTGCGCCACAAGGATCCCTCAACCCTCTGCGCTGTTCTTGTGCAGTTAGTTGTGCGCTTCACAGTCCGGTGAGACCATTAGGAGCACTGGGGCACCTGTAAAGAAGCACTGCCCGCCTCCTATTCTTTATCATTAGAAAGGGGCAAGCCAGACCGTGAAGGACGCTACTAACTTCACCAGAACTGAGCTGAGGAGGAAGGTAAGAAACATACCGTCCTTCTCTGTGTCTCCTGTGCAATAAGGACATATCAGCAGGTAAGATTCGTCTAACCTGCTGATAGTTCCCCTTTAAACATTAATTTGAAGGGAAAGCTATCTCCAAAAGATGGCAGCACAGAGCTGCTTTGTATATCCGTCTTAGAACTCTCAGTGGAGCATGAATGGCCGATAAGTCCCCACACACCCTTATAGGAGAAACATTACCGCATTAATCCCTGAAAACCAAGGGGACCCTCTTTTGGCCCATGTCTGGTGAATGGGTACCTATGAATCAATGTGGTTAATACAGTTGGAAAAAAAAATAACCTTACATAGCAAACAACAATCATACCTTGAAGACAAGTTATAAAACACACTTGGCTGAGTTTTCAAGGTTGAATAAGTTATTTTTCACAGTAGCTATACTTCAATATATATAGAGTGGAGTGGTGCAGGCAGTGAGCGGCCGCCATATGTCCTAATTATCACCGCTCTAAACTCCTACAATGTGTTTTTCAGCAGTGAAGAGCGAGCTGTAGTCTGTTGTCTCGGGGAGGCAGCACCCGTCATAGAGTTTTGCTCTAATTCTCGTGAAGCTGACATGACACAGCCGCTCGAGTACATCAATTGCTTTGCTTTCTGCCCTTTAGGAAATAAAAGAAGTAAATGTAATACAGATACAAGGGATGACTCGAAACGACTGCCTGCGAGTTCAATGTTCTCAGCTAATCAGCCAGGATCTTTTGATCAGTGAAGAGGCACAAAACACAAGCCGAATGGATCCAGACATCTCTCCCAAAACTTCACACACCCTTCACAATGACTGACTCGGATAACACTTACAGCATGGTTCTTGAGAAAACCTTACATTTTCCTTTTTTACAAGGTTATTGTCATACATGAACCTAATAAGAGCATGGCGCGTCCTATCAATTAACTGTTGCCAAATAAATACCCATAAACCAATAGAACCGATGCATCTCCAGCGGCCTCCTTCAGCAGGATAATGACCTGGCTAACCCATAAAAAATTGGTCATGAATGAGGAACATCGAATGGCGATCAAAATGTTGATTTTGCCTCCAAATTCTCTAGATCAAGAATTGTCCAGAATTCGATCGCTCGTCTATGAGATGTGCTAGAGAAGCATGAGCTCTTTGGGTACACCATTTATAATTTGGGACCATTCAGATAATTCATCATTAAGTTGAGTAAATGGTTCATCGCCAACTGACTTAACTCCAAATCTTCATCTGAATCCAAATTTTGGGAGATTCGATTTGGGTGAATTGCTGTTAGAAGCAGGGACGCCTATCAAAGACTCCTGTACACTGTATGCTTGGTGGCTCAGAGGGTGCAGCTGCCTGGAGGTAATTATAAACATTATAAACAATGCAGCACCTGTCAAGCTAGTCAATGTGAGTCAATGTTGTAGCATGTGGACCCAGAAAGCCATGGGGATGTCGGCTTTGAAGATCTTTACTTTAAAAACAAAAAAAAGAGGAAAGGCTTATGGCCTAGGGTAGAACATTCAATGTTAGGAAGCCAAAAATTGTCTCTCATTATATTGTTAAAGCAAGCATCCAAAAAGTGGCTGTAGGCTCTTTGGTAGCCATCTGTGTATTTGTTGGCTCCAGGCAGCTGTTTGGGGCCGATAGAGCTTTCCACCATAGGGTGGCCTTACTTTGCTGTCCACACCATCACAAGTCATCTTCTTTCTTCTGTTCCTATTTCCTTCCAAGTTGGGATTCGCTTTCTAGACAAGTAACAGAACATCATCATCACCTTTTTGGGTGCAGAAGTCCCCCAATCTGGTGGCAAGACCATATAGAATCAAAATAGGAACTGCTTCCCTCCCATTCCATCACAGCCCAAGACGAAAATGATTGAGATGATCATACTGTATCTTCACTCTGCCAACACATTACATGGACTCCTGAAAAAGTCAAGTGAAGTTCTTGACAACCAAATTGAACAAGTTTACAACTATTGATAGGGCGCAATAGTTGGATAGGCCATGGACTGTATCCATGTTTTCCAGGACTCCATAGGGCTGCACCCAACTTCTTAAGTCACCAGTAATCGAATGCTGCACACTCGGGATCGGACAAACCTGAGTATGCTCGGAATTTGCTCATCTTTAGTTGTTACCTTTGCTGGGATAAAGAAAGCCAGCGAGCCACTTACTATTGCACACACATATTTCTTATATTTAGATAAGTTTCGAGGATATTGAATGTACAAAGACGATAGCACTTTACTATTAATAATACAATTGGCTCGATTTCGTTGGACCATGAAATATTTAATGATAGGAAATATTCTGGGAGTAGCTCGGATAACATTTTTCCGGACTCTGGAGAAAGAAAACAAGTGAAAGAAAACATCTGGATTTCACATTAAATCTTGTAAAATTCATAGATTTAACTTGAGTTTTAGCATTATTGCTTGGCGGCTCAGTAAAGCGCATACATCGCTATCGGATTACTCAGTAAAGTAGCTGTTTGTAGTGTGGATTGTGTTTCTCCAGTGGCCTGTGTTATCTTGTGCCTGAAAATGCAATGAAGGAATAAGGCGTACCAAAACAAAATAAGAAAGGTATAACATTTTCATCTACTGAAACAACAGCCGCAAACCTTAAAATCAGAGGCAATAAATTAAATTTCTAAAACTTATCTCCGGCCTTCCAGTGCTTCAGAACAGGTTTATTTTTATGATCTGATTCTTAAGATCTGACTCTGCCTCTTCTATATGCGATGCCTAGTGGTTTTTTCCAATCTCCAAACCCAATCTACCAGTAGTGTTGAGCGGACCTGTCAAAATGTTTGGGTTCTCGTAACCTGAACACTTTACATTTGATTCCCGATGGCTGGAGAAGTTGGATCCCGCCCTATGGCTGCAGCCTGTGGCCTATAGTTGCATCCATGTTTTTCCGGCAGTCCTAGCACGACATGCAACTTCTGCAGCTGAGGAGAATCAAACACAGAGTGTTCAGGTCCGGAGAACGTTGCAGAACCTGAACATTTTGACATGTCCACCCAACACTAGTAACAAACCATTGGGTAAATGGTTCAACAGCGCCCCCCACTGAGACTATTTGGTGCAATATGCCTGATGGTGATAAAGTAGTTTGGTTGCTGCAGTTAGAACTTCACAGTTAACTGGTATAACTAGTCTTTCTAGGTTTAACAACCAGTCTCGGACAGTCTGTTAGGTACTGTATGGTGTTAGTAGTCTTTAAATCCACGCTTATGGGTGGACAATGATCTCCTGAGTCATGCACCCTCCAATAGATGAATGACTTGGCCAAGTGAGCAATGCTCTTCTGCTGGAATCTCCGACCCTTTCAGTAACAGATGATGTACTTGGCCCTATTCTGTGCTTGACATGCTGGAGTTCACTTTGCCCAGGCACCTCTAAGAACTGGAAGTGACTTTTACCTAGTTCATTCACTTGACCCCAGACTTATTTGGTCATTTTTTACCTGTAAAATGGGCATTTTATAGGTGCAACGATACACTCAGGCCATATTTACCACTCGGCACCCATGGTCTGGTGCCTAGGGCAGCACCTTGCAGGGGGGCAGCACCATGGAGCAGGGTTAAGGAAACAACTTTTTTGTTTCAATTTTTTTTAGTCTCTCACCTCCCATTAAGACTTTCCAGTAAATCTGGTGTCTTTTTGAGGAGGGTGGGTGGTTGTATGGTGGTATTGGTCAGGTCTGGTATAGCGGTGTTATCCAGTCACAGTATGGCAGTATTGGTCAGGTCTGGTGTGGCGGTGTTATCCAGTAACAGTATGGCGGTATTGGTCAGGTCTGGTGTGGCGGTGTTATCCAGTAACAGTATGGCGGTATTGGTCAGGTCTGGTGTGGCGGTGTTATCCAGTCACAGTATGGCAGTATTGGTCAGGTCTGGTGTGGCGGTGTTATCTAGTCACAGTATGGCGGTATTGGCCTGGCCTATTACCTACCAATCTACCAATCCTGTGGTGAGAATTCCCTCAGACAATATGCAGACTGCTCTAATCATTGATTACCAGGATTATTGGCAATACGTGCAATACGCCCAAAAGAAAATCATGATGCTAATTGGTGAGTAAAGATGGAGTGTCTTCAGGTGTAGCGCATAGGGCAGCAGCTGGTAATACAGTCCTGGATACACTGTTTGAACAGGGCCTAAGCACAACTACTCAGCAGGTCTAGAAGCTCTGCCATGCTGGGACTTGTAGTTCAGAAGAGGATAAAAGGGAATTTTACTATACAGAACTTTTATTAAAGAGACACTCAGAGAGAGACACACACACACACACAGATAAGACACACACACACAGACACAAACACACACAGATAGACAGACAGACACACACACACACACACAGACACTCAGTGATACATTACTGTGTCATAATGTCAGTAAGTACGAAGCCTACATTGATGATGCAGAGCTGCTATTATTAGTATAGTCTCTGCCTGGAGTCCCTGATGTGTGCCGATGACAGGCACAGGGAGAGACCAGTGATGTATCGACATACTGATACTGAACTGAGCTGCATCGTAAGTTGATGTCAGGGGACATCATATGCTGGGAACCACTGTACTCTGTTGGGAGTTGTTTATGCTACAGTGTCTGTGTCTATATGTCGCCATCCAGTGGTTGTGATGTGAATTGTAGCCTGTAAAGAGATTTGCTAAAATGTTGCAAAATTTTATAAAATTTGCAACATGAGAAATTGAAGTCTTTCACAAAACTCACAGAAAAGTAAGGATGGACACATCTGTATGTATTGTAGTTACTGACGTGCTGCTTTATATAGCAATGGCAGCCTGTACGAGAAGTATCATGGGAGGGGGGGTGCCGTATATCGCTGGCTGATATATAAGGGTGATGCATTAAATGATGGATGGAATAAGCACTGATGACAGGATATCTGTGGGATCTCTAATGAGAACATGCACAACAGCTGGTGTAGGGGCAGCGGGGTTCTCTATCACTCCCAGATCCCATAGTGTTCCCAGACAGCTGGTAATGTGTCCGGACATTTATCATAGCTGTAGTATATATGTCAGGTCATTATGTGCTATGTGTAACATCTTCAAGAATTTACACGCTCCTTACACACATTATGGAGAGATGTGGAAGGTGTCTGACTGATGGACCTCACCCATGGATCGTGTGGAGCCGTAACATTATCCTGACAGGTTGTATGTCGATATTACTGAGCTGAATTCAGTCCCTCTGGTCTACTAGATTCTTACATAATGTGAGTACATTCAATGTATAAGCGCATTTAGATATACCTATATACCCTCAGAAATATACTTTATACCAATATTTTTGCAGGGTTAAAGGGGTACTCCAGCATATAAAATCTTTCAAATCAACTGGTGTCAGAAAGTCATAGAGATGTATGTTTTACTTCAATTTAAAAAGCTTCAACCAGTACTTATCAGCTGCTGTATGTCCTGCAGGAAGTGGTGTATTCTTTCCAGTCTGACACAGTGCTCTCTGCTTCCACCTCTGTCCATGTCAGGAACTGTCCAGAGCAGTAGCAAATCCCCATAGAAAACTTCTCGTGCTCTGGACAGTTCCTGACATGGACAGGGGTGGCAGCAGAGAGCACTGTGTCAGACTGTAAAGAATACACCACTTCCTGCAGGACATACAGCAGCTGATAAGTATGGGAAGACTTGATATTTTGAAATAGAAGTAGATTACAAATCTATATAACTTCATGACACCAGTTAAATTGAAAGAAACATTTTTTTACAGATTCAAAAATTTAAAAACAATTAAAAAAGGTTGGTCACTTTTTAACAAATTTTTTTTTTAAAGGACAACTCCGGCGAAATTTTTTTTTGGCTTATTTGACACACATTGCAAAGTTATATAACTTTGTAATGTGGTTAAATACCCGGTCTGGCCCCCTTCCCCCACTTTCCGACCCCCGACCCCCCACCCCGGAAGTTAAAGAATATATACATTACCTATTACGGTCGTCACGGTCCTCTTCTCTGGTGTCGAGTGACGTCAGAGCTGGGGGGCGGTCCGGGTCTTCTTCCTCTTCGGCGTCTTCATTGAGAGTGAATGGGAGAGAAAAGGCTGCTGGTGCACATGCGCACCAGCAGCCTTTTCATTGGCTGGAGCGCATCACATGGCTTCCAGCTTGCTCAGCCCTGATTGGCTGAGCTTGCTGGAAGCCATGTGATGCGCTCCAGCCAATGAAAAGGCTGCCGGTGCGCAAGCGCGCTGGAAGCCTTTTCTCTCTGATGGACCCGGAAGCAAGAGACATCGCTGGACAGCGGAGGCAGGTGACGGTGAGGCGGACGGCGGGCGAATGGAGTGGCGATCGTCACCGGAGGGATGGTGAGTATGGTGTCTGTGTGTGTCTGTGTTTTTTTTTTTTGGGGGGGGGGGGTCCCGCCGGAGTTGTCCTTTAATACTCATGGCTCCTACAGGAAAGAGTTGCCACTGTATCATATGCTACCTCATTCTTCCTGATATGATTCCATCCATAAGATGGCTGAGTATGTGACCAGGCTTCTCCCTTGGCATCCTCCGCTGGGCCTGTATATGTCTGTGGAGGACACCAAAGAAGCAGCATGGTCACATACCCCTCCACGTCTGACCATCTTATGGACGGTATCTCTATTTGCCAGTGCCAGAAGAGATGGGTCCTTACTATAGTAAGAGCAGAACTTGCTTGTGTTACGCTGTTTGTAACTTATATTGCCGACTGTTTTTGTCTCTAACCAGCTTAGACTTGGGCAGTCAAACCCCCTTTTTTCTTTTTTGTATCCTTTTCCCTTTATTCAATAAAAATTAGTTTGAATATGAAAACTTATTATACATGTAAATACTTGTATTAACGAAAAATTCTAATTTCGCTCATGAATGAATCGTCAAACACTCACACTCCTGTGGGATCTGTTGTAATATATTGAAGCTTAATCTTTAAGCAGCTTCATCCTTCCCTTCTAGTATCAGTCACTAGATTTTAACTCAGTATATTTTCCCTGGGCCCTTTATCTGTATATGGGTTACCAAGCTAATGAGTAGGTAGTATAATCACTGGGACCCCCCACCACCTGGAGAACAGGGGGACAATCACCCCCAGAATGAATGAAATCAGTTTCTTGGCACAGGGTTTGCAAAAAAGTGCTGAAGGAAAAGAAAATCTCTGGGTGAAAAATAGAGTTTTTTATGCACAAAGGGGGACATTTATGAAGGTTGCGCCACTGGCGTACGACCCTTCTCCCTGGTGTACGCCATCTCTGTGTACCCTGCTTACCCGATGGGGGGGGGGGGGGCTCACAGCATAGCCAGGTGTTTTACGACTGGCATCCGTGAGTACAAGGATCTTCTTATCTCCTTTGGCAACTCCTCTCCTCTTCTTCTCTTCTCTCTACAAAGCATCTTCTACTACTTCAATCACTGATTACCGCTGTATCAGCTTTGAACTACTGTTATTACGTGTACTGTTCTGTCTGAATCATCCTCCAGTAAAGTGTTCTATTTTTATTTGAATGCATGGGACACAGACACCACCATATACTTGGGTTATTTCCCCTTTCTGTGAGTGGCAGAACCAACAACCCGGGAGGGTCTGCTACCACTCCAGGCTACCATGACAAGTGCCCAAGTGAGTGACCCTAAACACCCCGGATGTTACCAACCATTGGGGCAGCACGAGCCAAGCATCACAGAATGACTTTTTAAAAGATTGCAGAGTAAACTCAGTAATGTTTCCCATTCATGTCACTAAAGCAGCTTCTGTCTATTGTAGTCTATGTCCATGAGGCTTGCTTTAACTCATATCTCATATCTCTCGATCAGACAAGATGGCTGTCCCATAATAACGGTAAAAACGTTATCAGAAAACAGATTTGAAAAAAGAATATTTCAATATCTGGATCTTATCAGTATTTTTAAAAAATCTAGGCTATCTAGACTGACATTCCCTTTAAGCACCTTATGCATTTCGCCATATGGCATCTTCATAAGGCACTGGAAGCAATACGTCTGTTGGCTAATCCTTCTGTTATACTGTATCTTATAAAAATGCCACAATGCCTCCTGATACAATAAGAGGTGCACAGAATAAAATATGTGACCATAGATATCTCTGGGTGTTATAGAACACAAAACTGTAGCATGGCCTGTAGACTGGGGCCTGAGGCACGGCTTTAATAGGAACTGGCATCAGATGGATCTGACGCCTAAGAATGTGTTGTCTTGTAGATGAGTCTTGCATCTTGCATTTTTTATACAATTAAAATGAGACAGAATTGTGAAACAAGAGGGGGAACGTGCAGTATCCCATAGGTCCCTATCAATTCAGCTGTGTAGTATGTGCTCCTAGTATAGGACCATACAATACTTCTGATCATCTACACATTGAGCCGATCCATTTCTCTGGATCATCTTATCTTGCCAGTCCTAGATATTTGAAGTCCTGGACTTCGTGATAGTTTAGAGTCTCCTGGCTTGAGCAGTTCCATGCAGATTATAGCATAAGATCTGTGTATTTGTTTCTAGGTTTTTCTAATCTTCTCTGGTTATACAGTAGTTACTCCTTTTGTTCTTGGTTTTTCCTTACGGTTGTATGGTTTTTAAGTAGTAAAGTTAAGTGTTAAGCTGATATCAGAACATATTAGACATCTTTATGGGAACATTTTTTCTTGTACTGTATGGAATGTGCCTTAGCTGCAATAAAATATATAAATCGGAAGCTAGAATTATATTTGCAGGTATTGATCATAAGTGTTTTCTAGTTTAATGTTTCTCACTAAAAACAATGGATGCACCCAACCTCTAAATAGTAAAAAGCCTATACTGGAGGAGATGATACCTATATACTGCAATCATCTGATACAATGAGCCCTGCACATATCTGACCTCTGCTCTGCTCTGATCAGTCATCTGAAGCTGCAAATTAAGCAGAGAAATGACTGAAGAAAGACGAGTTCCTCCAGCCGACCTCCAACGAACAAGGGCACAATGATTAGAGTTCCTCTTATCTTATAACCTCTCTGTGCATTATTGGTACATGAACTACTAAAGCTGCTCTATGGTATCTGCTTCTGTTCACATTAAAGGGGTTATCCAGGGAAAATCTTTTTCTTTCACTGGTTTAAGAAAGTTATATAGATTTGTAATTTACTTCTATTTAAAAATCTCCAGTCTTCCGGTACTTATCAGCTGCTGTATGTTTTCTTTTTAGTCTGACACAGTGCTCTCTGCTGCCATCTCTGTCCAAGACAGGAACTGTCCAGAGCAGGAGAGGTTTTTTTTTATAGGAATTTGCTACTGCTCTGGACTGTTCCTGTCTCGCACAGAGGTGGCAGCAGAGAGCACTGTGTTAGACTGAAAAGAAAACATTTCCTGCAGGACATACAGCAGCTGATAAGTACTGGAAGACTTGAGATTTTTAAATAGAAGTAAATCACAAATCTATATAACTTTCTGGAACCAGTTGATTTGAAAGAAAAAGATTTTTGCTGGATAATCCCTTTAAATCGAAATGCAAAGAAATCAGAATATTGGATCTCTTTTTATGTGCAGTGCTGTTTCAAAGCTTGGTTCTTTCAACATTCAGTTTAGTTGTATTAAAGGGGTTGTACACCCCAAATTTTTTTCTTTCAAATCAACTGCTGCCATAAAGTGCCAGAGATTTGTAATTTACTTCTATTAAAACTTTAGCCTTCCAGTACTTATCAGCTGCTGTATGCCCAGCAGGAAGTTGTATTATTTCCTGTCTGGAGAGCAGGAGAAGTTTTCTATGGGGATTTGCTGCTGCTCTGGACAGTTCCTGACATGGACAGAGGAGGCAACAGAGAGAACTGTGTCAGACAGGAAAGAAAACACCACTTCCTGCAGGACACACATCAGCTGATAAGTACTGGAAGACTTTAGATTTTTTAATAAAAGTGAATTACAAATCTCTGGCACCAGTTGATTTGAAAGAAGAAAAAAAATTGGTGAACAACCCCTTTAATACGATAGTAAATAACATTTTGTGACTATACTTGCCACTTCATACAAATATGGCCGAGATAGTAGTGTTCTACAGCTCCATAGTACAGAGACTCCCTACAGGCTCCCTACACTTGGCTCTGGTAGGTGCATTGGGTCTTATATTATGTCTACATGCATATTCTGGGTGCTAGAAGGGCAAACTGCTCCTAGGGGCCCCATTTATTATAATGGAAAGAGCAGTCAGGCGGAAAGCAGCCATAAAACACAGCAACACATTCAACTTTTCAATAAAGAATACAATAATTCAGGGCCATGTCCTGGGGCGAATCACTACCAGAAACTTTAAATAAATAGCAGGAAAGTGCTGTCGGATTTAACTACTCGTATCCATATGAATATTGTATCTCTGAAACGTCCAGGGTGAGTCGAAAGTCTTGAGTGGTCACGATTGCTCTGATAGTATTCATTCGTCTTGTTGACATTGCTCGCTTGCTCATCTATATATTCATGGCCTCTTCCAGTGAATTTTCACCATGTGCACATTAAAGTTTCAGTCTTGTCGCGCTTATATCTAGTGGAATTGTCTCTGATGTTGAGTTATTACAGGAATATGGCCCATTCGGTGCTAGCGGGATCTACTGGACAGCTTGGAATCTTTTCTTGGAAGTTGCACTGGCAGGACTATATATTGTCCTATTACTCGGCTAGGCTAGCGAGATGTGTGATATGAATATGTCAGAAATAATCATCACTACCAGTATATAGTGTTTGTGAAGTTTGGTTCATTTTTCTGCTTTCGAGGTTTTGCAAACTCCTTCTGCTGCAGTAGCAATGGGTACTGTGGGGATGTCCATTAGTGGCTTGTTGAAGGTATATTAAGATAGCCTGCTGTGGGTATTTCCAGTGGTGGCTTGTTGCGGAGATGACAAGTGGTGGCCTGCTTTGGGGATGTCCATTGGTTGACTTCTGCTGGGATGTCAGTTGGTGGCCTGCTGTTGGGATGTCCATTGGTGGCCCCTGTTGCGGGGTTGTCCAGTGGTGGCCTGTTGCGGGGATGTCCAGTGGTGGCCTCTTGCAGGGATGTCAGGTGGTGGCAAGTTGTGGGGATTTCCATGTGGTAGTCAGTTGGTGGACTGCTGTTGGGATGTCCATTGGTGGCCCCTGTTGCGGGGTTGTCCAGTGGTGGCCTGTTGCCGAGATGTCCAGTTGCAGGGATGTCAGGTGGTGGCGTGTTGTGAGGAAGTCCATAGGGTAGTCTATGACCTTGAAGAGAATTGGGGAATAGTGCTCCATCCAGGAAAGGAACATGATGGAGAGGATCCACCCATGAAGATACCAAGGTGAGGAAGCTTCATCCAGGAAATTGCTAACAGAAGATGGATAGCTCTTCTGAGATGGTAGAAATATGATGTCCACTGAGCGTTAGCAAAGAATTGACTTTGATAGTGAAAAAAAGAAAAAATGAAGCATCAGCGGTCTCACTCTTCACCACCTCAATTTTGGGGAGAACATTTTTGGTGCCTCTTCCCCCAACTAACTAGAGAGGGTGATGATAATCTCCTTGCCATCCATTAGGAAATAAAGAAAGATCATATAGGAGACCCTGAGCCTGTATAGGGAGATTATTAGGAACCAAACTTGTGTCTAGCGAATCCGCTCTGCACCAATCTAGCAGAAACATTCAGTGACCAGAGGGAAGTTGGACAACAGGAGAATTTTCAGAGGATAAGGTCATTGCTCTTCACTGCCAACTGCATCATTGGTCAGCTGCCACACTCAATACCCTCCCAGTCTGACCCCCGAGGGTCAATTCATTGGAGAAATCCCTTGTGGTGTTAGAAGTGCAGATACAAGGTGTTAAAGTTCTGCAGTAACACATGTTGATGATTGTAAGGGTTGTGGGGGGGGGGATCTAGAAAAACATTGAATATATAGACAACAAAAAGCTGTGATCAGCAGGATGACACCATCGGAAAGGCAGAGAACAGCAATGGGGGGAGGATAAGTAAAATTATTTTTCTTTGGAGAACCCCTTTAAAACAATATAATTCCAACCACAACTTCCAAAATCATTCTCGGTACTGTATCCAAAAAGTTTCTTAGATAGAATAGTTACATAGAATGTTAATTGTCTGTAAAGACATCAGAAGATAATGAACAGCGTTCCGGGACATAATAACTCTTCTCACCGATGTGGCCGCCACACAGTATGAGAAGAATTGCTATACAGGGTAATGGATCAGGGATCGATCAGGTTGTCAATGGTGATTTTGCCTTTCTTGTCCATTTCCGTCTCTTGTTTCTCAGTCAGGTTACCTGGTGAGTAAAATATTTGGCCTTGAAAAGATTAAACTCCATGTTTGTATAATTAATGTATTGAGTAGTTTCCATGGCAACGCTAACATCTTTTCAGGGCCTCGTCTAGACAAATTGCATTTACCTGGTGGGGAAAAGTACAGGACCTCAACAATGTATAAAATGCAATATTTCCCATTAAATATTGTGCAAAAAAATAGAACAAATCAAACAACAAACCTCATAATAAGAAAGAAGAATGTACAATTATGTAAGGAAACCCCAGAGAGCTACTGAGCATGTGTGACCACTGGCAATGGTGGACATTATTAAAATAGAATCAAAAGAACAGCAGGGGGCGGTATAATAAGTGTGTAACAGCAATATCTAGACACACAAGCAGTGTTATTTTAATGATTTAGATTATAAATTGATGTTTTTACATCTAACCAAGACGCATGGGGGAAAAGGAGAGAGGAAAACGGAGGTGTTTCCTAGGCAGAACTGTTTTATAAAGCTGGAGAAGCATACATATCTCCCAGATCTTACTCCCTGCTAATGTACACTCATCTCTTATTATCACAATAGCATGGCCCTCGCAGATAAATGGGCTGCCACCCTATCTGATCCAATAACTTTGCAGAGGATCAGTATTACAAATGGCTGCAGTTTTTCAAAAAGAGAACGTTTTACCTGCTCTACTGAGTAGTGGATACTTCTGAGTTTCAGGAAATCAATGATCAGTGGTCTATATAGTTTATAGGAGGCAGCAAAGAGGAAAGTCTTTTTATACATGTTCATCCTTTTTATACATGTTGCCCTACTCCAAGCTGTATAGGCTTTAAAGCCAACTACCAATTAAAGTGTCACTGTCGTTAATTTTTTTTGTTGTTGTTGTAGAAATTAATAGTACAGGCGATTTTAAGGAACTTTGTATTTGGGTTTATTAGCCGAAAAATGCATTTTTATCATGAAAAAGCAGTTTGAAGCTCTCCCCCCTGTCTTCATTGTTCTCTATGAAGAGGGAGATGAGGCACCAAAACAGGACAACAATGAGTTAATTTACAGCTACATCACCGGCTATCTTCTCTGAAGTCAGCACTGACCTCTCTGACCTCTTTCAGCGGCTCCTTGCTGTGAAATTTTGCGTTCTCTGCTGCCAATTAATCTCCCTCCTCCCCCCTCCTCTCTCCATAGAACAGACAGGGTCCGACTGATGTAAAAGAGTCGAGATTTCCTGATAATGAGCAGTGGATGAGAGAGAGAAAAAAATTAACGACAGTGACACTTTAAGCATATCAGATTATGTGCATGTAATGAGATGGGTGTGGTCTAATGACATCATCACTTTATACAAGGTGTGCTCAATTATTAGGCAACTTCCTTTTCTTTGGCAAAATGGGTCAGAAGAGAGATTTGACAGACTCTGAAAAGTCAAAAATTGTGAGATGTCTTGCAGAGGGTTTGAGCAGTCGTAGGCTGGGTTCACACTACGTATATTTCAGTCAGTATTGTGGTCCCCATATTACAACCAAACCAGGAGTGGATTAAAAACACAGAAAGGCTCTGTTCACACAATGTTGAAATTGAGTGGATGGCCGCCATTTAATGGCAAATATTTGCTGTTATTTTAAAACAACGGCTGTTATATTGAAATAATGGCCGTTATTTACTGTTATATGGCGGCCATCCACTCAATTTCAACATTGTGTGAACAGATCCTTTCTGTGTTTTTAATCCACTCCTGGTTTTGGTTGCTATATGAGGACCACAATACTGACTGAAATATACGTAGTGTGAACCCAGCCTTAAATTGACAAACGTTTGAAGGGCATGATCACCGAACAATCAAGCATTTCAATAGCCAACAAGGTCACAAGAAGCGTGTTGAAAACAAAAAATGCGCAAAATAACTGCCCATGAATTGGAGGAAAATCAAGCGTGAAGCTGCCAAGATGCCATTAGCCACCAGTTTTGCCATATTTCAGAGCTGCAACGTTACTGGAGTAGCACAAGGTGTGCAATACTAAGGTAAGGAAGGCTGAAAAGCGACCACCTTTGAACAAGAAACATAAGATAAAATGTCAAGACTGGGACAAGAAATATCAGATTTTTCTAAGGTTTTATGGACTGATGAAATGAGAGTGACTCCTGATAGGCCAGATGGATGGGCCCGAGCCCGAGGCTCCACTTCGACTCAGATGCCAGCAAGGTGGAAGTGGGGTACTGGTATGGGCTGGTATCATTAAAGATGAACTTGTGAGACCTTTTCGGGTTGAGGATGAAGTGAAGCTCAACTCCCCAATGACATTTTCTGCTCTGGACAGTTCCTGACATGAGAACACTGTGTCCTACTGGAAACACAACACCATTTCCTGCAGGACATACAGCAGCTGATAAGTACAGGAAGACTTGAGATTTTTTTTAAATAAAAGTAATTTACCAATTTCTGACACCAGTTGATTAAAAAAAATGTCAACTATTTTAATGAACACTTTTTGGAGTACAATTATCTTAAATATCGAGATAATACAATATCTGCAATTCATTATTAGATTTTCATTCAGGCTGTAATTAAACATTCCGCTTTGCATCCTGGATCCTCATTGTCAGCCAGTGAATTGCGCATCGCTGCACCTGCGATAACTTGTGGGAAATTTCGCCATTTTCAGGATTGTCGAGAGAATGTGTGGAATGATTTGGCAGCGTTTCCCGCCAGCTGTGTTGCTTCTTCTACCTCGGAGATTTGGTTGGAGTGAATGGCGAGAATATTAGAGTAGGTCAGCCGCTGCACTTAGGATTCCGCGTCCGCACTTGTGAGAGGGATTTTCAATCATCCTGACGTCGATGCCTGATATAACTTGCAGATTTAATGCGGTTGATGGTGGTGCCGGGGGCTCGAGGGTGCAGGAAAACTCAGATTGTTTAAGAAATTCTGAAACGTCAAGTTCCTTTGCTATCCTGAAGTCTCTGATGAATGATGGGTGTACCCAGTGATGCCTCAGCTGCTGTGTCACTACCTCTGGAGGGGAATGTTCAGATGGTAATATTTAAAGGAAATAGTTTTTATGTATTCTCTAATACACAGCTGTAGGAATGCACTGGGTTAACTGTTGTAATTCACATGTTATTCAAATGTCCAATCACAGGTGCAGGAATTTTCTCTCCTTTCTTTCTCCTCTCTTTTGCACACAAAACCTCACCAATCACTGGGAGATTTAGGTGCCCCTATAAAAGGAAGTTAGTTCCTGGTGGGAGGGTCTTTTGGTCTTCAGTCTTCTTCTAGTCAGGAGATGAAGAGAAAGACAGTGTGTGAGAGAGTGTTCAGTAACGCTAGCTAGCATGCAGTGCTAGACCCCTCAGGAGGAAAGGATGTCTACTGAGGATCAACTTGTCCATGCCAGGGATACTCCCAACACAGTACAGGACAGTGATCTGTATCCAGTTAGGCACTGACCAAAGTAGAACAAAGCTGCAACTAGCCTACGTATTCCACTGCGTAACACATGGCTCTTCTGAAAAGTTTCAGGAAGTCTGCTTCCCCCAACGCAGGGGCGTGGGTCCTTGTACTACCCTTATAGGATGGGTATCCAAACACTGTAGGGCATTAGGCAGTCAAGTATGTGAGTTTTTCTTCTTCTCCACCTCTCAACTACGCTATCCTAGCAGAGTACAAAGCTAAATTGGCCAGGGCCCTTAAGATGTTCCTCTACTCTCAATGCTGTCGCTCCAGCTTCTTCTACCTCTGAACTACACCTGCAGTTACAGAAGTCTTGCTTTGTATTGCACTGAAAAAGTACCTTAGTAAACGGATGTTATTTCAGTTAAGCTCTGTCAGTCATTTTGCACCTACACACAAAGTTACACTTGGGTTATCCAAACCTGCGGAAGCAGTGCCTGTCTGACCGGGGGTGGGTAGCAACATCACTCCAGGCCACCGTGATAAGTGCCTAAGTGACCCCCACCCACCTAGCAGCCACAACACCGCCAAAGCTACCCCAACCAACAGGCCCTACGCTGCTACTCTGCAACATCATTGTACCAGAGCTCGCCATTGTGCTGTGGCCCTTGCACCCGCTCAGTGAAAAGCAGGTACAAGACAGACTAATAGGTACAACAGTAAAAGGAGAAAGCTAGCTCAACCTTGCTATTGCTCCAGTGCACGGATCCGCACTTGGCTTTTGTGTGGCAGTCCAATCCAGCAATCCGGTAAAACAAATATCTTTATTCCAAATCCAAGTTAAAATACAGGGAATTCACACAATGATGCATCATGGCTGTATTTTAACTTGGAGTGTGCAAAAATCACAAACACTGTTAGTGTGTCCACCCAGTTTTCTACTAAATCAAAATTTTCATCAAATTTCTACAAATTCTCCATGAGGAAAGTCCGTCCTAAATTCTGGGAAGAAAGGATATGCAAATAGCTCTTACACCACTTAGGCAAATGTTTTAAGTCATCATCATCCGGTTGCAATTCACATCACAACCACTGGATGGCCCCACATAGACACACACGGCATAAACATCTCCCAGCAGAGTATCATGTTGTCTCTCATTCGAGTCTGGTGTCTCCATGCCTATCATCTTATTATATATCGAGCCCAGGCCTGTGATGTCAGGTTCTGTATAGTAATCTATACGTCTGCACAGTATCCTTCCCTCTTCTCCATGAGCGGGTCTCGGATCATTTACACCTCATTAGTGATCCTTTGCAGATGAACTCCCTCCACTTCATTTTCAGAGACTATTTCAGAGCCGCGCACTAGTTACAGACTACATTTCCCCTCAGGGAACGTGGTAATTGTACTTCAGCAATGACCCCAGAAAATCAAAGTGTCACATGGTGTACGTATTAAAATGACCTCTGGTCTATTATGTCAGAGGGAAAATTCTGTAGAGTTATTTATATTGCCTTTATAGGAGCGCTAGGTAATTGAGTTATACTGTATGTATTCCCGTAGCTCGGGTCTTACGTATGTGCTGCGTTCTGTAGGTGGACGCACAGTGGTGGTGCCGCGGTCTTCTATGATGGTGGGTGTGATGACAGCATTCTGTAACCTTCTGCTATTAACATGGATGATGTCGAGTGGCATTCACTCATCATGACGATCATATTTAGCTATGGTATAGAAAGCCGGTCACACACTCCTGTATACTGACAGTCACTTCACAAATAGTAAAGTTTATAAAATGGGAAATTGCTGCCTTGTAAGAGAGGTTATAGCTGGATGGTGTGGTGTGTAGTAGACTGGCTGGTGCAGCGCTTTCCTGCTTTCCTTTCAATACACAAAATGCACTGGCTCAGCCAATAAAACCCACTGTACAAAAAACAATATTACCAATAATACCATTATACAAGGGACAATCCTGCCACACCATGACCACATATTACTACTACATTATAGTGACTAGCACCATGGTGTTACTCAGGGCCGATTCTAGCCTTTCTGCTGCCTGAGGTGAAAATTAAAATGCCCCCCCCCCCAATAATTAGTGATCAACTGCACACATACATATATATATACTAGCAGCAATTATACCACACATATAGATATATATTAGCTATAAATATACCACAAACATAAAAATATACCAGCAGTCACTGTATGACACATAAACATACTGTATATGCCGGCAGTGTATGTATTGCATAGTAGGTACCAGCGGTGCGTATACTGCATGCAAACACATGTATCAGCTGTGTGATCAGTTACCACTATTCCCCCCTTAGGCCATGTGCACACTATGTATAACACCGGCCGTTCTGTGACCCAACCGGTTCACAGAGCGGCTGGTGTTACTAGAGATCATCAAGTCACTGCAGTACGGGCTGGATGATGTTCATTCCTTCTGAATTTGGGTGCAGGCGCACTCATGTGCGCCCACATCCGAATTCACCGCTGCACACAATGGAGCGTACGGCCGGAGCCACACACTCCATTGTGTGAACTAACAGGTTCTCTGCGGCCGGTATTCAATGAATGAAATGGAGAGATGATGATAAACTATAAAGCATGGGATCCGCATAATCGCTGCACCCTCACCATGCTGTATAAGTCACCTCCCTTGATGCAGTAATCCTCCAGAGTGCCCAGTAGAGGATTACAGCATATGATCAGGGGAGGTGACCTATAAAGCATGGTGCCCCTGTAATGGTGGATATCACCTAATACCCCCAAACAGCATCTTCGTTGGTGATACTGACCTCCTAATAGAAAATACCCATACCCTTCCCTCAGCAAAGACCCCCTAATACCAGTCACCCCCCACAGTAAGCACCTAGAAACACTGCATACCCACCTCAGCATATATCTACTGTATAATACACACATGCACATTTACACACACACACACACACACACACTTATGCAATTCACACCATACCTTCTGTTTCTGATCTGTCTCCTGGCTACACAGGTCCTGGGAGGCTGTGGAGGGTCAGGACCTCAGAAGACAGAGCTCATGGAGCAGAGGAGGGGGGACAACACACAGAGGGGAGGGGGGCACAGGACAGGCAGCACACACAGAGGGGAGGGGGGCACAGGACAGGCAGCACACACAGAGAGGGGAGGGGGGCACAGGACAGGCAGCACACACAGAGAGGGGAGGGGGGCACAGGACAGGCAGCACACACAGAGGGGAGGGGGGCACAGGACAGGCAGCACACACAGAGGGGAGGGGGGCACAGGACAGGCAGCACACACAGAGGGGAGGGGGGCACAGGACAGGCAGCACACACAGAGGGGAGGGGGGCACAGGACAGGCAGCACACACAGAGGGGAGGGGGGCACAGGACAGGCAGCACACACAGAGGGGAGGGGGGCACAGGACAGGCAGCACACACAGAGGAGGGGGGACAGGACACACAGCTCTGCAGGGTCAGTTTCCTGGTCTTCTCACTGTTATGACCCCTGCAGGCTGCCGTGCTGAGTCCCCTCCTCCTCCTCCTGCTTCCAGTCCCGACGCTCAGGCAGCACACAGTGGAGGAAGCACCGGGATCACAGGGAAACTTTTTGGTATTGTGCATCCTACACGGTTTGCTTTGGAGATAAGGCAGCTGGGA
The DNA here is from genome assembly GCF_027789765.1 of Dendropsophus ebraccatus. Classification (NCBI taxonomy): domain Eukaryota; kingdom Metazoa; phylum Chordata; class Amphibia; order Anura; family Hylidae; genus Dendropsophus; species Dendropsophus ebraccatus. The sequence continues at coordinate 119,286,690 of NC_091459.1, forward strand.
CCCAGATAAGGCAGCAGGTGGGGGTCCTGTAATGCTGCTGGGCGGCTGCTGTCATTTAGTATGTCAGAAATGACTTAACTACAATGACAGGGCAGAATTGTGCCGCCCCCTCAGGGACCTCGGAAGCTGCCGCCTGAGGCAGAATTCTCACTCTGCCTCATGGTAGGAACGGGCCTGGTGTTACTGAATAAAACCCAGTATTTTAAAGCCAACATTATCAATAATACTGCTATATCCTTGCCATATATGATACTACCACAGAGTAATTAAATTACACTGTTACTGTAAGTAAATACCACTATACACAGACCATCATCATCACTTAAAGCGTCCATATAGTGATTATAGTGCAGTTACATCCAGTGACTATCACAGTAACTTACAATTTCTCTCTGACCTAGACCGCCATGATGGCTTCTTCCATTCATTGCCTCCACTCATTTTAGCAGACTCTTTCAGAGTAACATTTTAGGCTCCTCTGTTTTCCAGAAGCCTACCTACCTCTTTTCCTCCAAGTTATAATAATGCTCTTCTTTGTGCCCCCCTTCTTTCTGTGCCCCCATATTATAATAATGCGCCCCCCACTGCATGCTACTCCACTGTGGACAGAGGCAGCTGGCACCCCTCTCAGGGATATCACAATCTGCTGCGTGAGGCAAGATACTCCTCTCGTCTCACGGGAGATGCAGCCCTGAATGGGGGAAAAACTGTCAGTCAAATGAGCAGACTCCCTCCACCAGCTGGTGGTCTCCGTAAGGTGAAAAAAAAACCTCCTTCCCCCCTCCCCAACTGGTTTGCACCATGTTAATGGACTAGGTAGGTGCACCCCACCACCACATTTTTCTTTGTTTGCTTCTTCAGTTGATTAGTTACAAGCTGGGCAAACTGAAGCCGCTCATCCTTCTTCCTAACGCTCCACACAGGGAGATGTTTAATCAAGACGATCCGTACATTTTTATTCCAGGTCTTTTCCTCTCGCTGTGAAATATGATCAGGTTTTAGCTTGTCGGGGATTGTAAATGACACACGGTCAGGCGCGGCCGCTGTTTTATGATCACGTACTAGGGCTGCGCAGGTGAATAATTGAGCAATAAAGATGAGAGGTGCAGAGGTCTCCTGTTGCTTCTTAATATGTGAACAATATTTTTTTTGCTAATGGCTCACCTGCGCTACCGGCGGTCGTATCCCTACCAGTCTTTGTCTCGTAACCTCGTAAATCAATAGGTCATAAAAGAGTGGAAATACATAAAATAGAAAAGAGCGATCAACTAGTGACTTTATATTTTTCTATCTTCCATTGATCATTAAATGTGAACCAAGTGATGATGTGGTCATATCACCGAAAACTCTGCCACCACACAGACATTCGACAAACCCTCTTAGCCCTTATGGCTTCCATTGCAGATTCAATACAAGAATATTAACTGCATTGTCTATTTATTCCTACAATAGGACACTATGGGTGAAGCCTGCCAACCTATGCCCACCATCAATTGACAAGCCCATACAAGCTATATCAACATGAAAAGTGATAAATGTATGACTGCTGGAAACCACGGGTCCTGAGTATCAAGAAATCCCCATTCCTTCTTCCTGCCACTACTGTGATAAGAAGGACTGTGGATAGACTGATAGAAGCAGCCATGTAAAGTTGCCTATACACCTTTGTCTGTTTTGACTGACTGTCCACAGTGTATGGAAGCCCCCGGATAGATGATACTGATGGACAGAAGGCTTGGGGGAGCTGGATTTTCAGCAGAAGACTCTATTGTTCTGGGAGAGATAAGCAGCACCAGAGCAGTCTTACCTGACCTGAGCAAGGCATTATGGGGTAAATGGTAATGGCCAACGGCAATGAGATCTGCTGAAATATACTATTTGAAAAAGCAGGTTGCCACATGTTAAAGGAATTTCTCGATATGGCATGAACCACAGTACCAAGTACAGGGCCGGCGTCAGCACAGGGATGGAGCAGGACCTGAAAAGAGCAGGACCAGCACAGAGAGAGAAAAGGGTGAAGGACCTGATGACATGATCCGCAGGTCCTCAACCTTACAGTGCGGAGAGCAGCCCGACAGAGAGGAAGAGGAAGAAGACTAGGCTGTAAGTGCTGTGTGTCAGTGTCAGTCAGTCAGTCAGTGTCTGTGTCAGTCAGTCAGAGTCAGTCAGTGTCTAAGTCAGTCTGTCAGTGTCAGTCAGTGTGAGTCAGTCAGTTTCTGTGTAAGTCAGTCAGTGTCAGTCAGTGTGTGTCAGTCAGTCAGTGTCTAAGTCAGTCTGTCAGTGTCAGTCAGTGTGAGTCAGTCAGTTTCTGTGTGAGTCAGTTAGTAAGTGTCAGTCAGTGTGTGTCAGTCAGTGTCTAAGTCAGTCATTCAGTGTCATTCAGTGTCAGTCAGTCAGTATCTGTGTGAGTCCATCAGTCAGTGTCAGTCAGTGTGTGTCAGTCAGTGTCAATCAGGGTCTGTGTCAGTCAGTCATTGTTAGTCAGTCAGTGTCAGTCAGTCCGTGTCAGTCAGTCAGTGCCTGTGTCAATAATGTGTTTTTGTGTATGTTAGTGGTGTCCCAAGTGATTGTGCATAGTGTGTGGGTGATGGGTGGATAGCGGATAGATGAAAGGCCACAAAAACCTGTAGCCAGCCCTGACCAAGTACAGCCACAACCAAAGCCAAAGCAAAGAAAAAGCTACAGCAGAGTCCATTAATCAGATGATTGGTGCAAGTTACAGGGGTACGCCACTCATAGCGACAGGACATCAATATTAAGGGGTACTCTGACATCAGGAAAAAAAGAAATAAACCTGCTGCAGAAGCATAAAGCATTAGCTGACCTGTCTGCCCCAGTTCTACATTGCTTTCCTTCAGCTCTACATCACAGTGCTCCTACCCTGCCTATTGCCCTCCCCCAGACCTCCTGACAGTTTTCGTCCAATGCTGTTGGAGAACATTTCATCTCACTGAAGACTATTGCACATCTGGGAGGTTGCAGCACCTGTTCCAGCACCTTTTGCAGGGCTACGGTGGCGATGTGGGTGGGACTAGGTGGTGCTGCGGCCACAAAGCCCTGCCCAGGTAGCACAATCCGCAGATGATAAAAGATCACTTTTTACTTGAACAAGCACCATGACGTATGATACAAAATAAGGCATGAAACCTGCAAAGTTTACCCTTTACATCTGTGTAGAGAAGTCACAATGCAAAAAGGGGGGGGGGGGTACAGTGTCACTGTAATAGTAGAATAACCCATACTCACAGTTTACAGAATACTGCCTCTTGCCAGAGAGATCACTGAGTGCTACGGGCTTGCCCAACCGCTTGTAGCTAGCCACTCAAGATTACCGAGGTGACCGGCAAATAGCAATGGATTACTTCGGCCGTAGTTGCTCTTTGCTCCACTGCAGACGAACCAAGAAGCTGAAGGAACATCCAGACTTGAAAGAAGCATTAGTCACCCCAGACAAAGGCAAAGTTGACCCTCAGTGGTAGTTACCTAACTTTATATTTTAGCACTGCATTCTGGAACTAGGATACTTCAGAAGAAAAACTGGATCATACGTACAGGGAGCTTTATAGGAAAAGCTGTGACTAATCTCTCTAGAAATTTTCTAGAAAGGACTAAACCCTGGCATGTGATCGGTGGAAGTGTGTGAGCTACCCAGCTGAAGGATTGGACAAGCAGTGGCCTAAAACAAGTGTACTATTACCCATATAGAACATTTAGCTGTGCAAGAAAACAGGAACAGTGAGACACCTAGTGGCAAAGTAGTAAAGTGCAGACATTCAGCCCCGAGAATGGAAAAATACCTGGTGATAGGTGTGCTGAAATAGCGGCACATCCCTAACTGAGGCATGACAGCTGTAAGTGATATACAATGAATAAAGCACACTGGTTTCTGATGACACAGACCATAACGGGGCCGTGAAGAAACGTTTTCACCGCGGTAAAATCGGTGGCGTACACCTGGTGTGAATCCTTTGTTCTGCGTCACATGCCTCTTTGTATGGATTGACACAGCGGTGTAAATCATGAGGGTGACGTGAAGGTCTTTGAAGTCACTTCTCTCCGCTATAGATTTGATTTACATCATTGTTTAATCTTCTTGCAGCAACAAAGCAAAATGAATTTCCTCTTTTTATGGCCATTACTGCTCCAAACAACGTCTCTGCATAAAGAGACAGTAATAGGTTCTACGTATCCGAACACATTACTGTGAGCTGAGACTACACTGCAGACAATGAGGAACGTGCTATCTGTATCCCCGGCATACAACCATGTATATAAATATATATGTATAGATAGTATGACCTTGGTATCTCCTGCATAACACCCAGCAATATATCATTATATTGTATGGAGCATGCCGATATAACCTGGGTCCCACCTCTATATGGTGATATGGAGCATAGTGGTATGACCTGGGGATCTCCATTATATAATTATGTATGTACAGCTGGTATAACCTGGGTATCTCCGGTATATGATTATATATGTATAGCTGGTAAAACCTGGGTATCTCCTGTATATGATTATATATGTACAGCTGGTATAACCTGGGTATCTCCTGAAAATAATTGTATATATACAGCTGTTATAACCTGGGTACCTCCTGTATATAATTATATATGTACAGCTGGTATAACCTGGCTATCTCCTGTATATAATTATATATGTACAGCTGGTATAACCTGGGTATCTCCTGTATATAATTATACAAGTACAGCTGGTATAACCTGGGTACCTCCTGTATATAATTATATATGTACAGTTGGTATAACCTGGGTATCTCCTGTATATAATTATGTTTGTACAGCTGGTATAACCTGGGTATCTCCTGTATATAATCATATACATACAGCTGTTATAACTTGGGTATCTCCTGTATATAATTATATATGTATAGCTGATATAAGTTACACATCTACTATATATAATTATATTTGTACAGTTGGTATAACCTGGGTATCTCCATCACATAATTATTTTTATTCAGCTGGTATAACCTGGGTATCTCCTGTATATAACTATATATGTACAGCTGGTATAACCTGGGTATCTCCTGTATATAATTATATATGTACAGCTGGTATAACCTGGGTATCTCCTTTATATAATTATATATGTACAGCTGGTATAACCTGGGTATCTCCTGTATATAATTATATATGTACAGCTGGTATAAGTTATACATCTCCTGTATATAATTAAATATATACAGCTGGTATAACCTGGGTATCTCATGTATATAATTATACATGTATAGTTGGTATAACCTGGGTATCTCCTGTATATAATTATATATGTACAGCTGGTATAACCTGGGTACATCCTGTATATAATTATATGTGTACTGCTGGTATAACCTGGGTATCTCCTGTATATAATCATATATGTACAGCTGGTATATACATAAGTATATACATATGATATGGACCTTGATTCTTTGCAGGATCCCAGGTGACTCCCATTCATTTAGGTCCCGACTGTCATCTAATATTACATAGTACAATATATCACATGTAGGTAAACGCCAAACTACAACTTTGTAATAATCAATAGTGTAGCAGCAGATATTTCTGACAGTTATAATTTGCTTTTTATGACCCCCCCCCCTCCTCTTGCCCATTTATATACATAGCTATAGATAGCCGTAAAGCCTTTATTGGGGCCCGGAGTGTAATTAATGGAGTCACCAGGGAAAGTGAAGAGATAAAACCCATCTCCTTGGCGGCGGCAGCGTCAGATCTTCCGCTAATTGATGAAAGGGTCTCGATTCCTTGGAGAATGTGGCAGAATAATTACCCCGGGATGACAGCGCTCGCTGTTAAGATTGTTATTAAAGGATTTACTGGGTTAACCTTGGGCTCTGACCTTCTTCTAGACGTATAGATGCCGAGTCTGTAACAAACCGCATCACTTCACTTCCTATCTGCTAATCCAGAAGAGTATTTAGCGTGAGGTTAGAAAAGGTCAATTTATTAACAATCCGCTGGTAAATTTACCTCTGCAATTTATTTTCCGTTATAAAAGGACGAATATCATTAAGAGGATAAATTCCACATCAATTTCCGCGATTTTAAGATACTCCGCAAATGGAATTGTGAGCGCATTAAGTTTATGCAAATTGGTTGAAAGCTTCTTGAATATTACTGAGACCAGGGGAGGCTGAGATTCCATAATGGAAGCAAATAGGAAGCAATGATTGTATGCAGTGCCATAGCTCTTTCCTGGTTTTAGAGAATCCCTCGAAATGCAAATGAATTGGCCATTGGGTTTGATGGCTTAAAGTGTCACTGTCTTTATAAATTTAAAAAATTTTGCAATTTACATTAATTTTTTTGTTATCATGGAAAACACACCACTTCCTGTTTTTTTACTTTTTTTTCTCTCAAAAACAGGAAACAGTCAGAAAACAGGAAATCCTGTGTATCCCAGGCCATCTGAGCGCTCACAGAGAAGGCAGTCATGTGACTGACAGACATATTGAGCAGTGACTCTCTGTACTGGCCGGAATTCCTGTGTTTAGTTGGTTTTTCAGGAGACTGGACCTGGATTTCTGGTAAGTACAGCTTTGTTTTACAGCATGATAACAACAACAAAAAAAAATGAATGTAAATTGCAAACTTGCTTGATATCACATCTAGTGTTGATTTAGATTTTGAAAGTTATAATGACAGGTACACTTTATTGCATAGCGTACAGGAGCAGGGACTCCAGCCCCTGATAAGAATCCCAGTTCCTGTATATGATTTTCCTAGAATAAATCCTCAAATTTGGCTTCATAATCAATTTGTTCATGTCTAAAATGTAAGTTTTGGGTTTGTTTTCAATGCCTTGAGATACAGGATGCAAGTGTGTTTCAATAAAAAGGTTTTTCATATTCATAAAATAGACAGAAAAGTAACTATATGTGTCTGAATGCTGACAAACATGATGCCACCATAGGGAAGAAGTAGTAATTTTCCATTGGTCATTATTAGAGATGAGCGAACCTGGAGCATGCTCGAGTCGATCCGAACCCGAACTTTCGGCATTTGATTAGCGGTGGCTGCTGAAGTTGGATAAAGCCCTAAGGCTATGTGGAAATCATGGATATAGTCATTGGCTGTATCCATGTTTTCCAGACAACCTTAGAGCTTTATCCAAGTTCAGTAGCCCCAGCTTATGAAATACCGAATGTTCGGGTTCGGATCGACTCGAACCCGAACCCGGTTCGCTCATCTCTAGTCATTATCATGCTCCATTTTGTGCAGTACAGTTGTTTTAATGCTGCCAGAGCTTCCTGTGGGCAGGATTACCAATGAAAAAAAACACAATATTCATTAAGTCTAATCTTTTGTTTTATTCTATGTTACAGTAGACAAACATATGTGTCCAGTCTCATCTTATCTCTAAACTTAATATATTTAATAACCCATGTTGCGAGAGTACCAGTTCTTTACAGCAACTTAAGGTTGTGACTTTCTTGCACTTAATGTAAGCACTATGTAAGTCTATGAGAGGAATCAGAAAGATTGTTGTCCTTTTGATTGTTGGAGGTTGTCATGAAAAAATTTCTTCCTTAAAGCTATGTTCACACTACGTATATGTCTTTTACTGGGATATCTTCGGCTAGCCCCGGACACCCCACAGAACCTTTTGGATCGTCAAATCAAAGTGTAAAAATGAAGATATCACCACTCCGTACGGGAGCGCATGTTACGCTACGGGCGTAAGTTACAGCATTTCCGTCCCGAAACAATGGTCTGGTTCATTTTTTACGGCGCCTCCTATGATCCGGGCGTAAGTTCTTACGTAGTGTGAACTGTGCAGCCGTAGATCCTATATTTTCCATTGTACGCAAACTACGTAAATCTCCGGCCGCTTATTCACGGAGCGCGCTACGGCCGGAAACTTATGTAGTGTGAACCTAGCCTAAAGGGGTATATTTTTGTCAGGTAAAATACATGTTCAATCATCCCGCCTGACTAACAATTCCTTTCATACTTGTTATTAACATTTCAATCTCCTTCCCCCAGATCTGAGCTTCTGATTTCTGCTGATAACACAGAAAACTGTGTTTGAACTGATCTCTCCATCTCACCTTCCTCCCCTTTCCTTGTGAGATTCTCATGTATACAGTTTCTCTGGCCAGCTGTCTCTGCACTTTCTGATGCCAGGAAGATTAATCCCAGTTAAGTCATCAGCCACTTGACCTCAAATTAACCCTCCCGGCATTACAGAGTGCAGATACAGCCAGACAGGGATGCTGTATACATGAGTCATCTAAGAAGTGAGGGGGGAGAAGGAGGAGATGGAGAGAACAGCTCACATACAGTTTTCTGGGTCTTCAGCAGAAAGCAGCAGCTCAGAACTTGGCGCAGGGGACTGAAAAGTATGTATGGAAGGAATTGTTACTTTTCAGGAGGGGGGATGATTCAACATGTATTTTACCTGAGCAGGATACCCTTTTAACTTATCCAAGGCAAAGGTGAGGTTGGACACATCTGCATGTCTATCCCAGAAATGTTTAATGTTCCCATAATAATAGTATTTAGAAATAATAGCAATACTCTAGTATATAGCATTTACATATTCTGCAGTAATTTATACTTCTGAGAGTACATATACAAAGATACTTATTCCCATCATTATAGTCCTAAGTTCCAGGATCTCTCTCCCCTCTTATAGACATTGCCTCTATGTACTGTGCAGCTGCTCTATTACAAGGTGTTGGGTAGCTGCAGTTACTCCCATCTACATAGACAACACTGATTTGCTACTGATAGATTGGTCTAAAGTTCTGCATATACTACACTATGCTGCTCAGCGGGTGAAACATGATCCGTCCAGAGACAGCAAGGGAAGGAAGGAGTAAGGAGGTGAGGAGAGCAGAAAAAGGCAAAGGTGTATGAGATCCAATCTCCACATGTCTAGATTTTAAAAAGCTACCTGACCCTGGTTCCTGTTCTTTTTCTTGGTTTGGGCAGCACAGTGTTTCATCTCCATCTTCTGAACACCCCATGTGATCAGGTCGGGTCTTGGCTTCTCTTTGGTCTTTCATTTTCAGGACATTAATTGCTGTGGTCCTGTAGGAAGTCAGCGGGGCCAAACAGCACTGTAAGGGCATCATAGTGACAGGACTTATCACTCTCTTCATTAACAAGAGACCAGGCTTTGAGGATCGAGGAGCGACCATCTTGCTTGGCAGCCAGGGCATGCCCCCACCACTGCTTGTGAGACTCCGCTGATTGAAATGTTTCGAAAGTATTTTCTTTGAACTCTTTCTCAGTCTTATATGACAAGCACATCAAAGTCCAGGACAGTAATTTAGTTGCTGAACCTCGCTGGTCAAAAATTAATTAAAATTTAAAAAAAGTAATTAACAGAAGCAAAAAAAAAAAAAAAAATCCACCAAAAATAGCCAAGAATATATTCCTGCTCAAGATTAAAGCTATAGCAAATATATTGTACAGGATAATTATATATCCTCAACATAAAAGAAAGTAAAGGAGAAAGAGAAGATGTCATAGAGTGATGATAACATAAAATAAAGACAAAAAGCAGAGGTGTCATAATGCTGTTATAATACAGCATAAAACCAGAGGATCAAACATGTGAAACACAGCATCTGTGCGGTGTCCAATGAGGAGGATGAGTGGAGTAGTCCAGGGCAGCTGAGGGTAGTAGTCCCTTGGGTAAAGTCGTAGGTACAGCACAGGGCAGCAAAGTTACAGGCTACAGGATGGATGCTTGGCAATCGGTCACAGTTTCCTTTAGTGTCTTTAAAAACAGTAGTACTGGTGTGGTATCCCACAGTTAAGTGCTTTAGGCACCGGTCATAAAGTTATCCCTTCAGTGGTAATGAAGGTGCATTCTCAGGTTTTACCACAAGATGTCACTGTATATATTTATGTATGTCGCACAGCTGTAGTAAGTTAAGGGATACTGTTTTTGTACCACATAGTCTGTGCCAACCTATGAGACATGCTGTTCTGTTTCTACCTATCCCTGCACTCTTTACACAACACAAACCCCCAGGGGACAGTTCAGTCTAAGCAGTCCAGTGTAGACTAGTGGTGGTAGTGGGCACATATGAAGAACGCAGAGACTTTCTTTCTTAAAGCAACACTTATAGTCAAGATGCAGTGCTAAACACTTAAAGGAGGATGAGTACAGAGCAGCACTCTGGGAACATCTCTATACAGTGTAGGACAGTATCCTAAGCAGAGGGACTCCTCTGGATAGAGCAAAGCTGCCATAGTCAAGGCCTACGTACTCTATCTCGCATTGCAGGTGACACCAGGACACACTTGGACATTCTGATCAACTCAGGTAACAAGAACTGGGGCTTGTGTCACCCATGTAGGACCGGTACCCTGACACTGCAGGGCATAAGGTGGTCTATAGCGACAAAGGTCGAAACACAGACACAAGTATTCTTCTTTCAAGTATTCCTTCTTCGAGTTTTTCTCTGCACAAGTTCCGGCAGAGCACACTACTAAATTGGGTTGGGGCTCTCCCAAAAAATGTCTACTCTACTCTACTAAACCAAAGCTGCTCTTCTACCTCTTCAGCATCTCTCAGCACGTTAAGATATAGTTAATGCTTGCATTAAATATCCAGTGGCGCATGTAGTGTCCCATGGTGCTGCTTGTGCATCTGCATTTTATACTGAGACGGAGGGCAGAGCTTCTTTTATCTTAGGCTTGAAATTTCCGCCTCTTTTGCTTTGTGTTCACGGGCCCTTACGCTGTCTCTGATCCCCTTATACCTTTGTACTGTACACTTTACCATATTGTTACATTTGGGCCAATGACTATGTTGTCACATTTGGGCCAGTGTGCAATATACGGTACATAACCTGTATTATAGTTGTTGTGTACTGATTCAGAGTATTCTGCCATCCTCCTCCTTTGCTGTTACCTTCCCCCACCTCTTGGGATTTTGTTAATTTTATATATTTTATATTCTGGACAATTTGAAATGCTATGATAAATTATTATGCTATTATAAAGCTTCATTCTTATGCGTTCTACTTTCGTTATTTCGAGGCTCATGATTATTGTCATGTACCTATACACTCCAGCTCGTGCCATTTTTCTGTAGGTTAAATAAATAACCTAAAGTTTTGAAGAGGACCCTGTGGGACACTACATTATTTACCTCGTATTAGTCCGGAATCCGGGCTGGAGAACTTTTGATTCTATTAAGATTAAGTTTTAGTTACATAAAACTGGAGAATCCCTTGAAATCCTCTCCTGTATACATTTATTTACATGGAACCATAGAGCCACAGCTAATGAATAATGACAGCAGGACCGGCTACGATTAAATATTAATGGCGTCCAAACGTATTTACATGGAAGAAGAAGAGACATTCTCTGCAACTAGTGACATGTGACCGTGCAGCGAGGATTGTGCCCCATGCAGCTCTATAATCAGGCTGAACACTTCACTAAAGACATATGTGCATACATTAAAGTTTAATCTGTGATTCAGGTTTAGTTCCCTGGATAATAGTCAGGAATTTACAACCAGCCCTGGAAAGAAAAAAGCTACTTAAGATGGTGGTCTCCAACCTGTGGCTCTCCAACTGTTGCAAAAATACAATTCCAAGCATGCCTGGACAGACAGGGGTTGCTGGGAGTTGTAGTTTTATACCAATGGTGGATCACCATGTTTATTACTGGGTTCACAATCGGCCTTAACAGTTTTTTTTCTCAGGGTTGTGGTAAGTTTTCTTGGAAATTATCAAAAACAGTAGGATAGACAGGTGTCAATGTCTTGTGCCATTGACTGTGTTGATTCTCATAGACAGTGAATATGGAATGGGGAACAGCAACAACAATATGAAAGTGATGGCAGAGTGCAATGACCTCGTTGTTGAGCTGAATGGTGGGGTTGCAAGATGTTGCCAGATATTGGAGGCCCATCCTAAGCATAGGTCGTTGATATCAAGGTCCCAAAAAAATCTTTTAATGGCTGGGTGTGAGATGAATTGAACAGGGGCACCTTAGCTAATCTGGGACTTTTGTTGACCTCTGGTCAGGCCAGATGACCTTATCCTAGTGGAAGCCAACCTAAGTTTTCCAAGAACATCAGGGAAACGACTCAAGAACTGCTCTATATAACAAGTATACTCCATAGAAGCCAGCCAGGGCATCAGTACTCGTATCCACCCCGGGGGGCAAAGACTTTCATGCAGCCCCTAATTGATAAAAGAGCTGTGGACCATCAGGCTGACACCATCACAGCCACATGACATCAACATTATTTTCACCGTCTTCCAACAATGGAGTGCCACCCTCAGCTAGTGTTCAGAGAACTTTCAGAAAGTACGGGTTTGTCAACGTTCATCTGAATCTGAACTCTTGCCATTTGACACCCAATGGCTGCAGAAGTTAGATGCCACTTGTATGCAGGGCCGGCCTTTGGGGTGTGCGACCTGTGCGCTTGCACAGGGCGTATCACTCCCGCCCAGCCTGGGGGCGCTCAGGCAGAGCGCTCCCCTAGCTGGCCGCCCGGCGCCCTCCTCCTGTGCCTGTACCTCCCGGGCTCCCCTCTGCCTTCCCATAGGCGCTGCATACTGTCCTATCAATCTTGCGACCTCAAGCAGAACAGTGCCTACACAACGCCTACAGCTGACGCACGCTCTCCGGGGATTTCCCAGTAGAGCACGCATCAGTGACCTCAGCGTCAGCCGGCGTCCTTGTACTTCCGGCACAGGGAGGAAGTACTGGCCCCGGCGCACGCTGAGGTCAGTGGTGCGTGCGGTGCCGGGGACATGTACAGAGAGTGCTCATCGGCCGGGGGAGATGCAGAAGACAAGAGCCGCGGCGGGGAAGTGAGGTGTCAGGTGAGTTGAGTGTTTTTGTTTTTTCAATCTGCACAAAGGGGGGCAATCTATATGAAGGCAGACAACATAAAGGGGCCCCTTAGTACTTAGCAGAACTGTGCCCACCCAACAAAACTGTATGTGCTTAGCAGAACTGTGCCTACCTAACAGAACTGTATGTGCTTAGCAGAACTGTGCCTACCTAACAGAACCATATGTGCTTAACAAAACCATGCTTACTGAACAGAACCGTATGTGCTTAACAAAACCGTGCTTACCCAACAGAACTGTGTCCACCTAACAGAACTGTATGTGTGCAACAGAACGGCGTTCATCCAATAGAACTTTGTGTTTAATAGAACTGTGTTCATCTAACAGAACAGTGCGTGCTCAATGGAACTGTGCTTATTTAAGGAAAGTGTGGGTGCTTAATAGAACTGTGTGTGTTTAACAGATCGGTGTCCACCTAACAGAACGTATGTTAAGCACAGAGCTGTGTCCATTTAACACAACTGGGTGTGCTCAATAGAACAGGGATTTTGCAGCAGTATTGTGGGGTGGAGCTATGCCTGAATAACAGATCTGGGTTTGAATATTGTGTGCGCTCCATAGGGATTGATCCTTTTTGAACTGTGGGGTGTAGTGATTTAGGCCCACAGGGAGTGGTGGGTTGGTGAAAACCTCAGGGTTGACGGATTTGAGTGGTGAAGGTACTCCATATACGTGGTTTGGGGGTTGATGCCTTGGCCTAAAATGGGTCCAAAAAAAGACATGGGGAGTGGAGCGAAGGGAGGGGGATCACCTGTAGCAACAAATAGAGGAGGGGAAAAGATGGACAGGGGAGAAGGGAAAATTGATAAGTTTTTGAATGTGGCAGGCCAGGGGAAGTCAGGTAACTCACGGCTTAGTGATGGCCACAAAACGGCATGTGAGACAGAACACCTGGGGGCAGGTTTAGTGGAGACAGAAGGGGCTACTCCAATTTGGACAGAGATATTATCAGCAGTAAAAAAAACAAATGAAGCCATGAATGGGATAGTTCCTCAGATTGGAGAGATCAAGGGAGACATCTCTATCATAAGGGAGGACATGAATAAGTTCAGAGAGAGAATTACGGAAATAGAACAGAGAGTGAGTGATACGGAAGACAAGGTGACCCAAATGTCTAAACAGTTGGAAGAATTGAAGGTGGAAAACAGGAAGATGAGTGCTCAGGTAGCCGATATGGAGGATAGAAATAGGAGATCGAATCTCAGAATTGTGGGACTCCCTGAAAAGGTAGAAGGGACAGACAAAATTTACTCAGCAATGGTTAGAAGAGAATTTTGGAGGAGCCGGTTTGTCCAACCACTTCTGTGTGGAACGTGCCCACAGAGTGACAAGTAGGAAGAAGGTGGTGGGGGATGCACCCCGTACTATAATTGCTAAAATGCAGTGTTATAAGGACAAGGATTGGGTCATTAGGAAGGCTCGGGAGCAATCTCCAGTAAGGGTTAACGGGGCAAAAGTGTTCTTGTTTTCTGACTACTCAAATGCTACACAGAAACAAAGAGAGAAGTATTGAGAGATAAAAAGAAGATTAAAGGCTCAAAATATCAAGTACGATCAGGATTATAGAGGGAGGTCAAACTCATTTTTTTTGACACGGCGACTGAAGCTGCTGAATGGCTAGATAGGAAGGGATTTTGATAGGGTAGCTCTTTTCTCTCTCTTTTTAACATTTTTTTTTTTGTTTTAAAATATGGTTGGATAGTAAGGCGAGGGCAGCGTGCTAGGCCACTAAGTATAGATAGCAGGTGTACCTTTGTATAGGGTCATTTGTCAAGGTGGGGTGGGGGGGTTGGGGGGACCGGCGGTCTGGGTAGGGTTGTTTTTTGTTTTTTTTTCTGTTGCTTTAGATGGTTAGGATATTTATATGGAACGTCCGAGGTCTCAATGAGAAATTGAAAAGATACGCAGTCCATAGGGTAGTTGGCAACTATTTGCCAGAAATTCTGTGCTTAATAGAAACACACTTGGTACGTGAGAAGGTCCAGATGTTGTCCCGCCGCTGGATTGCCTACCAATACCACTCAGTGTATTCCTCTTATGCCAGGGGGGTCAGTGTACTGATCCACCGTGACGTGAAATTTGATCCAGTGCAAATAAAAATTGATCCAGACGGTCAATATGTTTTTTATTGTGTAACTTAGAGGGATGTAAAACCCTGCTTGCCTTTATATATATACCACCCCCATTCTCACCAGAAATTCTAATTAAGTTACAACAGTATGCTCTACAATTTAAGGATGTACCACTGTATATTCTGGGTGATCTCAATGCCGTTATAAGTGAAGACGTAGATAGGTGGAGAGGTGGGAAGTTGGAGGTAAAAAAACAAACATCATTGTTGGCGGGGATGGTTGGGGAATTTGGCTGGGTGGATGCGTGGCGACAGCTATACCCTGAAAATAAGGAATATACATGTTACAATATGACACATCAAGTG